>NC_065444.1:169964707-170637207 GCF_917563875.1 Diabrotica virgifera virgifera
GCAGTCACTGAAGGTAAAAATAAACTATGACCTTCGATTTCGGTAAATCTCCATTCATTTTCACGAAAATTGGTGAGCGGATAGAGGATACCTCAAGAAACAAAATTAACAATAACACCTTAGCCGGGGGTATATGTCACCCCTTCTCGGGGGTGAAAATTACTTTATTAAAAATAATACCACAAATCAACAGAGGGACAAATTCTAAGCAAAATTTGTTATATAATGTTATTAAAATAAATCAATACTTTTTGAGTTATTAAAGATCAAATATTTTAATTTTTGCGAAAGAAAATGCATGCTTTAAAGCGATTTTTCATAAATAACTTAAAAACTGTAAGTTTTCACAAAAAAGTTTTCATCACTAAAATTGAATCTAATAAAAAGTATAATAAATTGCTGACTTGGAAACCCTTTAATGTAAATTTGAAGTAAGTTATAGGTAATTAAATGTATAGTTTTTTCTGCGACTATTCAAATCTAAGGATTCAAGCTTAAATAACGGGAAAGAGATGCATTTTATAACATTTACTAAATACTTGTCAAAGTACTTATAAATACCTATCAAATGAGCTCCAGAAAAAGTTGATAGCATCAAAATCTATACTCCAAAAATTTTTACAAAAAAAAATGAATTTTTTTTAATCACTCTGTTAATTTTTATGATATCAGGCACATCCAACTATTTGAAAGGTAATTTCAAGGGCTATAAAACTGTATTACATTTAGGCCCGATACTTTATGTCTCGATTAACAGCCGGTTAGTTCACCGGGGTTTAATCGTGACCTCTTTAGGGTCTCTTGCGTTGTAATAAATGCAATTATAAATATTATTATTATTCTTATTTATAATCATAATAATACTTGTAATTGCATTTATTACAACGCAAGATACCCTAAAGAGGTCCCGATTAAACTCCGGTTAACTAACCGGCTGCAAACCGCGACATAAAGTACCGGCTTAATCTTTCAAATACTTTATTTTTTAGGATAATAGGTTAAAGGGCTCCAGTTATATTGTTCTCGTAGTAAAATTTAGGCTTAAACGTTTCTATTTTCGTTATTTTGATTCACACATAAATCAAAAGACAAGTAAAATCTTTGCTAATAAAAAAACTCAAATTTCGCTATCTATCATTTTTTACGTCAATCGAGTATTGTTGGAGTTATTATTTTAAATATGATCTAAAAAAATAAAGTATTTAAAAGATTAAATGTAATATAGTTTTATAGCTGTATACTTTATAAGTATAAATTTTGATGCTATCAACTTTTTCTGGAGCTCATTTTTGATAGGTATTTCTAAGTACTTTGACAAGTATTTAGTAAGTGTTACATAAAATGCATCTCTTTCCCGTTATTTAAGCTTGAATCCTTAGAATTGAACAGTCGCAGAAAAAAGTATACATTTAATTACCAATAACTTACTTTAAATTAACATTAAAGGGTTTTTCAAGTAAGCCATTTTTATTATTTTTTTATTAGCTTCAATTTTAGTGATGAAAACTTTTTTGTAAAAACTTACAGTTTTTGAGTTATTTATGAAAAATCGCTTTAAAGCATGCATTTTCTTTCACAAAAATTAAAATATTTGATCTTTAATAACTCAAAAAGTATTTATTTATTTTAATAACATTATATAATAAATTTTGCTTAAAATTTGCCCCTCCCTCGATTTGTGGGGTTATTTTTAATAAAGTAATTTTCACCCCCGAGAAGGGGTGACATATACCCCAGGCTAAAACCGCAAGTTGTTATTGTCAATTCGTGAAAATGAATGGAGATTTACCGAAATCGAAGGTCATAGTTGATTTTTACCTTCAGTGACTGCACTATAGAAAGAAAATGGCAATTCAATAACTGAGATGCGTATAGTTTATGAGCTCATAAATTATTAAACGATATGTAGTCGCCAAATAATTAATTTAAATTATTTTAAGTACAACTTTCTCTTAAGCCGGGAATATGGGATGGTTTTCTTGCGAAGGGGTTGTACCTCTATAATCGAAAGGCGCGTAATTTAAGAGTTTATTCTTAGAATATAAGCTATACAAATTAAACTACTATAAACTTTTTTGTAAAAACTTACAGTTTTTCAGTGATTTACGAAAAACCGCTTCAAAACATGCATTTTTTTTTCACGAATAATTAAAATCTTTGATCTTTAATAATTTAAAAAGTATTGACTTATTTTAATAACTTTATATAATAAATTTTGCTTTTAATTTGTTCTTTTATTGATTTGTGCAGTTATTTTTTATAAAATAATTTCAGTCCCGAGAAGGGGCGGTATCCACCCTCAGGGTAAAGGCGCAAGGTGGTAACATATCACTTTTGTTTCTTGAGGTATCCTCTAACCACTGACCAATTTTCGTGAAAATCGATGAAGGTTCACCGAAATTGAAAGTAATCGTTGATTTTTACCTTCAGTGACTGCACTATACAAAATAAATTGCAATTTACTGATCTAAATGCGCGTAATTTGGGAGCTTATAAATTATTAAGTGATATGTAGTCGCCAAATAATTAATTTAATGTATTTTAAGTACAACTTTCTCTTAAGCCGGGAAGATAGGGTGGTTTTCTTGCGAAGGGGTTGAAGCTCAATAATCGAAATGCACGTGATTTAATAGTTTTTTCTTAGAGTATATAAGCTATAGGAATTATATCCGCAATACGATATATTTTAAGTTTTCTCAGCATTTTTCTCTTACGTTAATTCAATTAAAGGGTTGGTTGGGGGGTGAACGGGATGAGCTCAAAAATCGAAACTATATAATTTCAAGAGCTCATAAATAGCTCGTAATTCTGCCACAAAAACCGATTCAATATTCCTATTTTTAAGTAGTGGGGGGGGCTGACTCAGCCCCCCCCCCACTAAAGTATTAAATTCCTGCTCAGTGGAACGAGCTCAAAATTTTTAGTTTGCGGAATATGAAAGCTCATAAATAGCTCATAAATCAGGGCTATTTCTTTTTTAATTTTTGCAAGTGGGGGGGGCAGCTCAACACGGGTGTGATTATATTATTTAGACTCAGTTTTTTATTTATGTAGATCATTAATAAAAAAATAAAATATTTAAACATTTCAAAAAATTTCGTTTCTTTTTTCTACTTTCTTTGCTTATAACTTTAAAACGATTCATTTTGGAACAAAGTCGTACAGGAATAAAATAAAGATAATTAAATTTTCTATCAGATACGATTGGTTAAAAATGTCTTCAATTATCACCCTTGCTGCAAAATAGCAATAAGTATAAAATAAGGGCCCAAAACAAGCCGGTCCTTATTCAATGTTTTTCCATCACTTAAGTTACACTCGGAACCTTCCTAATTCGCTTAGAAAATTTTTGTAATGTGCTAAACTGTCCACCAAAGGCTATAGCGGGATAAGATGGTCAAAATTTCACCAGGCTCGATTCAATTTTGGGTTTAGCCATTCGAAAATATATAATTGAAAACTCACTCAGCCAAATTTTCAAGTCCCTAGGTGCTCCGGGGGGTCCGCTATGGAAAAAAATGTGTTTTTTTGAAAACATTTTTTTTTCAGACGTTGTGTTGCTGCAAAAAATCTGAAGAAATTAATGAATGCGTATCTTAATAACACAAAGCTGCCTGATTTTTTTCAAATTTTTAGCTTTAAAATTGAGCGCAGGAAAAATTTTTGAAATTTTCAAAAAAATTTTAGGTTATGTTATAAATTTTTCGCCAACTTTAAAATATTGTTATTTTCTGTATTTTTTTCCATTCTTTCGAATGGCATAGGCATCATTATCATTTTCGACGTGGAAAATATCTAAAAATCGAAAAAAACTGTTTTTTTTGGCATTTTCTGAAGTTTTTGACTCATAAACTCAACAACATACAGCTAAATTAATCATCATTTACATTTTTATATGTATTGTGACAATTACAATCAAAATCAGCAATAAGAACTTATTTTTTGCCTACAGCATGCTCAAAAACCCCGTTTTTCGGCATTTTTACTAAATAGCCTCAGAAATCAGTAAAAAAAATAATTCTTTTAACGTTTAAAAAATTAAAATTTTGTTGTTCTCGATAGAATGTAATAAAATTAATACTTAAATAAATTATTTTTTTGTTTTGCACGATTTTTTGAATTTCATATATAATAATATCGTCCCATTAAGGGTACCCTGCCATAGGCTTATAAAAAAAAATCAATAAATTAAGTTTTTTAACGTTTTAACGTTTAAAAAATAAAATTTTTGTAGTATTTGATAGAAAATGTTGCCCCTTTATAAAAATGCTTGTTGCGGTTGTGATTTTCAAAGCGCGCTAACGCTAAAAAAGCTCGGCACTTTGGTGCCGTACGCAAGGAGGCGCTTCTAGCCACGTTTTGGAAAACAGTCAGGATAAACCAGTCCTCAAGTACCCGCCGTCGAAGCCACTAACTACTTACGTAATAAAAATATTTTTAAAATAATAAAATAAGAAAATCTACGGTTTCGTTTTGATTAAAAAATAACAGGATCCCCAGGAGCTAGGTGCTTTGGAAAAAAACGTGTTTTTTGAAAAAAATTATTTTTAGAAGCTGTATTGCTTCAAAAAATCTGAAAAAATTAATGAAGGCGTATCTTAACAATACAAAGCACCCTGATTTTTTTCAGATTTTTAGCTTCAAAATTAAGCAGAGGAAAATTTTATGAAATTTTCAAAAAATTTTTAGTTTATGTTGGAAATTTTTCGCCAACTTTAAAATATTATTATTTTTTGAATTTTTTCCATTGTTTCGAATGGCATAGGGATCATTATCATTTTCGACGTGGAAAATACCTAAAAATCGGAAAAACTGTTTTTTTTTCTGAAGTTTTTGACTCATAACCTCAAGAACATACAGCTAAATTAATCATAATTCACCTTTTTGTATGTATTTTTATCTTTACCATCAAAATTAGCTAATAAAACTTATTGAAATTAAAAATTTGTTGTTATCAATAGAATGTAATACAATTAATTTCATATATAATAATATCGTCCCTTAAGGGTATCCTGCCATAGGCTTATAAAAACATCAATAAATTAATTTTTTTAACGTTTAAAAAATAAAATTTTTGTAGTGTTCGATACAAAAAAAGCCACTCCTCAAGTACTGCCGTCGAAGTCACTAACTACTTACGTAATAAAAATCGTGTTATTAAACGTTAATGAGGAATTATTATATAAATAAATTACTAAATTATTTGAATTATTTAATTGCTTAAATAGTGCAAGCTAAAGAGTGCAGTGTTTAAAGGGATTAATAAATGAATTACTAAAAAGTTACTACGTACTCATGAAATTACAAAATTCAAATTCAAATTAATATACAGTATGATGCAAAGGAAAGGAATAAAATCGTTATTTATTAAACTGTCGACTCTAAGGAAAAATCCCGAAAGAGGTCGATTTTTTAATTGTGATTTTTTGGCATATATATCACACTAGTAGTGACGTCATCCATCTAGGCGCGATGACGTAATCGATGAATTTTTTTAATGAGAATTAAAGTTATTTGAAAAACCATAGTAGTAAAGAACTTTGGTTTGTATAAGGTATAAAAATTTATTAAAAAACTTCTAAAAAAGTCATCCAAGAACATCCAGAATGTTTTCGATCTAGTCAAATCATCTTCAGTGACTGTTTGCGCCAATATGAATATATATTTCATTTATTTTAATTCGGGAACGTCTTGGCAACACAGTTCTAAGTAAGCATAATCTTCTGTCCTTTATGTTAAGTCAGTCAGTCGTTAACAGACATACGGTCGGAACGTATAGTACACTTTGACAATTTTAATTTGATTTTGTGTGTGTTTTCCGTGAGACAAATTGACGATACCAGACAACATATTTTCGGTAAGATCCCTTCTTTTATCCCATCCTTCATTTTCCTTAATGCCACCGAGAATAGTGCTTCAACATTTAACAACACGAAGAAAATCTAAGAAAATCTCGGTAAGTTATTATTATTAAATTTTTTCCATTTGGTTTGCTAAAAGCCAAAACATAATTGGTCAATTTCGAGCTCGGATATTCAGCGTAGGTTTACAGTTTGCTTTGCTTAGTTTTGTATTATTAAATAATAATATTCTTATTTAGAAACAAATTGTTCGGTAAAATTTAATGTCGGCACGTATCGAAAAAAAAAAAAACTCTGTGATAACTTTTTGCTGATTTTTGTATTTGTATCGTTTTTGTTTCTCGGAACAACTTGGGCTTCGGGCGTGAAAGAAGTTAGGTTTTTAAATATTTGCGGTGTTGTCAAACGTGAATATTTTCGACTCAATCGGTTACGGAAAAATTCGGATGTATGAATAAAAATTATTTTGTAAACAAATACTAAATTTGATTCACGGTTCTAAACAAAATAAAGAGTTTGCATAATAACTGCCCGGAAGGCTTGTTTTTTAACAAATCTCTATAATTAATTAATTTTATTCAAAATTTATACTCAGACCTGGTTTGTTATATGCTACAGTTTTCTTAAAGTAGACTTGGTTTTTTTTTCTGATTTTGCGGATTGATTTCAGTAACAATGACTACTTACGAAAGGCAATTTAAAATATTAACGGCTAAAAAAGAAACGCTTTATACAATCATTCAGATTTTATATGACTTATCGAAAAACTTAACTACGGATAACACCATTAAAAAATTCACAAACTTGTATCAGTCGATGGATTCGACAAGGACAGAAATTCTCAAAATTTTGGATGAAATCAACGCAGTCGGGTTTGACGTTGATGAAAACTATAAACCAGATTTTCAGGTGATGTCTGTTATTAACGAAATGTGTTGTGAAGCAAGGGCGGCTTATACAAAATTAAAACCAAGCACCAATATTGTAAATCCAACTTTACAGCAAAGTACACAACAACAGTGTAATGTACACAGTCTTTTGCCAAAAATCACTATTCCAGATTTCCACGGAGAACCAAAGGAATGGGAAACTTTTTATTCGATTTACAAACCATTGGTACACGATAATTTCCAGCTGACGGATGCAGATAAGGCTCGGCTTTTGGTTTCACATTTAAAGGGATCGGCCCTTAGTATTTGTGCGGGAATAGCTACTTCTGGGGATAATTATGACACGTTATGGAAAGCACTTTTAGAAAAATATCATAATAAAAGGTTGTTAGCAAACACTTATTTACAACAAATTTTTAATTTTAAATCCTTGCAATCGGAATCTGAAAAAAATCTAAACAGTTTTTTAGAAATCTTTGACGCCTCGGTTAATGCCTTAAAAAAGTTGGATGTCCCGGATTTAACGGATTTTATTTTACTTTATCATGCACTCTCAAAACTGGACAGGGAAACGGTAAAATCTTTTGAAAATCACATGCGCGGAACGGTTATTCCTACTTACACGGATTTAATTAAATTTGTTAAGGATCAAACAAAAATTTTGCATAATAGTGACTCACAAGAGGCTAGCTCCAGTGGCTATCATAAAAATAAAAATTCGAAATCATTTTTTGTAAGCCAGCATGAGAATAAAAACAATAACAGAATGCCTTTTTGTGTTTTATATAAAAAATCGTCACATTTTTTGGGTAGGTGTGATAAATTTAAGGCTATGAATCCTACACAAAGGTACGATTTGGTAAAAAATAATAATTTATGCTTTCTGTGTTTTTCCCAGTCACATGGTGTAAGACAGTGCTTAAAAAGACCGTGTGCCCAGTGTGCCAAGAATCATCATTTTCTTTTATGCGCAGGAAAACCGGAAATAAGGGGTGCGAAAGAAAATAATCAAATTAATCAACCAAATTCTGGTGTCGGTATTCCAGAAACGGGTTCCAATAACCACAATTCGGGTTCAGTTAATTGTGCGTTTCAAAATTCTAGTTTTTTTGAGTAGAAATCAGGAAAAAACGGTTCTATTAGCAACGGTAACGGTATGTTTGTTAAATAGTCCTTTACAAAATGCAACGGCGCGGTTTATTTTGGACAACGGTAGTCAGTGTAATCTTTTGACCACGGAATGTTGTAAAAAACTAGGTCTTAGATATACAAAAATTAATTCTTCGGTACAAGGTTTGGGACAAAACTCTCAGTCGGTAAGGGGAGTAACGGACATTATTATCGCTTCGCGTTTTGATCAGACTAAAAAATACGATGTTCAAGCTTTAGTTATTGATCATATTACAGATAAATTGCCAAAAACGAAATTAAATTTGCAAACTTTATCGGAATTTAAAAATTTACAATTAGCGGACGATAAGTTTTTTGAACCTAAATCAATCGATGGCATAATCGGTGCGCAGTTTTTTCCTATTCTTTTCGGCGGTAATCGGATTTTGAGTTCTTCAGGTTTAGGGGCGGCTTTAGAAACAACGTTCGGGTATGTTATTATGGGTCAGGTGGATACGGAATATTCCACTCCCATAAATTTGCTCACTTTAAGGGAAGAAACATCGATTGAACAAATTTTGACAAAATTTTGGGAATTAGAGCAGGTTCCAAAACGGGAAATTCCGGATTTAGACGCTATAGAATGTGAAAATATTTATAAAACCACGGTTTCCAGGGATATATCGGGCCGGTTTACTGTTGCATTACCTTTTAAAAGTTCACCAAAAAATTTGGGAAATTCAAGGGTTTCGGCGGAAAATCGGTTAAAAACCTTGGAAAAACGGTTAACAAAATCGGACAGCTTGCGTGCGGATTACAATAAAATTATGCAGGATTTTTTGGATCAAGGATACTTAAAATTATTGGTAAAAGAAGATTGTGACTTATCCTATTATATTAGTCATCACCCTGTAATAAAATTAGAGAGTTTAAGTACACCTATACGTATCGTATTGGATGCATCTTGCCCTTCAGACAGTGATGTCTCCTTGAATGATTTATTGCATAGCGGGCCTAAACTGCAGGCGGACATATGCACTTTATTAATAAATTTTCGGCTTTTTCCAGTAGCATTGAGTTCGGATTTAAAAAAGATGTTTTTACAAATAAAATTAGTACAAGATCACTGGCGGTTTCAAAGAATATTATGGAGATTTGATCCAAACGAGGAAATAAAAACGTATGAATTTACGGTGGTTGTGTTCGGTTTAAGGTCGTCACCTTTTTTAGCGCTACGGACGGTTCAGCAATTGATAAATGAAGATGGCAAAGATTATCCTTTAGCTAAAAAATATATTTCTTCGGGGCTATATATGGATGATTTTTTAACGAGTGTTCCGGACGAAATTGAAGCTAAAGAATTATATAATCAATCGGTAAATCTCTTCAAAGGTGGTTGTTTTGACTTAGTTAAATGGTCGACTAATTTGGACAATTTGTTATCAGAAATTCCGCTGGAAAAACGTTTACAAAATTCGGTTACATTTAAATCGGAGACTAAAGTTTTAGGGATGCAATGGGATCCGCAGAGGGATGTTTTGAACTATAGGTTAACCACCCCCGATAAAAATTGTACAAAACGTAAGATTTTATCTCTTACTGCAAAATGTTATGATCCTATTGGTCTGATTGCTCCATTTATTTTGCATTTAAAGTTAATGATCAGGGAGTTATGGCAACTAAAATTGGGTTGGGATGACTCACCCCCGGATACGATTAAAAAATCATGGGAAAAGGTATGCAATGAATGGCAAGATTTTTCAAAATTTGAGGTCCCTAGACATGTAGGAGCCATGAGGGATGTTCCGATTATGATTTTGGGGTTTGCGGATGCAAGTCAAGACGGTTACGGTGGGATAGTTTATTTAAGGGTTGTAAATTCTAGCGGTGAAGTGAGTGTGAGACTGGTTGCTGCAAAATCGAGATGTGCACCTTTAAAAAAGACCATGACCATTCCGAAGCTAGAATTATGCGCGGCTTTGTTGTTATCATCTTTGCGAAAATTAATATTTGAAAATTATAGAAACTTACTCATATTTCACAACTAGTTGCGTATTCTGATTCGACCACGGTGGTGAGTTGGTTAACTTCGGCAAATACCAAAGATATTTTTGTAGCTAATCGAGTGCAGCAAATTAAAGAAAACCTTCCTAATATTTCATGGCAACATATTGAAGGTAAAAATAATCCCGCGGACTGCTTGTCAAGAGGGTTGACACCCTCACAATTAATAAATCATGAACTTTGGTTACAAGGTCCTAGTTGGATAAAATTACGGGAATCGGACTGGCCTTCTTCAATATTAGAATCGGATATTTCGGAGGTTAAGGTTTTGGTTATTGAGGAGGAGAAGCAGGGTGAAAAAATTCATCCCTTACTTGAATTGGTTGAACGTCATTCTAGCTGGCATAAAATTTTACGGATTACGGTTCGGGTTTTAATGTTGTTAAAATTAATTCCTGTGCACAAATTAATTACGGCTACTGCGCTAAGAACAGCAGAATGTTATTTAATTCAGTTAATTCAGTTAAAACATTTTGAAACTGAAATAAAAATGATAAAAGAAAACAAACAATGTAAAACACAGCTTAAGAAATTACGGCCATTTTTACAAGACGGTTTACTTATGGTGGGGGGACGACTTAATAATTCATCCCTTAGTTTTTCGGGAAAACATCCACTAATTTTACCGGGAAAAAAAACGTTAGTTGAACGGATTGTTGATTTTTATCATATAATTTATATGCATACGGGGGCATATTTGCTTGAAGCTTTATTGCGTCAAAGGTATTGGATTCTTGGGGCAAGAAATCTTATAAGAAATCGGGTTTTTAAATGCAATCGTTGTTTTAGAAATAAACCGAAAATTTTGACACCGCTCATGGCAGATTTACCGGTATCGAGGGTTACTGCTACTAAACCCTTTTTACACGTAGGGGTTGACTATTTTGGGCCAATAAATATTACATTAGGTAAAAAACGTAATGCGGCGGTTCATAAATCGTATTGTTTATTAGCGGTTTGTTTAAGCACAAAAGCGGTTCATTTAGAATTGGTGAGTTCTTTAAGCACACCACATTTTATGCAAGCATTTAAAAGACTTTTAGCAAGAAGGGGCCCATGCAAGGTTTTGTATTCTGATCAGGGATCATCTTTTGTTTGTGCGAAAACGGTTTTAAGTGAAATTAATCGGTTTGCTAGTTCGGAAGAATATCAAAATGCACTGTTATGTGAATTAAATTTGAACGGTGTGGAATGGAAATTTATAAGTCCACAAAGTCCGAGTCACGGGGTCTTTGGGAAAGTAATGTAAAGAGCGCTAAGTCGCATCTCTATAAGGTCATAGGGGATCAGTTGTTAACATATGAAGAGTTAAATACTCTATTAATTCAAATAGAGGCAATCTTAAATTCGAGACCTCTTTGTCGTCGACCAACTGATTCATCTCAAATATCGGTATTAACTCCATCACATTTTTTAAATTTAACACCGTTAGGAAGTTTGCCGGCCGACGATTTAACAGATTTAAATATAAACCGGTTAGATAGGTTCCAGTTAATCGATCGAATGGTGCAAGATTTCTGGAAAAGGTGGCGTTTGGAATATTTGACTACCTTACAAACTAGAGAAAAATGGAATATAGATTTGCCTAATGTTAAAATCGGAACGGTTGTTATTTTAAAGGTAGACAATGTACCTACACTTTGTTGGCCGTTGGCCATTGTTACTGAGGTTCATCCGGGTAAAGACGGAGTTGTTAGAAATGTTACTGTAAAAACTTCGAAAGGGACATTTACACGACCAGTTTTGAAGTTATGCCCTCTTCCGAATCAATAAATTTACACTAATATCTTTTGTATATAGTTATAGGTATTTTTCATTAGAATTTATTTATTTTTTTTCGATTATTTTTTTTGAGTTACGGTAATTAACTCTGAAAATTTTGGTATATTAATTTATGCCTGGTCCTTTGAGTATTTATTTGGAACTAGTTTTTTTTATTGTGTTTTCGGCACAAATTGCATACAGATTTGGCTGAAAAATGGGTTTTTCAGGGCGGGGGCTATGTTTGCGCCAATATGAATATATATTTCATTTATTTTAATTCGGGAACGTCTTGGCAACACAGTTCTAAGTAAGCATAATCTTCTGTCCTTTATGTTAAGTCAGTCAGTCGTTAACAGACATACGGTCGGAACGTATAGTACACTTTGACAATTTTAATTTGATTTTGTGTGTGTTTTCCGTGAGACAAATTGACGATACCAGACAACATATTTTCGGTAAGATCCCTTCTTTTATCCCATCCTTCATTTTCCTTAATGCCACCGAAAATAGTGCTTCAACATTTAACAACACGAAGAAAATCTAAGAAAATCTCGGTAAGTTATTATTATTAAATTTTTTCCATTTGGTTTGCTAAAAGCCAAAACAGTGACATTCTGTGTA
The DNA here is from genome assembly GCF_917563875.1 of Diabrotica virgifera virgifera. Classification (NCBI taxonomy): domain Eukaryota; kingdom Metazoa; phylum Arthropoda; class Insecta; order Coleoptera; family Chrysomelidae; genus Diabrotica; species Diabrotica virgifera. Next base: position 169,977,018 of record NC_065444.1, read on the forward strand.
GTAATTGAAACTAGCCCACTAGTTGATATATAGTTTTTAAAATTACATAATTTTGTTAAAATAAAATGTTTATTAAAATTATACTTTTGGAATGACAAGTCAAGACGAGTGACACAGACCGAATTCCGTCTTGATCTCGAACTCGTTGTGACAAGTACCCCTTCAGTTTTTCGAGCAGGGAAGCCATGCTGCTTTTGAGCTTTAGTAAAATCCATTAATATCGACATTGTGCCGCATTTCAAAAGTATAATTTTAATGTTGTTCTGCGGCTATTTCCTTTGGCATTTTTATGATTAACTATTTATATGGGAAATTTTAATTAATAATTATGTAATTTTGAAGACTAAATAATAATATATCAACTAGCGGGCTATAGTTTCAGTAACTAAACAGAATGTCACTGAAGATGATCTGACTAGATAGAAAATGTTCTGATGTTTTTCTATAATCTATTTGGATGACTTTTTTAAAAGCTTTTTAGAATTTTATACCATTATACAAACCGAAGTTTTTTATTTCTGTGTAAGTTTTTTAACTATGGTACACAGCCAATCACTGGGACTTTACTATAATTTGGTTATTCGAAAGGATATTGAATTCTCTATTCAGTAGTATAAACATTACCATTATTAGAAAGGACTAAGTTTTTAATCTAATAGCACATAAAATGACATCAAAAATATTACTCTACATCCCACCAGATTGAAAACAATGGAAACATTACCCTTAATATTTATACAGAGTGACTAATTTTTTTTAAATAAATTAATTTACAAAAAAAATAATGTATGTAATTTATTTAATTCAAAATATATTTTAGTTTCAGAAAACGGAAAAAAATGTTTATTCGAAAAACAAACATTGCTTTTCGCTTAAATAAAATGTTCAAACTTCCAAGAGGCAGGTGGCTAACAGGAGCTGGCTTGAACATTGAATTTAAGTGAAAAGCAATGTTTATATCTCAAACATTTTCTTCTGTTTTCTAACAGCAGTAAAATATATTTTGAAGTAAATACATTACTTAAATTCTTCTTTTTATGTCAATTAATTTAATTCAAATTTTTTTTGGTCACCCTATATAAATAATTGTGTTAGTGTTTATATTAATGAATAGAGAACCAACTGAACATCCTTTGAAATGAGTTGCCACACGACCCATATTCTCATTTAAAAAAATCATCGATTACGTCATCACGCCCAGATGGATGACGTCACTCGTATCACATTCGACCCTTTCGGTATTTTTCCAAAAGTCGTCAGTTTACGAAATAACGAATTTATTTCTTTCTTTGCACCATGCTGTATATTAATTTGAATTTTGCAATTTCATGATTGTGAAGTAACTTTTTAATAATTAATTTATTAATCCCTTTAAACACTCTGCACTATTTAATCAATTAAGTAATTCAAATAATTTAATAATTATTTATTTAAATAATAATTCCTCATTAACGTTTAATATTTTTTTTTTTAATCAAAACGAAACCGTAGATTTTCTTATTTTATTATTTTAAAAATATTTTTATTACGTAAGTAGTTAGTGGCTTCGACGGCGGGTACTTGAGGACTGGTTTATCCTGAGTTTTTTCCAAAAACGTGGCTAGAAGCGCTTCATTGCGTACGGCACCAAAGTGCCGAGCTTTTTTAACCTTAGCGCGCTTTGAAAATCACAACCGCAACAAGCATTTTTATAAAGGGGCAACATTTTCTATCGAATACTACAAAAATTTTATTATTTAAACGTTATAACGTTAAAAAAAATAATTTATTGATTTATTTTATAAGCCTATGGCAGGGTACCCTTAATGGGACGATATTATTATATATGAAATTCAAACAATCGTGCAAAACAAAAAAATAATTTATTTAAGTAATAATTGTATTACATTCTATCGAGAACAACAAAATTTTAATTTTTTAAACGTTAAAAGAATTATTATTTTTTACTGATTTCTGAGGCTATTTAGTAAAAACGCCGAAAACGGGGTTTTTGAGCATGCTGTAGGAAAAAAATAAGTTCTAATAGCTGATTTTGATTGTAAATGTAACAATACATATAAAAATGTAAATGATGATTAATTTATCTGTATGTTGTTGAGTTTATGAGTCAAAAACTTCAGAAAATGCCAAAAAAGCAGTTTTTTCGATTTTTAGGTATTTTCCACGTCAAAAATGATAATGATGCCTATGCCATTCGAAAGAATGGAAAAAAATACACAAAGTAACAATATTTTAAAGTTGGCGAAAAATTTACAACATAACCTAAAATTTTTTTGAAAATTTCAAAAATTTTTCCTGCGCTCAATTTTGAAGCTAAAAGTCTGACAAAAATCAGGCAGCTTTGTGTTGTTAGGATACGCATTCATTAATTTTTTCAGATTTTTTGCAGCAATACAGCGTCTGGAAAAAAATGTTTTCAAAAAAACACGTTTTTTTCCATAGCGGACCCCCCGGTGCACCTAGGGACTTGAAAATTTGGATGAGTGAGTTTTCAATTATATATTTTCGAATGGCGAAACCCAAAACTGAATCGAGTCTGGTGCAATTTTGACCATCTTATCCCGCTATAGCCTTTAATTAAAATTGACGTACTAGATTTTGCATAATAATTTAGCAATCTCAACTTTTTTTAAAAAATTGAAAATTTTTAAAATCTTGCACAACAAATACTAGAGCATACAAAGATTTGTCAATTTTTTTACATATAAAGAAGGACTCCACCTATCTAATGCACTTCACAGAATGGAAATCGGATTATTTAAGCAGCCTCAGCAATGTTTTAAAGTTATAAACAATTTTTTGGATTATAAACAAATTAGTGCTGGGGCCAGGAGGGGGTGCTACGGGCTCCTTTATTTAGATGGACTTACCTAAGTTTTTTTATGTATTTTGACCCGTAGAACACGAATTTTTGGGTAACAGTTGATCCGGATATCGATAAGATTGTTGATAGACAAAGAACTTGAGGAATGACATAACATCGATTTTTCGCAAAATAAATCATTTTTATGTATTTTTTGGGTAATTCTAAGCAAAAAATGTTCTTACAAGTTTCTTCGTAGGATGCATAGTTTTCAAGATAAACGCGGTGGAACTTTCAAAAAATCGAAAAATTGCAATTTTTGAACGCGAATATCTTTTGATTAAAAAATAAAATAGCAATTCTGCTGAAAGCATTTGAAAGTTTAAGTCAAATTATACCCCTTTTAATTATTTGCATTGCTAAAAATTAATTTTTTGAAGATATTCTTCTTTAGCGGCGAATCGATTGATGGTAAAATTTGATTGATCCGCGCGCATGCGCACACCGACAGTATGGTATTAATCGTTATACGGGCTCTGATTGGGTGTTGAAATTTTGAAATGATCTGTCAATAATTATTCAATATGGAGGTTATCGGTAAACAAAAATATTGTATAATATTAGTTTTTATTGATGTGTGGACAGAAATAAAATCAAATTTATAATTATAGTGACTTTTTAAATAGTTTTGAAAAACCGCAGGTACGTAATTCTAAATGTTTCAGTTGGAAATACCTAATAGTTTCAATACCTATCTATTTGGAAAATGTAAACAAAATAATGTAGTTACCTATTAGTAGGCAATGCTTTAATTTACATAATCTGATTACGTACAAACTTTCTACAAATCTTCATCTCATATATCGTTTTCTTACTCTATATTTTGTTGTATTTTATTTCGACAAAAATCAAACTAATAATTTTATTAAATTCATATAAATTTATGGTGTAAACGTTTAGTTTGTGTATATTCCCACATGACGTATACGAGAGTTTGGTGCAGTTTGAAATGGCGTCAACTTTCGTACGGCGCGGTAGACGTGAAGTGGGTTCAAGCCCCAAGCAAGTTATTATTTTTTTATTTTTGTTTATAGATTTTATGATTGTAAGTATATTATTATATAATTTTTGAAGATATTCTTCTTTTTTGAAAGTGGTAGATAAGAAAGTTAGTTTGATTTTTAAATAAAATAAGTACAAATAACCTTTTAAGTATATTTACTTCGTTTAAATTACCTGGGTGTCCCGAAAACAATGGTCATAAATTATACCACACATTCTGGGGTCAAAAATAGTTCGATTGAACCTAACTTACTTTAGTACAAATGTGCTCACAAAAAAAGTTACAGCCCTTTGAAGTTACAAAATGAAAATCGATTTTTTTCAATATATCGAAAACTATTAGAGATTTTTTATTGAAAATGGACATGTATAATTCTTATGTCAGGAACATCTTAAAACAAAATTATAGTGAAATTTGTCCTCCCCATAAAAAATTTATGGGGATTTTGTTCCCTTAAACCCCCCCAAACTTTTTTGTACGTTCCAATTAATTCATTATTGTGGTACCATTAGTTAAACACAACGTTTTTAAAACTTTTTTGCCTCTTAGTATTTTTTCGATAAGCCAGTTTTTATTGAGATGCGGCTACTTTTTCAATATATTTACGTAAAAATTTTATGGGGGTTTTGTTCCTTTAAACCCCCCTAATGTTTGTGTACGTTCCAATTAAACTGTTATTGTGGTACCATTAGTTAAACACAGTGTTTTTAAAACTTTTGTCTCTTAGTCTTTTGTTCATAAGTCATCTTTTATCGAGATGTAGCTTCTTTTTCAAAATATACATAAAAATGTAAATTATAAATAGATTTTCAGATTATTAACAGGTCTCTATAACCGTACTTAACCATATACAAATATGTGGTGGATTCGACAAATATTCAAAATATCTCGATAAACACTGGCTTATCGAAAAAGTACTAAGAGGCAAAAAAGTTTTAGAAATAATGTGTTTAACTAATAGTGCCACAATAATAATTTAATTGGAACGTACACAAAAGTTTGGGGAGGTTTAAAGGAACAAAACCCCCATAAAATTTGTATGGGGTGCACAAATTTTACTTAATTTTTTTTTTAAGATATTGCTGTCGTAAAAATGCCACATGTCAATTTTCAATAAAAAATCTCTGAGAGTTTTTGATATATGAAAAAAAATCGATTTTCATTTTGTAACTTCAAAGGGCTGTAACTTTTTTTGTGTGCACTATTGTATATAGGTAAGTGAGGTTCAATCAACCTATTTTTGACCCCAGAATCTGTGGTATAATTTATGACCAATCTTTTCGGGACACCCTGTATAATAGAAGAATATCTTCTTACGTGCGTACAAAGTACACACACATTCTTTTTTTATTATTAAACAAAGCGATTTGTTTATAAGACAAAAAATTATTTATAGTATTAAAACATTGCTGAAGCCCCTTAATCATCTGATTTTAATTCTGTAAAGTGTATTAGATAGGTAGAGCACCTCTTTATATGTAAAAAAATTAGCCAACTTCTAAATGGTCTACTTTTTGTTCAGAAAGATTTTAAAAAATTTGAACTTTTTTAAAAACATTTAGATTGCAAATTTTTTATGCAAAATCTATTAGGTCGAATCTAGTGAAATTTGGTACACCGTTTAAGTAAGTTATAGGAATTTTCTAAGGGAATTACTAAGGTTCTAAGTGCCACCAAAGTGGTTAAGAAACATTGAATAACAACAGGCGTATTTTGACCCCTTATTTTGTATTTATTGCTATATTGCAGAAAAGGTAATACCTTAAGACATTTTTGACCAGTCGTATATCATACAAAATTCAATTAAGTATCTTTATTTTATTTATCTACGACTTTGTTCCAAAACGAACCGTTTTAAAGTTATAAGCAAAGAAACCAAAAAAAATCGATGTTTTTCGAAATTTTTAAATTTTTTAATTTTGTATTAATGTTCCGGGCATATTTGAGAAAGAGCATAAGTCAATGATTATTGTTGAAGTTGTCACCTAACTTTATCTGCAAAAATTCGAATGCCACCTCTCACATCCAAAAATTGACGTTTTTTACAGATTAGTCCTGGTCTACTAAATGTAGTCCAGAGAAATAAGATTTTCCCGTGACACATCCCCCTCCAGGTCGAAACCAAATTTTTTGAGTAGTATGGACATCTATATTAATAACCTTTATGTTTTCTGCAGCCGATTTTGATGACATACATGGCTATAAACAAATGAAGATCAAAAAACGGTATATTTTCGCTTTTTTCGTCTACAACCAAAAAGTTAGGCATTTTAAACAAATTTTAGAGCAAGAAACTCGTAAATCGTCTAAAAATGTCAATATAGCGTTCGCTGAATATGTCTATCCTTATTGGTTGCTTAGAAAATTGCAAAATAAATCTTAAATTTTGAGTTTTTATAAATACTCATAACTTAAAAAATTAACTTAAAATTAACGTAAAAATTAACTTAGAACCTTCTTATTACACGAATGAGACTTCTGGTGCTTAAATTATATTTAAAATTTCAAAGCAGTTGGTCAAATAGTTTAAAAGTTATTTAATTTGTTTATCCCAATTCATTTTTTTTTGCAACACTATAAGTCAGAAAATTATGAGGTTACAGTAATACTTCTGAGAGTTTATGGAAAAAGAACATTTATCCTATTGACTTGATTAAAAAAAAATGACACAAAGTAATTTTAAACAGTGTAAAATTATTTTGCAAAAACACGTCGATTTTTTGCTTACTTATAAACAATTAAAATAACTTTTTAACCGTTACCCGTAGAAACATTATTTTTTCATATTTGGAAAGACTAAACTTTTATACACATTTAGAAAGAAAAACAATTGTCCTAGGACAATTAGGGATGAAGTTAGCCCCCCTTTTTTTAATTCACATGTTTTTGCAAAATAATTTTGCAGTATTAAGAATTATTTTTTTCATTTTTTTTAATAGTATAAATCTTCTTCTTACATAAAATACCCAAAGTATTAGTGTAACTTCATCATTTTTTGACTTTAGCGTTGCAAAAAAGATTAATTTGGGATAAACAAATTAAATACCTTTTAAACTATTTGGCCAATTGCTTTGAAATTTAGGATATGATTTAAGCACCTGAAGTCTCAGCATTCCGTGTAATAAGAACGTTCTAAGTTAATTATTACGTAAGTTATGAATATTTATCAAAACTCAAAATTTATGCTTTATTTTGCAGTTTTCTAAGTGACCAATAAGAATAGACATATTCAGCGAACGCCATATTGAAATTTTTTATACGATTTATGAGTTTCTTACTCCCAAATTTGTTTAAAATGCTTAACTTTTTGGTAATAGACGAAAAAAGCGAAAAGTTACCGTTTTTGATCTTCATTTGTTTATAACTATGTATATTGTATATCATCAAAATCTGCTGCAGGAAACATATATTAACCCTTAACTGGTCCGGCGTCGTCTGACAGACGATTCAATAATTTTGATTATTTTTTATTGGAAATTGGCACCGCCCACAGGCAAGTAGTTCTATCTAATCCTTAAACTATTGGAGCTTGACAAGTGGGTGTATTTGAGACTAGTTTCTCTCAGTTCCTAAAAAGTTATCGCAACAGTTAGGTTGAGAGTAGTTCCTCAGACGACGCCGGACCGTTTGTGTCACTTTTTTGTGTTCATACTTGGAGTTCAAGAAGAGCAAGAGGATGTTCTTATTTTAGAAAAAGCGCAAGATTTGAAGTTTATGTCCTTGTAGAAAGCGCAGGATGACAAAATACCTGTGCTTGAGTTGCAAAAAGCCTCTTTGTTTGGGATGTATAAAACCACTACCTATGTAAAAATTGCATATAAAATAGGTAAAGTTTGACTGATGCTGGAAACAAACATTTTTGATCGATTTTTATTTTACCTAGTTTTTTGTTTAGTGTGCAGTTTGAACATCTATCCTAGCAATACATTTTTTTTTCATGTTGTTTTTTATATTTTTTTTTTGTTTACTTTACAAAACTATGTACTTTTTCACAAATATTTGTGCGGATTTCAGTTTTATTTTAATATTTTTTTCTTAACAAAAATAATTTCCAAATCTAATACGTTCACTTGTATATAAACATATCAAGGTATGTTTGTAACATTTATTCTTAATAAAAAAATTATTTTCGAGTGTTGTTTTGCTTTCTTGAAAAGAGTAGTTTCGCAGACGACGCCGGACCAGTTACGCTACTGCTACAGTACCGGACCAGTTAAGGGTTAATATAGATGTCCGTACTATTATAAAAATTTGGTTTCGGCCTGGAGGGGGTTGTGTCACCAACAGGATATTTTTTTCCTTATTTCTCTGAACTAATGTTTTATTTTTTTAGTTCCTTACTGCATCAATCGAATTAACGCATGGAAAGCTGAACGGTTTATCACATGTTTACAGAGATGGTGATGTTACAGTAACTTACGATCGTAATGCCAATATTATTACGTTGAACCTTCCACTACTTTTCAAAAAATTAAGTGTAGGTATTTTATTTAAATATATACATACTTAAAACATATTATTATTACATCTCAACAAACTAAGATGTTTTATAGTAGGGGAGCCCAAGTAGGGATTTTTGCAGTTACTCGAGCGCGTCAGAAAATCACATGGGGAGAAACCTTGTACCGTGTAAATGTACGCCTACCATATATTTGCTCTTCATACAGGGGAGTTCGTTAAGGGGGATCCGAAAAAAAAATTTTCCTTAGAAAAACTCGAAATCGTCAGATTAAGATAAGTTAATTACATGCAGAACAGTGTATTTTTAAAAATCTGACGATTTGAGCAGTGCGTAAGGAAATGGATGAGTCACAAAATTTCACAAAAAAGCGAATATTTCGCGAAATGAACGTCAAATCGAAAAACTAAAAAATATGTGTTCAATATTTTTCAAAAATCTAAATTAGTTGGGCAGTAAATTAAGAATTATAAATAGGAACCTCGCGATATTTCGCGAAATGAACATCAGATCTAAAAACTAAAAAATGCACGTATTCAATATTTTTGAATAATCTAGCAAATGACAACAAACACGACACTAGCTTAAAATCTTAAATAGGAACCCCATTTTTAATTGCCGATTATGATTCCTTACGTAAAAGGAGGTAACTTTGATTTTGAGACATTTTTTTGAGTTATGGATAAATGGCGCTATAATCGTAGAAAACCATTGCTGGAAATAAAAAATTTAATTAAAAAATACAAAGTTCCCACTAAATTGGAAAACTTAGCTTAACTTTTTTTGGTTTTAGGACCTAATCTTCACAACCTAATAGATCCCCATAACGTTCGAGTAGCTGCAAATTTAGCACCCCCTACTACTATGTTACCCCGCTTTCCGAATACTTTGCCTTGAAGAATTACCTTCAATAATCTGTATTTAATGCCGTTTCTCATTAAGTTTTCGATATATTCTAACTTTCTCTTTTTAGTGGTTATGTCACCTCTATTTCTTTCCCCATTCCTCATAATACGGTCTTTTTGGTTATCTTGTCCGTCCATGATATCCTTAGCATTTGCCTGTATAGCCACATCTCGCAGGCTTCAAATTTTTTTTCCGTCGCTTCAGTGAGTGTATGTGACATGCTGTCCTGTACCATAGAAAGCACAGGACAACACTCGATAGCCTGTCTCCAAATGTCACAATGGCTCATCCGCCCATTCGTTCCCAACCAGTATCCAGAGCAGTTGAGACGATAGGCTGCCATCATGGCTTCGTGCTCTACAATGAGATGTAGAGGAGGTAAATCCAGCAGAATCTCAAGAGCTGCTGTGGGAGTGCTCCTCACGGCCCCTGAGATGCCAACGCATGCCAACCGCTGTAGATGAGCCAACTGGACCTTAACTGAAGACAGTCTAGCCCAGGACCACCACACGATTGCTGCATACGTCAGTATAGGCTTTATCATGGATTGATATATCCAATGTAGAATTTTCGGCTGCAGACCCCATTTGGCTCCGAAAGCTCTTCCCAGATGTTCCCAGAGCCCAGATGTTCCTTCCATATCAGTTTAGAATCCAGTATCACTCCTAGGTACTTCACTGACCTGAAAATCGATAATATTGTGCCATGGAAGCTAAGATTTCTAGTAGACCCTTCTCCGAGTAAACGAAACCACAGCAGTCTTCTCAGGATTAACCCTGAGTGACTGCCCCCAACACCATTCTTCGACGAGCCCGAGAGCCACCTGCACCTGAGTGACTTCGTGCACTGTTCCCGGAAAGAGCCCCTCATTCAGGAAAACTACGTCAACGGCCTAGGCTTCTGCATATATACCTTGTTCGGAGAGTCGCTGAAGAAGGCCGTCAACCACCAGGCACCACAGCAGGGGGATAGAACTCCTCCCTGAGAGCAACCACGAGATGCCGACACCCGGACGCAACAACCGTTCCGGTACGCAGCTATCTGCCTCTGAGAAAGCAGGGCCCGGATCCACCTGACCAAGTTTCTGCCAACCCCATGCTTTTTTGCAGCATCACACATGGAGTCAAAAGTAGCGCAGCTAAAGGCGCCCTCAATATCCATAAAGCTACCCAAGCTGTATTGCTTCCGATCTAGCACCCGCTTCACCCTGCAGACAAGGTGATGCAGGGCCGACTCACAAGACTTCCCAGTCTGGTAGGCGTATTGACGTGTATGCAAGGGATTGCCCCTAAGTGCTCCATCACGTATGAATCGATCCACTAGTCTCTCTAGAGTCTTTAGAAGAAGGATGAAAGACTGATTGGCCGGAATGATTTAGCAAGGGTAAAATCAGTTTTACCCGGTTTAGGAATAAATACGACTCTAGTCCTTCTCCAGGGCAAAGAAATATACCCTATCGCAAGACAGGTCCTAAACATCCTGACCAGTGTGGGAGCCATAAGGTCCAAACCTTGCTGAAGCAGAGCCGGTATAATTCCGTCGTCACCTGGTGACTTGAATGGAGCGAAACCCCTAACAGCCCAGCACACCTTCGTTTACGATACTACTTCCTTCGCCATCCGGAAGTCCTCCATTCGCGGAGCCTAGCCGCGGCTAAGGCAGTATCATCATCCAAACCCTCCGGAAAGTGAGCATCTAAGTGAGTCCTGAGGGCCTCCTCGTCAGTTGAAGATAGGCTTCCACTAGGAATACGGACCTGACCGACCCCCTGGGTTGGATATTTGGAGAGGGCATGATGAACCCTAGCTGCAGCGGGCATGTGTTCCACGCTCTCACAGTAGGCTCTCCAAGAGCTCCTCTTTGACCTCTTAATCAGAGACTTGTATTCCCTCTGAGCTTCTTTAAAGGAGTCCCAGTGGGCAGGGTTACCAGTCCTCTTGGCCCTATTGAAAAGAGCCAATTTGTGTTGTCTCTCTACCTGAGGTGTCCACCAGGGAATAGCAGAACCAGCCGTTCTCTGTATAAGAAGGCAGCTAGCTCTATATGCTGAGGTTAGGGCTCCAAATAAGTGATCCAAAGAGATCTCTATCTCCTCAGCTCCGCCTCGACAGGGAGGCAGACCCACGAGATTATGGCCGAGCTCCTCTCGAAAGAGTTACCAGTCTGCAGCTCTTGGATTCCTACATGAAATATTCTGGAGCTTAAGAGCCTCCAGCTTAACGATAATGTGTCTATGATTTGACAGTGAGATTTCCTCGGACACAACCCAATCTGAGACCAGTCCCACTAATGCTCTAGAGCATAAAGTGAGGTCGATAACTTGACTTCTACATATCATATAAACACTAACTAGTATATATTACTAATAATATTTTTAAAAACTAACTATATATTACTATCTATATTTTTCTTTATATTTTTTCAGTTTACGTATGACTACCACGTCGTAGTTTTTCTAGTTGGACCGACAGGGGGATTGACAGGATCTATCGATAATTTCAGACTATCAATAAATCTGAGCTTAGATCTTAATAAGTATCAGGCAAAATTAAACAAAATTAAAACTTCGAATAGTGGGTAAGCATATAATTTATCAATTGGAAAATAGAAATTTTAAATATTTAATTATTTATTACAAAACACATAGTACGTTCTTTAACGGTAAAATATTGCAAAATCTCTAAATTTTAAAGAACCGCGAGAAATATACGACCAAAGTAAGTCCGGAAATACATAAACTGACTAATTGTAAGTAACTTTTGTTCAATATAGTTTTTTCATTAAGTCAATATTTTTTGAGTTATTTGCCAGTGAATATGTTCATTTTTTCAACAAAATAACCACGCTTTTAGATAGTTTTTCGCAAATAACTCAAAAAGTAAGTATTTTGTCGAAACAAATATTCTTAGCAAAAATATAGCCTGTAAAAAATAAAAAAAAAGGTGTATATAGCACGTCTCTATACCTAGTAGATGCAGAGTTATAGCTAATGAAAAATAGGTTCATATTCTTCAAATTCCAAATGGAATACTTTGACGTGAAATAACCAAAATTGAAGCACATTTCGGGGAAAAGTCATTTCAACTTATTTGAAGTGTTTAAAAAAGCTTCATTTTTGTTTTATAAAAAGTTACTCTCAAAATAAAGTTAGTCGCTTTTTTTTGGTAAATAAATCGGGAAAATCACCTCCTAATTAGTGTCTCAAATGAACTTAATCGACTTCACAAGTTTCTTAAATCGTGTATGTATTATTTATATGATCTGTAAATTTCATCGGTTCAAAGTCCTTATTTTTGAAGGGGCTGTAGTTAAAAGAGGTTGAACGAGTCACTGATCACGAATGTATGCAAATTTAGAAACACCAAATCTTAATCAATTTTTGTCTTACAGAAAAACAAAAGAATACAGAAGACAGAAGACAGAAGAATTCAGAAAAGCAATTCTGACTTTTTTTGTTTTTTGAGATTTTTGGTATCTCGAACAATTTTTTAAGTTATTTTGAAAAAAAGCATATTTTTTAAAATTAAAATTTTTGAAAATTTTATTTTGAAACCAAATTTCTTTAAAAATAAGCACTGTGAATCGAATAAACTTACAGATCATATAAACACAACATAAGTAAAATAATTTGTGGAGCGATAACGACTAATTTCATTTAAGTTGCTAATTAGGGAGAGGTCTTCCCAATTTTTTTTGCCAAAACAAAAGGGACCAACTTTATTTTGAGCGTAACTTGCCTAAATTTGATGCTAAAAACTTTTTATAAAAACAGAAATAAAGCTTTTTTAAATACTTTAAAAAAGTTAAAATATGTTTTACCCAAAAAGTGCTTAAATTTTTGGATATTTCACGTCGAAATATTCTATTTGAAATTTGGCGAATATGAACCTATTTTTCATTGGCTATAACCCTGGTCCTACGAGGTCCAGAGACCTCACGCGTACACCATTTTTTTTACTTTTTTTGCAGGCTATATTTTTGCTAAGATCGTTTTTTCGTCAAAATACTTACTTTTTGAGTTATTTGCGAAAAAACGTCTAAAAATGTGGTTATTTTGTTGAAAAATGAACATATTCTCTCGAAAATAACTCGAAAAATGTTGACTTGGCGAAAAAGCTCTATTGAGCAAAAGTTACTTAAAATTAGTCAGTTTATCCATTTCCGGATTTATTTTGGACATATATATTTTTTCACCCCCAGTAGGGGGTGAAAGTCACCCCCAGGGAAAAAGCACACATCGGCACAATATCTGTTTTTTTCTTTGACATGTAAGCTATCCGTATGCCAAATTTCATGTCAATTCAAGCGGTTCTTTAAAATTTAGAGCAAAAACCGTGAAAGAATGTACTAACATCAAATATTACAATCGAAAACAATATAAATATGAGAATGAGAGTACTGAGATCAGAATTAACTAAAGGGAAATCAAAGATAACTAAAATTAAAAATAAATATGGAAGTGCAGTCACAAAATCATCAAGAACATAAATTAGCCAATCGCGTCTACTGCTGGACAGAGGTCTTCCTTAGCTCTTTCTATCTGTCTCTGTCTTGTGCAGATTGCATCCAGTTACTGTTAACGCGCTTCAGGTCGTCAGTCCATCTAGTTGGTGTACATACTCTGCTCCGTAGTGCTTCTGTTCATGGCCTCCACTCGATAATTTTCATTTACTACAAACTATCGTTGTGTGTTAGTTGGTGATTTTAATATAGACATGTTAGCTAGTAATTTCTATGGGGAAAAATAAAAAAAATATTTTCGGCTTATGGGATACAACAGTATGTTAGTTATCCTACTCGTATTACCTACTGACACTAGCAAAACTTTGGTAGATTATGTGCTTTCTAATCAAAATAATATAAGTGCTTGTGTTCACGACTGTCCAAAAATTACTGATCATTCCGTTATTTCCGTAAATATCTCTAATAATAATAATTATAATATATCTGATGGTAATACTTATTCAAAGTTTAGAAATTTTTAATCAAAACTTGGATAAAATCAAAACTAGTCTTACCTATCATGTTTCACTTTAATTTGGATTCTGTTGATGTTAATATCATTTACGAGGAAATTTTGCAAAATTGTGAAAATGTAATCAATGGTACCAATTGTACCATGTCAGTTTCAATCTAAATTACATTGGTTTGATTATTAGGTGTTTAAACAAATTAAACAGCGTGATAGGGCTTATAAAGATTTTAAAAAATATATTGACGTCATTAAAAACAACATAAATGGCAAGTTTTTAGAGACATACAAACGAGATAGTAAATATTGTAACAAAAACGAGCGTTCGGGTATTTATTTACGACTTTATTATTTATTTATACAAGTTTACTTTACAAACTTTAGCTTAAGACTAAACTCTATTTACAAATATGCCCGTATTTATACCCAGTTGTTATTCTGGAACAATCGACGCCCATCTCTAGCTATCAGCTTGTTTACGTCATTCTCGAGGTGTTTACTGTTATACGGTGGTCGGCCAAGATTTCTCTTTCGTTACACTGCTCCCCTCTTAAGATCTGAGCGTCCCGATCAGCAACTCTAGATGAAGGCCCAGGATGGCGGAATCTACAGGATTCTCTAGCTCTGCATACACCCCTAGAAAAGAAGTAGCAGTCTACTGTCTTTGAAGGGTATGGCATCTTCGGGTGCATGCAACACACAGTAATTCGTACGCCAGTTTCTCTGAAGATCACTTCAAGCATGCTTCTCACAATCTTCCAATCCAGATTTTCTACTGCGTGGCCTATTTTTGGTAAAGCCAAATTTTTGATGTCATAATTACACACGATTTTCTTCAAATTAGAGCACGCCATATGTTCTCGTAGCTTGGCGTGTCCGTATAAGACTTCCTGGTCACCATATACAGCAAAGATCGAGGACCATCTTCCAATCGCAGTACTCTTCCAATTTTAGGGTGCTGATGTCTTAACTCGTCCAGGCGGCCGAACTTCTATTGAATACGGACGAGATTCCTTTAGTCATCTCGAGGTCTTGGGCATCACAGTGGGCTAGAGAGACGTTTTCTGGAACACCAAACAGATCTTGCTGAACTTCTGTGATCACGCCGAATCTAGCACTCTTTCTCGCTGCGTAATTTGACATAAATTGATTAAAACTTGCCTGTGCGGCGTCTTTCATCTCCTGTTGGAGGACTCGGGCTTCTTCTGTTTCATTTGAGCCAGCATATGGTGCAAGACGATTTATGTGAATAACTTTTGGTTTACCGTTTGGCAACTTCTTAATTCTGTATATTACTTCATTTATTTTCTTCTTAACTTCATACGGACCTTCCCATTGTCTTTGCAGTTTAGGACACAAGCCGCGACGACGTTGTGGATTATAAAGCCAGACAAGATCACCTACTTCGAAGCTTTCATTCTTGCATCGAGAATCATATTGATCTTTCATTCTGTCACTGGCTATCTGGATGTGTTTTCGGGCAAATTCATGAATGTTGTTCATTCGTAACTTCAGGCGGTCGACGTATTCTTCGCCTGCAACATGTTCCTCGGAAGGTCTGCAGCCAAACTCTAGGTCGCAGGGCAAACGAACTTCACGACCCAACATCAGGCAGGTTGGTGTTTGACCTGTAGTTTCATTTACGGCCGAGCGGTAGGCCATCAGGAATAAATGAATGTGTTGGTCCCAATCTCGCTGATTTTCAGATACAACTTTGGACAAGTGTTTACCCATCGTTCGGTTCATCCTCTCGACCATCCCATCTGATTGAGGATGTAGGGGTGTTGTTCTGGTCTTATTGACACCAATCAATTTACAAACGTTTTGGAAAAGAGCTGACTCAAAGTTTCGCCCTTGGTCGGAGTGGATCTCCAAGGGAACACCAAATCGGCTGAAGAATTCTTTAACAAGTACCTCTGCAACAGTAGCAGCTTCTTGATTTGGTAATGCATAGGCCTCGGTCCATTTCGTAAAATAATCCATGGCTACCAGGATGTATTTATTTCCAGCATCAGTTTCTGGAAATGGACCTGCAATGTCGATTGCTACTCTTTACATAGGACTGCCAACATTATACTGTCTCATGGGTGCTCTCTTTTTACCAACTGGACCATTACCGGATGCACACAGTTCACATTTCTGGCACCATCTTCTTACATCATCTTTACAGTTCACCCAATAGAACCGTTCTCGAACCTTTTGCAGAGTCTTCGTAATGCCAAAGTGTCCACCTGATGTACCGTCATACAACTGACGCAATACTTCTGACACTTTACTTTTAGGTACAATCAACTGAAGCTTAGATTCTGTACCATCATCGTTCTCAAAGATTCTGTACAAAAGATCATCTTTTAGTATTAGGCAATTCCATTGGCTCCAGTATGCCTTGACTTCCGGACTACATGCACTAATGTTTTGCCAACTAGGTCTCTCACCTCGACGCATCCAAGCCAATACTCTTTTTATACATGGATCATCTTCTTGGGCGTGTTGTAACTGTTGGGGCTGCCATTGTTCATTAACTACGGTGGTTCGTCTCACGGGGCAAAATCGTTCCTCTAATTTGGCACAGTGATTACAATTTGCACTGCATCGTCGTCTCGAAAGGGCATCAGCATTTGAATGAACTCTTCCGGCCCTATGTTCTATCTCGTAGTCATATTCTTGTAATCGTTCTAACCATCTTGCCATCTGGCCCTCTGGATTACGGAATTGTATGAGCCATTTTAGAGCAGCGTGATCTGTTCGAAGAAGGAACTTTCTGCCATACAAGTATTTATGGAAATGTTCGCAAGCCTTCACTACACCCAGCAGTTCTCTTCTGGTAACGCAATAGTTTCTTTCTGGTTTCGACAGGACTTTGCTGAAATAAGCGATAACTTTTTCCTGTCCATCCTGGATTTGGGAGAGAACAGCTCCTATGGCACTGTTGCTAGCATCGATATCCAAAACAAATTTTCCTGCCTGTACCGGGTAGCTTAATATCGGTGCACTGATCAGAGCTATTTGTAGTTGTTCGAAAGCTTTTTGGCACTCTTCACTCCATATATATTCTTTGCCCTCCTCCGTCAACTTTGTTAGGGGCTTGGAGATATTGGCAAATCCTTTGACAAATCGTCGGTAATATGTACATAGGCCGAGGAAACTTCTAATTTCATGTTTATCTTTTGGTACTGGCCAATCTTTAATTGCCTCAATCTTTTCAGGATCAGCTGTTACACCGTTACTCGATACAATATGTCCCAAGTACTTAACTTCTCGTCGAAACATGTGACATTTCTTCGGACTTAACTTCAAGTTCGCTGCCCTCAATCGTTGACAGACTTCTATTAAATTCTTGGCGTGTTCATCAAATGACTTTCCAACCACAATTACATCATCCAAGTAAACCAGGCATGTTTTCCATGTTAGACCTCTTAAAACTGCCTCCATTAATCTTCCAAATGTGGCAGGGGCATTACATAAATACATAAACCAAACGGCATAGCCGTAAACTGCCAAAGCCCTGATCCTATCGAAAACGCGGTTTTCTCCCGATCGGCTGGCTCCATGTCTACTTGCCAATATCCACTTTTTAAATCGAGTGTGGAAAACCATCGAGAACCAGAGAGAGTATCCAATGTATCGTCTATTCGGGGCAAAGGATAACTATCTTTTTTTGTTACCGCATTGAGCTGGCGGTAGTCGATACAAAAACGCGTTGAACCATCTTTCTTCTTTACCAGAACTACTGGTGATGTCCATGGACTGTTCGATGGTTCAATTACCCCTTGTTTGTCCATATCCTTGATAATCTCTTCGGCTTCATCTCTTTTCGCAAATGGAAGCCGTCTAGGCCGTTGTCTGATTGGCTGAGCGTCTCCGGTATTTATTTTATGCGTTACTATGCTTGTTTTGCCCTTATCCTTCTTATCAATAGCAAAAACATTTTGGTACTCTATCAGCATAGACCTCACTTTTTCCATTCGTTCATGGTCAAGATATTGGCATCTTTCAATGATCATCTCGACAAGGTCTTTTGGATACTTTGACTTTGATGATTTCTCATTGGTATTCATAGAGCAAATGGAAACCACGGGAACACACTGTCTGATCAAAGCTCCTCTACTTAACTTAATAGCAGTTTCCCTTACATTCATAACTCTTACAGGAATGACATCTCGAACTTTTACCAAAGTTTCCGCCGTTATCCACATCTTCGACCATCCTTAAACTTCCCTCTCGGCAGTGTCTATCAAGCATGGTCATCAGAACTTTCTCACTATTACCGGGTATGGTTACGTCGCATGTAGTTAGTAAGCGGATGGCATCTTCTTTGTCGTCGTGAAAGGGCAAATCTTCACCATTGATCCTGAGAACTCCATTTTGAACATCCAATATTGCCCCCACTTTTCTTAGTACGTCCATCCCCAATATAAACTCGTCGGAGATCTCGGCAATTAATACTTGATGTTCAACTGTGGTCTGGCCAATGGATATTGACATATTAGCCTCGCCATATGTGTTAATTAGCTCACCAGTCGCTGTTCTAAGCTTTACTGTTGCAGGTGATAACTTATGGTGGCCTCGTACTACGTCTGGGCGTGCGATAGTTCTCGTTGCACGTGTATCCACCAAAAACGATCTACATCTATTATTGATACGACCTTCGATGTATAAGTTGTGGATTGCACCGGAGGACGTAAGGTTGACAGTTACTATGGGGGCTTTAGTTCTCGAGGTCGGCAGTTGCTCCTTGGTGTCGACCCGCTCTAGTTTTCCGACGGCTGTACGATCTTCTTGCAATTACGACGAATGTGGCCTACGTCGCCGCAATTCCAACATCTAGGGTCGCGTCTCTTTGGCATCTCGGTACGAACTACTCTCCATATCATTTCCTCCAGAAGTTCATCGTTGTGTTCGTCACTTTCTTTAATGGTTCTTACTCTATGGCTTCGTGAAGTTTGACTAGCCGTTTCGTGCTCCCATGTAATAGCAAGTGCTTCATCTAAAACTTTCGGTCTTGCTAGTCGTAAGGCTTTCTGTAGTTCACTCTCTTTCAACCCATTGATGAAGGTATCTACGGCAATTTCTTCTAAAATACTGTCTGGCGCCTCCGGATACGCCAACCGCACCACACGAGCAACATCTGCTTCAAATTCTTGCAGATTCTCACTTGCTCGTTGACTTCTACTTCGCAGTTGTGCTTTGTATACTTGTTGTAGATGAGCATCTCCATAGCGTTTTTCTAGACGAGTGAACAAGGTCTGGTAACATTTTTCTTGACCCTTAGGAATTGACCTTAAGATATCTGCAGCATCACCTCGTAAAGCAGCAGTCAATGAAACAGCCTTTTCTTGTTCGGTCCAATGATTGGCGGTCGCAATAGCTTCAAATTGTTTAAGATATATGGACCAAGAGGACTTTCCATCGAATGGTGGTAATTTGAATCTCATATTATGCGACGTTTCGTCTCTCGGTAGTTCATCTTTCACTACAGGATCTAACGCTGCTGCATTAACTGATGGTTGTACTTTTGTATCGGTTATCATGCTCTCTAGTTGTTTGATCTTTTCTTCTACGGTCTCTACACTTTTCTGCATCTTATCGAATGTTCTAGAAACCTCTTCAAATTTCTCGTCGTTCTGTCTACAAACGTCTTTAATTACTTGAGAAACACTTTCAAATTTCTCGTCGCTTTTTCTAGAAGTTTCATCCTTTTTTTGAGAAACACTTTCAAATTTCTCGTTGCTCTGTCTACAAACTTCTTTAATTACTTGAGAAGTCTCGTCAAATTTTTTAGCAACGTTCTCGAATTTCTCGTCGCTTTTTTTACTAACTTTTTTAAGTTTCTCGTTGTTCTTTATAGAAGTTTCATCGATCTTTTGAGAAACACTTTCGAATTTCGATAAGATTTCTTGTTCTGCTGACTGGAAGTGGAACGTCTTTGGGTCTTCTCCGTTCTTCGTGAGGACATCCTCGAGTCGTGCTTGTAGGACTATCTTGAGCCCACTGCTGTCCACATCCCGTTCCTCTAGCTCTTCACGGAGCTGTTTTTTCCTGTAAGTTCTTGTAGCAACATCTTTGGTCGGCACACACGTACTTTCCAAAATGTCTTTTAAAAGTCTTTCCAAATACCGAACAATCAACGCACTTTAACTATTCCCGACGAATAAAGTCCAAAAGTCTTTTAAAGTCTTTCCGAATACCGAACAATTAACGCACTCCGGTTATTCCCGACGAATAAAGTTCAAAAGTCTTTTAAAAGTCTTTCCGAATTCACTTATTTATATCGTACTAAGTTTACTGTATTTTTTACCGAACACCGACACCACTGTAACAAAAACGAGCGTTCTGGTATTTATTTACGACTTTATTATTTATTTATACAAGTTTACTTTACAAACTTTAGCTAAGACTAAACTCTATTTACAAATATGCCCGTATTTATACCCAGTTGTTATTCTGGAACAATCGACGCCCATATCTAGCTATCAGCTTGTTCCGCCTACGGGACGTACGTTCGAGAAGTCTCTCCTCCTCTCCGCCGAGGCCAAGATCATTCGATTACCTCATTCTCGAGGTGTTTACTGTTATACGGTGGTCGGCCAAATTTCTCTTTCGTTACAATATGTTAAAGCTAAAAAAGAGCGATTCTATTTTAACGAAATAGACAGGTATAGAAACAATCCAAACAAACGTAATGTGGAAAACTTAAAAAAAAATTAATCAATGATAATAGCCGAGAGATGCCAAACTCTGTAATCTTTGAAACTGCTACAGACCCAAAACGGTTAACAAACAACGTAGAAATAGTTTTAATGAGTATTTTGTTGAAAGCATTGAAAGTATTGTTCAAAGTATTGAGCATTCTGAAACATGGTGTAAAATTTTGATAAACTTGAAGAGCTTTCAATACAGGATTTGAGAAAAATTGTTGGCAATTTGGATAATAAATTCTCACTACACGAAACGTGAAATTGCAGAATGGTAAAGGAAGTTTTTGAAACCATTGGACACGTTATGTTAAATTTAATTAATACATCTCTTGCTACGGGTAAAATTCCTGAAGTATTAAAAATAAGTACTATAACCCCTATAAAAAAATACCCAATACTACAAAAGCTGAAGAATTTCGACAAATCAATATTTTACCTCCTATAGAAAAACTGACATGAATGTGGATGTGCATGTTTGTTACGTTGATTTTGAGAAGGCTTTTGACAAAGTAAGACATGAAAAATTAGTCCAAATTCTAAAGACAAAAAACATAGACAAAAGGGACTTACGAATAATAACAAACCTTTACTGGAATCAAAGAGCACAAATTGTAATAGATAACGAACCCAGTCCAGAAATTGAAATCAGGAGAGGAGTTCGGCAGGGATGTATTATGTCTCCATTACTCTTTAATGCATATAGTGAAGCCATTTTTGAAGAAGCATTGCTATCTCAAAGTGAAGGAATAATAATTAACGGAAGATCTATTAACAACATAAGATATGCAGATGACAGCGTGATTATAGCAAGCTCTGCTGAACAACTCCAACTACTACTGAACAAAACAAACAATTTCTGTAAAGAATATGGACTAAAAATGAATATAAAAAAGACCAAATACATGATAATAACTAAGAAAATAAACATACAAACAAGCATACATTTGGGAAATGTACCGATAGAAAGGGTTGATAAATACAAATACCTAGGAACCTGGATTTCAGAGAAAAATGATCAGACAACAGAAATAAGGACCAGGATAGAAATAGCAAGAAATGCGTTTGTAAAAATGAAAACAGTTCTCTGCAACAAAGACCTTAGCTTAGAACTGAGAGCAAGAGCTTTGAGATGCTACGTGTTCTCGATACTACAATATGGACTTGAAAGCTGGACATTAAAGCAAGAACACATAAATAAGCTACAGTCATTTGAAATGTGGTGTTACAGAAGAATGCTTAGAATAGCATGGACACAGAGGAAAACGAACACGGAAGTACTGCGAGAAATGGGTAAAGAATGCGAAATAATAAACACAATAAAAATAAGAAAGTTACAATATCTGGGACACGTAATGAGGGGACCGCGATATGAAATGCTAAGACTGATAATACAGGGAAAGATAAGAGGCGGAAGGAGTATAGGAAGAAGGAGAGTGTCATGGTTAAAGAATTTAAGGGACTGGTTTAGATGCAGTTCTATAGAACTCTTTAGAGCAGCGGTGGATAGAGTAAAGATAGTGATGATGATATCCAACCTCCGATTAGGAGACGGCACTTGAAGAAGAAGATAGAAAAACTATTAGAAATTGCTGTTTATGAACAATTATTGGAACATGTAACAAAAAATAAAATTTTAATTAATAATCAATCAGGGTTTCGTAGACAATTCTCTTGTGAATCAGCATTACAAGTTACATTATGTCACATAAAGAGTAATTTAGATAAAAATAAGTACGTGGTCGGTGTATTTCTAGATTTAAAAAGAGCTTTTGAGACCATCGACAGGATAATATTGATATCAAAACTTAAACCGTATGGCATAGGAGGTGCAGTAATTGCGTGGTTAGAAAATTATTTAGAACATCGCAAACAGAAAGTACGTTCTAAAGACCAATTATCATATGAAATGGATAGTAATACAGGTATTCCTCATGGCAGTGTATTAGGCCCTCTTTTATTTATTCTGTACATTAACGATATCGATATTTTTGTAAATTGTGAGTTTATTAACCTTTTTGCCGATGATACGCTAATCTGTTTTAGTGATGAAAATTTTGATATAGCCATTCAAAAAATTAATACTATTTTAGATATGGTTAACAAATACTTGATAATTAATAAACTTAAGTTAAATATTAAAAAAACAAAGGCTATGGTTTTCACTACTAAACATAAATATAGCTTGTTCGATTCTGAGAACATAAATTTAAATATTAATAATGAAAAAATTGAAGTTGTGAAAGCAGCTAAATATTTGGGATTCCAACTTGACAATATTCTGAATTTTGACAGTCATTTCGAGTATGTTCATAAAATCATATCAAAAAAACTATACTTTCTGATCAGAATATCTCAAAATTTGTCAATAGAGTCAAAAATTACAGTATATAACACAATTATTCAACCTCATTTTGACTATTGCTCATCAATATTATATTTAATTAATCTTAATAAACTTAACATGCTACAAAAATTACAAAACGTGGAATGAGAATAATTCTTAAAACAAATCGTCGTACCCCAATTAGGACGATGTTAAATACTCTAAACTGGTTCTCTGTTGAAAATAGATTGTTTTATTACACCATGATTTTGGTCTTCAAAATAGTAAATGGCTTTTCACCTAAATATTTTCAAGAATTCATTTCTTTTAACAAAAATATTCATTCTTATAACACCAGAGGTTTAGATGACATATAGTCCGTCCGCTATAACTTTTCCCATGCGGTACGATTCATTTTCAATCAAATTAAATCAAAACATAAATTGAAACGAACGTCGATGTGTATATACATTTTGTATACTGTATACTATATACTACACACATCGACGTACGTTTCACGTTCTGTTTTGACTTAATTTGATGAAAATGAATCGTACCGCATGGGAAAAGTTATATCGAACGGACTATATTATATACCTAGAACTATGTATAAAAGTACGCTGAATTCGCTCTTTTTAAAAGCTTCCTTAAGTTTAATCAGTTACCTGCAGCTGTAAAAAAATGTACTAGTCTCAATAATTTCAAAATATCGTATAAACAACATATCCAAAATTGATAGTGTACTTTCTTTTCTTTATATTGTATGTATATTATGTTTTTCTATTTCAATAAAGATTTATCTATCTATCTATCTACAATACGTTTTGTACATCGGCTGTCTGATATTTAATCAGGCGAAATGTCCTGCCTAATTACATCTTACTGAAGCGATTCTTTCGATAGCATGTCTTGTTTTTGATTTACGACGTATATTTCTTTGTTTTGTATTCGGTCTCTCATGGAGACACCCAACATCTGCTGCTTTATAGCCCTCTGAGTGACGCGAATCATCAGATATTGGAAGGTAAAGTACAGGGCAAAAGATTAGTAGGAAGACGCCGGAACTCATGGCTGAAGGAACTGAGAAGATGGTTTGACCGCTCATCCGCAGATTTTTTTCGTGCAGCAGTTTCCAAAGCTACAGTTGCCATTTGGATCGCCAACCTTCGAAAGGAGAATCGCAAAGTACGATTGTGCTACATCGCACAATAAGATTTTTTTTTATATAACCCCTATTGGATTCTGCAATCTGCCGGAAGGGCAATAACCGTTTGCTTTGACAAATGTGAGATTGACATGTAGAGTATCACTACAGTATCACATCTCCTTTAAAGAACTAGCTAAATTTAAATTTAGTTTTTTTTTGACAATGAGAGTACTTATTGATGTCTATATGTCCTTAAAAGCTAAAACTTATCTGAGTCCTGTAGACAGGTCGGCAGGCAGCAGGCGTCCAAGTCTACGCACTTCGTTGACATCGGGCACGTTTAGGCGGTTGACACCACGTTCACACTCACACCAATCCAGCCTCAGCCTCAAAGAACCTTCAGACAAACCTTGATAAAATCCAAAAGTGGCTAAAAAGATGGCGTATCCGAGTTAATGAAACGAAATCTACACAGGTGACATTCACTTTACGCAGAGAAACATGTCCACCAGTAAAAATCAACGACTGCTACCTCCCACAAGCTGACGATGCTAAATATCTTGGCATGCATTTGGACCGACGGATGACTTGGAAGAAACATATATTCACCAAAAGAAAACAGCTAGGCCTTAAATTTAGCAAAATGTATTGGCTGATTAAACGCAAATCTAAATTATCATTGGACAACAAAATACTGTTGTATAAGCCCATTCTCAAACCTGTGTGGACATATGGTATACAACTTTGGGGAACCGCCAGTAATTCCAACATTGACATCCTTCAAAGATTCCAAAACAAAGTGTTGCGAACCATCGTCGATGCACCTTTCTACATCCCCAACAGGGTCATTCTACACGACGTCAAGTTGGAATCCATCAAGGAATTGATCTACCAGTTCAGTGTTCGTTACAGTGAAAGAGTGTCAGTGCATCCTAACATGTTGGCACAATAAGATGAAGAAGATACCCTTTTGCGCTCTAAATGTTGTTAAACAAGTCAGTTGAGTTCGATTTCTGCTTACAGATATCACAAAATCTAGGCATGGGATAAAAAAGTTTATTTAAATAATAACGTAAGCTCGTGCGTTAGAATTCAAGGAGTTCTTTGAAACTCTACGTTCTTTGACGTTAATAATGGTCTAAGACAGGAAGACGCGCTGGCGTGTCTCCTCTTTAATATTGCCTTGGAAAAGGCAGTCAGAAAATTAAATATTAGAATGAATGGAACTACAGTAAACTCTCTCTTAACGGACACCTCTTCGCCGGACCCCTCCTCTATACGGACGATTTTTAAAACAAAAATTATTCGGCCATATATGAACCTATACCCTTTAACTCCCTTCGACGGACACTCTTAACAAGGGACGCGGACAGTAAATGATGTGTAAATGCGGACAGTAAATGAAAAAAAAAATTCCAAATATTTTACATATAAAACTTCAGTATATAATACATTTATTATTTCAAATCAATACAGATGTCCACTAAATGATATTTGATACTATTCACGTTATCAACACTACATAAGTAATAAAAATTTAATGTTTTTTTTGGTCGGTGGACGAAATGCGACACCAGGAAATTGTTAATTGTGTTTTGACTGGAAGAAGGATTTAAGAATTTTAACCGGAATGTCTGATTAAGCATAAGCAATGGATGTCGTTGTATTTTTATGAGTGTTTCTTTAAAAAAATTATTTTTGGATTAAATTCCATAATAAATTTTGTCTGTTAGATTTTTTTAAGTTTGAAAGAAAAAGTCGATGTGGTTCATTATGGAGAGAAGCATAAGTTAAGTGTTAGACAGTTAGCTGAAAAATTTGGAATTGGAAAACCTCAAGCCAGTGAAATTTTGAAACATAAAAGTGATTTAATCAAACAGTTTTCTGAGAAAGGTCACCTGGAAGCGAAAAGAAAATTTTTGAAAACCGATGGTACTGCATTAGACCTATAAATAATTGTTTTCGATTGGTTTTGTGAAGTGCGGTCTAAAAATATTCCTGCTTCTGGAAAAATTATTCAAGAAAAGGCATTAAAAGTTGCAAGGGAACTAAGCGTTAAGTTTTGTTCCAACACAACGAAGAACCATCATGTAACGATCACGTTCCTATAAAATAATACGTTCCATGCATTCTGTGTCTATATATCGTGCGCTCCATGGGTTATTTTGTTTACTGCGCAGGACGGTGATCGTTACATGGACGGTGTTCGTTGTGTTGGAACAAACCTATTATTAACGCAGATAAGACGGGATTATTTTTTAGAGTTTAGAGCATTACCCAAGAAAACTTATACCCTGAAAGGAGAAAGGGGCATTGGAAGCAAAGCTTCTAAAGATAGGATCACAATTCTATTTTGTACCAATATATTATTTTGATAGAAGAATGCAGAGAGAAAATCGAAAAGTTCAATATTTAATCTTCATAGACAATGCTGGGTGGTCATCCACAACTTGTGTTATGTAATAATAAACCTAGTATCTCTTTTTATATATACATAAATGCACTTATTTTTAAAACATTTAAGTTAACATATTTTTTTCTCTTCAACGGACACCTCCTTTAAACGGACACTTTACGAGGAACGACTACTGTCCGTTCAAGGGAGAGTTCACTGTGTTTTAAATAGATCGAAGCAAATTCTCGCATTCGCTGACGATATAGTTATAGTGGGCAGAAGTTTGGGAGACATGGTGCAGTGTTTTACAAGGCTTGCGGACGCGGCAAGTGAATTAGGACTTGTGGTAAACGAGGAAAAAACCAAATACATGTTGGTTTCTAAAAACTCCCGAAATATCCAACAGAGAATTCAAATTAACAATCACACCTTTGAGCAAGTCAAGGAATTCACATATCTTGGATCGCTAGTAAACTCAATAAACACGACAAGCGATGAAATAAAAAGACACATAGCAATAGCAAACAGAACTGTTAACGGTCTCCATAAACATTTAAAAAATAAAAATATAAAACGTACAGTAAAGCTCAATATATACAAGACCTTAATAAGATCGGTTTTGATATATGGAGCTGAAACGTGGACCCCAGCTCAAAGTGATGAAAGACTTCTTGGTATTTTTGAGAGAAAAATTCTTAGAAAGATTTTTGGGGCAGTAAATGAAAATGGGCTATGGCGTCGAAGATACAACTTAGAACTGTATCAGTTATACACCGATCCAGATATTGTGAAATTCGTTAAAGGGCAGAGACTTAGATGGGCTGGACACATTGCTAGGATGTCAGAAGATGGAGGGAAGTTGCCAGGAATCGACAGGAGTGGCGACTTCTTTGTGAGCAGGCCAAGATCCACAACGTATTGTCGAGCCACTTATGATGATGATGATGATATATTTTTTAACAAAGTAAGTTATCAATCGAAGTAGCACAGAAAACGACAATAAATATCGTTCCCATACCACCAGATTGACAACAGGTGGAATAGTTTCTTTGGCTACACCTCCTGATTTTATTACACCTGGATTTAACCAGAGTACTATGCAGCAACTGCATTTTCGTGTGCAAAGAAATTGAAAATGTTTATACCAAGCGGTCTAACTGTGTATAATTTTACATGCATCTGATCTGCGACGGAACTGACGTCACATACTGTTTACAATTTCTGACGTGAAGTTGGCGTTGACAGGTGTTTTTGTGGTTAATAAATAATAAATATTTTATTTGGTGACATATTTTAATGTAAAATACATTGTAAAACAGGTAACATTATACAGGGTGTAACGAAAATACAGGTCATAAATTAAATCACATATTCTGAGACCAAAAATAATTCGAATGAACCTAATTTACCTTAGTACAAATATGCACATAAAAAAAGTTAGAGCCCTTTGAAGTTACAAAATAAAAATCGATTTTTTCGAATATATCGAAAGCTATTAGAGATTTTTTATTGAAAGTGGACATGTGGCATTCTTATGGCAGGAACATCTTAAAAAAGAATTATAGTGAAATTTGTGCACCCCATAAAAATTTTATGGGGGTTTTGTTCCCTTAAACCCCCCCAAACTTTTGTGTACGTTCCAATTAAATTATTATTGTGGTACTAATCGTTAAATTCAATATTTCTAAAACTTTTTTGCCTCTTAGTATTTTTTCGATAAGGCAGTTTTTATCGAGTTGCGGCTTATTTTTTAATATGTTTACATAAAAATTTTATGGGGGTTTTGTTCTTTTAAACCCCCCAAATGTTTGTGTATGTTCCAATTAAACTTTTACTGCGGTACCATTAGTTAAACACAGTGTTTTTAAAACTTTTTTTGCCTCTTTGTATTTTTTCGAGAAGGCACTTTTTATCGAGTTGCGGCTTCTTTTTTAATATGTTTACATAAAAATTTTATGGGGGTTTTGTTCTTTTAAACCCCCCAAATGTTTGTGTATGTTCCAATTAAACTTTTACTGCGGTACCATTAGTTAAACACAGTGTTTTTAAAACTTTTTTTGCCTCTTTGTATTTTTTCGAGAAGGCACTTTTTATCGAGATATTACTTCTTTTTTAATACGGTTCAAAATATACCTAAAAATGTAAATCATAAATAAATTTTCATATTATTACCAAGTCTCCATAATCGTACTTAGCCATATACAAATATGTGGTGGATTTGACAAATATTCAAAATATCTCGATAAAAACTGACTTTTCGAAAAAGTACTAAGAGGCAAAAAAGTTTTTAAAATAGTGTGTTTAACTAATGGTACTACAATAATAATTAAATTGGAACGTACACAAAAGTTTGGGGGGGTTTAAAGGAACAAGACCCCCATAAAATTTTTATGGGGTGTCCAAATTTCACTATAATTTTTTCTTAAGATACTACTACCATAAGAATGCCACATGTCTATTTTTAATAAAAGATCTCTAATAGTTTTTGATATATTGGAAAAAATCGTTTTTCATTTTGTAACTTCAAAGGGCTATAACTTTTTTTGTGTGCACATTTGTACTAAGGTAAGTTAGGTTCAATCGAACTATTTTTGGTCCCAGAACATGTGATTAAATTTATGACCTGTATTTTTGTTACACCCTGTATATTAAGGAAATATTAAGTCAATAATTTAATGCATTCCTGTTGGTAAATCAAGAAATTATTCCGGAAACCAAGAGTCGGCCATTGTTATGTCAAGTTAGCGGCTACTTTTTATCGGCTACTTTGGACGCCAGAATTTTGCTCATAGGTTCTATCCTGTGTGTTTTTATATCAATGGTTTATACATTTTTAATTCATTTACTCTTTTGTAGGAGTATTAAGGAATCTTTCTTGATGGAACTTTTACCACGCTGAGCAGATGAGTTGTGAATTATTTAAAATTCTCTCATCTTAATTTCCTCGGTATCCTGTATGATTTATAATTTTTGAAAATCTCGGGAGGTTGTAACCAAAGAAAGTATTCCACCTGTTGTCAATCTGGTGGTATGAGAACGATATTTATTGTCGTTTTCTGTGCTACTTCGATTGATAACTTACTTTGTTTTTCGGTAGATGGCTCTAGTTCATCCGTGACATTTCTTTCTTTGCAATTCGGAAAGGCCCAAAGTGTGATACCTGGAGATATCGAAGAGGATATGGGACTACTTATGAGGGGCAAAACCTCCGAAACCGGTATAGACTCTTCCTGCACTCTCCGATTTAACCAGAGTATTATGCAGCTGCTGCATTTTCGTGTTGCAAAGAAATTGAAAATGTTTATACATTTTTTATAATTTTTTTGTTTTTCTTAATGGCGGTACAGACTTGTTATTGTAATATTTTATTTAATTATAGAGTAATTTCATATTTCTCAAATTGTGCTCCGTACCGCCGTTCTTTACTAGATATATTACGTATATATTTGCCAAATAACTTAACAAAATATTCAAAATTAAAGCTGCAATCTTGGAATGCGTTATCCGTCTTGATCACGTGCTGATGTAGCCCTCTTATGGGGAGGGTATGGTTTGAAATCGACATTTCAAGCACATTTTTGTGATTTTTTTAACTATGGTACAACTATTTTATTTCTAAATAAAATAAGCATACCAGTACAATTCAAAGAGTATTAAAAACAGATTTCAAGGAAAAATATTGAAAAATTAGCCAACGATGGCCAATTTTTACACCTAAAAAATGGATTTTGCGGTGGACATCAGAACACATCACCAGATTATGTGAAATAAATAATTCAAAAAGATTTTATTAGCTTATGAGTTTTAGAGGTAAAGCTGTAGAGTTTTTAATGTTTACCGATTTTTGAGTTCTTGGTATCACTCGGAAGTCAAAAAAGCGAAATTCTTGGTAGCAAAAGGGTGAAAATCAACATATCATTTATAGTCTGAGCAGATTATCGGAGAATAGGCCATTTTTGGAAAAAGTTATTTACCACCAATTTTATTGCTGGATATGATTGTATATATTAATAATATAGGTATGCAAAGTCCGCAGATAGTGTGCTACTTTTTTTATAAACAAAATGGCGCCCAAAAATCGTGTTTTTTCAATTTTTGCTCTATAACTCTAAAGATTTTAACTTTACACCAAAAACACCCAAATAAAAATTCACCGTAATTAATCTCTGCATAGAGATTTGTTTTTTCCGATTTACTTCGACGAAAATTTTCCCCCAAAAATGCCGGTTTTTCCAACAAGATCTTTCATTTTCAACAAAAATTTTAGATAAGTAATTGTTTATGAATAATTAAACACCTTGCTAATATAAAAGTTCTTTTCGTATAGATTATAATTCCGGAAGCCGATGGAAATTAAATGAACAGTTTAGCAACAATTAAATTGTTAATTAAAAATTTACGGTCGCTATAATAACCACAATAATTATGATACATAAGAATAACTATGATTTTTTAATAAAAAGACACTGTATCTTTTTAATGTGAAGCCGAGAAAATGCATTTATTTAATGTACCTATACCGATTTTGAACTTTGAGATTACATTTTCTCCAACCTAATTTTTGATTGGAATTTTGCTATTTTGGCAATTTTCACTCGTAATATCGATAGTTTTTATTTTAATAATATATGTTATGAGTACTTTAAAGATATAAAAATTGGTGTGGGGAAAGAGGATAAAAATAAAAAGGTGATGGTTCAAAAATTATGGTCCTATTGTTTATATCTTTGCCGTAAATGCCGGTCAACTTTGACCGGTTGTATCTCAGGAACCACTTATCACAATTAAATGTTTTTTCTTTTAAAAGAAGCATCCTGCCAATTTTTTACTAATTCCGTTTTCATGATTTAATTTAATATTTCCCGAGATATTCTATTTGTGTATAAGCCAAAAAATTGTTTATAATTTAAAATATTCCTGATGCCGCTTAAATAGTCAAATTGCATTTCTGTAAAGTACAGCTGGTTCCTAAAAAAACTGATACGACTCTTAGTAAGATTTGATCATGTTGAGCAGTGTATTTGATTGATCTGACATTATATTGATTATGACAGACAAATAATAAAATAAACAAACAACAAACAACTGATTCATGAAAAAACTAATAAGTCTTTTAGAAAAATTTAAACGCAGGATGAAAGGTTACATTATTACCGAGGGCGGAAAGCCCCTTAGAATAAACAAGCAGTTTCTATTGAATGAAATATTTGAAATTAAATATCACACCTTTTTTTTATTTTCATCCATGTAACTTATTAAAATAAATATTATAGAAGTTTTCAGGGACTTTCAGCCCTCGGTAATAATGTAGCCTTTCATTCTGAGTTTAAATTTTTCAAAAATATTTATTAGTTTTTTCAGGGTTCGAAAAAATTGAATACAATTAAAATACATTGAGAATTTTGACATGCGTCACAATTTTGCATTAACTCAATGTAAAATTCTAAACTGTTGAATTCCAGCTTCCCTAATTATTTGACATCAAAAGACATTAGAAACTATTTGTAGATGATTGGAATATGTATTGAAAACAACTGTTAAAATTGGTCTACGTAATTAAACATATTCCAAAATTTTGTAAAAATGTAATACATTTCAGTTTTCAGCCCAAACTTAGGCCACACACAATGCAATAATGTTCACATTTTTGAACTGTCAATATTTTTATTTTATCATCTATTGTTTAAAAACAATACAGTTGATAAGATACCCTCAGTTGCGGAGAAGGGATTAATAATAAAGATTAATAATAAAGTCTAATAACCGTGGAACAGAATAAGCTATCTGACAAATTTTAAGATTTGGCAGTGACATTGACAGTATGTAAATATTAAGTATTTATCCTTCAAAATACACTGCTCAATTTTCTACAAAATACGCGTCAAGAGTCGTATCAGTTTTTTTTGGAACCAGGTGTACATTAAACAGGTACATTGTCTTCTTATACAAAAATCATAGCTATTCTTGTGTATCATAATTATTGTGGTAATTATAGCGACCGTAAATTTTTAATTAACAATTCAATTGTTGCTAAACTGTTCATTCGATTTCCATTGGCTACTGGAACTATAATCTATACGAAAAGAGCTTTTATATTACTAAGTTATTTAATTATTGATAAACAATTAGTTATCTAAAATTTTAGTTGAAAATTAAAGATTTTGTTGGAAAAACATGCATTTTTCGGGGAAAATTTTCGTCGAAATAAATCGGGAAAAACATGTCTCTATGCAGAATTTAATTACGGTGAATTTTTATTTGAGTGTTTTTGGCGTAAAATTAAAATCTTTGGAGTTATAGAGCAAAAATTGAAAAAAACACGATTTTTGGGCGCCATTTTGTTTTAAAAAAAGTAGCACACTATCTGCGGACTTTGCATACCTATATTAATAATATATACAATCATAAGATTCGATTTGCAGCAATAAAATTGCTGATAAATAACTTTTCCTTATATTTTGCTAATTAGCCCAGACTATTAGTATTGTTAAAAAGATAAGCATAAAACCAAACACATCTCGACAGCGTTACCTCACGAAGTATCCTGGTAGTTTTACTCCGATCTATCTGAAATTTTCAGAGAGTGTTCTTGTAGTTATGCACTTTGATCTAAATAAAAATTCAATAATAAAAAAATCGAAAATTTCAAACCATACCTCCTCCCTCCCCTCCTTAAGGCATTCAAACATCTGTTATTGCCAAGGACTACATTTAGTTGTTTCGCAATAAGAAATATTTCAATCCAATTGTGTAAAGCTCTAATCTATATAATATATTCTAATCACAATTATGTAAAGAGTTTATCTATATATTTTTAATTTTAGACATATCACCGTAAAGTTCGACGGACACCTGTCAGATGTCATTCTAAATATCATGTCACAATTTGTCACCACAGCGCTCCATCCAATTCTTCAAGGTTTTATTGAAGCCATAGTAAAAAATGCATCCAATAAAGTTGTAGATGGTGTAAACAAAGTAATAGATGAAATTCTGAATCCCGATGTAATAAAAAATTTCGACTTAACACAATATCAACAATATTTGAGATAAGATAAATATAAATTTAATTATACTAAATAATATAAATATAATTTTTATAATTATCTATTTTATTTATTATTATCATTACCTATTCTTTAAGGGGATCGGTACGAACTTTCGGCTCCAATGCTATTTAAATGGGATTAATTTTTTCGTATCATGAGAAAACTAATAAGTATTTTTGAAAAATTTAAACGCAGAATGAAAGATTAGGTACGTTATTACCGAGGGCCGAAAGTCCCTGAAAACTTCTATAATGTTTATATTACTAAGTTACAGGGGTGAGAAACTAGGAGAAAATTTAGTGAGAATTTTAATTTCAAATATCTCATTCAAAAGAAACTTTTTATTCACTCTAAGCGACTTTCGGCCCTCGGTAATAAAGTAATCTTTCATTCTGCGTTTAAATTTTTCAAAAATACTTATTAGATTTCTCAGGATTCGAAAAAAATGATTACATTTAAAATTGTGACGATAATTTAATTTTATCTTCTAGAGTACGCCAATGAATTAAGTAAAACGTGTTTTTGAACCGTCTTGGACGATAAAAAGTCGGATCGAAAAGCCTAGTTGATTATTATTCTTGGAGCGTTGATCGAAGAATAATAAACAACAGCGAGGTATAAGAGGTAAGTTTATGTAGGTAGTATTTCCCCACCATTTTCCGCTGTCGTTTTGGCGAGCTGAGCGGATCAGACAGTTTTCCTCTTACCTATCCTTTTACCTCTACTTATACGAGCGGTGATCGTATATCCCTAATATATCTTTTCATCTGGCGAGCTGAGCGAGATTCCCTTTCTTCCCTTTCCTTATACATTCATGTCGTATTAATAAAAGCAATTCCTATTTCACGCGATCCTCAAAATCATTCATTCATGTACAAAATACCGTCATATCGATCGGCCCGAACAGACAGCTCGATACGTAAATTATACATAAAAGTTATTTATGATATAAGTGTTAAAAGTACACGTTTAAGGCACGCATGTGAAAGTTTGCAGAATGAGCGAAAGCGAGTTCTGCAATTCACATGAGTGCCTTAAAAATGTACTTTTTAACACGCATATGATACAATATATTTTCTACAAACGTAATTACAGGACAATATCTATAAAAACTTTTACTTGAACTTGACTGACATTCCATTTCTATATTTTTTTGACATAACATCAAAATTGTCTATACGGTCAATACGAACTGCAGTGCCTTAAAAATTTTAAAGCACTAGTGCCTTAAAGTAGCATTTTTAACGCTCGTATGGAGTGCTAAAAATTTCATTTTTAACACAGTTGTAGAAAAATATATTTTATTAACGAAATTAATGATTAATTAAGGCTAATTATCTTATCTTTTGTATGTTTTGGTTCCAAATAAAAATGTCTTAAAAAGCGAACTCTTTTCCTTGACTGATTTAGTTACCTGGAGCAACAACGCAACGACCTCGTTACAAAATACATTGAAAATTTTGACAGGCGTCAAAATTTTGCATTTTGTTTCTTTCCCCTTAAAGCCATCGGTACATAATTCGCAAATATTTTACGGTTATCCCTACTTTTTCTGTCTTTACACGGCAAATTACGTGTAGTAAAATTCACACTGGTATCGATATGTAAACATTATTAGAATGTCATTCTACTTGACAATGTCATCATTAACTTTAAAGAGATGGCTTTTGAATGATCTTGGATAACTGTTTTTCGTATAATTGCAAATTATTAATTCAGTTAATAAATGTGATAATTTTTTCACTAACTATGTATTCAGTGATTGTAATAATTTATATGTACAACAAAAACTAATACTCAATCGAGAAAAGAGGAAAAGTGTTCAAGTAATTTTTTAATAATATATTGTTACTATGGAACGCTTACAATTTTGAACATCTTTGACAACAAAATACTTGGATCACAGAATATATCCGGATGTATTCTCTGCTTGGATCTTCCATAAAT
Organism: Diabrotica virgifera virgifera; assembly: GCF_917563875.1. Taxonomy (NCBI): domain Eukaryota; kingdom Metazoa; phylum Arthropoda; class Insecta; order Coleoptera; family Chrysomelidae; genus Diabrotica; species Diabrotica virgifera. The sequence goes on from NC_065444.1 coordinate 170,012,780, forward strand.
AATAAACAATAAATAACTTTTTATTAAGTTCACGTCTTAAATCAATTATTTATCTTAATTTGACATGGCATCGGGAATATTTCGAGTTGTTGATTAAATAATATTGATAGTGTATTTAATACACTATCAATATTATTTAATCAACAACTCGAAATATTCCCGATGCCATGTCAAATATTTAAAACTGTCACTGTCTTGTCATCATATTCTATTTGACTCAGTGGGTTGTATGACAAAGATAGCGAATATTCGATTTGGAAAATATCACCACTGACATAGTGTCCATTTTTTTCGAATCCTGAAAAAACTAATAAATATTTTTAAAAAATTTAAACGCAGAATAAAGGACTAAATTATTACCGAGGGCCAAAAGTCCCTTAGAATAAATAAAAAGTTTCTTTTGAATGAGATATTTGAAATTAAAAATCACTCTACATTTTCTCTTAGTTTTTCACCCTCTTTAACTTATTAAAATAAACATGTGAAATATTTCTCACTTTACTTCTGAGGAATAATAAGATCTTTTAAAATCGGCAAAAATATATACTGTGTCCCGTTTAAGTTAAAAAAGTTAAAAAAGGGAAAAGCCAGTTTTTGTTTTTATTTGATTCAGAGTTGGACCACAATCTCCAGATAGCTATTTCTGTCTCTCAGGCTTTATCAATGGAGCTATGTAGTCACAACTCTGAATGAAATACTATAGAACTACTTTATTTAAGAGAAATTACCGCGAACGCAATAATTCCACTTTTGGGACGCAAATCAGCGACATCTCTCGTAAAACGAGGAAGACGAAAAGCCCCAAATATAAAGTTTGCTATAATTAAAGAATTAAAATAACTGAAATAAAAATAATAAACAATATTTTAAATCTAAGACTTTTTTTAACTTTATTTTTCGTGTCTGAATCCGACTACAGTTTTTCTGCCCAATATCGGGCCACGTCTACACCCTTTGTATTTGCGAGCCATAAATCATCGAGAGTGCACTGTGATGGGCAAAGTCTGCATACTCTCAGGTGCTCCACGTTCTGTATTTCCCCACATTCACAAAGTGCGTCGTTATCTGTCTTGATGCCACATTTATTGAGGTTCTGTTTTACAGGGGCAACACCTGTGCGTATGCGGTTGAGTGTCCGCCAGGTTTTCCAGTCCAGGTTCATTCCATTAGGTCGTTCTGGATGTAGCGGGAACAGTTTGGGTGGTTCAACGCTGACATTTCTCATAAACCTTTTCCTTGATTTAAGTCGGTTGGTTCCTGGCGGTTCGTCAAACCCATATAATTGGTGCCTTTCATCGAAAGTTTGCCTGAACTTCTCCACATATTGTGAGGCACATCTACGGTCGTCTGGTGATGCGAATCCAACTGTCCGGTACAGTAGGGGTAGAGGGGTAGGCTTCATGCAACCAATCATTATTCTACATATTTCATTTAACGCCATGGTGACTTGTTGGGCGTGTCTAGATCTACCCCAAACGGGACAAGCATATTCCTCTGTTGAGAAACATAAGGCCTCAGCTGTTGACTTTAAGACCTGGGGGTTTGCACCCCACTTGCTCCCTACAAGTTTCCGGAGAAGGTTGTTTCTCGTAGAAACCTTTTGTCTTGTGCTCTGACAGTGGAATTTATACGTTAGTGACCGGTCTAGTAGCACTCCAAGATATTTGGGCCTATCAGTATGTTCCAAGCGTTGTCCATCCCAAGAAACATTCAGTTTTACATGCGCCAGATGCTTGTTGAGTGTTGAGATGGAATGCACATACTTGGGTTTTTGTAGGGTTTGGTTTTAATGTGTTTTGTTTGTAGTAAGTCGACATCATGCTTAAAGCCTCTTCCATTGTCGACTCCACTCGTGTGAGTGTTTTCCCCTTTACGGCGATACCAAGGTCGTCAGCGTAAACAAAACTCTCAGTCTGAGGGTGCATTGGTTGGTCGTTGGTGTAGATGTTAAATAGGGACGGCGCCAGAACGCTTCCTTGAGGTAGGCTATTTTTTAGGTTCTCCATCTGCTCTTCTTTCCATTTAGCACAACGTAGAAGCGTCTATTACACAATAGTGATCTAATGATATTTACCAGGTCATAGTCAAGCACAGTGTTATAGATATTAGTTAGCAAGGTTCTGTGGTTTATCGTATCATAGGCCGCTGTGAGGTCTATCAAGGCTACTCCCACTATCTCTTTCTGTTCAAATCTCTCCTCTATGTACTCTGTTAGGTTCAACACTTGGCCTGTTTGATTTACCTAGTCTAAAGCCTGCTTGTTGTGGGATTAGTTTTGCATCTAATTTTTCCTGAATGCGGTTCAAAATGAGGCGTTCATACAATTTATACAAATGGCATAGCAGAGATATCGGACGGTAGCTACCCGGTAGTTTAGGGTCTTTCCCAGGTTTCAAAAGGGCTACTACTTTTGATTTACGCCACAGTTTTGGAATCTGGTAGGTAGAGCGACAGATGTTAAATAGATCGAGCACCCATTGTCTCGCTTTTCCCCGAAGTGTTTTATCTGCTTTGTTAGGATTTCGTCCACACCAGGTGATTTTCCATTTTTCATACAGTAAATACCATTTTTGAGCTCTTCGATGGTAAATGGGTTTCGCAAGAGAGTTGTTTCCTGGTCTTGAGTTCATATGATCTTTGGCGTTTTGCAACGATGGTTTGCTTTGCCATTCAGAAGCAGTTGGTGGGCTATCTGATTTGGCGTTATTGCACATGCTCTTTCATCTCTGTGGGATCACCATTAAGTTTTTTGATCATATTCCAAGCGTGCTTACTACTGTGCGTCATATCCATTTTACTTAATGTCTCACTCCACCGTTCTTGTCTGGAGGCGCTTAGTATTTGCTGCAGTCTCTCCCCTATCTCTGCCGTAACTTCGCTGAATGGGTCATTACTATATTCTTCGGTGTACTTTGTCATAATGTCTTTTGATTCGTCATTCAGACCAGATATGTAATGTTGTTGACTCCCTCTGGGTATATGTTTACATGAGGTTCGTTTTACAAGTTTGATGAACGCATCATAGTTTTTGGGGATCGGGACTATGTTTTTCACTTGTGTTTCCAATTCACTTTTTGTTAAGAAACTGCTTTCTGGCAGCATCCTAAATCACCGGCTTTTACAATTTATAAGCACAGAGACGACGAATATAGAAGAAAGCAGATAAAGGACACGGTCACGTATCTACTTTGTTTTCTTCTAGGAAAAGGACCGAAAGACAGTTTTAGGTAGGTACTCAAATCTGAGTAAAGATGAAAAAGGGAAAAGACAGATTTTGTTTTTATTTACAAAAAAGTTGAAGGTAACAAGATCCAGATAAAAAATGACGATATTGAGCAAGTGGACAAAATAAAATACTTAGGAGTCTGGATTACGAAAGATCTAAATCCGAAATCAGAAATTCGATAAAGAATAGAGCAATTAAGAGCAGCTTTTTTGAGGATGAGGAAATTTCTGAGTAACCAAAGACTCAATCTGCAAATCCGATATCGGATGGTAAAATGTTATCTTATGTATGGTGTCGAAGCCTGGACTGTTAATGTTGACTTATTGAGAAAGCTAGAAGCTTTTGATATGTTGCTTTTTACGAGAACTTTGAAAATACCTTGGACAGATCATATTACGAACGAAATGGTGTTTCACGGAATAGGAAGAGAATGAGAACTTTTGATCACTATTAAAAGGATTCGCCTTATTTGGCAGCATATTTAGGGCAGAAGTGAAAAACAAGAAATTTTTTTGTGCTGTAAACCTTACGTTAAAGCTTACGTAAACCTTACGTATGGGTAGCGGATAGGAACTCCTTTTGGACAGTCCTACCAGGGAAAGTGAATCAATCCCTGCCCTCCGCAGATTCCAGGAGTTTTCTGACCCGGGAAACTAGTACCTGCTTAGGGTCCCTTGTCCAGGGTTACGGATGAAGACCACAACGGTATCCACGGCGGAGAAGAATATCTTCGGTACGGTGTGTATGGCGGAAGTGGCGACCCCTGATTTTAGGGTTCGTATAAAATTAAACATGCAGCGACTGATCCAGAGTGGGCGGCTGCAAACAGCGACGGACCCAGAATGGGCGGCTGAACAAGAGGCCCTCCAAATGGGGGTTATGGCGTTCAGGATTAAACAACCGAACACATGTAAAAACCAAAGGAAATATGAAGAAAAAATGGCAAAATGAAAAGTCGCGGAAAATATCCCCGGGTGGTAACCCACACCTCTCTAAGAGGGAGCCCCAACGGATACGGGGGGGGGGGGAATTTTGCTATAGATCTTCAGAGTCCAGTTGAAAACGTCAGCAAGGCAAAACAAAAGAAGAAACAGAGAAGAATCAAGATGGGAACATGGAATATTCAAGGATGGAACACAAAATACAGGGAACTCTTAATAGAAATCAGAAAGATGAATGTCGACATATTAACTATAAGTGAAACTAAGAAAAAAGGAAATGGCATAGGAAATGGCATAGAGGAAATCGGAGATATAATACACATATATTTTTTTTAAGCTCCATTTAATTTACAATTTGTTATCACTCGTAACAATAAGTAAATTTTATGACAATTATCAGAAGAACAAATGACATGTAGGAATTCTCTCCAGTGAGAGGCTTCCTTTAACATATAATTAACAAACAAAGTTAATAATGTAGTGGTAAATGTTAATTAATTTTATTTAAATCTGTTTAATAAGTCTGTAGGCTTAAAACGCTTTAGTCGACGCACTTCATCGTTGTCATTAAACAGTTCGCGCACTAAGTGATTAGAGTGAGCACTAGTTTTGTTTTTGTATTTTTCACTGTACTTTGTGACTTCAGTTTTTACGGATTGAACTTGTAGGTCTTTTTCTATTATGTTGTTCGAAACATACCACGGAGCACTGACTATAATTCGAAGAACTTTGTTCTGGAATCTTTGTAGGATTTCTAGGTTTGAAGTACTAGCAGTACCGCATAATTGAATTCCATACGTCCATATTGGCTTCAGTACGGCTTTATATATTAAGAGCTTATTTGTGAGATTTAATTGTGATTTTCTGCCAATAAGCCAGTAAAGTTGTCTTAGTATGAGACCCAATTGTTTTCGTTTTGTAAATATATGTGTTCTCCATGTTAATCTTCTGTCAAGGTGTAAACCTAAATATTTGACTTCATTTCTCTGAGTAATCATTTGATTATTTAATAACACTGCTGGACATATACCTCTTCTTAGTGTAAAGGTAACATGGGTTGATTTGGTCTCATTAACTCGAATTTTCCATTTTTTTAACCATGCTTGGATATTATTAAGGCTGGCTTGTAAGTTTCTTGAGGCAGTTACTGGATCATGATGTGAGGCGAGTATTGCAGTGTCATCTGCGAAGGTTGCTGTTATTGTAGTTCTTGAAGTTGGTAGATCTGCAGTAAAAAGCTGGTACAGCATTGGTCCTAACACGCTACCTTGCGGTACTCCTGATTTTATTTGGTGTAATTCTGAATATCCTGAATGGTATTTAACTGAAAAGAATCTGTCAGATAAGTAAGAATTTAGAAGTTCATAATACGGATGAGGCAATAGGTTTTTTAGTTTACAGAGTAGGCCTTTGTGCCAGACTTTATCGAACGCTTGGCTTATGTCAAGAAACACTGCTGAGCAATATCGTTTATTTTCAAAGTCGTTGCTGATATGTTTTACTAGTCTATGGACTTGCTCTATGGTTCCATGTTCTTGTCTAAACCCAAACTGATGTTCTGGTATGAGATTTTTGCTATCTAGTATTGGCTTGATGCTTTTCATTATTAATTTTTCCAGCACTTTGGAAAGCACAGGCAGTAAACTTATTGGCCTATATGATGTTAATTCCTCTAGTTTTTTTCCTGGTTTTGGGATCATAATTATAACTGCCATTTTCAGTTGTTGCGGAAAATAATTTAATCTTATTATTGCATTAAAAATTTGTAATATTGCCGTTACTCCTTTCTTTGTTAATTTTTGTAGTATCCTACCCGTTATCAGATCATAACCAGGAGCTTTTTTAGGATTAATTTCTTTCATTATTACATCCTTAACTTCATTGTACTTAAATTTCGGTATGGGCAGCTCCATTTGGTAAGGTTCATTTAGTACTCTATTTATTTTCTCCAATTCTTCAGGTGTTGATTCCAAGCTGTTTGGTTGAAAGACTTGTGAGAGATAGCCACCAAAGGCATCTGCCTTCTCTATGTTATTTCTTGCCCATTTGCCATTGCTTTTTCTTACTGGTGGTATTGGTGTCTGAGGACTTTTTAGTTTCCTTGTGGCTTTCCATAGTGAGTAGTCGGTGGCTTCTGTTGGTGTAAGCTCTTCTAAGTATCTTTGTATAGAATCATTTTTTACTTCAAGTAATATTTTTTTTAGTTCCCTTGCTGCTTTATTAAATTTATTTTTATTGTTCACTGTTCTGTTTTGTTGCCAATTTCTTGTTAGCTGAAAATTTTTCTTTTATAGTTGGAGGGCAGGATTCTTTTCTTGTTGACTGTTTGTAGTTTGGAGTTGCTGCCCATGAAGCTTTCTGTATATTTTTTATGAGGTTAGTTATCGCCCATTCAATATCTGCAGGTGTTTTTAATGGTATTTTTAAATTTATTGCTTCATCTAATACTTCTTGAAAAGTATCCCAATTGGTCTTTTTATTGCACAGAGCGGGTGGATTTGGATTCTGAGTTATATCGGAGTACATGTTCATAAGGACTGGAGTGTGATCCGAAGACATGTCTAAGCTGGATCTTGCTGTGACTAGTTTACTGTCAATTCCTTTTGTGATATAGAAATCAAGAAGGTCTGGTATTTTATAAGGGTCCGAAGGCCAATATGTGGGTTCTCCTGTTGACAGGTAGTTTAGATTATTGCACTGCATTGCAGTTAGTAGTTCACGACCCTTAGTAGTTGTAACTCTCGCACCCCATACTGTGTTTTTAGCGTTGTAATCTCCACCCGCTATAAATTTGTTTCCAAGCGTTTTGAAGAAAATCTCATAGTTGTCTCTTTTATTGTTGTGCTTGGGAGGGCAGTATACAGCAGATATTTTGGTGATTCCAGTAACTCCTTCTATTGCAATGGTAGTGGCTTGTAGGTGATTTTCTGTAAATCTTTCCAGTTCGTGATGTTTGATTGAGTTTCTTATTAGTATTGCTGTGCCTCCATGTGCAGTCCCATCTGGATGGTTGGTAAAGTAAATTTTGTAGTTAACTAGGGCTAGGTGACTTTTATTTGTGAAATGAATTTCAGTAACTAGCATGACATCTATTTCATTGTTGGTTATGAAACTTTTGAGTTCATGAGTATGCTGGTTTAAGCCGTTTGCATTCCATAATGCTATTTTTAGTGTTTGAACCATTATGACCTATTTGAGACAAGAGCGGTGATAAGATTCATTATTGTTCCCATTTGCGTAATGAGATCTCTCATCATTGCTTTTAGGTCAGAGATATCATTAGGTTGACTTATACTATTTTGTTGGTACATAATGTTACCTTCTTGTTGATTATTTTGATTGGTTACCTGTGCATATGTCATTCCTTGTGTTGCAGTCCTGTTTCCTTTAGATGTTTGTCCATTTCGTTCTCTAAGTTTTGGATGCATTTTCTCTTGAAGTTGCTTATGTATAATACACCCTCTGTAATTTGCGGGATGCTGTTCTCCACAATTTACACATGTCACATTTTCATCTTTTATTTTCCTGGTACATTCTGAAGTGTGATGTGACCCTGTGCATTTTACACATCTGGATTCTCTATGGCAAAAGTTTTTTGTATGACCGAATCTCTGACATTTGGTGCACTGTGGAATAACTCTTCTAGCATAAGGGGCTTCAATTGTAACTATCGAGTGTCCTAGTTTCTTGACATTATAGATGTCTTTATTATTTTCTTTAATTTTTAGATTGACAAAGAACATGGGCAATGGTTTTTTTGTTATGTTTTGTTTAACATTCCATAGATTTAGAACTTCATGTCCAAGAGCTTCTATGTCCCGTTTAATATCGGCAGGATTTGTTGAATAATGAATATTTTTTACTACTATTCTAAAGGGCTTGCTTTGTTTAGACTGGTATGTATGATACTCTGTTTTTTTAGTGTCCAATGCTTTCACTATAGTAGTATATGCTTCACTCGAAGTTGGTTGGATTCTTACTTGACTTTCACCCAGGGCTTTTAAGGTGTACTGATCTTTAGCAATTTCAATAAGAAGTTTATTTAAGGGATTCATATCTTCGACACCGGGTACAAATATCGGTGGTGGTTTGGGTTCTGTTTTTTCCGTTTCTGTTTTAGATTTTATCCTCATCTTCTTCTTGGAGATTGTTATATATATTGCTGGTGCTGGTTCTAGGTTTAGACAACCAATAATCTTTTATTTTGGTTTGTCTTTTAGCGTTCCTGTTATCTTCAGGGCTTACTTGCCTTTTTTTGTAGTTCACTGTTTGCCATTCATTGTCCTGAGTAGTTGCAGGTGCAGTTAAAAACTGTTGTTTGTTCCAGAAGGGAAGTTGTTTTGGTTAAAGGGTTGTCCATTTATGGATTTTTGTGATAATGGCATAATTGGTTGCGTGTTTAGGTAAGATGTAGGTTGGTACAAAGGTATTGGTTGATTCACTAGGATTTGACCATTATTATCAGTAGGGACATGGTTTGGTTGCAGGTATGGATTATTTGTGTAATTATATGGATCTGTCATTTTTGACTCAATCTATATTTACCTAAAGTCTTACTTTTACAAAAATTAACATCACAAGTTTTTTTGCAAAAAACCGCTATCGGTTTTTAAATTTTTTATTTTTCTTATTTTTTGTGTTTTATATTTTTTTTATTATATTTCTCATGTATTATTTTGTGAAAATCGTAATATCTATTTATTTATTTATTTACTGAAAAAATACTGACCGTTATTTTGGAACGTTGCTTCCCACCTTTACATTCACCAACAATTACAACACAAAAAGGTATAATGTTTTAACACAAAGTTCGAACGTTTATCACCAATTAGCACTAAACAATGTTTTTAGCGGAACAAACAATCTTGAAAACTACATAAGTCTTTCTTATGAAAGGAAAACCTTGCATGTTCAAGAACAATTTCTCCAAAAATTTTAAAATATAAAATATACAAGGTCAGACAACAAATATACAATCCGAAATCAGAAATTCGATCAAGAATAGAGCAATTAAGAGCAGCTTTTTTGAGGATGAGGAAATTTCTGAGTAACCAAAGACTCAATCTGCAAATCCGATATCGGATGGTAAAATGTTATATCCACTCTATTCTTCTGTATGGTGTCGAAGCCTGGACTGTTAATGTTGACTTATTGAGAAAGCTAGAAGCTTTTGATATGTTGCTTTTTACGAGAACTTTGAAAATACCTTGGACAGATCATATTACGAACGAAATGGTGTTTCACGGAATATGAAGAGAATGACAACTTTTGATCACTATTAAAAGGATTCGCCTTATTTGGCAGCATATTTAGGGCAGAAGTGAAAAACAAGAAATTTTTTTGTGCTGTAAACCTTACGTTAAAGCTTACGTAAACCTTACGTATGGGTAGCGGATAGGAACTCCTTTTGGACAGTCCTACCAGGGAAAGTGAATCAATCCCTGCCCTCCGCAGATTCCAGGAGTTTTCTGACCCGGGAAACTAGTACCTGCTTAGGGTCCCTTGTCCAGGGTTACGGATGAAGACCACAACGGTATCCACGGCGGAGAAGAATATCTTCGGTACGGTGTGTATGGCGGAAGTGGCGACCCCTGATTTTAGGGTTCGTATAAAATTAAACATGCAGCGACTGACCCAGAGTGGGCGGCTGCAAACAGCGACGGACCCAGAATGGGCGGCTGAACAAGAGGCCCTCCAAATGGGGGTTATGGCGTTCAGGATTAAACAACCGAACACATGTAAAAACCAAAGGAAATATGAAGAAAAAATGGCAAAATGAAAAGTCGCGGAAAATATCCCCGGGTGGTAACCCACACCTCTCTAAGAGGGAGCCCCAACGGATACGGGGGTGGGGGCAATTTTGCTATAGATCTTCAGAGTCCAGTTGAAAACGTCAGCAAGGCAAAACAAAAGAAGAAACAGAGAAGAATCAAGATGGGAACATGGAATATTCAAGGATGGAACACAAAATACAGGGAACTCTTAATAGAAATCAGAAAGATGAATGTCGACATATTAACTATAAGTGAAACTAAGAAAAAAGGAAATGGCATAGGAAATGGCATAGAGGAAATCGGAGATATAATACACATATGGAGTGGAGTTGATAAAGATAAAAGAGCGAAAGCAGGAGTAGGAATTCTTATTAAGAAAAAGTATAAAAGGAACATCAAATCGTGGGAGCCCATAAATGAAAGAATTATAAAAGTCCATATGACCTTATTCGGTAGAGATATAGTGGTATTAGGAGTATATAGTCCAACAGATGACAGTAACATCAAGGAAAAGGAAAACTTCATGGATACGCTACAAGGTGAAATCATAAAGGTCAAAAAAAGGGAAGAAATAATCATCGCAGGAGATCTGAATGGCGGAGTTGGGAAAAAAGAAAATGACCAAACAATTGGAAGATTTGGAGAAGACGTTGGAAACGACAATGGAGAAAGACTTACAGAACTATGTGAGATGAACGGCCTCAGAATCACCAACGGCTTTTTTGAACATAAAGACATTCACAAGTACACATGGACTCAAGAAACAAGAAACCTTAAGTCGATAATAGATTACGTCATACTGAAGAAAGAAACCACAATGCGAATAAGAGACGTAAGAGTACAAAGAGGAGCAGAATGCGGCAGCGACCATAGACTACTGATAGCAAGATTAGAACTACCATGGGTACACCAAAGTGCACAGAGTAACCAAGAACCACATAAAGAATTACCAACAGAAAAAAGACTGAAGATACACTTACTTCAGGACGACTCCATAAGAAACTTGTACCAAAGAAGATTAGATCAGAAGCTAGTAGAATTTCGTTTTGAGGAGAATATCAACAGTACATACGAACACATAAGAGAAAGCATAATACAAGCAGGTCTGGAAGCGCTAGGAGAAATAGAAAATACAAGAGATAAAAATTACAAATGGGAATTCCACGAAGACACCTTAGAGAAAATAAAAGAAAAAAAGAACTATACCATAAATACCTAAGCACAAAAGATCCACAAGACCTCCGTAAATATAGAGATAAGAACAGAGAAGTTAGGGCTATTACGACGAAAGAAAAAAATGAACAATGGGAAAGGTCATGTAGAAGTATAGAACAGAATATGGGAGGAACAAGAAGTTCAGAAGCCTGGAAAATTGTGAAATCATTACGAACTAACAGGAAAGAGAAAACTTTCATACAATACATACCAAACGACGAGTGGGAGAACCACTATAAAAATCTACTGATAGAGCAAAGACCAGAATTCAGCATCGATGAAGACGAACAAAAAATAATGACCACAGAGGAAGAAAAAATAGTCATAACAGACAAAGAGATGAAACAAGCAATAAATTCCATGAAGAACAATAAAGCTGGAGGACCAGGAATAATTGTGGCGGAATTACTCAAATACGGAACACAGAAATTAAGAAGAATGATATGCCGAATCATGGAAAGAGCAATAAATGGAGAGGACATCCCTAAACAATGGCAGGAAGCCTACATAACATCGATATACAAAAAAGGTAACAGAAAAGATTGCGAAAATTACAGTGGGATAAGCGTCATCGCTACAATGGGAAGACTGTATGGCAGGATCCTCAGGAACAAAATAGAGAAAAATATAGAAGGTAAAATCGGAGAAGAACAAGCAGGTTTCACAGCAGGGAAATCATGTCTAGATCATATCCATACAATACAACAGACAATAGAGAAAAAAAGAGCTAAGAACAAAGATGTACACATGGCGTTTATAGACCTTAGGAAGGCATACGACACCGTGCCAAGGAAAGAACTGTACAAAGCAATGACTAAAATAGGGATACCACCTAACCTAACACAAGCAATCAAAAACATGTACAGTGGAAATGAAGTAAATATAAAAATCGGAAACAAGGTAGTTGCTAACTTCAAAACAACAAAAGGATTACTACAGGGATGCCCAACGTCACCGACTCTATTTAAAATATTTTTAGAACACGCACTAACAACTTGGAAGACAAGGTGTAGGGGTATGGGAATACCGATAAGGGACGATTATCTCTACACATTGTGTTTCGCAGACGATCAGGTGGTGATGGCTCAAGATGAAGAGGATATCAGTTACATGGTAAGAAAACTAAAAGAGGAATACAAAAAGGTGGGTCTGGAAATAAATATGAAGAAAACGGAATACTTAGTAATATCGGAAGAAGACGTAAAAAACTTGGAAGTAGAAGAACAAGTTGAAATAAAAGGAACGAAGAATTTTAAATATTTGGGCTTTATAATGTCGAAAAGCGGAACAACAGAAGCAGAAATAAAAAGTAGATTGGGACAAACAAGATCTTGCATCAGACAACTCCATAATGTAATCTGGAATAAAAACATCAAGGGAAAAACAAAAAGAATGATATACCAAACAATAGTAAGAAGCATCATGACATATGCCGCAGAAATTTGGGTCATAAACAAAAAAACCCAAAAAAGCATTCTGGCAACCGAAATGGAATACTGGAGAAGATGCTGTGGTCTCACCAGAAGAGACAGAATAACAAATGAGGAGATAAGGAGAAGAATGCAAGTGGAAAAAGATGCCCTGCAATATATAGACGAGAGAAGACTGAAATGGTACGGCCACGTACGCAGAGCAGAAAACACTTGGATAAACAAGGTTGCAGAATGGAGCCCAAGAGGAACGAGAAGAAGAGGACGACCTAGAACATCTTGGAAAAATGAAGTCGACGAAGCCATGTCTAAGAAAGGATTGGAAGACGGAGACTGGGAAGATCGAAAAAAATGGAAGTCCTGGCTGACGGAAGGGAAACGGCATTAGCTGTAGACAACCCTTTATATATATATATATATATATATATATATATATATATATATAAACCTTACGTTCCATGATTTATAGGAATAGGATTTTTTCCGAATGCGATGTTTTAAAGTGTCACATAAATGATCGATCGAATTTAAATTTGTTGTAAGCTATATGGTGGCCATCATAACTTTTAAATTGAATATCATCAAGGTAAGCATTCACTATTCTAATAGTGCGTTATCGTGAATTAGCTCGAATCTGTCATATCCAATATGGGTAGCAAATGGCAAGACATAATCTTATAAAATATTTTTAATGTACATATCAGCTGTCATTCACTCAATCACTTCCACAAGTTCGGTATGTCCTTTCCAGGAAATACCACTCCATAGCACTATGCGGCCACCACCAAAATTAACGCTCTGTATAAGGTTACAACTGGCATACCTGGAAGCATGCTTGATAAAACTTCGTCTACAGAGGAGTTGGTGAACGGTATACAAGTTGACCCGTCATACAGAGCGTTAATTTTGGTATTATGATATAGTATGGAATGGTATTTCTTGGAAAGCACATACCGAACTTGTGGAGGTGATTGGGTCAATGACAGCTGATATTAAAAACATTTTAGAAGATCATGTGTTGCCATTTGCCAACCTTATCGGATATGATAGATTTGTGCTAATGCACGTTAACGTTCGTCTTCATTTCGCTAGAATAATTAATTCTTACCTTGATGAGATTCAATTTAAAAATTATGTTGGCCACAATATAGCGTTTATCGGGAGTTAAGTCCATTCGAGCGTTTATACGATACTTCATAAACATTTATTAGTCCAGGGCGCATCTGTTTTGAGATGGACGTTGAGAGTTGACTCAAATTTTTTTGCAAAAATTGCTTGAAAATAACTCAAATAATAATATTTGAGTTATCCTCTTACTCAAAATGGTCCGAAACATTGTTTAAATAATCAAAATGTCAAAATATGAAGGAAAAATTCGATTTTTTTATTGATTTATTGATTATAACTTTAAAAATGTTCATTTCCGAGAAAAGTTGTACTAACATCAAAGTTGCGTAATTAAATGTCCTACAATATAGAATTGGTTAAAAATTTAAGAAATAGTCACTCTTGTTGCAAAATAGCAATAATTTCGAAAAAAATCATACAAAAACAAGTATTCGTATTTTACCTTTTTTCAGACATTTATGCTACACTTAGGACCTTCATGTTTTACCCAGAAAAACTTTATGATATAGTAAAACAACACTATAAATTTTATTAAGATCGGTTTAATAGATTTTGCAAAATAAATTTTGCAATCCAGCTTTCGTAAATAAAATTCCTTTTTTTAAATGTTGCAGGACTGAAAATAAAGCAGATAGCAAGTTGAATTATTTTTGCTTATAGAAGTATACTGGACCTTTCATTTTTAATTTGCAAAATTAAAATTGATTAATTACCACGGCGTCAGGAAATTTTTTAAAATAAACATTAATCTTTGGTGCTACGCGCAGGACAGCGGTGTTCGATTCACACAAGTTGATTTCAACCAAAATTTCTTCCAATCTTTATCTAGTATATTATTTTCTTACTCTATATTTTGTTGTACATATTTTAATATTTTAATTCCACAAAAATCAAACTAATTTTATTATTGTTTGTGACATATTGTTTAAACAATTGCATATGTTTAAAAATAATAAACTTTTATTCTCTAAGTTAAAATATATGAACAAAGAAAGTTTTTGCTAAAAAAGTGTTATTTCGAAGGATAGAGTATGTGTTTTTATTTTGCAATAAACAAATTTATTTATTTATATCGAAATGTAATAAAAATTAAAATGTATCAATCATTATCAAAGTCATTGAAATGCCCAATCAGAGCAAACTATCCGCTGTCCTGCGCGTAGCACCAATAATTAATGTCTATTTAAAAAAATTCCTAACGCCGTGGTGGTTAATCGATTTTAGTTTTGCAAATTGCAAATGAAAGATACAGTACACTTTTATAAGCAAAAAAAAATTCAACTTGCTATCTGCTTGCAGTCCTGTAACATTTTGAAAAGATGAATTTTTTTTGCGAAAGCTGGATTGCAGAATTTATTTTGCAAAATCTATTAAACCGATCTTAATGACATTTACAGTATTATTTTACTGTATCATAAATCTCTGGGTGAAATAAGAAGGTACTATATGTAGCATAAATGGTTGAAAAACGTAAAATGAGAATACTTGTTTTTGTATGTTTTTTTCGCAATTATTGCTATTTTGCAACAAGGGTGACTATTTTTTAAATTTTTAACCAATTAGATATTACGCAACTTTTATGTCAGTACAACTTTTCTCGGAAATGAATTCTTTTAAAGTTATTATCAAAAAACGAAGAAAAAAATCGAATTTTTTCTTCATTTTTTGACATTTTGATTATTTAAACAATGTTCCGGACCTTTTTGAGAGGGAGGATAACTCAAATATTATTATTTGAGTTATTTTCAAGCAATTTCTGCAAAACATTTGAGTCACCTCTCAACGTCCAAATGTACTAATATTTTTATAGATGCGCCCTGGTCTATATATTTCAAAAATGAATCCTAAACCTGTGACACGGGGTGGGCTATGGATTGCAGTACAAAAAATTTCACTTCACTTGATTATTTCATTCATAGGAGGTTCTGACCAATAGAAAGCTACATAAATCTAAATTAAATCGATAATTTTTGATAATTTCCCGTCGTATATTACTTCCCTTACGAAGTAGGGGAAGGTGGGGCAAAATGATCCCTCTATGGAGAAAAATTATGTAAAAAAAAAAAATCTGCAAATATTGGAAAATCCGCCTTTTACTCAGAACGAAGTACACAATGTATCTACGTAAAACTCTATATGATTTGGAGGAAGTTTTATTAATACAACAACAAAGAAGATCATGTTTTCAAAAAAGTGCGAAAGGATCGTTTTACCCCTATCGTGCGGGTAAAATGATCCCTATGAAAAATAATCATACAAAAAGGAATATTAAGCTTTTTACGTAACAAGACATGCTAAACACTAAAGTAATACAAGTAGAAAAAGTTATAGACTCAGTTTCCGTCGAACCTTACCTAAAGGTGAGTCAGAACACATGTCACACAGAAAAGTTGAATCTTCTTCGTCGACTCCAGCGCACTGATCTGGGGCCCACTTTGAACAGGTGAAACACTGGATCCATCCTTCTCCTCCTGCAGATCTAGAATACTCCTCGGAGCAATATAGACATATTGCATTTTGATCATCATCCTCTGTATCTGAAGAACTAGAAATATTTTGTTTCTTCGCCTTCACTGTTTTCTTAGCTACCTGAATGGCCCTTTTCTTTTTTCCTTTTTTTTTCCTTCATCTTAATGTTATCTTCAAGTGCATCTTTATACGACGTGCTGGTTAAAACTGAACTTCCATAAGACTTTCTTTGGGTGGTGTTGCTTTTGCCTTTAATTTTTGGAAGCGGATGGCAATCTTGAGGTGTTACAGAAAAGGACAAATTTGCTTCATCATCTCGAATCAACTCGTCCGCGTGATGCGAACTAGGCTCTGGTATTGGATTTCTGAATGGATCATCAGGTTGAGGTAGTTCTTCAAGTGTCTCATCGGTTACTTGTGCAACTAAAAAATTACTTTCCTGGAAAACTTCAGGTTCATATGGAAAAATTCCTGTTTTACGGAATCCGTTAATTCCGTTGGCTGGTATAGAGGCTTTTAGATAACCTTCGCAAAATATTTGACTAATTTGGGTGTTCTTTCAGGGCGTTCTTTCAGGGTGATTATTTAACGACTTTTCCAGTACCTGGTCTAAATAAGCACTAATAGGACCCATAAATGCAACATCCAGAGGCTGGAGCTTGTGTTTGCAGTGAGGGGAAAGACATAATATGGTAACAAAATTTGCTCTGGCTTTCAAAATAACATCAAGATTTCTTGTATGCGACAAATTCCCATCTAATATGAGTAGAACTGGATCAATCTCACTGGGTTTTACAAAGGACAGAAAGTGATCAATCCACTGTGTAAAAACATCCATCGCATCCATCCACTATCATTGCACGTATAAAAACAGTACCTGGAGGTGCACCATCTGTTAGCTCTGCCTTCATTCGTTTTCTGTTATAGATCAGCATCGGTGGCACAAGAAATCTTTAACGACTGTGATTTGATTAAAAATAAAAAATGTACATTTTATGAGATACGGGGTAAAATGATCCCACTCGCGAGCAGGATCATTTTACCCCGCAGTAGAGGGATCATTTTAACCCATTATACACTAAATATCCTAACCTTGAATATAGCCTAAGTTACAACATTAATAAAATAAATGAACTTACACTTCAATACAGCTATTTAACCTCAACGAGTAATGGCCAACACAATCAGTTTTCAAATATTAAATCCCTAGATATTAATCGTAAATTTAACAGCTTTTTTAGATCGGGGTGGAAAAATTTTAACTTTCGCTTGTTGCTTGTCTGGTCGGAACTAAATCCCGGTCGGCTGTACCGCATATTGAAAGATGGTGCAAGCTGCATAGTTATCATATCTCAGTACTTCGGTAGATTTAAGAATACGGCCAGAAAACGAGGGATCATTTAGACCCGAAGGGATCATTTTACCCCACTCTCCCCTATATTACGTCAGATGCCCTTCGTTGCTATGAAAAAATGCATTCAGTGACATTAATGAGAATTAATGTTTTAAAGTTGTTCTGAAGCTATTTCCTTGTGGCATTTTTATAATCAACTATTTATAACGGGAAATAAGCCACAATTTTACCAAAAAAATTTTTATTAACGTTTCGAAGCCCAAATCGGGTTTCGTTGTCAAAATACAAAATACTATTAAAATAAACAAAAATGTTGTTGCTAAGTAAAAAAATTCTTCTAATAATTTATTTAATCTGACTCATTTATATCGGCAATTCAGACCTATATTATACATTTTAAAGTAGAAGACTTTAAAATGATATCGTCAATATTTAAGAGTTGCGTTCTTGGGACGACTTTACTAAAAGATAGTTTATTCGATTACATGAAATCAATCCCAACTCAAGAATATCTGTCACAAAAATATCATAGCATGTGATCTGTCTTTAAAAAGACAACCAAATGCAACGATGACAGTAAAATTCTCGCGTTAGAGATTCCATAGTAAATCACGAGGGAAAACCAGGAAAAAACCTCGTGATACTATCCCGACATCGTGAGTATTTGGTCTTACATTTAATTTACTTTCAAAAAACTAATACCAAATTCTGATTTTAATATGTTTAAATTATAAATAATATTAATAATAAATAGATATACAATAAGTAATACTAAAATATAAAATTTGTACCAACTCGATATGTTATTGACTTACTAATCGTGGTATTTTCTTTCTATTGACTTCCTCTTTCAGTATGGGTAACCACATCCTACTGCATTCTATGGATGCTTTACTATAGAATCTCTAACGCGAGAATTTTACTGTCATCGTTGCATTTGGTTGTCTTTTTAAAGACAGATCACATGCTGTGATATTTTTTGTGACAGATATTCTTGAGTTGGGATTGATTTCATGTAATCGAATGAACTATCTTTTAGTAAAGTCGTCCCAGGAACGCAACTCATAAATATTGACGATATCATTTTAAAGTCTTCTACTTTAAAATGTATAATATACGTCTGAATTGCCAATATAAATGAGTCAGATTAAATAAATTATTAGAAGAATTTTTTTACTTAGCAACAACATTTTTGTTTATTTTAATAGTATTTTGTATTTTGACAACGAAACCCGATTTGGGCTTCGAAACGTTAATAAAATCTTTTTTTGGTAAAATTGTGGCTTATTTCGCATTATAAATAGTTGATTAATGTTTTAAAAATTATAAATTGATGACTTTCAACCGTAAAATATTTATAACAATTGTGTGTTTAATTGTACTAATTTGTACTTACATAAATAAATTACAATAAAATTTTGATTTTGAACAGTTTTATTCATGAAATAATCGCAGCAAATTGCACTCGATCTCTAAAATTAATATAAAATTTTTGCCCTCGTGACACAAAAGTGTCGGGAAAAATTCAATAATTTTAGAGCTCTTGTGCAATTACTACTGATAATTTCAAAATATGTAATATTTTTGTCCGTGAGTATTTTATAATATAATATTTTTTATATTGTTGTATAATAATCGTGATATTAAGCAGCGCTATCGAATTCCTTTCGTTGTTTTGGACGGATTTGAATATATTCCGTATACTTTAAATTTGGCTGAGTTTTTATTATACAGGCTGTTTCATTGGGAAAGTAACATGTGTTAACTGTAGAAAGAGGACACTTAGGCGGTCTCAAAAATGCCATACTTAATGGGTCTCACTCCATTAATAACAAATATAGTGGGAGTTATAATATCTATTTTGCCATTTTCTTAATTGGTTCATAACTTTTTAACCACACTGTATATTTATTTTATATTTGGCATGCAAATATCATTTCATGTGTACAATAAATTAATTTATTTACAATTGTGAAAAATCCAGGTCCGGATTAAAAAAAATTGGAAAAATATTCCGACCCAAAAACAACACCCTGTACATTCAATTTTTTTAAAATGGATTTTTCAGTTGAAAAGAGGATGAAAAACTAAATTTAGTGGTATACTTTGAATTTTCGGTAAAATGATTTTTCTGATAAAATTTTGAATTTATATTCTGAAATTATGTGAATTACGAGAGTTCTAAGTAGAAAAAACAAATTAAATACAGCTTACAACGTGTCAACCGCACTGTATATTTATTTTATATGTAACACGCGAATATTCTTTTAGGTGTCCAATCAATGAATTTATTTACAATTATAAAAAATCCACGTCCCGGGCCCGGATTACGTACACTCGATACGCATCGTATCCGCCATGTTTTCCCATAGCGCCTTACGGGAAAACATGACGGATACGATTCGTTTCGAGTGTTCGTTCCCTATGCAGATTAAAAAATATTGTATAAATGTTCCGACCCAAAAAAACACCCGGTATAATATTTTTTTAAATGGATTTTTCACTTGAAAAGAGGATGAAACACTAAATTTAGTGGTATACTTTGAATTTTCGGCAAAATTATTTTTATGGTAAAATTTTGAATTTGAATTCTGAAATTATGTTATGAAACACTAAATTTAGTGGTATACTTTGAATTTTCGGCAAAATTATTTTTATGGTAAAATTTTGAATTTGAATTCTGAAATTATGTGAATTGCGAAGCTCAAAGTAAAAAAAAATAAAATATGACTTAATTTTAATTAATACCATTATTTAATGGATAGGAATTAATTTAATACATAGGATATAGGAAATTAGAACAAATAGGGATGACACATGTGCATTTGCGGATGATGTGGTTATTACAGCAGGAAACGAAAAAGACCTAAGAGAAAGCTTGATAGTATGGAATGAGGTATTAACAAAATACGGTATGAAATTGAATAAGAGTAAGACAAAGACAATGGTAACAGATAGAAATAGGAAAAGGATAAATGTGCAAATAGATTGAGTAGAAATAGAGCAAGTCAGTAAATATCAATACCTAGGTGTAATATTTGAAGAAAACGGAAAACAAGAAATAGATATATATTATAGGATACAAAAAACAAATAGACTATATGATATTATGCATTAAACAGTGGATTTGTAAATAGACGAGAAATATCAAGAAAAACGAAAATGAGTGTATACAAAACTGTGTATAGACCTGTACTCACATATGGATGTGAATCGTGGATATTGACAAAAAGGGATAAAAGTAAATTGCAGGCAATAGAAATGAAATATCTAAGAAGAGTAATGGGAGTGATAAGAAGAGATAGAGTTAAGAATATAAAAATAAGAGAAGAATTAGAAATAGAACCAGTAGAAACTTATATAGAAGAAAGACAGCTGGGTTGGTGGGGACACGTTCAAAGAATGAGTGATAATATACCTGTTAAAATAATCTGGGAAAGCAGAAATATAGAAAGGAAAAAACGTGGTAGACCAAGAAAACAATGGAATGCAGGAATAAGAGATATTTTGGAAAAGAGGGGAACAACATGGAACGATGCCAAAAAACTAACAGAAAACAGAAAGATATGGAAGAAATTTGCGAAGAACAAAAAAGAATAAAAGAATCAGAAACAGATCCCTACACCTCAGGGTAGAAGGGATAAAGGTTATATATACATATACCATTATTTAATCTAAATTGGTAAAATATTAACATTTTGACACAACAATAATTTTTGATGGTGGTAATTTTGAATAAGTACTTTAGTTTTGAATAGTTATTATGCTGCAAATTTTGGTGTTTTGTTATAATTTTTAGATACTTTGTTGATTAAAGTGATGTATTCTTTATTGATTCTTTATTATTTATTCATTATTTAAAGACGAATATTCGCTATAAACTATTTGTTACACATAATAAAAAAACACTGAAATGTTAACATTTTACCAATTTAGATTAAATAATGGTATTAATTAAAATTAAGTGGCATTTTAATTTTTTTATTTAGAGCTCTCGCTATTGACATAATTTCAGAATTCAAATTCAAAATTTGACCATAAAACTCATTTTGCCGAAAATTCAAAATACACCACTAAATTTAGTTTTTAATCCTCTTTTCAACTGAAAAATCCACTTTAAAAAAATTAATATACAGGGTGTTTTTTTGGGTCGGAAAATTTTTACAATATTTTTTAATCCGGACCTGGATTTTTTATAATTGTAAATGAATTAATTAATTGGACACCTAAAAGACTATTCGCGTGTTAAATTTAAAATAAATATACAGTGCGGTTAACAAGTTGTAAGATGTATTTAAATTTTTTTCTACATAGAGCTCTCGCAATTCACATAATTTCAGAATTCAAACTCAAAATTTGACCAGAAAAATCATTTTGCCGAAAATTCAAAGTATAGCACTAAATTTAGTTTTTCATCCTCTTTTCAACTAAAAAATCCATTTAAAAAAAAATAATGTACAGGGTGTTATTTTTGGGTCGGAATATTTTTCCAATATATTTTAATCCGGAACTGGATTTTTTACAATTGTGAATAAATTAGTTTATTGTACACCTTAAAGGATATTTGCGTGTCAAATATAAAATAAATATACAATGTGGTTAAAAAGTTATGAACGAAATAAGAAATTGACAAAATAGATAAAATACCCAGTATTTTTTAATTAGTGAGGTAGACCCACTAAGTAGGTATTTTTGAGACTGCCTAAGTGTCCTCTTTCTACAGTTAACGTATGTTACTTTCCCAATGAAACACCCTGTATAGATTTCCTATTAGGTTAACTAAATGGTTAGGTGCTCCCATATTTTCCATTATACTCCCGAGGGAATACCATTTTACTGAATCAAAAGCCTTTGCGTAATCTACGAAACAAAACAGCCTTGGTATGTTGTGTTCTGTCGTTTTTATATTATCAATCTGGTGTTCAATATCTGCTCACGTATTCTTTTTCCTGGTACGAATTCGAATTGTTTTTCGGTTATCTCAGGAAGTGTCAGGAAAATCGTTAGGCGTTCAGTGATTACATGTAGCAGGATTTTGCTAGCATGAGGAATAAGAGCGATGTTTCTGTCATTGATGCATATGATGAGTCAGATGAGTAATCCTTATTTGTTGATAGGGATAAAGGTTGATTCTCACCACTCATCAGCAGATTCACCTGTAATTCATATCATAATCATCATCAACAGCTGTTCCATCCACCGTTGGATGTAAGCCTCCCTTAGGTGTGCCCACCCATTAATCCATTCTTTCACGGTTTTTGCTCTAAATTTTAAAGAACCGCTTGGTTTGACATGAAATTTGGCATACGCATAGCTTACATGTCAAAGAAAAAAAAGTGATATTGTGCCGATGTGTGCTTTTGCACTGGAGGTGACTTTCACCTCCTCTTGGGGGTGAAAAAATATATGTTCAAAATAAGTCCGGAAATGGGTAAACTGACTAATTCTAAGTAACTTTTGTTCTATAGAGCTTCTTTGCCAAGTCAACACTTTTCGAATTATTTGCGAGTGAATATGTTTATTTTTCAACAAAATAACCACATTTTTAGACGGTTTTTCGCAAATAACTCAAAAAGTAAGTATTTTGTCGAAAAAAACGTTCTTAGCAAAAATATAGCCTGTAAAAAAGTAATAAAAATGGTGTAAGCGTTAGGTCTCTGGACCTCGTAGAACCAGAGTTATAGCCAATGAAAAATAGTTTTAAGTGTTTAAAAAAGTTTTTTTATGTTTTTATAAAAAGTTTCTAGCATTAAATTTAAGCAAGTTACGCTCAAAATAAAGTTGGTCCCTTTTGTTTTGGCAAAAAAAAATCGGGAAGACCACCCCCTAATTAGCAACTTAAATGAAATTAATCGTTGCCGCTCCATAAATTATTTTACTTATGTTGTGTTTATATGATCTGTAAGTTTCATCGATTCAAAGTGCTTGTTTAAAAAAAATCGTTTTAAAGTAAAATTTTTAAAAATTTTAATTTTGAAAAATATGCTTTTTTTCAAAATAACTTAAAAATTGTTAGGGATACCAAAAATCTCGAAAAACAAAAAAAGTCAGCATTGCTTTTTTGAATATCATGTATTTTTTTGTTTTTCTGTTAGACAAAAATTGATCAAGATTTGGTGTTTCTAAATTTGCATACATTCGTGATCAGTGACTCGTTCAACCCCTTTTAACTACAGCCCTTTCAAAAATAAGGACTTTAAACCGATGAAACTTACAGATTGTATATACAATACATACACGAGTCAAGAAACTTGTGAAGTCGTAACGATTAAGTTCATTTGAGATACTAATTAGGGGGTGATTTTTCCGATTTTTTTGCCAAAACAAAAGGGACCAACTTTATTTTGAGCGTAACTTGTTTACTTTTGATGCTAGAATTTTTTTTTATAAAACCAAAATGAAGCTATTTTTAAACACTTTAAATAAGTTGTAATGAGTTTTCCCCGAAATGTGCTTCATTTTTTATTATTTCCCGTTAAAGTATTCCATTTGGAATTTGACGAATATGAACCTATTTTTCATTAGCTATAACTCCGCTTCTACTAGGTATAGAGACGTGATATATACACCATTTTTTTAAAAATTTTACAGTCTATATTTTTGCTAAGAATGTTTTTCGATAAAATACTTAGTATTTGAGTTATTTGCGAAAAACCGTCTAAAAGCGTGGTTATTTTGATGAAAAAATGAACATATTCACTGGCAAATAGCTCGAAAAGTATTGACTTAGTGAAAAAACTCTATAGGGCAAAAATTACCTAAAATTAGTCAGTTTATCCATTCTGGACTTACTTTCCACCCCCAGTTCAAAAGCGCATATCGGCACAATATCACTTTTTTTCTTTGACTTGTTAGCTATGTGTATGCCAAATTTCATGTCAATCCAAGCAGTTCTTTAAAATTTAGAGGTTTTGCAATATTTTACCGTTAAAGAACGTATTACATATCTGTTTACTGTTTTTTTGCATCCATTCGTGACCAGCCATTCGCTTGATGTCATCAGTCCATCTTGTTTGAGGTCTGGCTCTACTTCCTTTGTTTGCCCTTGGCCGCCTCTCGAGAATTCGAGAATTCATATTATGTTACACATGTCCAGTATTTACATCTATACCACTCTAGCTCATCGCTTGAGTCTCCGGAGGTATGCGAACGATTCCTGCGTTTTTTTTTTAATTCTTTGATTAAAAGCCTTTTCTACTTTTGCTTGTATAGTGATTGGTTCTGCCTCTCTGATTGCATATTTTTTGTGTTCTGAGACTGATGCATTACTTGAAGTGTCTGTGTAATTCTGAGCAGTAATGTTTACTTCTCCATTATGGCTTTAAATGGCTTGAAGTTGTGGCTTGAACTTTCGGGCCCAATATTTACCTTTTGTAAATAGTTCATCACATTCATGCCCGTTTTCATGTTGTTTCAGTTATTGTCTTAGGTTGTTTCTACCTCACCATGCACAAGCATTTTATTTTACTGCTTAGTTCCACTATTTGTTCAGTATTGTTACCTGTTTTTGTGGTATGGGGTAGCGTAACCATTCTTTTTTCTACTAATTCTAAGATTTTCCCTGACATCCAATGTTTGTTCTTTTGGGTTTTATGCGTCCTAAATTGCAAGGTAAGTCTTACTCTTTTTCCGCTGAATGTATCGGATGTATCCAGCTTTTTATACTATTCACTGTTTTATATAGGGTCTAGGACGTTTTATCGCCGCCAGTTCATCGCCGCCGTTTCGATGCCGCCAGTTCATCGCCGGCCGATTCATCGCCGGCCCATTCATCGCCGGCCGATTCATCGACAGTCAGTTAATCGCTATCGATATATTTCCGAATTTTCGACAGTTACATTTATTATTTATTTTTAGTATTAATTAGGAATTCTAGGAAATGACCATTCCCGTTGTCATACTTAATCTTTTAATATAGTTTTAAACTTTTATAATATAAAATAATATTATAATGATAGCCTTTTAAATTTCACGGTCAACATTTCCAACCAAGAGAAACTGTTTCTTAAATTCGTAAAGAACCCAAAATTTCTGTACAAAAATTTAGGGGAAGTAGAACAGTAAATAATAATATTCTTTATCTTTTTAATTGTCAAAAGTTTTGAACTGAATTTAACGTCGTGTCGTGTCATCTCCCATAATACAAAATCAACTGACTGGCGATGAACCGGCGGCATCGAAACGGCGGCGATGAACCG
Organism: Diabrotica virgifera virgifera; assembly: GCF_917563875.1. Classification (NCBI taxonomy): domain Eukaryota; kingdom Metazoa; phylum Arthropoda; class Insecta; order Coleoptera; family Chrysomelidae; genus Diabrotica; species Diabrotica virgifera. The sequence goes on from NC_065444.1 coordinate 170,038,515, forward strand.
GCGGCGATGAAACGTCCTATTCCGTTTTATATATATCTTCTAATATTTGTGGTTTTTCATTGTTTATCAGTTTCAGCTGGAATTTTTGTGCTGAGGTTTTTCATCTTTTTTTATGAGTATGATGTTTATTCTTTCACAACTCTCACAAAAGTATCGGCGGCCAAATTGAGAAGGACACAACGAAAGATAAAGAGGTTAATGCTTGGAAGAAGCTTAAGAAATAGAGTGAGAAACGAGAAAGTTCGTAGACGAACCGGAGTGGAAGATATTAGAGAGTTTTTGTGCACACAAACACGTAAAACGCATCTCTTTGACATATACGCTTGCGCATTAATGGTTGAACTCCCGTATCTCGATACGTATTACCTAAAGTAACGCTCTGATACGTACGTGAGAACGCATCCCTATCGAGACGAAAGTCACCGAATGCACACGAGGATCTTGCCCGATTACCTACCAAATGAACATTTCATCAGCTTACTACCCGTTTATAAACAATTTAAGGCTATATTGGTTATTGGTTTAGTCTATTTGAGTAAAATTATTCTGTGTTTGTAGTTGGAAATTGGAACTTCATAATAGATTTAAAATTTTATTGTTTTTAAGTTGTCTATTAATAAAGCAAAACAAACAAATCTTGTATTAATTTAAGAAATACAGTGATCACCACAATTAATAACTAGATAAACAAATGACCTAGTTTCAGTAAAATTTTCAAATAAATATTACCAAACTATTTACATTATAGGTACTGGAATTCTGATGTAGGTACAATAATTTACAACAAAAAAGTACGTATAAACAAAAATAAAAAAAATTTAACCTAAGGAAAAATAATATTTTTATATTTAAATAGAAGCAATTAAAACCATACAATTTCATCATTCATTTATCTTTTTTACATTTGTATATTAATTGTATATTGTGTGCAGTGGCGGCTGGTCCTATGAGGCAGGTGAGGCAGTGCCTCACCAGTATACCAATCGACTATTTACGTTATTTCGTTATTTCATCATCAATTCTTTAAATACAATTTAACTGTTTGAAATTTGCTAAATAACTTTATTTTCGTTATATCATCATCAATAATTCTTTAAATACAATTTAACTTTTTGAAAATTGCTAAATAATTTAATTTTTATTATAAAACTTTTTTATTAACTTTATTTTTATGATAAAAAAAATTAGTACGGCCCTGACCCGTTCTTCATAACACACCGATATACCCAGTGATGCCACAGCTACCGATTTTTCGGTGATCTACCGAATACCTGTCAAATCTGCCGATATACCTAATTATCCTTTTTTTCTACCGAAAAATCAAAATTCTTAATTTTCAAATTAACTTGCCGATTTTTTTTTTCTACCGAAAAATCAAAATTATTAGAAAAATTTTTTTAGCGGATAGATTTGGTAACATCAGTCAATTTTCAACAATTCTTGAATCGCTTTTACTAGCTTGTGACACAATGTGCGAACCAGCAGATACGGATTTACCGATATCAATTTTATGACCAGTCCTTTGTCCTTTTATATTATGATTTTGGGAGTAAAATGTATCTACCTGAATCTGAATAGTGAATACTGAAGGATTGTGGATTATTTTGATACAGAAGATAATTCCAAACTACAAATAGTATTTATATTAAAATCTTAAAACAGGAGAAATTTATTTTGCACCTTTTTAACTTACAGTATTTCGACATAACTAAAGAACATTTATCTCGTTTTCGATTGCTTCAATATCCAAGACTATTTTGTTTTTAAACGATTATAAAGTTTAAAAAAATCATGTTTTTCCCTATAAAACATTCCTTGTAGATTTTAGAGCAAAATGTTTCAAATAAATATTCTAGATCTTAATAGTTTCACTTCAAAAACAATTGGAGATAATTGCAAAAAACCTTTATTTTTGCAGTAATTTATAAATGTTAATAATTTATAAATATTATTTATTATAACAAAAAATTTAACTTGTTTAAACAGTTAGACAGCTTTCAAATAAGAATATTTGTATTATGAACATTAATAGGTACACGTGTGGTAAGTTTTTTTAAAAAGTCTACAACAGGAAAAAATTTGCAGTTTAATTTTATTATAAATAAATTAATTCCTTATAACAAAACTTAAGCATCCTTGATATTTATTACTGCGTTAGTTAGACGGCTCTAGTCGAGTTACTTTGGATTAAAAAAATTAAGAAAATTGCTCAATATTACCTAGAAAGCCAAGAAAATACATTTTTTTAAGGTATACCGATTTTGAACTTTGAATGATTTTTATGATGAATGGTGATTATTGATCATAATATGATGATGAATGTAGTTTATTTTTGAATACTTATACCTAAAGTATCATTTTTTTGCAATGTGGCAGCAAAAGAAGCAAAAATGAAATCTACCGAAATTTGACTATTTCTACTGAAAAAATAGGAGCAGTCTCCCGAAATTTTGTCCAAGACTTGTGGCAACACTGGATATACCTACTCTACAAGGTACCATTAGAGGCACTGCCTCTGATGGTACCTCGTCTAGCATATTACGAAGCCGACGGAGATCGGCCGGCAGCATGACTGAGAATAATTTTTGGAAGCGGGATTAAGTATCCTTTCAGAGGCAGGCAAAAATATGCCTCTAGCGTGGTTTTGCAGTTTTAGGTAGTTTGTTAGAGCAGTTTGTTCTAGTTACGTATACTTACTATTAGTATAAGAGATACAATAGATGTTTAGAATATGTTATTATGCTCTGACTGGCTGAAAGTCATTTGCCAATGTCAATTAAATAAATAAATTAATAAAAAAATTAGAAATTATATTTTCTTTTATAATAATTCATTTACTTTTAAGTAGGTACGCTGTTTATAAAATAAATAAAAAACCAAAAAAATAAAATTTAACCCTTAGTTTATTTAACATAAAAAAACAATCTTATAATATAACCGTAATTTGCTTACCTGCTTGTTTCTATTTGCATATATGCAATACATTTATAATATAATAAAATTGGTTCTAAAATGAAATTATCACGTGTTTGCAGGTATATTGTTTGCGTACCATAATTTCATTTTGGCAAGTGATTAATAATAACAGAATCAGTCAACGGCCAAACCAGAATGATCCTAAGGGGGGCTACAACTGGTGGGTCTTTGGGGGTATGGATTTAAGGCTTTAAGGATTTAAGGCATTTAAGGCTTATAACCCCCAACCCCCCCAGTTACGCCACTGGAATCAGTTGTCCGTTGTTTTCATGTAGTATATAATGTAAATTTTGCTTAATATGGCTTTTCAAGTGTTCAACGCTGATGAGCCAACGACGAAACATCTGATTCATGCTGTTTTGATATGTGGTATCATATTAATTATTATTTTTAGCTAAAAAAACAGCTACTATGAGTATGAACCTGTTAGAGACTTAGAACTTGCGTAGCTATTCTTTTGCGAATAAAATTGTTATTTAATATCGTTTGCAAGCCTTAAAATAAATACGGTGCCGTTCTGTGACGTTATGACGTCACAAAATCGACCTTCCGGCTATTAAAGAAAATCTAACCATAATAATAATAATCCTCAAGACTTGTGTGCCTCACCATCTTGTACTATCACGAGCCGCCCCTGATTGTGTGAACATTGTTTTATTTTTTTAATATCAACGGAATTTAAACATGACTTTACGATTTGCTTTACGTTACGTTACGGCAGTTACAAAAACTACCTATTTTAACATTCATCCTCTACGGCACGTTAGTTGCTTTACGTATACGGAGATGCGTTACGTTACGTAGCAACAAAAACTCCCTAATATGGAAGGTATTACGAGGCAAAAATAGAGATGGAGAGGATATGTTGCACTAATGAAAGACGACAGATGAACAAAAAAATTCGTAAGTGGAGACCAAGGGCAGATAAGCAAAGCCGAGGAAGGCCCCATCGCTGTAAACCAATGGCCTCAAAATAATTATGACCAGTTGAATAATAGCAGAGGCGCGAAACAGACGAAAATATCTTGAAGAGGCTTATGTTCAACAATGGACAAACCAGGGCTCATTGATGTGATATAGTTTATTAGATTGTTATACCTGATATACAGATGAGTCTAAAATTGCAGAAGTGTCAGAAGCGGGAATTCGGTAGTGGTGAAATTTAAATATTTCTATTCCCTCTCAGAATATACTATTGTACTTCAGGCAGATATTTTTTCAATTTTGAAGTGTGCCAGATAAATTAGCATCAGTGCCTTTGAAATGAAACATACAGCCAAACGGCCATGGGGCTCTTATATTCGAGAGGTACTCGACAGATTGGCGGAACATAACAGTGCCATACTAGTATGGGTTCCGGTTTAAAGTGAACTACACGGCAATGAAAGAACTGATGAACTAACCAGAATAGCATTAGCTACAAAATAGTTCTATGCATTCCCTTCCGGGGAAATACTAAAAAGTAATCTTAGATCTGAAGGCAACAAAACTCTCACTGGGAAACTCTCACTGCTCAAATACGTGCAATATGTATATTGGACAAACGTACTAAGAGAGCTAAATTGCTTTTTTACTAATAATGTACAAAATTTTTTGGGCACCCTGTATAAATAATTATGCTAATATTTATATTACTGAATAGAGAATTGAATAACTTTTCAAATGAGCTACCACACGACCCATATTCTCTTAAAAAAAATTATCGATTACTTCATCACGCCCAGATGAATGACGTCACTAGTGTGATCTATATGTCAAAAGATGATAATTTAAAAATAAAAATCGACCTGTTTCAGTATTTTTCCTTAGAATCACCGGCTTACAAAATAACGAATTTATTCCTTTCATTTGCACCATACTGTATTTAAGGGTATAGGCGCAAACTGTCGCCTGTCAAAATGTTCAATGTCTTTTAAATTTAGTTATTTTTTTTCGTATCCTGAGAAAACTAATAAGTATTTTTGAAAAATTTAAAGGCAGAATGAAAGATTATGTTATTACCGAGGACCGAAAGTCCCTGAAAACTTCTATAGCGTTTATTTTAATAAGTTACAAGGGTGAAAATAAGAAAATTAAGTGTAACTTTTAATTTCAAATATCTCATTAAAAAGAAACTTTTTGGTTATTCTAAGGGACTTTCGGCGCTCGGTAATAATGCTATCTTTTATTCTGCGTTTCAATTTTTCAAAAATATTTATGAATTTTCTCAGGATTCGAAAAAAATGAATTCGGTTAAAACACATTGAACATTTTGGCAGGCGACATTTTGCGCCTAAGCCCTTAAATACTTTATCGCTCCGTGCATGACCATAGTGGGGGTATCCTGAAGCGACACCAGCGTGAGTAGCGGCGAAATATAACAATATTGAAGGTATCTTTGTAATGTCATTGCCATTGTTTGTATAACAAATTTTATCATAAATGGTAAATAAATGTTGCTTATTTACCTAATTGTGCTACTAATAGCCAAAATAGTAACTGTAGTTTTTACAGATCTCCACAGTTACATATAAGTAAATTAGAAAAAAGATTTAAACTAGGAGGAGTAAACTCAAAGGACAGATGAGATTCACATCCAATAGTGTCATAAAAATCACCAAGCTAACAATAATAAGTCGCTAAAAAGTTCTAAAAACAACAGTTCTTTATATAACTGCAGAATAAAAATCTAATAATTAAAGAAATAATTCAGAAAGCACAAAATATCGTCGATATAACTTAATTAACCTACATATAAATTTTAAATGTCAATAGTGTGAAAATTTCTTACATGTAAATAGTTTCAAATTTTCATAATTTCATGGAGTAAACTTGCCTTCGGTTTGACCAATTACAAAAAATCACTATAGCGCTGTAAATTTGAATTACTACTCCTAGTTTAAAAACGAGGATATATTTTTCCCTTTCTGGTCCGTTTGGGGTTGAAAAAATAAATCGTGATGAATTTTTAGAAACCCAGTTCTTTACTACATCCATTTTATACATAAATAAAATTGGCTAATTATTAATAATTTGCAATGTCACAATATGTACTTATCACATGCTCTCAAATTGTGAGCTCCTAAAATGTCAGGTGAAGGCGCTAGGTATCGCGTCAGTCATGCACGGAGTGAATACAAAAAATTAAAATAATGACGGTTTTACCTGTTATGCAGGGCTGCTTTATCCATTAGGCAATATGGGCAGTTGCCTAGGGCGGGAAATTGTGAGAGGGCCCCAAAAATACTGTACAAAAAAAAATACATAAAAATTAAAATCGAATAACAACTATGTATGTTCATCCATCAATGAAATAGAAGTAGGCATTCATTTCTAAATAGAATAAAACAAATTGCATTCATAACAAAAATAAAACAAACATAGCATTTTGTTATTTTAACACCATTCATTCAAAAAGGACGGAAGTCATAAATTTAGTGATTATTAGGCCGCCGGCAGCTGGGCAAAGACGGTGGGCCATTGAACACTTCAATATTGCACATTTTGCAGAAACTAAAGATTTTACTTGTCTACAGTAGGAAATCGAGTTAGAGTTGGGATTTTCAAACTGTATTTATTACAAGTAGATAAGGTTCGTGTCGTCGCACAGATATACTCCAGGGAAATAAGCAAGGAATAGACCATGTTCGGGACACTGCATGAAATATCAAGGTAGCTACTTTTTTAGTGATTGTTGACTGTTGACCTATAGGATGAAAACCTACATGTTTCCTGCCTAGTGGGGGGGTACAACGGCCTACTTCATTCAGATGGACTTACCCAAGTTTCTGGTTAACAGTTGATCCGGATGTCGATAAGATTGTTATAAACAAAGAACTTGAGGAATTGCATAACAGCGATTCTTAGCAAAACAAACCTTTTTTTCTATTTTTTGGGTCATTCTAAGCAAAAAAGTTTTTCGTAGGATGCATAGTTTTTGAGATAAACGCGGTTGAACTTTCGAAATATTGAAAAATTGCAATGTTTGAACCCCAATAACTTTTGATTAAAAAATAAAATAGCAATTCTGCTTACCGCATTTGAAAGTACATGTCAAATTGTACCGGTTTTGATTATTTGCATTGCTAAATATTAATTTTTTTAAATTTTTAAACATAAAAACACATAGTGCTTGAGTAATGTTTTCAATGCATCTCTCATTTAAAATTGAAAGAGTAGGCGCGCCTACAAACAAGCAATTTCTACGTATCATGCATTAAAACGCATGCATTGGGCACACGTCGAAACGCTCAAACATACTTATAATAATACTATGTAACATTACGCCTGATGTAAAAAAAGAATATTTTTAACACATTTCCAAACATTATTTGAAGAACCTAACATTCTTATTTAAATAAAAAATTCTGCTTGCATTTTTTTTCGCAAAAATGGTACGTGTTTGTACGGTTTGGTAAGGCAATTTCTACGTATCAAAACGCTCAAACATACTTATAATAATAATATGTAACATTACGCCTGATGTAAAATACAGAATATTTTTAACACATTTCCAAACATTATTTGAATAGCCTAACATTCTTATTTAAATAAAAAATTCTGCTTGCATTTTTTTTTCGCAAAAATGGTACGTGTTTGAAGGGCGGCTACTAGAGAATTGCCTAGGGCGTCATTTGACCTAAGTGGGGCCCTGCTGTTATGTATGTCAAGATAGCAAGTAATGACAAGTTTAAAAAAAATTGACTTTTAGTTTTCTAGAGCAACAGCTTAGTTGTTTTTAATCCAAATTTTAGTGTCACAGATCTTGACTTTTATGTCAATATGGAATTTAACTTTGAAAATATTGTTCAGCAACTAAAAGATGAATACCAAAATACTAAACGTCCATCTACAATTAAGCTGAAACAAGAAACGCAAGTAGGAGATTCAGGTGAAGATACTAAAAAAGACCAAAAATATTTAGAACAAGAATTTTTAGAATTGGAAATTAAACTAGATCAAATTCTATCAAATATATCAAAAGATACATTAAATTATTGTAAGATTCTGTCGATAATAAGTTCTATTTTATATGAAAAATCAAAGGTATCTCTAAACATGAATGCTCTTACAACATCGAAAGCATACTTGGAGAAGAGTCTTAACATTATCAAAGACTTAAGTCAAGATCCCCAGATAAGATTTATATATTTAAAAGTAGTAAACTACCTTTCTTATGTTGTGTCAAGAATGGGAGATTTTGAAAAAGCAAGAACCCTTCTTGAAGAAGTTGTCAAAGAAGAGCTCAAATTTGATACTTTAGTGTACAGCACAGAGGACTTATTTAGGTCAACTAATTCAGACCAAGCATTAGCAAAAGCAAAGTTACGAAAGCTTAAGATAAACAATTTGCAAATGCTTGGTTGGGTTTACGGGAAGTTGGGGCTAAATAATCTTTATGCAGAAACGATACACGAAAGTCTACAGGAAGAACTTGATATTAACGATGGTGATCCTATTAATTGGGCCACAAGATGTTATAGATTGGCATCTTTATTCATAGTACAGGATAAATGGATCAATGCGGTATATCACTTAAGAGCAGCTCAGACAGTTTTGGATCCACTTGAAACTTCTTTATTGCCGAACATTGCTCTTTTTAAAGCACAAGCAGATTTAGCAAGAACTTGGGTAAGTAGATGCTACATACTAACTATTATCCGTTAATATTAATAGAATATCATAAATATTTTAATGTCATAAGGAATAATTATTTATTAAGTTCTTGTGGCATGTGTTAGCAACAATAATAAATACTTTGGAAATCTTACAAGTGATATACAGTGTGTCAATTTAAAAACTTACAATGGCTATATCTCACGAACAAAAGCTGATATCAAAAAATGCTTGAAACCGTTTTTAGGATAGTAAGGGGGAACTAAAATGGCATGAAAGAGAACTCACCCCCATCAACCCCCTAGGCCCCACCCATCACAACCAAAAAAGTTTAAATTGCAAACCCCTACTTGTGATACATCATTGAAAAGGGTATCAAAAATGCTATCCAATGGTTTAAATAATAATTATACAGGGTGAAGCAATAATTGTGAAACTTTGGCTTAAATGAAAAATTTACTAAGGTTTTGTTGAATTACAAATTGGTTAAAAATGTCAATTAAGTAAATATTTAATGTGAATTGCGTTGTTTGGTAAACAATAATACAGTCTATTTTCAAATTCGGCACGAAATTTGGCAAATGTTCTAGTGTTAGGGCGACATGCTTGAGTAATTCTTTCACGCAATTCCCCAAGTGATGCAAGTTGAGTTTTATAAACAACTAATTTAAGGTAACCCCATAGAAAAAAGTAATATACTATCCTACTTTAAAAAGAACTATCCAATGGTATAAATAATAATTATACAGGGTGTTAATATCAGCTGGCTTACTATGACTTTTGTATTTGTAATGCTATCTCCCGGACTATTATTGTAAATGGTAAATGTCCGCTCGAACTTTTTTTTGTTGAATTAAAACTTAATTTGCTATTTTTGCCTTAAATCAGTTGTTTATAAAACTTAACTTGCGTCACTTGGGAAATTGCGAGAAATAATTACTCAAGCATGTCGCCCTATTACTAGAAAAACTTTTGCCAAATTTCGTGAAGAATTTGAAAATAGACTGTATTATTGTTTACAAAACAACGGAACCCACTTTGCACATTTACTTAATTGACATTTTTATCAAATTTGCAGTTCAACAAAACCTCATTAAATTTTTCATTTAAGCCCAAGTTTCACAATTATTGCTTCACCCTGTATAATTATTGTTTATACCATTGGATAGCATTTTTATAGCCTTTTCAATGATGTATCACAAGTAGGGGTTTGCAATTTAAACTTTTTTGGTTGTGGTGGGGGGGCCTAGGGGGTTGATAGGGGTGAGTTCTCTTTCATGTCATTTTAGTTCCCCCTTACTATCCTAGAAACGGTTTCAAGCAATTTTTGGTTTTCAGCTTTTGTTCGTGAGATATAGCCATTGTAAGTTTTAAAATTGACACACTGTATTTCACAATAATAATAATATATGACTCATACATTAATTTTAAGATCTACTTGAGTATATGAAGTGGGAAGTTTTAGAATATCTACTGTATAATCCTTACTATTCGTATGATTGCCTTGTGTTACCATTTATTCATCATCATTCTCTTTGGCTCTATTTATCAACTTCCCAATTATATTTTTTTTGGAGTTTTTATCTTGAGACAAACCAATAATAGTCCAAGTAATGAAGCTCAAAATAGGACAAAACCTCACGATTTTTACAGAATGGATAGATTTGCTTGAAAATTTGAGAATAAGTAGTGGATAGTCCAAGGATCAAGATCTATGTAATTCCGAAAGGCGCTTTTACCATGCGGGTGGTTGCCACCTCATGTCGGGGGTGGAAATTTTTTATTATATTTTGACCGCAAAAGTTGGTAAATACATTCATTCTAAGCAAAAAATCTTCAACACATTTTTTTGATAAAATTAATAGTAATGTGGGGACTAATAAATGTCAAAAATTTTTACCTGGAGTGGAGATAGCAGCCTATGCATGCATTCTCTGAAGAGCCTCTAACAAGAGGTGAAATCGTCGATAGGAGTGCTGGCCGCGCTCTCTAACCTAAGTAAAAAATAAGACAGTTTTGGCTTCGCATTGCAACTGAATAAAAATGGTATACATTTTTATTTTAAATTAGTGTTACTTCTATAGCGTAACTAGGTCCATTTTCCGTTGGAACTTTACCAAGCTGTAGACGGGGTTGTGAATTGCAACATTTTAGAATTCCCTCTTGTCTTCAATGCAGCATACATCTGGCTTGCAATTTTTAGGAGCCATGGGGGTGTCACCAGGAAAATGGTCCAAATAGTTTTTCAATTAAATATCTTTTAAAAATATTTTACAAATATTTTTATTAGGTTGAAAAACTTAGACATTAATAGTTTTCGATTTATTCGCTATCGAAAATGTTATTTTATATTGAAAAAATCAATGTTTTTAATAAGTTTTCTGCTAATAACTCAAAACGTTTTCGTTTTATCAAAAAAACTTTGCTTAACAAAAATGTACCTTTTGAAAAAATAAACAAAACTGTTTTTTCTAATTTTCTTTACGACCAATAAATACTTTATTATATATTAAATACTATACTTTATTATATGTTAGCTCTTCATCCTCAAATGCTATATATTGTAGTTCAACGTCAATAGATGGGAAAACTATGCATTTTTCGAGGATAACTTGTTGAAACTAATAAAGAATTTAACAATTTCTATCTTAGAAAATAAAAAAGTATCTAGTTCAAAAATTAAATGACTTATAATAAAAAGAATGTCAGTTCCTATTTTTTCAGCGGAAAAGTTATCTGAAACAACCCCCTAATCACCACCCTAATTTAATTTATTCATTGACCTTATGTGGTCTTCTTTATTTATGTATTATTAATAGGTTCCACGAGCTTGATAGGCTTAAAATGATTAGTTTTTAATAAAATGGAGTTAAAAGCGAATAACGAATTTTTGTAGTTTGGTAAAAAATGCCTTTTTTCTTCGAAATAAAAAGATTAGTATCAGAGATACGAAAAAATGTTTTAATATGAAATTATATCCTATTTAATTCTCAAGAAGTTAGTTTGCAAAATTTTTTTCTACGGCAAAAATTGAGTGAGCTATTAACAATTAAAACTTGTAATAACTTGCAAAAACCATCTTTACCAACCCTTTCAAAGTCACCTCTTTTTGCGATTGAGGATTTAAAAAGGATTTAATATTAATAACCTTATATGTCTTGTAAAAACCTACAAAATTATTTTTTAACAAGTTTTCTAAGCTAAAAAATAAAAAAGTTACGGTTAAAAACCAATATAATATGTTTTTGAAAAAAAAAAAGGAGAAATCTAATTGGAAGCATAATACTGAAAGTTAGCGATGTTTTTAGTCATAAGCCTTATTTAGTCTTATTTATTTGTGTATTATTAATAGATTCTATAAGTTTCACTGGCTTATAATGATTAGTTTTTAAAAAACTGGAGTTAAAAGCGAATACCGAATTTTTGTAGTTTGGTAAAAAATGCCATTTCCTTCAGAATAGAAAGATTAGCATCAGAGATACGAAAAAATGTTTAAATATGAAATTGTAGGTTATTTAATTCCCAAAATCTTGTTTTGAGAAAAATTTTTCTACTGCAAAATTTAGCGAATCGTAAATGAGTATAATATCGAAAAACATTAATTTTTTTTATATAAAACTAAACACTTTCGATAGCGAATAAATCGAAAACTGTTAATTTTATCAAAAAAATGTATACTTAGAACAATTTTTGCTTAAAATGAATGTTTTTATCAACTTTTGTGGTCAAAATATAATAAAAAATGTCCACCCCCCGAGATGAGGTGGCTACCACCCCCATGGTAAAAGCGCCTTTCGGAATCATATATATTTTTATCCTTGGACCATCCACAGCTTATTCTCAAATTTTCAAGAAAATCGATCTATTCTGTAAAAATTACGAGGTGAAAAGCTTCGGTTCCTGTATTATAACCTACCCTCTTCACAGATATGCTCTCTATATTCGTCTGCCAACAGGTCTGCTTTGCTCTATCTCTGCTACTCCTTCCAGGAAGTTGTAACTTTTGCAATTATTTGTAAAAGGTTAAGATCATTTTGATATCAAATATGTCCTAAATATGGGCATGTCTTAAAAATTAATTAATTAAGTAAATAACATCACTTTTTATATAACGAACAATAATTTTGGTTTAATGTCGTGTTTGTTTTTATTACCACTGAACTCCCCTCAAGATCCTGCCAATTTATTAGTTTAATGCAGTTAAATCTATTCCAATAGGGCTTTTCATCGATCGTCATTTGTTTCGAGCTTCTGTCATATGTTGTATAATCTGTGTATAATATTAATATACACGGATTATACGACATATGACAGAAGCTCGATACAAATTACTGTGAATGAAAAGCCCTATACCAACCCTCATTTCTCAAAATTCTGAGCGAAAGTATGACAGTGAATTCTACTAAAATCATCCCTTATACCGGAATGTAAGTATTTACCTTAAACTTGACATACGTTGTTATCACTGCATATGAATACGTCATAGTCCAAGCTGTGGGTGAAAAATAGGTCGATTTCAGGATATAATTCAGGAATTTTTGAAACCTATCAGGTATTGTAAAGAATGATGCCAGAAATAACTTCTACTAAAATGTAACTAAAATTTTTGGGAGCTTTTTTATTTATGACGAATTTTTAAAGATTTTTAATTTTTCAGCTTAGTATATTCATTTTAGAGAAAAACTTTTAAATAGAACATTGTAGTAAATTAAAAAACCTACAGTGAGCTATGGCAAGTTTCATTTCGTTAATAGGTTATTGCAAAACAGCCTGCGAAAAGTCCAAAATGGCCGTTTTTTGCAATTGCATTATTTATTGTTAAAATAACTTTTTTTATTATTTAAGGCTTTAAAATGAAGACCTTTCAATTATAAACATAAAAAAAAAATGAAAATGCCGATTGGCGAACTTGTTGCTTAGATATTATAAATTGTTTATCCCCAGAGGACAAATGTCGAAGGCTATAACTTTTTGAAAAAAAAAATCATAAAGAGTTCCTCCTAGATCCACTCTTATTCTAAGGAATTATATTTTCATATTCTGATGCAAGTAAAAAATGCGTAAATAATTTTTCAACCTCTTATTTCGGGTTTGAAAATAGGGGGCAAATTTCGTTATAAACATTTTGAACTGAGAGACCCCTAATATCCTACGAGTTTCTAACTTGCAGATTATTGTTGCTGAAGACAAAACTAAGATTTAAACAAAATTAAAAATTTCTGCGATCAACTGAAGCCGGGATAATTTTTTTGATTTCTTAAATCGTAGTGACTTTATTTATAACAATCAAGAAATTATTTCACAGGCAGTGACTAAAGAAAGACTTCTATTATCTTAAAATAAAGTTATTTTAAAAGAAAATTACATTTTTGCACGATTGATCATTTTTGACTGTTTACCTTGACAGATTTTATGTCGGTAGGTGACATTTACTAGCAAGTCGACGGTAAGTAATCCAACTCGACGGTAAGTACTCCAACTCGACGGTAAGTAATTCACTTACCGTCGAGTTAAAAAATCTATTAATTTTAATTTATTTTTTGAAAGAATAAAGAAAACTAACGAATTATTTATTAATATTGAAACTTCTTAGGCCTATAGCCAACATTTTTTCTCTTCAAATACGCGATCAAAGTTGAAAACTTGGAAATATCAATGCCATCATAAAGAAAAACGGTGGATTTAATCATTGAATATTCTGCCCAGAGGCTTACAGGAGCTTTCAACTGCATATGTCTTTGAACGAAATATGCCAATAGAGTCTTTTCTTCGATTCTTAAATTCTTGCCTTCGCACCATTTTTTAAAACTTTGGTAGGTATTTTGATAACGGATTTTGGATTTTTCGGGAATAATTGCGGAACACCCTTCTTCCCAAACCCGTTCAATTTCTTCAAATTCACTTTCGCTCATATTTTAATTTATAATAATCAAAATTGTACTTAAAATTATTGACAACTAAATAAAAACTCAATTCTCCATTGTTGTTATGCACCCTAGTTACTACCTAACAACCAAAGTATCTATCTTGATAAAATGAATTAAACTAGTCAATATGACGAAAATGTTTAATTTTATAATTTATAATGGTATCAATCGTGCAAAAAACGTTATAAGCATGTCGAACGTTAAGGGTAACCGATCTCAGACAATAATTGGAGTCGTCGCGCCGCTCCTCTTCCAAACAATTGTCTTCGATCGGTATAAAACCCTTACCGTTCTCCATACTTAATATACTATTTACAATTAAATTATATTACAATTATTACATAAAATTGGCATCTACATAGACAACATCTCAAAGAAGAAAAGTGATATTGGACCGATGTGTACTTTTGTCCTGGGGGTCAGGTTCACCCCTTATGGGGGTGAAAAAATATACGTTCAAAATTAGTCCGGAAATGAAAAACTGACTAATTCTGAGCAACTTTTATTCTATAGCATTTTTTCACTGTTAATACTTTTTGAGTTATTTGCGAGTAAATATGTTCATTAAAAAAAAACATATTTTGAGACGGTTTTTTTGCGGATAACTCAAAAAGTCAGTAATGTATGAAACAAAAATATAGTCCATAAAAAGGTGAAAAAAATGATGTATATATGAGATCCCTAGACTCAGTAAAGGAAGAGTTCTAAATAATAAAACAGGTTCATACTCGCCAAATTCCAAATCGAATATTTCAACGTGAAATAACCAAAAAATGAGGCACATTTTGGGGAAAATTCGTTACAACTTTTTAAAGCTATTACGAAAAGCTTTATTTTTATTATTTGCTAAAAAATTTCTAGCATTAAAAGTAAGGAAGTTAGGTTCAAAATAAAGTTGGTTTTTGGTAAAAAAACGTGAAAATCACTCCCTAATTAGCATCCTAAATGTAATTAATCGTTACCAGTTTACAAGTTGCTTTACTTGTGTATGTATTGTTTATAAGATCTGTAAGTTTCATCGGTTCAAAGTGTTTATTTTTGAAGGGGCTTTAGCTGAAACGACTTGAGCTAGTCAATAATCACGAGTGTATGCAAAATTTTAACAACCATATCTTAACCAATTGTTGCCTTACAGAAAAACAAAAAATCCAAAATATTTAGAAAAGAAAAACCTACATTTTTTTAGGTATCCTACTCCTTTTAGGTAAACCTACTCTTTGTGATTTGTGGTATCACTAATAAAAATTTGAAGTTGTTTTGATATATTTAAAATTTAAAATATTATATTTAAAACTATTTTTTTAGAAGCCCTTTGAACCGATGTTATTTACAGATCATAAAAATAATACAAAAGTAAAGTAACTTGTGACGCGGTAACGATAAATTTGATTTAAGAATGTAATTAATGGTGACTTTCCCGGGTTCTTTTGACCAAAAAAATTAACCAACTTTATTTTGAGCGTAACTTGCTTACTTTTTATGCTAGAAACTTTTTTTAGAAGACAAAAATAAATATTTCTTTAAACACTTTAAAAAAGTCAGCAATGAATAACCATTTAAAAAGTTATAATGAGTTTTCTCCAAAAAGTGCATCATTTTTTGGTTATTTCGCGTTGAAACTTTGACGGATATGAACCTATTATTCATTAGCTACAACTTTGCTTCTTCTGGGTCTAGAGAGTTCGTGAATAAACCATTTTTTTTTCAGGTTTTTATGGGCTATATCTTTGCTAAGAATATTTTTTTGATACATGCTTTGTGTGCCGCCACACAAAGCATTATTTGGAATAGAGCCCAGATTAGGACTTTCGACTTCCTCTTTGTCGCAAGAAATCATAAATGAAATTCAGGATGAAGTTAACCTAAAGAAGGTAATAAATATTGCAATTTTAATTGCAGAGTGTAGAAGAAAATTGTATGAAATAGGCTAACATGAAGGCAACTTCTGACAATTATCATTCACAAGCCAAACATTGGAGATAAACTATACCTACCTATTTCAGATGTTGACACAGGCAAAGGTGATCTCAGAAACGTAATTGGAGTATTTCTTCAGACAAATGACGAAGGATTTTACAAATTGGTACCAAGTAATTCAGAAACTATATTCCGAGTTTAATTTTTACCACTTAATAATTCATCTAATTTTTTGGGGTATTAAGGGGCTATCCTAGTGTAATAGTATGAAATTCATACAATTTTTTTGGGAATAAAAAAGTACTGTACCAATTATTCTGTAAATTTGTGTAAGCATTTATTATAAAATGAAGTACATGTAAAAAAGATTTCATACAAAAATATTGAAAATTAAACGATTTATGCGCCACCTGCTGACCCTGTAAAAAAAACATAGCTCCACTGCTGCAGTGATTGGAACTAATAGAGATCTTGAAACATAAAATTTCAAAGTGATCATTGAAATATAATTTCTTGTAACATCAACTATGGTTTTTTTGATTGGATAAAAAATGTCAATTTGGCTGTTTTTGAAACTAAGAATTTTTAGCCAATTTTATAAAAAAATTTCAACATTTCGTTATTTTTCTAAATTTTAATATTATTCAAAAATCCTAGTTGATGGTATAGCAAACAACTTATATCTCCATAATCACTTTGAAATTTTATGTTTCAGGATCTCGGTTAGTCCCAATAACTGCAGCAGTGGAGCTGTGTTTTTTTTTCACTGTGCCAGCAGATGGCTAATAAATCGTTAAATTTTCACTATTTTTGTATGAAAATTTTTTACATAACTTCTTTTAACATAAATGTTCGTGAAAATTTTCAAAACAATTAGTACAGTACTTTTTAATTTAGAAATTCCCAAAAAAGTTTATCAATTTCGTACTTATACACTATAATAGTCCCTTAAGGCCTCTAATACGTTTCATCAAACTTTTTTAGAGGTAGCAGATATAAACTAAGGCTTTAAAATATCGTTATAGGGGTTGCAGCTACGAGAGATTCAGTTGTAATTACTTATTCTAATTGGGAAATAAGCCACAATTTAACTTGAAAAATGATTTTATTGACGTTTCGACTTTTACCTCGGACGTCGTTATCAAAATAAAAAATATTACTGTAATAATACTGGACTTCTGATTATTTCAATTAAATATTTCATTTCTAGTAGACTAAGCATGAACGACAAAGTTATCTCGAAGTTTTATAAAATTTGACTTATGGGGATTTGATTTTTACCAAATTATAAATATCCATTTTTAAATTTTAGGTACAATATGGATTGCAGCTCTTTAGTCGTAGTAGACGGTCTGTCATGGAAAAAGTGTGGGAAGATGCTTGGAAACTTTGTCGCCAAAATGAATCATCTGATGCAAACAAGTTTAAATTTACAGGATTAGAAATTCACCCACCAAATGTTCCTGTAAAAGAGATTACGAATATACAAGAAGCACGCGAATTATTTACGTATACTCACAAGTGGTTAAAGCGGGCCAGATCATTTTACAATTTAAGAGATTATCCACTACAGTATGTTAATGTTATACAGGAATTGAATGAGCTTTATAGATATCTTGCGTTTTATGAAAAAGATATAGACTCTCAATATGAAGTTCATAAAAAACGACATGAAACCTTGGAAATGTTAAGTTCCCTATTACGAGAAGTACGACCCACTGGTTATAATACCGTAAGTTTGGAAATCGTTAAAGAAATTATAGATGTGCAGTTAGAAATGATGCAGATAAACTTAAAAAGAGTATTTAATCCAAACGAGGACACCAATTATTCACAAGAAGAAATAAAAAAGAAAATTGAAATTTTTAATTCAGTTAATGATAAGATGGGAAATCTATGTAAAGACGTTAATAACAGTAGTCCCAAATTTGTTAGTGATATTGATGGATTAGATCATCTGTTGCCGTCTAATATTTTGGTAAAATCTGATGTAGATACAGAACCCGACTTAAAAAAAGAAAGTAAAACTACAAGTGAACAACCAGCTAGAGCTGCAGAACTTAAAAGTGAAGGGACTAAAAGCAAGTAACAATATGTTTATTTAAATAACATTGTTTTTTATGTTTTTATTGTAAATAAAAAATTAAAGAAAATGCTTAGAAAATTGTGATATTGGGCAATTCGAATAATTATACTTATTGATTCATTATAAAACACTTAACATATTATAGTGGAGTCACTGAAGGTTTTCACCTCCCATTTCGTTGAACCTTCATCGATTTTCATGAAAATTGGTGAGTAGTTAGAAGATACTCCAAGGAACAAAGGAGACATGATGCCAACTTGCGCTTTTACCCTGGGGGTGGATGCCACCCAGGCACGTAGCCAAGGGAGGGGTCCATGGGGTCCGGACCCCTCCCAAAACTGCATCGGGTTTTGTACCAAGGCAGCAAGTTTATCTCGATGTTATTATTAATATTTTTAAAAAAGTGAACGTAAATATTATTATTTTTTATTAGGATTATTTCTGTTTTTATTCAGTGTACGGATCAACTTATATCCAATTTAAAAATCAAATTTAGCAAAAACGAAAGTATTCTATCAGCATTTCAAATTCTTTAAACTGTATTTGCCTCTACACAAAAAGTAAAATTGCTAGAAAATTTGGATGCCTATTACTCCCACGACACTTCCCTTACTGCAATAAAAGCTGAATATATGTTATGGTGTAACTGTCTTAAATATCATCTATGGAACCAAATACCGAAGCAGTGGCGTGCTGGCCATATAAATGAATCGGTGCAATCACCGAGAGGCCGCGGTCTCTTGAGGCCGGTCAAATAGGTTCACAAAAAATTTTAGATGTAACTAAAAAAAATATTTTTTTAATTTCTAATCGAATGGTAATTTTGCTAATAATATGTATTAATAAACATTTCAAAAAAATTACAATTTTTTTAATTGTAAAATACAAGTTAAGTAGGTAATTAAATAAGACTATACAGGGTGAGGCAGATAAAGGGCCTATTAGAAATATCTCGAGAACTAAAGGTAAGAAAATCATGAAAATTGTTATAGAGGGGTTTTGAGGTGTGAGCTATTTAATGAAAATATTTTGGTGACACCCTATATATTTTTACATTTTTGGATTCTCCTCGATTTCTTCTTTCTTTAAATATAAGGTTTGGTAATATTATACAGGGTAGGTTAAAAGATAATTACGTTTTCTTATTAATTTCGTAGCAATATTCACACCCTGTAGGCTTGTAGTAGTTTGACATAATACACTCTATTTATCTTCAAATGATTTTTAATATAGTCTTCTATTGTTAACAATTATTAGGATAGCTAAATTTTTCGTTTTAGTGTACAGGGTTGGTCGAAACACGGAATGAGTATTTTCCGAGTTTTCTTAAATGGAACACCCTGTTTTTTAGTATTGTAATGAAATGTTGTTTTATGGTACATTTTAATTACTTAAGCACTCCCTATACCTAACTGCTTTAATTTGTGAGTTATTGGTGATTACAGCAAAACATTAATTGCAACACAAAATATGTGAAATTGTATTAGGTTGGCCGTGAAAATATTCAATCACAAATAATTTTTTGAAAATAAATACATATTAATCTAGACTGATACTTAAAATTGCCAATAATGGTTGAACTGTCAAAATACCATCGAAGTTAAGATTGTTGGTGCGATTAACAATTAAGCACAAATTAAAGCAGTTAGGGATAGGGAATGCTTAAGAAATAAAAAAGTACCATGAAATATCATTTCATTACAATACTAAAATATAGGCTGTTCCATTTAAGAAAACTCAGAAAATACTCATTCCGAGTTGAGACCCACCCTGTATACTAAAATTAAAAATTTAGCTATACTAATAATTGCTAACAATAGTAGACTATATTAAAAATCATTTGAACATAAATAGAGTTTACTATGTCAAACTACTACAATCCTACAGGGTGTGAATATTGCTACGAAATTAATAAGAAAACGTAATTATCTTTTAACGTACCCTGTATAGTGTTACAAAACATTATATTATAAGAAAGAAGAAATCGAGGAGAATCCAAAAATGTCAAAATTTACAGGGTGTCCCATTTAAAAAACGAAGTTATAAGCAACTTCCGGTATAACCGGAAGTACCAAGTAGATGAAAATATTTTCATTAAATAGATCAGTCTTCAAAACCCCATTATTCCAATTTTCATAATTCAGTTACCTTTAGTTCTCGAGATATTTCTAATAGGCCCTTTATCTGCCTCACCCTATATACAATATACATAAATAGACTATAAAAATAATTTATATTTTTGTTTTTTTTTGATTTTATAAATAACGAATAAAATATTCTGATAATTGAAGGTAAAATAAGGAGGGGAGGCCGCTTTTCCATAAAAGCACCGGGCCGCTTGAAAAGTTCCAGCACGCCACTGTACCGAAGTTCTCTACGTAATAGAACATTGTAATAAAGATTTTTTTTCTAAACATTTACAAATTCCTTACAATTTTGACAACAATAACGGCCAGTGTAGAACCTTCGTTCTCAACAATGAAGAGAGTAAAAACTTTACCCAGAAACAAGATGGGAAACGAAAGACTCAGTTTCTTGGTTCTTTGTTCCGTTAATTGGAACGTCGGAAGCCAGATAGGATAGATATCAAATCATGATCAGAGATGTCATAGCGCTAATAGCATAGATGAAGTGAAATTGGGCGGGCCATGTAGCCAGAATGAAGAACGGTGGTGGATCCAAAAAATTACAGTGTGGTATTAAAGAAGAAGGTAATTACAGAAGTGGTAATTACAGAAGAAGTAGAGGTAGACAACCTACACGATGAACAGACAACGTTAAAAGGGTTGCTGGGAATTGGTTGCTGAAAGCGCAAGACCGACAGAACTCGAAGAAATTAGGGAAGGCCTATGTTCAGCTTTGAATGCATAAGGCTGAATGTTGATGATATATCAAATAACCAAAATTATTGGGTCGACAGCTGAATAGAAGACCAGATGTACTATTTTCTACGGAATCCTATACTTACTTAGTAGTCACTAACATTATCAGGGACGCTAAAATGATATTAACCCGGCACCTGCCACGTGGGGTGCTACCAGCACCCCATAACACATTTTTATCAAATATTTGGTATTTCAAGTTTGGTAACCGAGCTGTGCGTCATAGTAGCTTTCTATAATATTATATAGCATACATGTGCTAGTGTTTTAAGTGGTTATTTAGTGTCATTCTGAACGTATAGCTCTAAAGTCGAATTGGGGTGTCATCATCTGGCACTTTAAGTTTTAAATTCTTTTTGTATTTTTGATAAACAGGTCAAATTTACATTTTTTATTGAAATAACTGATTTAAATTATTAATATAGACTCTATACTCACTAAATTTTAATTGTTTTAGATATTTTACTTGACTTCATTTATTATGGCTTGGTATTTGCTAATTTGCTTATAACATCTTTTTGTGAGCACCCCACGTGGCAGTTGGCGCCTTGCAAAGCCACGTGGCAGGTGCCGGGTTAAAGATAAAATGGTGAAATCACCTATTAAAAACAACTTACTTTACTAGGGTGAGATTGCCGTCATATGGATGTTACATCTTAGTGAAGTAATAAACACTTGTTATTGCAATTTTTAAAATATTAAGATGTTTTTTCAAATTTTGCATATGGATCTAAAATTTATTCTGATTATTTTTTTTTCAATACTTCTACCGTCTAATCTAACAAAAATTTGAGCTGTGTTTGGACCCCCTCAAGAACATTTCCTCGCTACGTGACTGATGCCACCCCTTCTCGTGGGCGAAATTTTTTTATTAACAATAATACCAGAAATCGATAGAGGGGCAACTTCTAAGCAAAATTTGTTATATAAAGTTATTAACATAAATCAATACTTTTGAGTTACTAAATATCAAAGATTTAATTTTTTCCTAAAAAAAGTGCATGTTTTAAAGCTGTTTTTCACGTATTATTCAAAAACTATAAGCTTTTTTAAAAAGTTAATATTACCAAAATTAAAGATAATAAAAAATTTAATACACTCCGTACCTAAAGAACTAAACTAATGTTATTTCAAAGTGAGTTATGGGTAATTGAATGTATATTTTTTTTTCGACGAGTACTTAAATCTATGTATTCAAGCTTACATAACGGGAAAACGATGCATTTTATAGAATATACTTGTTAATCACTTGTCAAAGTACTTTGGAATACCTATCAAATGAGCTCCAGTATAAGTTCATAGCATTAAAATTAAGCAAGTTATGATGAAAATAAGAGAACCCTTTCGATTTTTTTAGGAAAAAGTGAAAAATAAAACATACGCCATTTCCACAAAAATTAAAGTTTGTAGTAATCCTCACAAGAATTTCTTTAGGTTAACATAGTTATTGCTTTCAACAATTTTGACCGGTTTAGAATGCATATTTTTGAAAAAAAAGATATAATTTAAAAAAATCAGAATTTTTAAAATCATCGTACTTTTCATTTTCTTTTGATAATAACTCAAAAAATACTCAAGATGCGTAAAAAATGACATAAAATTAAATTTTAGTTTTTTCTGCTCCGAATACTTTATCCATTTTACTATTTCCGTAGAGTAAAAAATAACCGAGATAGAAACGTTTAAAATTTCAATTTTGCTGCAAGAAGCATGTAACCGGGGCCATTTAACCTTTTATTTAAAAAAAAATAAGAGGTTTCAAAGACCAAATTTGACGTTTTTGAATAGCTCTTGGAATCAACTTTTAATTAGTTTTTAGGCGAACCTGATATCTTAAATATTAACGGAGTTATTTACAAAAAAACAATAACATTTTTTGGAAAAAATTTTAAAAGGTAAATTTTGAAAAATTTTTGGTGCATAAATTTTATTGCTAATAACTTGTTCGAGGGCTTATTTGATAGATATTTATAAGAACTTTGACAAATGTTTAATAAGTTTATGTTATAAAATGCTTCATTTTCCCGGTATTTAACCTTGAATACTTATCGACGAAAGAAATATACATTCAATTACCTATAACTCACTTTTAGTTAACATTAAAAGGTTTTTTTAGTAAGGAGTTTATTTGATTTTTTATTGGCCTCAATTTTGATAATTATAACTTTTTTGTAAAAACTTAAGGGATATTTATGAAAAATCGGGTAAAAACATGCATTTTTCTCACGAAAAATTAAAATCTTTGATCTTTAATAACTCAAAAAGTTTTGATTTATTTTAATAACTTTATATAACAAGGTTTGCTTATAATTTGTCCTTCTATCGAATTGTGGGGTTATTTCTAATAAAATAATGTTCACCACCGAGGAGGGGTGGCATCCACCCCCAGGGTAAAAGCGCAGGCACCATGTTCCTTGAGATATCCTCTAACCACTCACCAATTTTCATGCAAATCGATGGAGGTTCAACGAAATCGGAGGTAATAGCTCATATCCACCTTCAGTGACTGCACTATTAAACCAATGTCGCATTTTTGCACCTTTTTTGTAGTTTTTTGATGACATGATGCACACCTTGGCTGCTTTTGATGAGGGATAACCCAATGATCCAGTCTATCATACCGAAATTCCATATATTTATCTTTAGAAAAACCTTGACACCGTAAGGCAGGGGTGGGAAAATATATCTGCTCAAGAAATTTTTTTGACAAAAATATTATTAGTATCATTTTAAAGCATTTGTAAAAAAAGAATTTTGGAAAGAAGAAATTTGAGTGTTGATACTTAATAGATATTAGTAATAATAAATTGTCTTAGTTCGGTGTACGTTCGAACAATATGTGCCCAGTAAAATATGTCACGTAATTCTTAAAGAAATATTAAGTCGTAACAAGGATCCACATAAAAAAAAGATACTGAATGAGTGGACAAATAGTCTAAGAGCTAGTGAACCCTCCGACTAACGGTCGTCCTGTAAGGCTAGAAATTTTTCTAGTGATAATTCATAGCACATCAAGGCTAAAAGCCATGACCTGGCAGGCCTCAGCGGTGCACGTGTATCTACCAGGTGAATCGAAAAGTGCAAATTTAGGGGGTAAAGTAAACTTTCTCCTGTAAGGTTTAAATTTAAGTATGTGTTTGAGTAAGTCATTTAGAAGAAATGTGTACAATGACAGGCGATTCTGAAGAGCATAAGACCTTGCCAGGCGAGGGGAAAGATTAGGGGTTCTTCCTAAAATTATTCTTTTTGCATCGAACAAATTTTTTTTAGGTTTTTTGAATAATTCCAAACAGAAAAGGTGTTTAGTGATTTTTCTCTTAAGTTAATAGTTTTTGTTATATAAGCGATTGAAAATTTTGAAAATTGCGAAATCGGCAATTTTTAACCCTAAATCGGACATTTATCTAAAAATTTCAAAGTTGCCAAGGTAGGTAGATATTCTTTAAACATTGATTGATGAAATTTCAAAGAGTTTTTTTCAATACAATATCGGAAACGCCTTTGTTTTTTAATAGCTACTCAAGCGGGCGCGACACTGTGGTATAAGTGAGGACGTTTGAGTTGGCATAAATTCATTATCTCGAGAATGGGCAAATTTCAAGAGAAATCCTAAGACAGGTCGATTTTTATTTTTAAATTAGGACTTTTTGGCATATATGTAATACTAGTGACGTCATCCATCTCAGCGTGATGACGTAATCGATGATTGTTTTAAATGAGAGTAGGGGTTGTGCGATAGCTCATTTGAAAGGTTATTTAATTCTCTATTCACTAATATAAACATTAACATAATTATTTATACAGGGTGTACAAAAAAATTTTTTTTTATCAAATTAACTTTGATTAAATTTGACAAATAGAAGAAAAAAGTTTTTTGTACACCCTGTATAAATAATTATGTTAATGTTTATATTACTGAATAGAGAATTAAATAACCTTTCAAATGAGCTATCACACAACCCCTACTCTTATTTAAAAAAATCATCGATTACGTCATCACGCCCAGATGGATGACGTCACTAGTATTATATATATGCCAAAAAGTCCTAATTCAAAAATAAAATTCGACCTATCTGAGGATTTCTCTTGAAATTTGCCCATTCTCGAGATAATGAATTTATTCAAACTCAAACGTCCTCACTAATACTACAGTGACGCGCCCGCTTGATTAGCAATTAAAAAAACAAAGGGGTTTTCGATATTTTATTGCAAATAACTCTTCGGGATTTCATCAATCAATGTTTAAAGAATATCTACGTACCTTGGCAACATTGAAATTTTTAAACAAATGTCCGATTTAGGGTTTAAAATGGCCGATTTCGCAATTTTCAAAATTTTCAATCGCTTATATAACAAAAACTATTAACTTAAGAGAAAAATCACTAAACACCTTTTCTGTTTGGAATCATTCAAAAAAACCTAAAAAAAAATTGTTCGATGCAAAAAGAATAATTTTAGGAAGAACCCCTAATCTTTCCCCTCGCCTGGCAAGGTCTTATGCTCTTCAGAATCGCCTGTCATTGTACACATTTCTTCTAAATGACTTACTCAAACACATACTTAAATTTAAACCTTACAGGAGAAAGTTTATTTTACCCCCTAAATTTGCACTTTTCGATTCACCTGGTAGATACACGTGCACTGCTGAGGCCTGCCAGGTCATGGTTTTTAGCTTTGGTGTGCTATGGATTATCACTAGAAAAATTTCTAGCCTTACAGGACGACCGTTAGTCGGAGGGTTCACTAGCTCTTAGACTAAAAATGAAATTACGGAAAATCTAAGTCCGAAATCAATCGTTCAAAAATGGAGCAATGAGGAGCCTTTTTGAAAATGAGGAAATTTCTGACTAGGTAACCAAACACACAATCTGCAAATCCGATATCGGATGGTAAAATGTTATATCCACTTTATTCTTCTTTATGGTGCTGAATCTTAGATTGTTAATGTTGACTTAATGAGAAAGCTGGAAGTTTTTCAGATGTGGATTTTAGGAGAGGTTTGAAAATACAGATCATATTATTACGAACGAAATTCTGTTGCACAGCATGGGAGGAGACAGAGAACTTTTGACCACCATTAAAAAAAGAAATACAGCATATTTTGGTCACATACTTAAAAAAGATAAGTACGAGTTATTGCAGCTGATTATGAAGGGTCAAATCGAAGGAAAACGGTACCTAGTAGACGACAAATATACTGACTGAAAAACATTCGCTACTGAACCGGATTACCATTATTTATATATTTCATTATTTATATGAACACTACGCACACTAATACTGTTGATTTTAACAAAATCTCATAAAAGAAATGAATAAAAATTGCTTGCGGCATTTTTCAACGGGCCGGATAAAGTAAGCAAAAGGGCCGGATCCCGCCCGCAAGCCGGCTTTGGCCCACCCCTGCCGTAAAGTATAAGAGGACAGCTTAAGTAAGTAAGTATCTTTATAAAAATGCCCTATTTTTAATGCTGATTCCGTTTTATTTTGGAAAACTAATACCCAAGCAATATTAATTTTCTAAACGAGAGGTGGAACATTGTTCCACCGGTGTGGAACACCATTATGGTTTGCCATATCAACACTCTGAGCTATTAAAAAAAATACCACTTTTTTACCTTATGGCTGTACGGTAAAGACTGATGTTCTGATTAGATCGGTAGACCACTCCCATGGTTTTATTATACGTATAATTTTACAATATGGGGTTGGTCTACTTGAATAAATTTCTCTTCTTTTTGAGAGTACCTTTTAACACGTTCGCTGCGTATATTTTTTAAGTATTTCTCCCATAACCTGAAATAATTTTTCTAATGTAAAGTGAGCACATGTCGCTCATCGGTGACCGGAGAAACCGAATGTCGCCAAGGAGCAACATATGCATCGAACGTGTTAACTGAAAATAAACTGAAGGCGGAGTGCTACTTGGAATACGGTTTTCGCTTATAGTACCACTCTCAAAACAATTTTTATGAGTTAAATGTTCAGGCAGACGTAGGTACGGAAGAAAAAAATGGTAAAAAAATAAGGAAATTTCAAGTCTGTCCATCTAGATCTAAGGGAATCGGCATTTCATAGCAAAACAAATATTCCAACACGTAGATCTTTATGTTTCTTGCTAATACTGTTGGAAGTTGCCTGGTAGGATTCGAACAATTAATAGGATTCGAAGCCTTGTTTCGTAACAACACCCAACAGTTTGTATCCACAACGGATCGGCTTACCATGGAGGTATTACTATGTAATTACATTCATATCTTCGTGTACAAGGAACCATTATTTTATCTATACTATAGTCTTTTTCCAAATAGACATTTTGCCAAAATCTTTTTATTACTTGTGTATTAACAATAGGTCTAATAACTTTGGCGAATTTGTCTGATTTGTACAACGTGTTGTCTTGGCAATCAATGTGTGATAGTATAAATTCAAATTTATTTCTAGAAAAATGGCATCAGAAACATGTCCATTGCAGGTGTCTTTTGACCTCAGCAAGTACATTATCCTTCTAAGAAGTGGAATTTTACTACTGAGAAGAAGCACTTCTTTAAAATATCTTCTTTTAGTTGTTTGGATTGTTGATCCATATTATATTATTCTTCTGTGATAAGTATCGATTAGTTTCTTCTGTATTTGTATGAGTTCGCCATCAAAAAATAATAGTCCGTTCTTTAACGGTAAAATATTGCAAAACCTCTAAATTTTAAAGAACTGCTTAGATTGACATGAAATTTGGCATACACATAGCTAACAAGTCAAAGAAAAAAAGTGATATTGTGCCGATATGTGCTTTTGCTCCGGGGGTGGTTTTCACCCCCTCTTGGGGGTGAAAAAATATTCGTCCAAAGTAAATCCGGAAATGGATAAACTGAATAATTCTAAGTAACTTTTGTTCTATAGAGTTTTTTCACTAAGTCAATATTTTTCGAGTTATTTGCCAGTAAATATGTTCATTTTTTCAACAAAATAACCACGCTTTTAGACGGTTTTTTGAAAATAACTCAAATAGTAGGTATTTTGTCGAAAAAACATTCTTAATAAAAATATAGTCTGTAAAAAATTTAAAAAAATGGTGTATATATCACCTTTGTATACCTAGTAGAAGCAGAGCTATAGCTAATTAAAAATAGGTTCATATTCATAAAATTACAAATGGAATACTTAAACGTGAAATAACCAAAAATGAAGCACATTTCGGGGAAAACTTATTACAATTTATTTAAAGTGTTTAAAAAAAGCTTAATTTTTTTTGTTTTATAAAAAAAATTTCTAGCATCAAAAGTAAACACGTTACGCTCAAAATAAAGTTAGTCCCTTTTTTTTGGTAAAAAAATCGGGAAAATCACCCCCTAATTAGTATCTGAAATGAGCTTAATCGTTACGACTTCACAAGTTTCTTGACTCGTGTATGTATTGTTTATATTATCTGTAAGTTTCATCGGTTCAAAGTCCTTATTTTTGAAAGGGCTGTAGTTAAAAGGAGTTGAACGAGTCACTGATCACGAATGTATGCAAATTTAGAAACATTAAATCTTAATCAATTTTTGTCTAACAGAAAAACAAAAAAATACATGATATTCAGAAAATCAATGCTGACTTCTTTTGTTTTTCAATATTTTTGGTATCTCTAATTTTTAAGTTATTTTGAAAAAAATCATATTTTTCAAAATTAAAATTTTTAAAAATTTCATTTTAAAACCAAATTTTTTCAAAAATAAGCACTTTGAATCGATGAAACTTACAGATTATATAAACACAACATAAGTAAAATAATTTGTGGAGCGGTATAGATTTATTTCATTTAAGTTGCTAATTAGGGGGTGATCTTCCCGATATTTTTTGCCAAAACAAAAGGGACCAACTTTATTTTGAGCGTAACTTGCTTGAATTTAACCCATTAACGCCGTGCGTTGCTTTAAAGCGACGGCAGACATGCCTGTATTTGGGAGGAGCTTGAAGTCATAAGACAGTCATAAAAGAGGTGTGACCTTGCAAATTCCATCAACCATAATCGCTCACACTCGGTTATGCCTATCTATTTGCGGTGTTAAGAACTTTTTGTAAGTTTGGTGCATTTGAAGTTGAGCATAATATTAGAACGTAAAAATAATGGACTTTCGATTTGAGTAAGTACCATAATTTCGATATAAATGAATCTTATTATTTATATATGTTAAATTTGTGTTTATTATACTTCTAACAAAACATATTTTAAATAATTTATATGAATTGATCAATAACTACTTGTCAGTGCCTGTTGTAACCCAGCCGTTGCCTTAAAACAACGCTAGGCGCTTGTACTACCTATACTTTAAATTTTATCATTTTTGTTCTAGACGAGGATTTTCGCTTGCTCAAGCCCTTGATATAATTTATAATGATGAACTAGGTGGCGATATTTTTGTAGAACCTCCAGATACAAATAATGTAGACACTGACGAGAATTAATATGAACCATTCGCGAAAACCGAGTTCCCAGAGGTTGTCCGTTAACTCCTAAAAATGAGTTTCTGAAAAAAGATCGAGGTTATTTTGAAACAGC
This sequence comes from Diabrotica virgifera virgifera, assembly GCF_917563875.1. Lineage (NCBI taxonomy): Eukaryota > Metazoa > Arthropoda > Insecta > Coleoptera > Chrysomelidae > Diabrotica > Diabrotica virgifera. The sequence continues at coordinate 170,068,440 of NC_065444.1, forward strand.
TATTGAACCAAATGATGGACAATTATATGTCCGGTGGATGGATCATCCTGCGGCACTCAAAAAGTAGGTCAAGTAAAAAGATTTTCTCAGAAACTCAAACGAAACGTACTTGTTTCTAGACCCAAATTGATCGCCAAGTATAATACATTTATGGGAGGAACTGACCAAATGGATCAGAATGTAAGTTGCTACCGGATCAGTATTCGTGGCAAAAAAGGGTAATGGCCAATTTTTACGTGGATGCTCGATGTTGCATTACAAAATAGTTGGATATTGTATAATAAAACTGGCAGAGAAAAGGTATCGCAATTAGATTATATTATAAGAGAGATGGTAAGCACATATTTAGCGAAGTATAGTGTACTTAGTAAAGGAAGTGGAAGACCGTCGGCTTCCTTGACAGCATCTGTCGACAGCCGAGTATCGGATGACATTCTTTTGGACACCATACCATCAATCATTTGATACAGTACATTCCAGATGGGAAAAAGAGAAGATGTGCGTCTAAAACATGTAGGGGAGCCTGGGTACGGTTGTAACAGGGTACGGTTGTAACAACTCGAATATTATCGAAACTGTGTATGGTAGGAGAGGGGCACAAGGGAAGGAATACGCAGACAACGTGTCCCGACACGATTGTCAGTGCTGCATCACCTTTCGCGCGGTAATTACACTTACAGTGTGACCTATTATGTTTTGTCAACGAAAAGTAAGTATTTTTGACGAATTTCTTTCTGTTATAACTTAAATATTAATATTGTCACGTATTTCAAAATATGCTTATATAATCGTCGCAGTTTAGAGATTATAATAAGCATATATGTTTTTGTATAGGTTATGCTACTTCGTGCTTGCGACAGTATTATTATCAAAATGGGGGGGTGGGGACGGTTGTAACGATTTTCATGGGGACGGTTGTAACAGTAATTTTAATTGTAAACCGGCGTTACTACAGTACATAAGCCTGACAGGGTTGTTGCAAGACGTGGCACAAGGCAGGTGGGCGCAATTACTTCTGCTGAACGAGGCTCTTTGGTCAAACTAGCATTTGCAGCTAACGCATTAGGCAACGCCATTCCACCTATGTTCGTGTTTCCTCGAATTAGATATAAAGAGCATTTCATTAGAGACGGACCAGTGGGCTCAATCGGTGCCGGTAATCCATCAGGGTGGATGCAAGAAAAGTCATTCATTATAATTCTTAAACATTTTCAAAAACATACGAATGCCTCTTTGTCGCATAAGATATTATTAGTGCTAGACAATCATTCGCCCCATATACATATCAACTCCTTAGATTTTTGCAAAGATAATGGGATAGTATTACTGTCATTTCCGCCCCACTGCTCTCACAAGCTACAGCCCTTAGATAGATCCGTTTATGAGCCTTTCAAAAAAGCCATTAATACTGCCTGTGACACCTGGATGCGAAATCACCCAGGAAAAGTCATGACTATTTACGACATACCGGGTATTGTAACTATCGCAATGCCACTTGTTTTCACTCAGGTGAATATCCAGGCCGGATTTCGAAAGACAGGGATCTTCCCATTCAACCGCGGTTTGTTTCAAGTAATTGATTCTGCGCCATCGTTCGCGACAGACAGGCCTAATCCAAATGCTACTGAAGAGGTGGGCATTTCTAATCAACATAGCATTAGACTTGCACCTGATGACGAATCACTATCACCTTCGTTACTGAAGGAGGATTCACCTTCATCCAGCGCAGTAAGCCCGACTGAGCCCGAAACTAGAGCTTCAACTAAAGAATTTACTAACAGTGATCCTAAAAAGGAAACATCTATTGACCATCAAATGCTCACACCAATTGAAATATCCAAGCTCGAAGCAACAATAACACCGCCTAGACAAACATCTCTAGAACCTAGCCAAGAATGGCAAGCTGGTACAGTGAATCTGGAATCAGACATCTCTCCTCGTGATGCTGTTTTGTATCAGCCATCAGAACCGTCTACAAGCAAGCGGTCTGTCTTCTCGCCTGAGACTTTACGGCCTTACCCTAAAGCTCCACCTAGAAAACTAGGAAACAGAGGTCGAACAACCAAAAAGTCTGCTATCTACACAGATACTCCAGAAAAGGAAGCTGCTAGAAAGGAGTATGAAGAGCGACAAAAACGGTTGAAAAATAGACGAACAAAGAAAAAAGTACTCGAATCATCTACTGGAAAGGTAATCAAAAACAAAGGGAAAGGAAAAGCGAAGAAAATGAAGATTAATACACCATCAGAAGAAGAATATTATTGTCTTATTTGCTTAGAGACCTATTCAGTGAGTCGATCTGAAGACAGTTGGATTCAGTGCCAAGGTAGCTGCAAACAATGGTCTCACGTGCCCTGAATACTGATGGAAGTAGATATTATATATGCCACAACTGTGACGAGTCTAATTAAATATAGGAAATTATAATTTGTTTAAACTCAGATTTTGTTTGATATTTTTTATTAATAAATTTGATTTTGATCTTGTTTGGTATTTTTGATTAATAAATATGATTAAAAATAATAAAACTGATTTTATATGTGTGATTTATGTATTATTTTTGATTGTTACAACTGTCCCCTATTCGTGTTACAACCGCCCCTGGTATGGGGTCGGTTGTAACAATCGCACACACTTATTTAAGTGACATATTCCCTCCGTACTATTTTACTTGAGCTATAGGTTTTGAGATTAATTTAAAGACAAATGAATATTACTTCACATCAAAGACTTTGATCGTTGCTTACAGCTATAATAGCTGTGCTATGAAGCACTAAAGAAAAATTGTTACAACCGTACCCAGTCTACCCTAAATCTATAGTTAGAACAATGTGTTTAAAATGTGATATTGGACTATGTACTTCTTGTTTTATACCGTTTCACTCTCGATAGTGTAAATTTTTATAATTAATCACATCGAATTACATTTTTTTATGAATAAATATCTATTTTTGTTTTATTGCCTACTTTACTGTATCCCTAATGCTTTAATTTTTTGGTTTATTATTTTCAACAAAAATTAGGTAGTGTAAGCGCCTAGCGTTGCTTTAAGGCAACACTTAATATCTCAGAAATGGAATATCTCAGAAAAAATATTTTATGAAGTTTTTTTATTATTTAAACACAGTTCATTATTAATATTGCAAAAAATAATACAAAATCAATAATTTATTAATCTCGGCGCTAATGGGTTAATGAAAAAAACTTTTTATACAAACAGAAATAAAGCTCTTTTTAAACACTTTAAAAAAGTTGTAATGGATTTTTCCCAAAAATTGCTTAATTTTTTGGATATTTCACTTCGAATTATTCTATTTGAAATTTGGTGAATATGAATATATTTTTCATTGGCTATAACTCTGGTTTTACGAGGTCCAGAGGCCTAACGCGTACACCATATTTTTTTACTTTTTTACAGGCCATATTTTTGTTAAGAATGTTTTTTTCGACAAAATACTTACTTTTTGAGTTATTTGCGAAAAAACGTCAAAAAATGTAGTTAATTTGTTAAAAAATGAACATATTCACTCGAAAATAACTCGAAAAGTGTTGACTTGGCGAAAAAGCTCTATAGAACAAAAGTTACTTAAAATTAGGCAGTTCATCCATTTCCGGGCATATTTTGGACTTATATTTTTCCACCCTCAAGAGGGGGTGAAAGTCACCCCCAGGGCAAAAGCACACATCGGCACAATATCACTTTTTTTCTTTGACATGTAAGCCATGCGTATACCAAATTTCATGTCAATCCAAGCGGTTCTTTAAAATTTAGAGCAAAAACCGTGAAAGAATGTACTATAAGGAAAAAATGCAGTAAAGTATTTTTCAAAATGGTTTAAATAGGGGTTGAAGTCCATAAAAGACGACATGAAACTTTGGAAATGCTAAGTTCCCTATTACGAGAAACGAGAAGTACGACCCACTGGCTATAACACCGTAAGTTTGAAAATAGTTAAAGAGATTATAGATGTGCAGTTAGAAATGATGCAGATAAACTTAAAAAAAGTATTTAATCCCAACGAGGATATCAATTATTCAAAAGAAGAAATAAAAAAAATTGAAATTTTTAATTCAGTTAATGATAAATGATAAGATATGAAATCTATGTAAAGACGTTAATAACAGTAGTCCCAAATATGTTAGTGATACTGATGGATTAGATCATCTGTTACCGTCTAAGATTTTGGTAAAGTCTGATAAAGGTAAAGATCCCAATTTAAAAAGAGAAAGTGAGACAAAAACTAAACAACCAGCTAATGCTGCAGAACATAAAAGTGAAGAAATACAAAGCAAGTAACAATATATTTAGGTATAATTGTTTGTCAGTGTAAAACATTATTTTTATTTAAATATTTGTTTAATATTTGTTTAATAAATACTTTTCAAGAAAATGCGTACAATAATTTGATGAAAATTGTAATTTTTTTTGGATGACACACTTGTGTTAATGAAGGTTTCGATACTCGTTCTTTCTTTCTCCCCTCCTTTATATCCTTTCATGTGTCGTATTTAGGTTTAGCTTAGCTACATATTCACTCACCTCTTTCATTCTTTTGAACTCATCCCATAGGTGCTCGATGGAATTCATATTCGGACTCAATGGAAGCCAGTCCATTATTGTTATATGTATTGATGTTGGCCAGGTAATCTTTCGTAATCAAAGCTGTGTTACACCGAGCGTTATAATGTAACGATCCACCATCAAACTCCCTTCGCGACCACCACTGAGCACGAAAACAAGCTTTGTTTTTCCTTCTAAAGATATACCACCCCAAAATATATACGAACTACCTCCATAGATCACTGTTTTGATATTGCAGCACTGGGTAAATGGTTCTCCGGGCCTCCGATGGACGCGTCGTCTTCTGTTATTGTTTTGAAAGTACATTAGACTCTCGTCAGAAAACAAAACTCTGCCCCATTAGCCAAGGTCCCAATTGACGTATCCTCGAGAAGGTCCTAATTGACGTGTCCAACTGAAGTCGAGATTGTTTTTGACGTGCATTCAATTTAAGCCCTGTGTAAGGTTATCTGGGAGTCAAAGTAGCAGCCTTAAGTCTTCTCCTAACTATCCACTGAGTTACGGTAACACTTCGAACATTCTTCAAGGATTGTTGAAGCAAACTCGCGTCGCGCGCCGATTCAGCAAAGTACTCTGGACAATGAATCGATCATCCCTCTATCTATGGCATTACACGTCACTAACAACCTGTTCGTCGACTATCGATGGTAAGCTCTTAAAACTGTAGACTGCGTCATAAGGAGGTGACGGGCGAGAGTCATCTGACTGTCTATTGCAAATGTTTGTTACAAATATTTATAACACATATTTTTTGGAAGCTCTACAATAGACAATATTTTTTTGCATTAATTGTTTTAATTCAGAGAAGACAGCATGGAATTATTAAGCATAAACTACAATTTATTGATTGGGTCCATTTTTGTGCTCGAGAGTGTGGTAGTAATTTATCACTGGATATATCTTTTCGGATTGTCCATTTTTTGTTCCATTTCTCCAGTTTTTGAGTTTGTGTCATGTAATTTTTTTAACACACTTTTCCCTCCCGTTTTAAATGCATTATATTTTTTCTATTTTTTGTCTAATTTCCTTAGATAGTATTTTTTGGGTATTATCATCTCTAGTATGTTTCGGATAAATATGCTTGTATAAGGACATATGCTAGGACATTTATGTATAATAATTTATAACTGGAGATTTTTGAGTAGCGAAATTATAATTTGATGCTGACTTTGTTGTAGCTGATAGAGGACGCCACATATGCCACATATGTGGCATGCCTTTAACTTTTTTGCTCTTCAAATTGGGGCTCTTTGAGTTAAAAGATATTAAAGATACATTATTTAAACAAAAAGTATATACTTGCTAATAACTTCACAATTCAAAAATTTTGGAGATAATTGCATTTTACAAATCCGTTGCATAACTGTGATTTACCGTCATTTTTCCAGACAACTAAGGCAAAATCGACAAAAACGACAATACTTTGGAATTTTGGTATCAAATATCTTTAACTAACGCAAATATTTAGATTTACTTTCCCAAATATTAAAGAAAAAATGGTATTCCTACGCTAATATGTTTTACATACATTAGGAGGCATGTGGGTGGAATGATAAAGTAAAACCTGTGATGTAAGGTTTTAATCAACATAAAATTGTACATAACGCTAACAAAATGAGTTTGAGAATAAATTGGCAGTGACACTAACTTATGTCAACACTGTTAGTATAAAGTTGTCTACACAATATTTAAAGTTACGGCCAATGCAATACAAGTAGGTTAATATCACATCATTCTCCCACATTATAGTCTTCCAAATACCGTGGTAAATGACGAACTCTTTCAGATCTTCTAGGCGCTCCTGAAGGAGGTGTTGTTGAACTTCGTCGAGAACACTCTGGGGGTTCTTCAACAAGTAATGGAGCCGGTGGAGGGAGAGATATAGACGTATCTGCTTGGGGCTGCATGTTTTGCGTGGTTGTAGATGAGGATTCATTGAAGTTCGAATGTAACTCATGTAGGTCCTCTACCAACACTGGTTTTTGATCTGGTATCTCTAGTATGTCTCCCTCACCTCGTCCAATTGGAGCCAGATGACGATTCGACACTGTGGTCTCCCGTCTGTCTTTCAGTTTAACAAAAGAGTATTCAGGATTTGCCTCTATTACCTCTACTTCTTCTACGATAAGGAAATACTTGCTTTTCCGATCGAACCTTTTCATCAATACATGCCCTGATTCTGCTAGCCATGACGGTATTGTATTCCCATTTGCAGACCTACGTGTGTGCACGAACATTCTTTCACGTGGCGTACAGTTAGTTGCGGTAAATAACAATGAACGAATAGAATGCAGAACATTCGGCAAATATTGTTCCCAAGTCTCAATAGGTACTTCATGTGATTCACAGGCCAATTGGATAGCTTTCCAGACAGTAGAATTCAACTTCCCCACTTGACCATTTCCTTGAGGATTATAAGCAGTAGTTCTACTAGTCGCGATCCCTCTGAAGTTGAGAAACTCTTTGACTTCGGCTGATAGAAATTGAGTCCCTCGATCGGAATAGATATATGCAGGCATTCAAGCATCATGAATAAGTTATTTAAATTCTTGATTACTGTTTTGGCACTAATGTCACTACATGGAAAAGCAAATGGGAATCTGGAATACTCATCTATTACCGTAAGAATATAACGATTATTGGTATTCGAAGGCACTGGTCCTTTAAAATCGAAACTAAGGCGTTCGAAGGGAGATGTGGCTTTTATGAGCTTCGGAAGAGGTTCCTAAAGTACCTAGGTTTGATTTTAGTACATACTTGACAGTCACCAGTCATATTCTTAACTGCATCAAGAGAGAAAGGTAGATTCTTTGATTTTATCCAGTGAAACATACGTGTTACTCCTGGATGACAAAGTGCTGTGTGAAGTGACTTGAGTTTTGATGCACCTGCCATCGTGGCAGTAGCGCAAGAGCAGATGCGTGATAAAGCATCCGCTGCTAGGTTGTCTTTTCCTGGTCGATACACAATGTCATATTTATAAGGTGCCCATTCAAGTCGCCATCTTTGTATTTTTTCATTCTTAATTTTTGCTGGAATGCTTCGTGTTAAACATAAATGTTACAGACCTTTGATCAGTGATGACTGTGAAAGGCTTTCCTATAAGATAATGGCGCCACTTCTTTAGAGATCCAACGATAGCGTACGCTTCTTTCTCCACAGCAGAATGGTTCAGCTCACTAGAGTTAAGTGATCTTGGAAAAAAAAGCAACGGGTCTGGAATCCTGACTCAAGGTAGCAGCAATTGAGTGTTCTGAAGTATCAATTTCAACAACAAATAGCATATTTTCATTGATAGCATGAACAGACGACTTTGCAACTATAGATTTTAGATTTTCAAAACATGATAAAGTATTTTCGTTTTAAGGAAAATTGTTGACATGAGCTAATGTGTGGACCTTTTCGGAAAAGTTGGGAATCTATTTTGAATAATGAGCAAACATACCCAGTACTCTTCTGAGAGATGCAGTGTCATTCGGTGGAGGCATTTTTAATAAGGGTTGTAGTCTGCTACCATCTGGCTTTATGATATGGTTTGGGCCTATAGTATAACCGAGTAAGTTTATTACTGTTTGATTAAATTTGCTCTTCGGTTTGTTTAGAGTCAAGCCGTATTTGTCTGTGGCTTTCAGAAAGTTCTCAAGATTTTTGTCATGTTCTACTTTCGTCTTGCCACAGACAGTTATGTCATCAAGGTAGGCATATGTCCCTTCAAGATTTTCTGTGCGTATGAGTCAGTCGATTGTTCTTTGGAAACTGGCTACACCATTGGGAGCACCAAACGGAATACGTCGAAATTGGTACAGTTTACCAGCGGCTTCCAAGGCTGTATACAGCTTTTCATGTGGAAGCATTGGGACCTGATGGTATGCATTTTGAAAATCTAGTGCACTAAAGACAGTGAATTGTGACACTTAAAAAAAAATAAAACAAAAATAAAAAAATAAACTTTAAAAAAATTTCTTCGATATTTGGTAGTGGATAGGCATCAAGTTGTGTGAATCGATTAACTGTCTGAGAATAATCAATGACAAAGCGCTTCTTGTGAGTTTCGTTTTTGGTGATAAGGACTTGCGCTCTCCAAGAGGATTGACTTTCTTCAATAATGCCATCGTTTAAAATCTTCTTCACCTCATTTTTAATAAAAATCTGATCTTCAGCACTGTACCTGCGTGATTTTACTGCGATTGGTTTACAATTTGAAGTCAGGTTACAAAATAAAAGAACTGCAGGAACTGAGGCTTCAACGACGCTACACATTTTGAATATTTCTTTAGGTCCTCCAAATTCAAACTCTAGACTCGAGTGGTTAGATAGAATATCATGACCAATTATTATATCAGCACAGAGATTTTTAACTATAAGTAAGTTAATGTTGTCATAGGAGTGGTCGCCAATTTGAATATTTTGACAAGTTGCACCTTTAACTTGAGAGGAATGAGATAATGAGGCCATAGAAACAGTCTGCGTACATGGCTTTCTAGGGAGTTTGCATATGTTAGCGAAGTCTTCATTAACAAAACTGGCAGAGCTACCCGTATCTATAAGGGCATCAGCACGAAGGCCTTTTATAAAAGCAGGCACGATAGCTTTCTTCAACGAAGAGGAGTAGCAGCAAGAATGCAGGCTGTACAGTTATCGTAGCCTTCAGATACATTGGTAGATGCACTAGTGCTCTTGGAGCGGCAAACCTTTGCAAAGTGTCTCTTTTTATTACAGGATTTACAGATGGATTTCCGAGCAGGACAGTTCTTCCTTGGATGTATTGGTCCACCGCAGAAAAAACATTTGTGTCCTGACCTAGAAGAGTTAGCAGTATAATTGGTAGCAGCTGTCACAGTGACAAGTTTAGAATTCGTTGGAGACCTCTGTGACTCAAATTGATCGTTACCAGGTAGAGCACTGAGTGTTGGATTTTAACTTACATAAACCTGAGAGTTGAGTTCTGCCATTTCCATTGAAATAGCTATGTCTGTTCGCTAAACTCAGACGCAAATTTCTAGATATTTTAGTCGGTAATTTTGCCAATTTCAGTAAAATTGGCAAAAAATAATTATTAAATAGTTAATAATCACTAAATAGTTAGTAATTTTGCCAGTTTTTGCAAAATTGGCAAAAAACAAAAAAATTATCGACTAAAATATCTAGCCAGTTGCGTCTGAGTTTAGCGAACAGACTATATATTATAAGTTTCTTCGAAAGTTAATGTCAGACTCTCTAATAATCTTGATCGTATCTTTGCGGACGTCATTCCAGTGAAAAAGCTCCACGGATCGTATCATTTTTATTAGTACCAGAATCTACAGTAGTAAAATTGCACTCCTTAGCTAACTGCTTTAACCCTTAAACGCCCAACCTTTTTTAGGTTCCATGTACGCCCAAGGGTGGGTAAAAAATGTCCACCTCGAAAACAGCTAAATATTTGTTGAGAGTTGTTGGAAATGGATTAAACTTAAGAATATTATTCTTAATAAACACAGCATCTTCTAAAATATTAATATAAACAATTTACAAACCTTACAACAAAATTACAGTGTACATCAAAATTAACATAACAGTAAAAGCCAGTAATTCAGATTTGTCGATTTTCTCCACATTCTTCCTTTCAGCCTCCTCATTGGCAGATAATTATGTCGATTATGTAATTATACGTCGATAATTATATGGATTATGTACATTGCACGTGAGTATAACCTAATATTTTTTTAACCCTAGTCAAAATTTCAACATCTTTGCCCTTTTTATCAGGTTATATTCATTTTAGGTAAGCACTGATGATGACTGGTAAACCAGTCGAAAACTAGTTATGTGAATTGATGTGGCCCTTTTGAGGGATTTTTAAATATAACTTTTATACAGCATTTATTGTTTTTATATGGATTATGTTCCTACCAATAAGAAATTATATAGAAACCTTTAGTAACAAGTTTTATCAAGGGTGTACTTTTTATGCCGGCTCATATTTAACTCAAGGTATTACTTTTATTTTTAAAAATATCGGTAGAACCAAATTAACATTCGATAAAGGGCTGTCTTTTTAACAATAAATAATTTTTTTAAAATTTTAAAACACGTAATAAATATGTTACAAAGGAATACGCATTAGGTGGACATTTTTTACCCACCCTTGGGCGTTTAAGGGTTAAAGATTGCATGTAAGAATCGATAGTCTCATCTGTCTGTTATCGTCTAGTGATTAGCATGTGACGAGCATGAATAATATTATTTGGTTTGATGTATATTTTATCAAGCGTTTGAATGGATTCGTTGTAAGTTTTACAATCGCTTATCAAGGTATGTATATGCTCGTGGCGAAATATTATTTATTAACAGTTGTAGCTTAATATTGTTAATATCAAGGAGTGGTCCTGGTCCAGCAGAACCATCAGCAGAAACAGCGGGGGTAACAACCTGGGCAGCCAAAAAGTTCATAAAAGTTCTTTTCCAGTGGTCCCATTCCTTTGCTGTTGATTTCAGAGATAGATCCCCATCGAACCTCTCGGGCCTTAGATACTTCTCCATTATGTTGATTAAATTGGAATGATAAAGTAAAACCTGTGATGTAAGGTTTTAATCAACATAAAATTGTACATACCATAGAGGTATATATTAACATAGAGGGAGCCTGCCTTCCGCGCTTCCTGACGACAAGATCTCTTGGACTGGTTTGCTGCATCTCTTTCTAACACATTGTATCGAAAATCTATGATGACATTCAGTGTGAATATAGGCACGGAAGAGGAGGACAACTATAGCAGCTTTACTATGCGTAAGAGTGAAACAGCACTAGTCCAAATAAAAAAGATGGTGTCGTCACTTCGCTCTGAATGACACTCTCTCTATGCTAATATATAACTCTATGGTACATACCGCTAACAAAATGAGTTTGAGAATAAATTGGCAGTGACACTAACTTATGTCAAACACTGACAGAATAAAGTTGTCTACACAATATTTAAAATCAAGTATATTCAAATGGGAAATAAGCCACAATTTTACCTAAAAATGATTTTATTAACGTTTCGACGCCCAAGTCGGGTGTCGTTGTTAAAATACAAAATAATACTAAATAAACAAAATGTTGCTTAGTAAAAAATTCTTCTAATAATTTATTTAATCTGACTCATTTATATCGGCAATTCAGACACGTATTATACATTTTAAAGTAGACGACTTTAAAATGATATTGCCAATATTGATGAGTTGCGTTCCTGGGACGACTTTACTAAAAGATAGTTCATTCGATTACATGAAATCAATCCCAACTCAAGAATATCCGCCACAAAAAATCATAGCATGTGATCTGTCTTTAAAAAGACAACTAAATGCAACGGTGGCACTGAAATTCTCGCGTTAGAGATTCCGTAGTAAATCACGAGGGAAAAACCTCGTGATACTATCTCGACATCGTAAGTATTTGGGTTTACATTTAGTTTACTCTCAAAACTAATACCAAATTCTGACTTGATATTTTAAATTTTAAATAATACTAAAATACTAAATATGTACTAACTCGATATGTTACTGATTTACTAATTGTGGTATTTTCTTTCTATTGACTTCCTCCTTTAATATGGGTAACCACATCCTACTGCATTCTACCGAGGAATTTGCGACACAATTGGTTTCATTTAGCATAATTAGAGCCGCTTTTTTGATTTTCCTCTTTTTACTATCTGCTTCTTTTAGGACTATACTTGAATCTCTTCACTGAACTCTATGTTCATTATCCCATGCGTGTTGACATATTTGAGATCTATCAAATTCTCTATTTTTTATATAAGACTGATGTTCATTTACTCTAACGTTTAATGGTCTTGACGTTTCACCTGTATAAAATTGTTCGCATTCACAAGGTATTTTATAAATACAATTCTTTTTTCATTTTTATGTAAAATTTTTAAAATCATTTTTAGGTAAAATTGTGGCTTATTTCCCATTTGAATATACTTGATTATAAAAATGCCACAAAAAAATAGCTTCAGAACAACAATATTTAAAGTTACAACCAATGCAATACAAGTAGGTTAATATCACATCAGTGGGGATGGGCCTTTCTTTCTTACGATGAAGATTTTCAACGTCCCAGAAATGATAGAAAAGACTATACATGAATTATATATTACAGAAAAAAAAATAAAACGACGGCTTAAGCTTAAACATGTAATATTTTGTGAATGATTTCATTTACAGCATCGACAATACCACACAAAGTACCTTTGAAAATATTTTGAATTATTGATAAAATAAGTGGATGTAAAAACGTAGTTACTACTGCTGTCATGGCATTGGTTAACCAATCAATCCATTCATGTCCAGTAAAGTGAATGTCGATAGATCTAAAAGAAAAAATGTGTAAAAATGTGTCTCTAGTTAGTCCTTTAATTAGAATGATAAAAAGATCTTAAATTATCTTACTAATTCAACCTATCGATGTCTGATTTAAACACAAAAATTTGTGCACAAATACTCGCACCCGGTGTACCGCATGGTGTTGTCTAATAATAAAAGTACGATACTCTTTTTTACACTTCAAGTGGACTTCACCCACAGCTGACTGACGACTGAAGAGGTATATGCAGCAGCAATTCAAAATCTCCACTACAACCAGAGTTACTGGAAATTATTTATAGGGCCGGTCTCACACACCGTGTGCGAGTAGCGGAGGGTTAATGCCTGAAGGCGACGAAGCCTGTCATATACTGGTTGTGTGCCCTTGTTGGACTAGTGCATCTTTCCCTTACATCAGCAATTTCTTGTTCATTGAAAACGCTGCCATAATCGTCCTACAGTAGTTTTGCTAGAATGCACAGCTTCTGCCACGTTGCGAATGTTCATGTTCATACCACCCTGTATCATACCCTCTGTTTCACGATCAAGAAGATTTCTTCGCTTATTAAGTTGGTTAAATCCACAATAACAACAAATTTGAGCTACACTTTCAGCAACAAATGTACTGAATATGTATACTTTTAAGTTGAGTAACTTAAATTTACCTACCTTTTTAAAAATCAACAAATACACAAACCGATATAATAAATTGTGATTAGATAAGTCCAACTAATAATAAACAAATTTTATTTTAACAGAAAAATATTGCTTCTTGAAAGTAAACAACTTTTATCCATGTCCTTTAGACCATTTTTATTTTGTATTTGGAAATAGGCATAGTCATTGCATCTAGTAATGTATATTATGTACTTTACATGTTTTACTTACCCTGTATTCATAATATCAAAATTGTCAAGAGTTGCATTATAAGTGTTAAAATCAAAACTTAATGCTGCTTGTGCTATCACGTCCTCAATTGTTCCTTCTACCTCGCCCTCTATATTAAACAGAAGATAGTGTGTAATGTAGTGGTAAACAAACTGGAAAAATAAATTGATAATTACTGGTGGAACTATTTTAAGAGTGTAATTATATACACTATCGCTCTAATTATTTTGATACTGGTTCGGTATAGGTAATAAATATGGTCATTACATTTACAGTTTTTAAAAATTCAGAGCTTGCTTTATACTCAAAGGAGCTAATATTTTTCAGCCAATAGCCAGTCAGAACTTTTTGAAGTTATACTTCTTTAGGCGCGATTGAGAGTAAAATTTAATAATTCTGCGCGCATGCGCACACAGACAGTATGGTATAAACGTTATACGAGATCTGATTGGGTGTTAAAATCATCTGTCAATAATTGTTCAATATGGCGATTTTAGATAAACAAATTAATGTTGTGTATATTAGTTTTTATTGTTGTGATGGCAGAGAAAAATGCAAGTTTATAATATTGTAGTGACTTTTTAAATAGTTTTTAAAAGCGACAGGGACGTAATAATTGTAAATGTTTCAGTATCCTAATAAAAAATTTCATAGGTAGGACCTACCTATTTGGAAAATTTAAAAAGAACCTACTAAAATAGTATGTAATGCTTTGATTTACATAATTTGATTACCATCAAAATTTCTATTAATATTCACCTAATATATTGTTTTCTTACTCTATGTTTTGTTGTATTCTAATATTTCTTTCAATTCTAAATAATTTCAATTCAAAATCAAAATAATTTGGTTAAATTCAGAACCGTCAAAAGTTTAATCGGTTTAGTTAGTTTATCTTCGCACATGATGACACATGGTCTCCGTGGGTAAAAGTTTAAGGTGAATGAATTTCAATACTAACTGCGCTGATAAGCGGGTTCGAACCCCAATGGAAACTTTCATTTTTTTATTTTTTCTTTATACATTTTATGATTGTAAGTTTATTATTCCATAATGGCCCTGCCGCAAGGAGACTAGATCGAACCTGGCCTCAGCTCCTATTTTAAAACTTAAACATAAATAGAATAAGATGAGACATCATTGGAAGTCTCTTCTTCATGCCCAAAAACATGGAACAAATTTACTTAATACTCTTTTAATGATGTAGATTGTAAATAAACATAATTACATAAAAAAAAAGTTTATTATATATTTTTTTTTTCAGAAAATACGTATTTAGTTAAAAATTTTTCCTACATTGTTCAGAAATCATTTGTGGCATTTTTCAATGTGTCTGTTTGTGTGTGTTTTATTCTTTTATTATTTTAATTGTTGGCACGGTTTTAATAAAAAAATTTGGGAAGTAGTAAGTATTAACATTAGTTTCATATTTAAATAAAATATAAATAAACTGTTTAAAGTTAAAGTATATTAATTTCGTTGAAATCATATAATAGAAATATAACTTCTTACGTGCGTACAAAGTACACACACATTCTTCTTATTTGTTTTCTATTCATACATAAAGAAGGCAATGAGGTCCTTAGAATTCCATAGCAAACTCTTCCACAGCTCTCTACTCAGTTCAAAAGCTGCAGCTGGCCGCTATGGACTATCCAAGTTTCTCACCACATTTTTCCATTATACATCTTCTTCTTCTTCTCTTTTAATATGTACATAATATATCAAATTATCAGGATTAATAAATTTAGAGGTTAATTTTAGTTTCACAGATAAATTTCATTAAACAATCATATACAGGTCTACTTAAGTTGGAAACATATGGGAAACTTTTTTGTTATTCATTTTACGAAAAAAAGTTATTCTTTATAAAAAGTTCTGCATGCTCTAAAACCTAAGATTCAATCATCAGATATCAAATTTTGTGAATATTATACGAGGTATGTCAAAAAATATGAACTTCGTTCAAGAGTAAAGTATCTTTATTTCTCTCAATATCGAAAATTCTTATTATGAAAAGTTGTTTGGAAATAAAAACTAAGATCAAATATGCAATTACATGCTTCTAATTGGAAAAAAATATTTTCCAAATTTTTCTCAAATTTATTGATACTAACTTCGTTTTTATTTATTACACATACGATAACTCTTTTATTATTACTTTTACGAAAAAAAGGTATTCTTTATAAAAAGCTCTGTATGTCCTAAGACCGAAGATGCAACTATCAGATATCACATTTTACTAATTTTATACGATGTATGTCAAAAAATTTGAATTTCACTCAAGAGTAAAATACCTTTATTTTTCACAATATTGAAAACGGTTATTAAAAAAGTTGTTTAGAATTAAAAACTATGTTTCAATATACAATTACATCCTTCTAATTGAAATATTGTGAAATATAAAGGTACTATAATCTTGAGCGAATGTATGTCCTAAGACCGAAGATGCAACTATCAGATATCACATTTTACTAATTTTATACGAGGTATGTCAAAAAATTTGAATTTCACTCAAGAGTAAAATACCTTTATTTTTCACAATATTGAAAACGGTTATTAAAAAAGTTGTTTAGAATTAAAAACTATGTTTCAATATGCAATTACATCCTTCTAATTGAAATATTGTGAAATATAAAGGTACTATAATCTTGAGCGAATTTCATATTTTTTGACACACCTCGTATAAAATTAATAAAAGTTGATATATCATGGTTGTGTCTAAGATTTTAGACCATGCAAAGCTTTTTACGAAAAATAACTTTTTTTTGTAAAATGAATAATAAACGAGTTATCATATTTGCAAAAATTAAAAACGATATTGGGTACCCATAAATTTGAGAAAAAATTTTTTTTTTCAATTAGAAGCATGTAATTGCTTATTTGATCTTAGTTTTTAATTCCAAACAACTTTTTATCATAAGAATTTTCGATATTGAGAGAAATAAAGGTACTTTACCCTTGACCGAAATTCATATTTTTTGACATACCTCGTATAATATTGAGAAAATTTAATATATGATGATTGA
Source organism: Diabrotica virgifera virgifera (assembly GCF_917563875.1). Lineage (NCBI taxonomy): Eukaryota > Metazoa > Arthropoda > Insecta > Coleoptera > Chrysomelidae > Diabrotica > Diabrotica virgifera. The sequence continues at coordinate 170,085,270 of NC_065444.1, forward strand.
ATCTTAGGTTTTGGGTCATGCAGAACTTTTTATAAAAAATAACTTTTTTTCGTAAAATTAATAATAAAAAAGTTTCTCATATGTTTCCAACTTAAGTAGACACGCTGTATATTTTTGCTGTTCAGAGACAATAGATAGGATATATTGAAAGGTGGAAAAACATTACATTTTATTAAATCTTCGATTAAGTTATATGTATATGGAATGTATTTTTTGCAGTCACAGAAAGTATGATTCAAATTACCCACCTTCTGAAATTCAGTACAAAGATTTGAATCAAAAACTTTAATTCTTGCTAGATGTAGAGGGAAACATGCATGTCCAAACTTCATTCTGAATAATGTTGTTAATATATCTTCGAGGTACTACATAATTTTTAAACCAATATATATTTGGAACAGAAGGTTGAATCAGTGAATATTAGTTTGGATTGTTTACAAAGGTCTCGCCATGATTGGCTCTACTGATTTTTAACTCGATGCTTAATAGTGTTAACTAAATCAGATATGCAAAACTTACGAATATTTGAAGTACCACACTCAATATCTTTTTTAGCTAAATTATCAACATATTCATTATGCGTTAGTCCTATATGAGCCTTAACCCATAGAAAGTTCACTTTTCTTTTATTTTTATGAATTTTAAAAAGGATTTTCTTAATTAGTAGGATATAAATGTTTGAATTGTTATTGGGAAAATCTATAGTTTGAATAGCAAGAAGAACAGAGAGTGAATCCAGTGCCAACTAACGTCTTAGATGCATCTGTATATATATTTACAGAGTCTGGCCAATTCTCTAAGAATGTTCTTAAGATGTTAGAGCTAATATGGGCCATTCCACGAACATACTCCTGTTTTGGATTACTTCGACAACGAATATTTTACTGTGCAACATAAGAAGTACGAAAGTAAATGGCGCTAATAATTATTCCAATAAACAACAATGTAATTTGCCATTTACTTTCGTTCTTCTTATTTTGCACAGTAAAATACTCGTTGTCGAAGTAATCCAAAACAGGCGTATGTTCGTGGAATAGGGTATATCACTGTTTTCATGGTAACTTGGTTTTACTAATTTAACTGTATGTAAAAAATAATGAAAATCTTCAAGTCCAAAGCCATCAATTACGTTATAATCACAGTCAAAATTTGACAGATCTCAAAAAGCCTCGCAAAGTGGAGGCGAGTCGTTTAGCTTTCAGTATTTATTAGTTAAATCCGCTACATTCTACTCCATTAAAATGTTACATTTTTTAAGCCGTACCTTGCATTTGTTAGAGGAGTCAATTTTATTTCTTTAATGTGTAAGGGGGATCAGTAGAAGCTTAAGTTCAAGTTTTTGGGGTCGCCACCCTTGTCCCCCGGCCGCCATCTTAGAAATGGAGTGCAAAGGGGCTTCGCGCTATATCTCGTAAACTACCAACTCTACGGAAAATCTAATTAAACATAAAAGGTAGCAAAATAAATTTTCTACAATTTTGTTTCTATTACTTTTTATCAACAAAAAAGATATAAACAAAAATATGTAAACATTTTATAACAAGTTTCTTTTTGGAGGATATAACTTTTTTCAGTTCATTTTAAAATAATAGTACATTGTTTACCGGGTAGGAAAAGCTTAACATTCCTGGACGACTGTGAAGATTGCTAAGTCGAGGCGCAAGCCGAGACTTAGCAACACAGAGTCCAGGAATGTGGCTTTTCCTACGAGGTAAACATACTATTTTTCCGCAAATCGTTTAAAATTCGACAGATACAGTCGAACCCGCTTATTGGAATAGCCTTTGTGCAAGGCAAAAATATTCTTATAACCGGGATATTCTAATAACCGATCATTGGTGGCTAGTCGAAATAAGTGTTACCGAATATACGTAATAATATTATTTACATACTGTGCCAATGTGTAGTTTTACATACTATACCAATATGTAGTTTTATTACATACTATGCCAATATGTATATCATATTATATGTACCTACATATTCAGTGTATGTAAATGGTTTTAGGTCTTTTTACGTCAATAATACAGTAGTGTAACTAGTACTTATCTATGTATGTGTTAAATACCAAATTACATTACATGTATGTGAATGAATACATTATATAATTAATATGAAATGTATGCAATATGTAGATATGTAAATATTTTCTTATTAAAATGCATACCTATATAACAAAATTACTTTTTTTTTCTTGAGAAATTATTGGTAATTATAGCTTTTTCGTTGTTAATCCGTGTGGTCATCCTTAATCCATTGGTTGAATAGAAGTTTTATTGGCGTCAAGAAATGGATTGTTACATTCTTGTTCTTTTCTCTTCTTTTCGAATTTAACAAAGCCATAATTCCATCTTGCAAACAAGTAGGTACTCTCTGAGTGAATTCTAACTAAACTGCTTCTAACAATTTTATAACAGGCAACAGTGCCTTTGTGTAGACAAATAAAAATTATTTTATGACCCATGCATTTGTCGGCTATGCTAAAGATCGAATTGGTATTCCTAACAAAGTAATAAATATTTATTACCCTAATAATATCTAATCCAGCACTACCGGCCGTTGACGACAAACCATAATACCAAACATAATTTAAATTTTTAGTAAATTGTAAAAAAAAATATTCTTTGACCTGCAAAATATGCTAATAAGCGGTATTATCTAGTTAGATCCTATTCCAATAAACAGATAAATTTATTAAGGAGTAAATGGAAATGTTTCAGGAACTTGAATTTATATTCCATAAACCGGGATATTCCTATAACAGAGATTCTAATAAGCGGGTTCGACTGTATTGATTGATTTAAAAAAAAACGCGATAATTTTATTCCCAAATAAATGGTGCTTTGAAATTCCTAATAAAATTACTTGGGTTCATATGGAAACGTATTGAGGTTGAATTGTCAAACTTGACGCTTATAAATAGAACACTAACAACTGTACGGAAATATCATTTCCTTACAGTAAGGAAATGACATTTCCTTACAGTAAGGAAGTCCTGACTTTTTCTTCAAGAAATTTTGACAGGAATGTCAAAATTTCCTGGCGATTTGCGGAAAAATAACATTATAGCAATTTTGTAGAGGGTTTTTCAGCGAACAATTTCCACTATAAAGTTGTTTAATTCTATTTATTTATCTAGGTTTTAGAGCGCTCCAAACTTGACCAGATTCTCGAATGCTCATAGGGATACAATAAAAAAAAGTTAGGCTTACTTTTCTATCTATACATATTTTTTATTCATACAATTTATTATGATTTTAACATTCCTATGCTATTATTAATCTGTTTTTGAACTTTCTCCCCACCATAAAACTTATAACTCTAAGCATATATTATACAGTATGTCCCTGTAAGTTGTATCCATATGGAAAACTTTTTATTATTAATTTTACGAAAAAAGTTATTCTTTATAAAAAGCTCTGAATGGTTCAAAACCTAAGATTTAACCATCAAATATCAAATTTTTTGAATATTATACGAGGTATGTCAAAAAGTTTGAATTTCACTCAAGAGTAAAGTAGCTTTATTTTTCACAATATTGAAAATTGCTATTATGAAAAGTTGTTTGGAATTAAAAACTGTATTCTAGTATGCAATTACATATTTCTAATTGAATTTTTTTTTTGAAAAATTATGGATAACTAACATTGCTATTATGAATAACAAATTGCTATTATGAAAAGTTGTTTGGAATTAAAAACTGTATTCTAGTATGCCATTACATCCTTCTAATTGATTTTTTTTTTTTGAAAAATTATGGATAACTAACATTATTTTCAGTTATTTTAATTCAGATAACTCTTTTATTATTAATTTTACGAAAAAAAGTGATTCTTAATAAAAAGTTCTGCATGGTCTAAAATCTAAAATACAACCATCTTGTGTCAAATTTTATCAATTTTATACGAGGTATGTCAAAAAATATGAATTTCGTTCAAGAGTAAAATACGTTTATTTTTCACAATATCGAAAATTGATATTATGAAAAGTTATTTAGAATTAAAAACTATGTTTCAGTATGTAATTACATCCTTCTAATTGAAATATTCTGAACTATAAAGGTACTTTATTTTTGATCTAAATTTATCTTTTTTGACATACCTCGTATAAAATTGATAAAATTTGATATAAGATGGTTGTATTTTGAGTTTTAGACCATCCAGAACTTTTATTAAGAATCACTTTTTTTCGTAAAATTAATAATAAAAGAGTTATCAGAATTGAAATAACTGAAAAAATAATGATAGTTATCCATAATTTTTCAAAAAAAAAATTTTTCAATTAGAAGGATGTAATTGCATATTAGAATATAGTTTTTAATTCCAAACAACTTTTCATAATAGCAATTTCCAATATTACGGAAAATAAAGCTACCTTACTCTTGAGTGAAATTCAAACTTTTTGACATACCTCGTATAATATTCAAAAAATTTGATATTTGATGGTTAAATCTTAGGTTTTGGACCATGCAGAGCTTTTTATAAAGAATAACTTTTTTTTGTAAAATTAATAATAAAAAAGTTTTCCATATAGATACAACTTACAGGGACATACTGTAGAAAAGACCCAGGAAGTTGTTTGCCGGTTCAGAAGAAGAATGACGCAACCGCAAAATGCAAAATTCTTAAGAAGAGCAAAAAATGAATTTTTGATATCAAAATCATAAAGTATGATCAAAATTAGCCATTCACCACACCGTGGTCAGGATCTCGAGATACAACCGTTTTTGGGGTGTGCCGCTTGTCTATGAAGTAACATAACTTTTTTCCTATTTTATATTTTGACTTAAAATTTTCCCAAAAACTTCTTCATGAACTATATTTTATTGTTGTGTTAGTTAAAATTATAAACTAAAAAATTTGTTACTCAACTTTTTTAAGTAAACATGAACTCCTTTTTTAATGTGTTTAAACATTTTGGACAAATTCCATTGTAAGTTACATACTTCAAAGATGACACAGTAAAATTTTCAAAAGGAAATATTTACAGCCACCAAGGATACAGCGAGGTAAGTTTGAAAAATCATCAAAACTGATTTTCGGTATTTTTGTATAAAATCTGATTTTTGAACATTTTCCACCAAATCTAGATAAAAATAAACTTCATATTCGGATTCAGCGACCTCGAAAACATAAAAATAGACCAAAATTGGTCATTCACCTTCAATTTGATTTTCGCGGTCGACATACCGATTGCTGCCGCTCGACTATAGAAAAGTATTTTTTTTATTGTATTCCTATAAGAATTCGAGAATCTGGTCAAGATTGGAGCGCTGTAAAACCTAGATAATAAATAAAATTGAACAACTTTATAGTGAAAATTATTCATTGGAAAATCCTCTACAAAATCGCTATGATGTTATTTTATTGTGAAATGAACGGAAAAAAGTTATAACCTCCAAAAAGGAACTTCTTACACAATCTTCTCATATTTTTGTGTATAACTTTTTTGTTGGTCACTTGACGATAAAAAGTAATAGATATAAAATTGTAGAAAATTTAATTTGCTACATTTCATATATAATGAAATTTTCTGTAGGATTGCTAGTTTAGGAGATACAGCGCAAAAGCCCTTTGCACCCCTTTTTCCAATATGGCGACCGGGGGACAAGGGTGGCGACCCCAAAAACTTGAACTTAAGCTTCTACTGAACCCCGCTACACATTAAAAAAATAAAATTGACTCCTCTAAGAAATGCAACCTAAATGTATCATTTTAATGGACTATTCAGCTTGTTAACATTTTAGTAAAGACCGATATTTAGGTAACGAATTTTCATTAAAAATTTCTGGCTGAGATATTTCCTTCTATAATTGAGTGGAATTTCTAAAACTTCTACATGTAAAGCTTTATTTGGAGTGGATTTCATAGCTCCCAAATAGATACAGAGTCCTAAGTTCTGTACAACGTCTACTTTGTTTAAAATATGTTTAGAAGCTGAGCCATATAGAATACATCCATAATCAATTATAGATCTAATATACGATCGATAGAAAAGTAAGGAAGTTTCAACATCAGCTCCCCACCAAGTCCTTGAAATTGCTTTAAGAAAATTTAGACCCTTAGTGCATTGATTTATCTTAAAGTCAATATGTAATTTCCAAGTCAATTTACGATCCAAAATCATTCCCAAATATTTACTAAGAATATTAACTAATATTAACTACTTAATTAAAATTAGCTAATATTAATTGACTTTATTTATAACAATAACAAACAAACAAACTGAATAAAATTATAACATTAGCGGAAGAACAACAAGGTTTTAAGTCTGGAAGGTCATGCAGCGACACAATATTTAAAATGAGGCAGGTTCAAGAGAAGTCTAAAATATTTGTTAAACCTTAGATGAAGCGACCTAAAGAAGGCACTTGACAGGGTTAAATTAAAGGACGTTATCCATTTATCGTACGCACGTGAGGTACAGCTGGTTCCTAAAAAACTGATATGACTATTAAAGCGTATTTTGTAGAAAATTGAGCAGTGTATTTTGAAGGATAAATACTTATTATTTACTTCATAGCTTCACTGAAGATGCATGGGATGCTGAAATAGCTATATGGAGATGGTGGTTCAACTCTGAATCGAATAAAAACAAAAACTGCCTTTATTATTTTTCATCTTTACTCAGAATTGAGTATTTGGAAACTGTCTTTCGGTCTTTTTTCTTGACGGAGAGAAGGTAAATGCGTGGCCAAAATGTCCTATTTGCTTTCTCCTATTTTCGTCGTCTCTTGTGCTTATATATTGTAAAAGCCAGAGATAGAGGATGCAGCCAGAAAGCAGTTTATTAACGAAAAGTCTTGGATTTAAAATATTGTTTATTATATTTTTGTTTCAATTATTCTAATTGTTAAAAAAGTAGTAAACTTTGTATCTAGGGCTTTTCGTTGTATTCCTCGTTTTGCGAGAGATGTCGCTAGATTGCGTCTCAAAAGGTGGAATCATTGATCGCGATGGTTTCCCTTAAATAGGCAGGGTTGTTATTATTCACTTCAGAGTTGTGACTGCATAGCTTCACTGAAGATGCATGGGATGCTGAAATAGCTATATGGAGATGGTGGTCCAACTCTGAATCGAATAAAAACAAAAACTGCCTTTATTATTACTTATTATTTACATACTGTCACTGTCACTGCCAAATCTTAAAATTTAATATATTGTTGAGTTAAGTCGTTTGTTTTATTCCTTAATAATAATAAAAATAATAACAATAACCCTATTTTATGTAAAAACTATTATTTATGTACTCTTTACAAATTGCAGGAATTTAACATAATATCAAAATTTAGACCTTAATAATAATTACAATTTATGAATTAACATAATTGATTATGTAAAGTAATGTTCAAATCAGTTAAGCCACTCTGGCTCTCATAGCCTCATATGTAATCGGTTGTTTGTTGTTTGTTGTTTGTTTGTTTATTTTATTATTTGTCTGTCATAATAAATATAATATAAACCCCCTCTGTGACTCAGTGGTAAGAGCGCCTAACCTTTGGATCGAAAGTTCCGAATGGTAGTGAGTTCGAATCCCACCAGGGCCCAGGAATTTTTTCATTTATTATAAATTAATAAATGAAAATAGTTTCTGTCCTTGTGAGATCGGTACTCACCGGAGGGACCGCAGACGTTCGGATACAATTAGCGTCTCTTTGCAAAGACAATGACGTCGACTTTGCAAAGTAACAAGACAGTTACTCAACACACACACTACACATTACACCTGAGTTAGTGATAAGTTAACTATACAATTACGTGGCTAAAGGTTCTAGTTCTAAACCAAGGCCAGAATCAGAGAAAAAAAATATAATATAATGTCAGATCAATCAAATACACTGCTCCAAATGATCAAATCTTACTAAGAGTCGTATCAGTTTTTTAGGAACCAGCTGTATGTCTAGGAATAATTAAGCGATCGAAAATATCTACCAGAACAACACAATAAAAGTAAAAGTGGAAGAAGAACTAACTGACCCAATTGAATCTGGTAATAGAATAAGACAGATGGTTCCCTGAGTCCTGTATTGCTTAACCTGATCAAGAATGAAATAATAAAAACAATAAGAACTACAAAAGGATACCAAACGGGAGAAAAACAACTTAAAATAATCTGCTATGCAGACGATGCAATATGCAATGCGAATCGCTCAAAGTGAAGATGATTTACAACGTATGCTGCACCAATCTAATATACCTAACAGCTAAAAAATAACATGCTTATTTCCCAAAAAAAAATGCATGGGTACAACAGCAAATCTACTAAGATGTAAATTAGAGCTGGATGATCAGATAATAGAACAAGTCATGGAGGTTAAATATCTAGGCATCACACTACATATCTACGGAAAGTTCGAAGCAAATGTTGAAGATCAAGTGAATAAATCAAACAGAGCCGCAGGTTGCCTGAATGAAACAATATGGAGAAATAAAAATATCGGAAAAGAAATGAAAGTTAGAATTCACAGAAAGACTTCATCAGTTGAAAGACTGATAAATTTTGTACACACTTGAATGAATTAAGGAAGTGAAAAAAAGTATATTAAAATGTGTAAATATATTTAATTTCCTTAACTAAGCGCTTTCGACAAGAATGTAATCTTCGGAGCTAATGGTCAAAGTATAAAAAAGAAGTACCACTACTTAGAGTTGTGTGTGTGCATCATATTTAGAAATTTTGTCTGCTGTGCAACTTCGGATGATGAAAAATTAATTAAACAATAAATAAGTTTAAAACAGTAAAAAACAACCACTTAAACGTTACAAACATATAAAATTTTGTTTATGGTAATGGGTATCACCCAACCATTTCAAGTGATGTCGAGTAGTTGACTTAACTACTGAGTAGTAAGGACGGCGAGAGACTTTTCCCAATAGGAAGGTGATCAGTCCACGCGAGATGGAGGACCAGAGAAGACCACGAAAACGATGGAATGACAGCTTACTGAAGGCACATTAAAAAAACAAACAGAGTTATATCTACACAAAAAGAAGAAAAAGAAGACTTTATTTATAATTTAAGCAATATATGAACTTACGTTATGTTTTATTTTTTTGCTGTTATTGAAATTTTTGAATTGATTTCACTTTTAAATCACTTAACTCATTCACAATTCAATGTTAATTCACTTCAAATCAGGAATATATATGAAGACATAGTGGAGCCCAATCAAGTGGAGCCTAGACAAAGTAATAATTATTTCGTCCAGAAATATTGGTTGAAATGGTTATTCTTTTGGAGGGAAGCCCAAGAAGGGATTTTTGCAGTTACTCGAGCGCGTTAAATTATCACATGGAGAGAAATCTTGTACCCTCTAAATGTACCTTCACCATATATTGGCTCTTAATACAGGGGAGTTAGTTAAGGGGGGTCCGAAAAAAATCTATCCTTAGAAAAACTCGAAATCGTCAGATTAAGAGCAAAACATAGTATATGTATTTCAAAAATCAGACGATTTGAACGGGACGTAAGGAAATGGGTGAGTCACAAAGTTTCATAAAAAAGCGATATTTCGCGAAATGAACGTCAGATCGAAAAACTAAAAAGTACGTGTTCAATAATTTTCAAAAATCTATCGAATGATACCAAACACGACCCCCACCGAGAGGGGTGGGGGTAAATTTAAAATGTTAAATATGAACCCCGCGATATTTCGCGAAGTGAACAGCAGATCGAAAAACGGAAAAATACACGTATTCAATATTTTTCAAAAATCTATCGAATGACACCAAACACGACTCCCCATGGAGGTGGTGTGAAGTGAACTTTAAAATCTTAAATAGGAGGCCCAATTTTTTATTGTAGATTTGGATTCCTTACGTAAAAATAAGTAACTTTTATTCGAGATATTTTTTCGAATTATGGATAGATGGCGCTATAATCGGAAAAACCGATTGTTGGAAATGGAGAATTAAATTAAAAAATGGAAAATCCCCCACTTTATCGAAAACTTAACTTAACTTTTTTTGGTTTTAGTGCCTAGTCTTCACAACCCAATGGGTTTCCATGACGTTCGAGTAATTGCAAATTTACTTTCCTACCCTACTATTTATGGTACCAAATATTACTTACACCTAACCAGTTAAGACCTAAATATACTAAACCAATCACATTTTAATCAAACAAATCAGCTGACGATAGTATGTATATATCCACATATTTTACAGTGATGAGCGCGCTAATAGTACCCGGCAAAAATAACGCAAAAGGAGGAAAACATAATACATTGTGGAGTAAAAAGAGATGAAACCCATAGAGGTGGAAATTATCGATATAAACGTATAAACTAATATTATATTACATAGTTTTCTACCTTTAGACATATCGGAGAAATATGACAACTCTCACTGTGACAGGAGAATTTTATAAAATACTCCTGTTTTCCATATTTTGCGATATTTTGCCGGTTATTAACACGCTCATCACGAATATAACTGCTTGTCGAAAGTTAGAGATGTAGAAAATTATGCTCATTTTTATAGATGATTTTTTCGTGGATAGATTAACGGATTCCGATATTTTTTTTATTATTCTAGATTTTGTTTATTATTTACACAGTTGTGCAAAGCTTTCCTTAATGTTTTTGTACTTATGCCGGGTAGAAGAAAAGAAATGTTTTTCGTATGTTAAGTTTGAGACACCCTGTAGGGAGGACGAGGTACAAATGTTAGTATACATAATATATCGGAATCGTATTGTAGTCTTATGTTTTGTGAACATTTTGTTTTTTAAATGTCCTGATATCAATCTTTAGAAATAAAGAAAACAGACGGAAATTCGGAAATCGTTATTAACATTTTTGAGTTAAGCAATTATTAGATAGTATATGTTTATAAATTGGCACTAACTGGCAAAAAAAAATAATTTTACAGTTGACTTACTGGGCTTCGATCTTATGGGCAAATAGCCATATTTTGAGTGAAATTCTGAGAGAAGTTGTACATGGTTGTACCCTCGGATCAGTGGCGGCTCGTGGAATTTGAGCAGGGAGGGCGCAGATAATAACAATTGCACACAAAAATTTGCCCTCAGGGATTTAGTAGGAATTTGATCAGGGGCAGCGGGTTTTCATTTTTCTATCGGGTGCAAAGTGGATTTCCATTTACTATTTGAACGGTGTCTTTGCAATTTGTTCCCTAGAATGTTTGCTGAGAACTATTGTAGGTTTATATACGCAGATTGACAAATATGACGGCAAAGCTTTTGACGCGGCAAACAGTTTCAAGTTCGTAGAAAACATTAAATTGGCGTTACGCAGGTAAACGCAATGAAGGGCAATATTCAAATAGGGGCAATAATTTTTACGATGGGCTGGTCGGCAAATTTCTCAAATTATGGGAAAAACCAACCTTACCGACTTTCGGCTCTGGTCAAAATAAAATAGTTAGGTACAACTTACAGGAACTAGGTACCTACTACATATTTAAATTTTCAAATACAAACAAATTTTATTTATAATAGTTTAATAGTTCTATTCAAGAAATACACTACGACATTGCGTTCATAATAATTAATACATTACAATTACTTTTTAAAATTAAAATCGGCTCTACGGTCTTTTATAGCAATAAATTTTTCCATAACTTTTTCCTCGAAATCATTGATCCCATCATGAAGTAAATTTCGGTTTATGGACATCATAGCTAGGGCATTTAGTCGACCATTAAGCATTGTGTTTCGCAAAAATGTTTTTATGCGCTTAAGGGTTGAAAAACAACGTTCCGATTCTGCAGTTGTCATTGGAGTTGTCACAATAATTTTTAACACCATTATTGTTTCTGCAAAGGTTTCGGCAAGATTATTCTCTAACATAAACGTGAGAATGTTCATAGCTCCAACAATTTCTTTTAAGTCTGGCCTCGAATATATTACTTCTAATTCAGTCTTTAATCTGGTCTTGCATAACACGGGATAACAAGTAGTTACAGCATCTAGAATATTAACTGGAAAAGGTTTCGAATATTTTGAGTACATGTCTTTGTTGAATAGTTCAGCCGCTTGCAAATGGCCCCGATAAGAGAACCTTTCCTTCATTTGTGTTGTTATTACATCACACACCTCCTTGGCAATAACACTTCGCATATTATCATCAGTTCTTCTTCTTTTAGCACTTTCAAAATTTGATTCAACACTTTCTTTAATTTCATCAGTATCATTTCGAATGTTGGTAATACTTTGCTCAAAAATTTCTAAGTCCTTCTTCAATTCAACACTGTCCTTATTTCTTGATTGGAGTTGATTATAAAGTATATCGACTTGCGGCAAGACTTTATGGAAAATCGTTAACCAAAACATAAATTCTGGATCTTCTAACGCTCGCCTCAAGCCAGAAGCCTCATTGGAAGTAACACTCTTTTCACATCTGTCCTCGACCTCTTCAAAAACTTCTATAAGTTTCTCACGATTTTCATATACAGAATTAACCGTACGAATATTATAGTTCCATCTAGTGACGGCCACTCTCGGTAATCTTTTATTTACTATTTCTTCTAAAATATCGCATTGATGGGAAGAATTTGAAAAAAACGCTGGGATAGCTGATAGTATATTAAAAAACACTCGCACTTTAGGGTTTTGCGATGCGGCTTTCTGCATAATTAGGTTTAATTGATGGGCATAGCAATGTATAAAATGTGCACTGGGATATTTCTGTTTAATTTGGATTTGAACACCGCTGGTAGAACCGCTCATAACATTTGCACCATCATAAGTTTGCGCTATTAGTTTTTGAGGAGTTTTTAAAATTAACGGATCTATTTCGTTTTCAATGCAGGTTTTTAACCCAGCTGCTGTTTTATCCATAACCCTTAAAAAGCCCCAAAAATTTTCATAAATGGAATCTTCGTAGAAATACCGTAATATCAATACCATTTGACAATTATTTGAGACATCGGTGGTTTCATCGCATTGGATAGATAAAAAGTCGGCCTTTTCAATTTGATGGGAAATTTCTTCCCGACAAACTAGTAGCATACAGTCCAAAATATCATTTTGTATGGTCTTGGAGGTTCCTTTAAACACAGTTGCTTTCTGTAAATGTTCTTTAAGTGTAGCATCCAACTCTGCAGTAAAATCTATCAACTCTCTAAATATTCCTCGATTTTTAGATCCCTCGCTTTCGTCATGACCTCTAAGTGCTAGTTCAAAAGAACCGCAAAATTTTACACAGCTAATAATTCTTTTCAAAATGTGTCGGTTTTTTCTGACTTTATTATTGTGTAGTACTAAAGACTCCCTGTATGCAGAACTCAATTGTGTTAAAATATTGACTTTGCCAAGCAATGCGAACCCTGTGCATGAATTAATATGACCACGAGACGATTCATGTTTTTTTATTTTTGCAGGAAGGTGGTGAAGATCTTTTATCCCTGTTCTTGCCCAATTTCGGTCCATCCCTGATCCGGCATTGTAAAGTAATAAACACGGGAAACAGTACAATAAATTCGAAACGTCACAACCACAAATCCAATTATTTCTTGTATAAATGTCTCTTGAAAAATGGCGGGTGAAACTTCTGTTTTCTGCTTTGCGTTCACTAATTTGCGTTAACTTCAAATTTGGCAACGGCCTGCCCAATTCTTTAATTTTTAACTTATCTTCAAGTGGCAGATTGGAAAAGTTCGTATTTAATATATTATGAACAGTATTCATGATGCTAAAATAAATTCGTTCTAATTAGCCCATGTGTTATAATATGAAAAATATGTGTACTTACGTAATAAGAATAAGTGAAACTTTAAACACTACTACTGCAAACTTTTCCACTGCTTTCGCTTTATTGTTGTCAGAGATAACTGCTTGCAAAGCTTCTTGCCGCGTGCTTTCTTGCTCACTGAGGCCGCTAAAGAAGTGCGGCCAAAATGCAACATCACGCAACGTCTGAAGATGAGTGGGAGCACGTGGGAGTGTTGGTCGACCGTCCTCGATTGCTATGGTTACGTGGCCGCACTTCTCTTGCGCCCAAATATCGTGCGTGCCCTCTCAACGTGGTCTCAATCATCGCCTACGTCCTATAAAGCTATGACAAGCTGGTTGAGCGTCGGAAAAATATCAGACAGTGTTTTTATGTGAATTTCAACAAATTAAAATTAGAATAGAAAATGTTGAAGTTGGTTGTATCAGAATTTTTTAACCAACATTATATATGGGAGGGCGCGCGGCCATGCGGCCTCAAAGAGGAGCCGCCACTGCCTCGGATTGATATCAAATTTTAATCTTTCTGTGCTGCATGATATGACTGTATTTATATTAATTTAATAATCTTAGCATAGCATAGCATTACAGAGCCTGCTACATTCTCTTAGCCGGTGGTCTCCAATAGACGCTCTAAGTTGCGTACAGCATCACGCCGTAGGAAAATTGTTCATTTTCGTAACTTTTAATAAACTTTGAAGGAGAAAAATTTTCTCACAACCGAAAATAGGTAAAAAATAGTCATTCTAAAACAAATTAAAATTACGGGGTAAATTGAAGTGACCACCGACTTAGCCGGTTGTCTTCAATAGACTCAGTAGGTTGCGTACAGCGTGGAGACCATCGCCTTAATGAGTTTTTAGTAAGATGAGGGCTGCTTCTGATTTTCTTCATATTGATGTATCATTCCATTATATTCTGTGCTCATTATATGTCACATATTGATTTGATCTTTCTAGTTTTGATATTTATGATGTGGTTTGAGTACTAATTTAAATATCTGTTGGTGAGGATGATGTCAAACGAACTAAACAAGTTTTTGACGGACAAATTATAAAAAAAGACCTAATTAAACACACCGTAAATAAGTAAATACCTATTTGTTTTTTTTAGTTTTATATGTTATAATTCATATTAAGTACAAACCTACCTGCAACTCTTCAAATTGAAGTGAAAATATCATTTTAAGTTTTCTTTCTTCGGAACTGTAAACTACATCAGTATCTTTGTATCTTTTAATCATGGCCAAATCTCGTAACCATCCTTTCTTTAACGAGACGGTCCCTGTTATTGGAAGCTGGAAAATAAGAAGTACTATGTTAAATGTCATGTACCGTAACAAAAACAAACAAAATCATGATTGCCTTTTACGGAGGCAAAAACGTTGTTTCTACTGCATTTCGTTGGTAAATCTTAATTTCGAATATTATGAACAGCTATATCAAAAATTCAATAGGATTGTCAGAGTATCGCTTAAAAATGATAGCCTGGAGGGGCCCGAGACGAGTGATTTAAATGGTGGCGTGTACATTTTTAAAATGAGGCAAAAATAAGTGCTAATAAACAAATAAATATATAGCCGATTGCCATTAAGTGTTCACGAACTACAAAATGTCTTCCCTGACAATCCTATTAAAGCTGAACTATAGTTGGAATATATACAGGGTGGAGCATTAGTGTGACAAAGTCCAAGTATGTACTCGTTTGTCGTAAGAGATGCGAAAAAAGTTATTTAGATAAAAGTTAGGGCACGGATGGGACCATAATTTTTATGGTCCTAGTTTAGTCCTGACAAAAAGTGGATGGCAGTTGGAAAGATATATGTAGATCAAGGCGTGCTTTCTCTTGATGGAGAGGAGATAAAGCGAGTAAACCATTTTAAATACCTTGGCAGTTGGTTAAATCTAAATTGCGATTGTGATGAAGAGATAATAACCAGGATTGAAATATTACGTAAGGCTTTTATGACCTGGAAACCAGTTTTATGTAGCCGAAGCCTGTCGATGAAGATTCCCAAGAAGGTCCTAAAATGTTACGTGTGGCCTATATTATTGTACGATTGTGAGACATGGACGTTAAAAATCACAATGCTAAATAAATAGAAGCATTCGAATTGTGGTGCTATCGACGAATCCTAAAGATATCGTGGGTTTATCACACTTCCAATGAAAATGTTCTCCAAATGATGAATTCAGAACGTCTGCTCATAAACATCATAAAGAGGAGAAAAACAGAATAGTTCGGTCATATAATTAGAGGCCCTAAATACCATCTACTTCGCCTTATAATACATGGAAAAGTGGAGGGAAGGAAATGGATTGGTCGAAAGAAACTTTCATGGTTACGTAATATTAGACAATGGTGTGGTTCCACGGTAGAAGAATTATTTCGCGCAGCAGCCGATAGAGAGAGGTTTCAGGAACTTGTAAACATGATGACAGCCAATGTCTGAATACGGACATGGCACCTGAAGAAGAAGAAGTTTAGTCCTAGTTTTAATGTTTAACAATAGTAGACTATATTAAAAATCGTTTAAATGTAAACAGAAATTTTGATGTCAAATCACTACAGTCTACAGGGTGCGAATATTGCTACGGAATTAACAAAAAACGTAATTATCTTTTAAACTACCTCGACCAAAAAAGTAATATCTTCTACCAAAAAAGAAGATGTATTTGGTGATTTTTCTAGTGACTCTCTTGGATGTGAATATACCTTTTTAGTTTACTCCTCCTGGGTTAAAAGCAAAGCGTAGTTTTCATTATACTGTGGCATAGGTAGTATAGGTAATTTATAAAAAATCTCTTATCGTTGACAGATACTTTTTGTTTTAAAAGAGATACTATTTTTTTTTAATATATACAGAATTGAGAACTAAAAATGTATTATTTACAACTAAAATGTATTTCACAATTTTAATATAGTGTACAGTCGAACCCGCTTATTAGAGTACCGGTTATAGAAATATCCCGGTTTATGGAATATAACTTCGAGGTCCCGAAACGTTTCCATTTACCTTTTAATAAATTTATTCGTTTATTCGAATATGGTTTAGTAACCTAATACCGAATTTTAGAATAATTTTTTCAGGTCAACAAATAAATTTTTACGTACAATTGCCTAATAATTTTAAATTTGTCTGATATAATGGTTTATCGGTAAGAGCTTCGAAAGCCTGCTCTTTTGTATATTATTACGGTTTGTCAGGTACCTAATAAACAATTTATTACTGTGTTATAAGTAAACGCACCTTTCCCACAGAAAATTCAATCGTATGCCGACAAGGTCATAAAATAATTTCATTTGACTACAAATTTCTATAGGTACATTGCCACACACTTGGCTGCTTTTAGAAACAGCATTTTTCTATAAGATTATTTATTACCAATAGTTGATCGTTTGTTCGGAAATATTTCTAAAACCCAATTCCAATTTATTGTCTAATCGTTTCGTAATTATTTTTGTAAATATATTATAAATTTTTATTGATATAAAGAGACCTAAAACGTATATTCGGTACACTTACTTCAGCTAGCCACCAATGATCGGTTACTAAAATATCCCGCTTATAAGAATATTTTTGCTTGGCACGAAGGCTATTCTAATAAGCGGGTTCGACTGTATTTCTTCTACGGGCATCGATCCAAGTCTGAATTCGAGCTCTAATACTGCTATCAAGTCGATCAATCATTCTCTGTGACAGGTTGTTCCATTACTCTCTACCGGTAATTATAAGTTCATGATGAAAGGGGGATTCCGGCGGGCATAAACAGCTTTGGAGAGCCTATTCGATGCATTTTCAATGGGGTTCATGTCTGGAGGCAACGTATAACATTCCGTTAATTTCTAATTATCTTTATAGATATTTTATTTAAAATTTAATAACGGTTGGTCATTAAGTTATACTCAAAATCAATAAGAGCTAATTAAAATAAATCTTTGACTGACGTCATACTTAACTATTAGTTGGCACGAGTTCTTCAGTTGGTATTAGACACCATTCGCTGTCATGTAAGGTTGTTCTGTGAGGCTCCTCGTCTAACGACGGGAAATAATTGACACTTCGCTTGGTTAGGTAGAATGGTATGGCAGATGGTTGATCGAAAATAACGGGAATTTTAATACGGAGTTTCAAGCTCCTATAAGTATTTAGTGGAAAAATTAATAGTGTTGTTATTTGGAAGAGCTAGGAGACAAAGTTTGGAAGATCCCGTAGAAATTGAAGTCACACCATCTGCCGTTTGGGTGAAATCATAAAGTAACCAGTCCATCAGCTCCCCTAACAACCGGGAGCAACCGTTCTAGGCCAAGCCAGGTCACTTGGAGACCAGCCTGGAGAATCTCCTCCCACGTAGCGTTGAATTCTGCACTTCGCCCCGAAGGGCACCTTTAATAATTGGTACAAGCTAGCACCATCCCTGTGCTAATTCTACTACGAGGGATTTTGGTATCCATAATAAGGACACTTTTGGGAACCATAATATAGGGTTTGTTTTGGGGACACTTGGTACTTATTTGCAAGTGATTATTACTCTACCATCACAACACGTTAATATTTTTGTGTAATAATCAGGACATTTAGTTCAAACTAAGTTTTATAGTTTAATCACACATATTTTTGTTTCAAGATTTAGGTTGCATTTTTTTTCCATATTATTATATCTATAATTTTTGATAGTGTTTCCCAAACCAGTAAACTCTCTGGTCAAGGAGGTTTGAGCTCAGATCATCTTTTCCCTCATATGAGATTCTCTTTACCTTTGTATTATATTACCTGAAATTTACTTGTACCATTTATTTATTTAATTAACTTTATATTTTTTTGTTACTAACCTTGCTAGTCTCCACTTATCAATTTAAATTTATATATTTTTACTCTTTATTTGCTAATTTATTAACTTATATAACTTTAACGTACTTTAGCCAATCATTCTAATTAATTAAACTTATTTGCTTAACTTTTTACTTAAATTCATTTATTTAACTTTTAATTATATCCCTGGACGCTATTCCCTTTGAATAGCTATCCATTTTACTTGTTATAATTTTTTAGTGACTACGCGTCGAAGCAACTGATTTTTATATATCAAGTAGACCGTAGATTTACATTAATGAGGCTGGTGCCTATTTAACTCTTTGAGAGTTTATATTATTGTTCATTCGTTTGTAGAGTTTAGCGTTGCTGTACGTATTTTTATCGTACGATTATTTGGTGAAGGTTGTTATTTAACCTAGATGTAAGTTGGGGATATGCTTCCTAGAAAAGCTACTCCAATACTAATTTAATAGGTAATTATATTTATACTTAGATAGGTAATTATTTCCCATTGTCATTTTATAGTTACATAGTTTGTATTTTTCTAACTCAGAGGTTGTCAAAAATCTAAGTAGTTATATTTAATAAATATTTATTTGTTTTTGTATACCAATTATTTCTTTTTCCCATTTTGGAATTTAATAATTTAATATATTTAATATTTAACAGCAGTGTAAGATACCTGGAAGTTTGGTCTATCCCAACTTCTGGCGCCCATAATTCAGTCTATTGTATTTATCTCCTATATTCTTCTATTTTTATTATATTATTATATTTATTTAATCTCTTTTCTGAGCATATATTCTTATCTTAATATTTCCCTTCTTAGTTATCATCACTCTCTACTTTGATCTACTGTTCTTCGACAGGCATGCAAACGAGCCGTATCCATCCTTGAGTGTCAAGTTGTTCTCTTGTATCTCTTGCTAGCCAATTCTATTTAGTTTGCCTCTGTCTCTCCATACTTCTTCTATACTGTTATCCCCTTCTCTTCATTTCTACATCTTTCCACTTTCATTCACTCATTTCATCTTATCATTTTCGTTCTACAAATACTACTGCAAAGTCAAATAATACAGTCCAAATAATAGAAAACATAGGGCTCTAACTGTGGACCATGATCTTAATGTATTAGATTTGTCCACCTTAACTCCTGACGAGTGGTATCAGAATATGATTGATAGGGTTACTCAAGACCCACAAAATTATCCTGATTTTAAGGTAGAGAACAATATACTGTACAAACATATCTTAAGTCCTATAGAGGCCTTATCCAATATGTCAGATTGGAAAATAGTTGTACCTACGCCAAATAGGGAGAACATATTACGTATGTTTCATGATGAAGTTACTGCTGGACATTTTGGTTTTTATAAAACTTTTCATCGTATTGCCGAATTATATTATTGGCCTGGCATGCGCAAGTCTATCAAAAAGTATATTTCTAAATGTTTAGTTTGTGCGACTTGTAAACCCAGTAATTTACCACAAGCTGGACTCATGGGTTCCTTTAGGAACATTAATTTTCCTTGGCAGGTGATCTCGTTGGATCTCATTGGACCCTATCCTCGTAGTTATAAGGGTAATACTTACTGCTTGGTAGTTGTGGATTATTTCACCAAATTTCCTGTAGTTTGTCCTCTTCGTCAGGCCACAACTCCAGCCATTCTGAAATATTTAGAGGAACAAGTCTTTTTGTTGTTTGGTGTTCCCCAAATTGTGTCATGTGACAATGGTCCTCAGTTTGTGTCAAAGGCTTTTAAAGACCTTCTAACTAAATATAAGGTTCAGAAGACCTTTTATAATGCTGCCTACCATCCTCAAGCCAATCATACTGAGAGAGTGAATCGCAGTATTGTCACAGCCCTAAGGTCCTATACATTCCCAGATCACAGAGTTTGGAATCAATATATCCATTCCATAGCTCAAGCCATAAGGACCTCTGTCCATGAGGTTACCCAATGTTCTCCTGCATATTTCAATTTTGGTAGAAATGTTGCTTTATCTGGTGACTATTTTGGTGCAATTTCAGACACCTCCACAAATCTCCCTCAGATATCCGATAACCTTCATCGCCTAGATGATCTCCAGACTCTACCTCAAATTTTTTCTGACATTCGGAAGAAGTTAAAAACTTCCTATTTAAGGAACCAGCAGCAGTATAATTTGAGAAAAAGAGATCTGCGATTCTTCATTGGAGATAGAGTGTTGAAGCGAAACTTTGGGAAGTCCAATAAGGGTGATGCTATTTCAGCAAAATTTTGCCAGAAATATATTCCCTGTACGGTCGTAAAGGTAATATCTCCGTTAGTATATGAATTGAAGGACAATTTGACTAACAAACGAATTGGACAATTTCACATAAAGGATTTACTGCCTGATAACACCATGGATGAGAGTGATTCTTCATCTTCGAAAGATTAATTTTATAGGGTTTTTTTTGAGCTAATCTCTTCCTCTATTTGTCTTTGGCTCAATCTCTTTATGATTTGGTATTTTAGCTTAATAATTTATTCACCAGATAGAGCAGGTACATAGCTCAATTTTTATCTTTTGGCATTGTTGTTAGATGACTTCCAATTTATGAATCATTAGGTTAATTATTTATGTAACACTCTTATGTATGAGCTTATCATTTTCTTTTTACTATTAATAATGCACTTCAATTATTATGAATCAACATTATCTATTAATTACTAATGCTGTTAGGAGGAATATCCATTTAATAAGAACCTACTTGTAATTTTTAGAGTGGGCACTTACCCCCTTAGCATAGAAGGGTTGTTGATTATTGTATATTTATATATTTGAATATGTAAGCTCATACAAGTACGTTGGTTTAATGTTGATATTTGGTATGGAACTATGGAACTAACAATATTAGACACTACTTATCTCAGGTTGTGTGTTGTATTTTTGATATTTGATTAGGTACATACTATTTTTTTTTTATATGTATCTTTTATTATCTGATATGAGATTTGTCATATTGGAAAGATGGGGTGGTTCTTAATTTAATATTGGTTTACTTTATCAACATTTGTCACAGATATCTTAAATACTTTATAATAATTCATATCCTTATGCCCTGAGTATGATTCTGGAATTAGTTTGGAATTCTGATGTATGTATGGATTTCTTCTTAAGAACTAGTCTGCCAATGCTCTGTAATGTGGGTTCCTAGGTAACCTAGTGAATGCGTGGGTTCGAAATTCAGCAACTGATCACTGCTATCCGATTTCGTAACCTATGTTTTCATAGCAGAGTACGCAGATGTTTATCCATCAAAATATTTCTGGTCAGGAAATGTTGGCCACATGTCCTGACCATCCTTGTGTAATTATTCCAGTTACATTTTTTAGCATTTGATAGGGAATATTTAGTTTATATTATCTACCGTACTTCATAGGTAGTAGGTTCCTTTTAGTATTTGAGGTGTTTGGACAAATGAATTGCTTATTTTAGTAGATTCCCTCTTCTTTCCTGAGGCATTATTTTTGTTGTTGAGATTCAGGAATATTTCCTGGATAATTCTATGTACACGAGAACGTATGAATCTACAGTTTTATTCAAAATTGGTTGCTCGTTCTCGTCATATTTTTTTTTCTATCATTTATTATGGTGTCATAGAACTTGTAAGTTCACCATTTAGATTTTATTATTACAATTGGTACGTTATCTGTATTTCTTATTCCCATGCATCTATTGTAGCTACATGCTATAGCTAGTGAACAACAGCACGGACCAATTTTAGTTAGTCAACGACTTACTTTAGTCGATAGACCTAATTTAGTTTATTTAGTATTAGTGAGAATTGGTACACAAATCTTCCTGATCGTTTTTCTTTGGATATGCTCCTATAAATCTGGTGTCCATTGATAGTCCGATTTTGGATAAAGCATCCGAGTCCTCACTTATTTTGTTTATTTGGTGGTATAGGCTCGTATTACCGCTTGTGGTTGTACATAGGCCTAATTAATTTATGTGATTTAGTATTGGTGTGAATGGGTCCATAAATCTTCCTGGTCGTCCTTCTATGGATATCCTTTATGAATCTGGTGTCCATTGATAGTCCGACTTTGGATTAAGAGTCCGATTCCACATTTATTTTGATTAATGAGTTTTTGGATAACTTTGATATAATTACTATTTGTATTATTTGGCACTGGTGAGAATTGTTCCATAAATATTCGTGATTGTTCTTCTCTGGATATGCTATTATGAATCTGGTGTCCATTGGTAGTTCAATTTTGGATTAAGTGTTCGATTCTTCACTGATTTTAGTTTTGATTTCTTTTGTCTTACTTTAGTATATTTATTTGGTTTATGGTGCGAATTGGCTCATACCTTTGCCTGGTTGTTCGTCCTTGGATATACCTTTTTTAAATTTGATGTCCATGGATAGTTCAATTTTGGATTTAGTGCCAGTTCGACATTTATTTGTCATTACGAACTTTAGTATATTATTTAGCTTATGTTTTGGCTTTCAGACAAAATGTCGCCGACATTTTAATATGACTTCAAGTCATCTTTTGCGATTCATAGTTTTGGTATAGTGGTCATCCTTCTTTCCCTGATCCTTAATTTGTGGTTACTTGTAATCTTGCGGATCAACGTAGAATGATAAATTATTACCACTTGGTTATTAATATTTTGAATTAAAAAAAAAATTTTTTTGCTTAAAATTTTTTTTTCTCCGAGTAGAAGGGGAATATAACATTCCGTTAATTTCTAATTATCTTTATAGATATTTTATTTAAAATTTAATAACGGTTTGTCATTAAGTTATACTCAAAATCAATAAGAGCTAATTAAAATAAATCTCTGACTGACGTCATACTTAACTATTAGTTGGCACGAGTTCTTCAGTTGGTATTAGACACCATTCGCTGTCATGTAAGGTTGTTCTGTGAGGCTCCTCGTCTAACGACGGGAAATAATTGACACTTCGCTTGGTTAGGTAGAACGGTATGGCAGATGGTTGATCGAAAATAACGGGAATTTTAATACGGAGTTTCAAGCTCCTATAAGTATTTAGTGGAAAAATTAATAGTGTTGTTGTTTGGAAGAGCTAGGAGACAAAGTTTGGAAGATCCCGTAGAAATTGAAGTCACACCATCTGCCGTTTGGGTGAAATCATAAAGTAACCAGTCCATCAGCTCCCCTAACAACCGGGAGCAACCGTTCTATGCCAAGCCAGGTCACTTGGAGACCAGCCTGGAGAATCTCCTCCCACGTAGCGTTGAATTCTGCACTTCGCCCCGAAGGGCACCTTTAATAATTGGTACAAGCTAGCACCATCCCTGTGCTAATTCTACTACCAGGGATTTTGGTATCCATAACAAGGACACTTTTGGGAACCATAATATAGGGTTTGTTTTGGGGACACTTGGTACTTATTTGCAAGTGATTATTACTCTACCATCACAACACGTTAATATTTTTGTGTAATAATCAGGACATTTAGTTCAAACTAAGTTTTATAGTTTAATCACACATATTTTTGTTTCAAGATTTAGGTTGCATTTTTTTTCCATATTATTATATCTATAATTTTTGATAGTGTTTCCCAAACCAGTAAACTCTCTGGTCAAGGAGGTTTGAGCTCAGATCATCTTTTCCCTCATATGAGATTCTCTTTACCTTTGTATTATATTACCTGAAATTTACTTGTACCATTTATTTATTTAATTAACTTTATATTTTTTTGTTACTAACCTTGCTAGTCTCCACTTATCAATTTAAATTTATATATTTTTACTCTTTATTTGCTAATTTATTAACTTATATAACTTTAACGTACTTTAGCCAATCATTCTAATTAATTAAACTTATTTGCTTAACTTTTTACTTAAATTCATTTATTTAACTTTTAATTATATCCCTGGACGCTATTCCCTTTGAATAGCTATCCATTTTACTTGTTATAATTTTTTAGTGACTACGCGTCGAAGCAACTGATTTTTATATATCAAGTAGACCGTAGATTTACATTAATGAGGCTGGTGCCTATTTAACTCTTTGAGAGTTTATATTATTGTTCATTCGTTTGTAGAGTTTAGCGTTGCTGTACGTATTTTTATCGTACGATTATTTGGTGAAGGTTGTTATTTAACCTAGATGTAAGTTGGGGATATGCTTCCTAGAAAAGCTACTCCAATACTAATTTAATAGGTAATTATATTTATACTTAGATAGGTAATTATTTCCCATTGTCATTTTATAGTTACATAGTTTGTATTTTTCTAACTCAGAGGTTGTCAAAAATCTAAGTAGTTATATTTAATAAATATTTATTTGTTTTTGTATACCAATTATTTTTTTTTCCCATTTTTGAATTTAATAATTTAATATATTTAATATTTAACAGCAGTGTAAGATACCTGGAAGTTTGGTCTATCCCAACTTCTGGTGCCCATAATTCAGTCTATTGTATTTATCTCCTATATTCTTCTATTTTTATTATATTATTATATTTATTTAATCTCTTTTCTGAGCATATATTCTTATCTTAATATTTCCCTTCTTAGTTATCATCACTCTCTACTTTGATCTACTGTTCTTCGACAGGCATGCAAACGAGCCGTATCCATCCTTGAGTGTCAAGTTGTTCTCTTGTATCTCTTGCTAGCCAATTCTATTTAGTTTGCCTCTGTCTCTCCATACTTCTTCTATACTGTTATCCCCTTCTCTTCATTTCTACATATTTCCACTTTCCTTCACTCATTTCATCTTATCATTTTCGTTCTACAAATACTACTGCAAAGTAGTATTTTTGCTACAAACGCAGGCCACTCCAAACTTCGAATACCTTCTGTCTCATGATAGTCACTAACCGCTTAAGTCTTATGTGGGCAGGTGTTATCATCCATAAATATAAAATTTTCACCCACAGTTTCACGCCATAATCTCGCATGAGGTTATAAAGTTCGTGTGATGTGTCTTTGTGCTGTTAGAGTCCCGTCAGTGCCCACCATTTTCATGCATCCACCCCCCACAATACCTGCCCAAAACATAACGCTGCCACCAGCGAAAGGAAGTATGGGACGGGGAGGTGCTAGTTGTGCAGCTCTTGAGCTGTATGTGTTCTTGAGTCCACTGGAGGCAGTGAAAAACATGTCTAGGTTGTAGACGAGGAACCCTTATTGGTCAACGACATTTCAAGCTTGACTCTAAAATCTTTATTATTGTAGCAAATGATACTATGATACTTTGACGCTTCTAGCATACTTAAAGTTTCTTTTGATGGGCTGGTAAATATATAGAAGAATTTCTATGAATGGAAATTCTGATATTATATATTTTACTCATTGGTAACTCGAAGTCTAGCAGATCGAGCTCTTTTAAAGCGACATGTGTCTAAAAACTCGAAACAAAGTTTTGTTTAAATTGCTGCATAAAAGCAGCCTATATCGCTTATCAATGGGTTACAGTTACGTTCGTTACTTTATCGTCTTTGATAATGTATATTGCATTTGCGGACTAATGTTCCGGAAAATATAATTCGACGTCACACCCTATAATATAATTATGGAAACAATTACCAGAGAACGGCAGTTCTCGCCAGTGCCGCACAACCCCCCTACATGCGACACTATATACACGAAATTATCGATTTTATAAATCTGACTGAATTGAAAATTAGGCCAAATTCCATCTAAAAGTTTAGGAAAAGACTCTCCCATTTCTTATGTCAACCATCCATTTTGGTCCAAGGTTGTTGATTTTGCGGCCCTTCCCATTTATAGGGTCTGTTTTTCATTCTCGTCCCCAAAACTCCCAAAAATTTTGAAAAAGTTAAGTCCGACCTTTGCGATTTCTGATAGTAGTGAGCATTACCTTTCCAACGCATGTCTAATTTTGAAAATCGGTTATACCACTCAAAAGTTACATAGCTCAGAAATATGACTCAATTTTTATTTAAAAAAGGGAAAATGTTTGTGGATATGTATGTATGTATGTATGTATGTATGTATGTGTGTGGAAAAGTTTAATTGATCTGCATTTTTTTCTGTGTTTCAAGAGGGTATCAGGCCCGATTCAGAACTGGTTTAGTTTGTGACTTTTTGACCACCCATAAGCCAGATATAGGAGTGGTTAGGTACAAAACGGCACACATTTTGGGGGTATATATATTAAGTTCAAGAAGAGACAGGAGAACCGCAAATACACCAAATCAATATTGTTGAGTTAAGCTTTCAAATGTTGTCTAAGCGGTCAGGATCAGACATACACACTGGGACCGTGCAAGTTCGGCAAAGCGACCTCTATTTCTACGCTCTGTACTTTTATTCGCACTTTTAATTATATTGGCCAATTATATTAGTCCTGGTTGCTGGATAATTGTCAAGACCATAGTCCAAAAAAATAATAAGAAGAAAAAAATAAGATGCAGGTTATGTTTAGCAAACGTAAACAATTGTATGTAGTAAATAAAATCCGTTATTAAAATGCAGTATTGCAAGCAAAATACAATTAATTAAATTTACCTTTATATAATAATTGCATATCATATCAATATTGTGGAGCAATATATAATTTTTCTAAGTCAATGAGAGAAGGTATGAAATATACGTCAATTTGACAATTTCAATTGACAATATGAATTATTTAAGATAGTTGCAATATTTCTCCGCGACTCGCGCACGGTCGTTTCTCGTTTCCCTTTCCAAGTACTTGCACACCGCGAATAGCCGAAAAACTGAAAAACTAAACTTTGAAAATTTTGGTTTTTTGACAATAATTACTTAAAATTTCAACCTACGAATTTCGCCAATAACTGAGCGTTTCTAGGACGATTCTAGACGTTTCTAACGGTGTATACCTCATATCTGGAAAAATTGGAATTTTTAAGTTATAGGCTTTATAAGTATGATCAAATCTATTTATTATGGATCAAAATGCAAACTATATTAAAGTTACTTTTTTGTAGCGCGTTTTACTTCAAATTTTGCAAAGATTATGGAAATATCTTTCAAAATATCGTCGTCACGGCAAAACTCACTAAGTCCATTTTTGTCAAAATTGAGTTAGGTGTACTGATCGATTCACAATATCAATTTTCATAGTCTGGCAGATATTATAACGTTTTTTGCTTTTTGATCCATATGGCCATATGCTTCATCAATAGTGATTTTCAAAAATATATATGGTTATTGCAACATCCCTGGGGAAACCACCCCTATCCTTGAAAATATACTGCAGAAACCACCCCTACCCCTTGGCGAGCATGTTTTTACGATTTTCTCATTACCTATGCATTATTTTTAAACAAAACTTATACAAGGTTAAAGACCACTATTTACTCTAAAAATTAGGTTTTATTCATTTTTTTCGTATAAGCAACCGTTACGGCACAGTGGCGGCGTAAACCTCATATATGCTTTGGCGGGCTCCAGTTTTTGCTTTTTTTTTTCGTCATCTGTTCGTTTTATTGATAAAGTACTTATGTAAAACAAAACAACACATTGTAACCTACAAATTATGACCTATGCACATTTTACGGTCTTTGCGCCCCAAAGCCACAGTGGTGGCCCAAAATAAATTTTTGCATATTTTCGCCTCCTACACGCATTTTATTGCATTAATGCTACCTTAATAGCACAATATTCACCCTTAAGTGGTCGCTGAGCAGTGGCGGATCCAGGAAGGGGTGAAGGGGGCGATTGTCCCCTCGTCTCAAACCAAGTGATATTATATTTCAAGATTATAAAAGTATTATATTGGTATTATAGCAAGCGTATTATATAAGGTATTATTAATGCAATAAAATGCTTGTAGGAGGCGAAAATATGCAAAAATTGATTTTGGGCCACCACTGTGGCTTTGGGGCGCAAAGATTGTAAAATATGCATAAGTTATAATTTGTAGGTTATACTGTGTTGTTTTATTTTACATAAGTACTTTATCAATAAAACGAACAGATGACGAAAAAAAAAACAAAAACTGGAGCCCGTCAAAGCATATATGAGGTTTACGGCGCCACTGCGCCGTAACGGTTGCTTATACGATAAAAATGAATAGGACCTAATTTTTAGAGTGAGTAGTGGTCTTTAACTTTGTATAAGTTTTGTTTAAAACAGATGACAAAAAAAAACAAAAACTGGAGCCCGCCAAAGCATATATGAGGTTTACGGCGCCACTGTGCCGTAACGGTTGCTTATACGAAAAAAATGAATAGGAACTAATTTTTAGAGTGAGTAGTGGTCTTTAACCTTGTATAAGTTTTGTTTAAAAGAATGCATAGGTAATAAGAAAATCGTAACAACATGCTCGCCAAGGGATAGGGGTAGTTTCTGCAGTATATTTTCAAGGATAGGGGTAGTTTCCGCAGGAATGTTGCAATAACCATATATATTTTTGAAAAGCACTATTGATGAAGCATATGCCCATATGGATCGAAAAGCAAAAAACAAAAAAAAATTTCAACCCCCCCATTTTATTTAGTTTTTTTGCTACAGGGGTTGCACTAGGAAATCGCTTTTGGTGTCCATGCATGGGTAATAATAACGTGCACAAAATGATATACGAAACATATTAATAAAGGGCATTGTGTGTGAAAGATTCCAAGAAAATCACTTTATTTATTAATTCTTCTTTTTTGGGGTGGTTCCGGGGAAAAAATGGGGGTGCATTATACAAATTTGTAAATAGCACCAGTACTTGGGTAATCACTGAAAGTCTTTTTACTCTAGCATAAACGGTTCAGATGGTATAAAAAGGGGTTTTTTAAAATGTAACACCCTGTAATTAAAAAAAGGGCAACGACCCTAACGTGAAACCTATACCAAAAAATCAATAAATTATTTGTGAATAAATGCCGCAGGATAAATTCTTAATTTCCATTACAGTTAGAGAAAAATATATTTTTTTTAATAACATCTTTTTTAAAAACTTGTCAATTTTGGGGCGCCACCCCCGCTAAACGGTGGATGATAGACAGATGCTGTCGGGAAATAAATCGTAGAAAATATAGTCCTCTTCATATTTCTATAAAAGAAATTTTTTGTAAAAGGTACAGGAAGGGTTACGTTCCGCAAAAACCACAAATTACCCCCTTTAAAGGGGTGAAAAGGGGGGTTCCGAGGCGAAATGTTTTCAGAAAAAGTTAGTCTTATAATAAGCACCCCTTAATATACCAGAAAAAAATAAAACCGGACTTCATTTTATTCAATTTTATTTTCCTTCAAAATTAAAATACATTTTCGCGCGTAATATTCATATCAGTTCTTTTGTAGTTGGAATATTGTATGCGGCACTCATTTTTACGGCGTTTAGCGGTTTTTTATTCTTGTTTATTATTACAAAACATCGGTCAAAAAGTTTACATTCCTTGAAATTTTTTTTGCAAAATATTTAAAGTAATATTAGATAACATGATTAAATACTTCATTGTTTAGAATATTTAATCATTTAATATTATTTTAAAAGAGAGAAAGAAACTTACATGTAAAACTGTGTCTGGTATATGGCATGGATCATATCCATGATCTATGAGGTAATTTCCAGCATTTTCCAAAACTTTGTCTATGAACTCATTCAACACTGCCGTTATATTTCCAGAACTAAAATCAAATGGCCAGATTTAAATTTTAGATGAACTTAAATTTCACATTTAGTTTGCTCAATTATGTATATCCATATACAGTGATGAGTGCACTAATAACAGGCAAAATAACGCAAAAGACGGAAAACGTAATACGTTTGTCAAATAAGAAGAGATGAAACTAGTAGAGGTGGGAAATTATGAATAGAAATCTATAAATTTACATTTTTTTGATAGTTTCCCACCTTCAGACGTATCGTAGAAGTATGTCAACTAAAGCTGTAACTGTCACAGTGACAGTTGCTAAACTTCTGCGATACGTCTAAACATGGGAAACTATCAATATAATGTAAATTTATAGGTTTCTATAAAAGGGCCAGGTGGATGAAGAACGTCATGGCTTAAAAACCTGAGAGAATGATTTAACAGATCCTCTGTATCCATTTTCCGAGCTGCCGTTAACAAAATTACTATAGCCAATTTGATAGCCAACGCTCGATTATCGAGCACGACACATGAACAAGAAGATAGGTTTCTATTGATAATTTCCCACCTCTACTAGTTTCATCCCTTTTTATTTCACAACGTATTATGTTTTCTGCCTTTTACGTTCTTAGTGCCGTCATCACTGTATAAGAGCGTTATACTATGTGAAAGAACGTCTGAGAGATTTACAGAGTAGAATATCGAGAGCGTAAGAGCCAATCCACAGACTAAATTCAATACTTTGGTCGAAAAAAATTAGACAAGAAACCAAATTATCAATATACATGTCCTTTGTAGATCCTATAAGAACGTGTGGCACAGAATGTTAATAACTTAGCAAGAAAAACAAGAAAAAAATTGAGACATCGGAAAAGAAATTACCAGAAGAGCGGAGAGAATATTAAAGTTGACCTATAGAATAACAAGATTACCGATAGAATCACAATACATGACTAGAGAAATACGATGAAAAATAACATAGAAAAACGAATCGAATATTCAACGAGGTAAAGAAAACGGCTCTCAGGGGAAGGACTTAATAGGGGAAGATGGAGATTGTGATGTGGGATGTAGCAGTAGCTATGTACAATAAACCAGTAAGTTGTCATTCCATCATTTTCTTGGTCTTCCCACTGATCGACTTCCTATAGAGGAACCGTCTCTCGCCGTCCTTACTACCCAATTTGTTGCCATTCGGCTTATGTGGTAGTGGCTTACTATCGATTTTCGAAGGGTTTTCATTTCTACTGTTTCTATCATTCTTTTTGCCCTTTCTGCATCAGGTCGTGTTTCTGCTGTGCTGTGTATGCCATTATTGGTCTGATGACTGTTTTGTAAATTCTGCCTTTCACTTCTTTTTCGATATTTTTATTCCTCCAAATTGTTTGATTCAGGCAACCTGCGGCTCTGTTTGCTTTACTGCTTCCACTTCTCTTTCGAGCTTTCCGTAGCTAGATAGTGTGATGCCTAGATATTTAAACTCCATGACTTGTTCTATTATCTGACCCTCCAGCTCTAATTTACATCTTATTAGTCTTTTTTAGGGAAATTAACATTTAAATTGGCTAGCGGTTATATTAAATTGGTGCAGCATACGTTTTAAATCATCCTCACTTTGAGAGATTAGTATTGCGTAGTCTGCATAGCAGATTATTAAAAAAAATACAGGATCCTTTGTAAAAGGTATATTTAAAAGACCCCAATAAGGGTTACATCACAAAACAAAACGTTTTCGGATTAACAAGTAATTCATCATCAGTGTTAAGCCCTAAAATGATAAGTATTACAATAGCATGCATGCGTGAGCCACAAAAAAGTTATGGGTAAACACCCTTTAAAAGTTATAAGATCTTATATGATACTACATATTATGATTAAAATAGGTGGATGTTGCAAATATTCCTCCAATTGAGTTGACACTCCATTTTCAATATGTGAGGTTCATTCCTCTCATATCACATCCACGTGGGTCCTGTGTTGCCCTGGGTAATATCCAGAAATATTTGCAACATCCACCTATTTTAATCATAATATGTAGTATCATATAAGATTTTATAACTTTTAAAGGGTGTTACCCATAATTTTTGGTGTCTCACGCATGCATGCTACTGTTGGACTTATCATTTTAGGGCTTAACACTGATGATGGATTACTTGTTAATCCGAAAACGTTTTATTTTGTGATGTTACCCTTATTGGGGTCTTTTAAATATACCTTTTAAAAAGGATCTTGTATTTTTTGTGATTTATGGTATACAGTCAGCTACAGGAATTTTATTTTCCTCGTGAATTTTTAGATTATTTTCTATTATTTTTTTTTTTCTATTATTTTCTTTTATTTTTTATAGGAAGTTTTTTAAGTAAGTGTTTTTCTCCCATTTTTTATCCCTTTTTTGTTCTAAGTTTTGTTATTATTTCATCCATGATCAGGTTGAACAATAGAAGACTCAGGTAGTCTCTGTCTTATCCCATTGCCGGCTTCAATTGGGTCAGTTAGTTCTTCATCTGCTTTTACTTTTATTGTGTTGTTCTGATAAATATTTTCGATCGTTTTAATTATTCCTAGAGGCACCTCTCTTACGTACAATAAATGGATAACGTCCTTAAATTTTACCCTGTCAAATGCCTTCTTAAGGTCTACAAAACATAAATATGCCGGTTTGTTGTATTCTAATGAATTCTCTTGGACCTGCCTCATTATAAATATAGCGTCGGTGCATGATCTTCCCAACCTAAAACTTTATTATTCTCCTGCTAATATTCAGATTGTTTGTTGTTACTTTGGTCGTTAATTTTAGCGTTGTGTTTAATACATTAATTCCTCTTTAATTCTCCGGGTCTGATTTTTCTTTCTTTTTTGCAGAGGGGTATTAGAATGCTTGGTCTCCATTCTTGTGGTATTCTCTTTTGTTCTATTATTTTTTGGACATTTTATGCTTAAAAACAATAAGATTACCTACTCAGATATCGTGCAAATATCTTCGAGTAGGTTAGTTTTATTTAAATTTTGAAAGATTTCAAATTACGAGTTCATAACATGATTATTTTGTTCATATTTCTTTCTTTCTTTTAATTGCATTTAAAATAGTTTTGTTTGATTAGCTGTAGAATATAAATATATTGAACTTGTGAAAAAATCTAAAGTATTCATTTAAAAAATACCGATGACATAATAATTGTTGTATGTTTAGTTTCGATAAAAGTTACTATTTTATAAAAAATATTCTATCAGTATTTAGAATCAGAAATCACAAACTGTTAAAATACAGTAAGTTGCCTAATGTAAATAAAATTACAAATTCAAAAATGAAAAATACAGCTAAAGAATTAATCTAAATCTCAACTAAATGAAATGAAGGGAAAAAGAAGACTATAATATTTTCAAAATTGTAGACAATAAGTTCTCATAAATGTGAATTAGGTGTAACCACAAAATTGTTAATAGGTGCAGGTTATTAGGGGAGAGTTGGACGAAACGGGATACCATTCATGTTTATTTTTATTACGGAAAAAATGTTAAAGAAATTATCATATTATTATTTTTTTATAGGTACAACATTTATTGAAGCACACAAAAAACATATTTTTAGCTATTTTTAATAACTGGAAAATAGTAAAAAAAAAAATTTAATAAAGTCCTACACATCCCGTTTTAGCATATCACGGTTGGATAAAACGGGATAGGTTCACAATATTTAATTTTTTGCATAAAATTATCTAAAAAGTATATTTTTGCACGATTGATCATTTTTGACTGTTTACCGTGACAGATTTTACGTCAGTAGGTGACATTTACTAGCAACTCGACGGTAAGTAATCCAACTCGACGGTAAGTAATCCAACTCGACGGTAAGTACTCCAACCCGACGGTAAGTAATTAACTTACCGTCGAGTTAAAAAATCTCTTAATTGTAACTTATTTTTTGAAAGAATAAAGAAAACTAACGAATTATTTATTAATATTGAAACTTATGGTACAATTTGTTAATTTTTCTCTTCAAATACGCGATCAATGTTGAAAACTTGGAAATATCAATGCCATCATAAAGAAAAACGGTGGATTTAATCATCGAATATTCTGCCCAGAGGCTTCCAGGAGCTTTCAACTGCATATGTCTTTGAACGAAATATGTCAATAGAGTCTTTTCTTCGATTCTTAAATTCTTGCTTTCGCACCATTTTTTAAAACTTTGGTAGGTATTTTGATAACGGATTTTGGATTTTTCGGGAATAATTGCGGAACACCCTTCTTCCCAAGCCCGTTCAATTTCTTCAAATTCACTTTCGCTCATATTTTAATTTATAATAATCAAAATTGTACTTAAAATTATTGACAACTAAATAACAACTCAATTCTCCATTGTTGTTATGCACCCTAGTTACTACCTAACAACCAAAGTATCTATCTTGATAAAATGAATGAAACTAGTCAATATGACGAAAATGTTTAATTTTATAATTATAATGGTATCAATCGTGCAAAAAACGTTATAAGCATGTCGAACGTTAAGGGTAACCGATCTCAGACAATAATTGGAGTCGTCGCTCCGCTCCTCCTCCAAGCAATTGTCTTCGATCGGTATAAAACCCTTACCGTTCTCCATACTTAATATACTATTAAGTAGATATAAGGCTGAAAAGCAAAATTTACCTTCGAAAAAACAATATCTTTATTAGTCAGAAACTTAAAAATAGACCTTTTTTATGTTTTATTGCAAAATGGGAAATAAGACATTTTATTTAGGACTAGATACGTATATCAGAACAAAAGTCACATAAAAATATGTTGTTCTATTCTGCAGTATGAGAACACGCTTTATCGCTATTTAAAAAAATTATAGGCTAACAAATAATTAGGTGGATAAAACGGGACAAAAAACTGTATCCCATTTTATCCAACTTATAAGTGTCCCGTTTTGTCCAACTCAGACATTTTTCAAAACAAAAATGGCTCCTGCCTAAACGTGAAAGTAAAATTAGATATACTACACATGAGAATATTCGATAATGAGTGCTTAATTAAATATAATAGTCACCGGAATTATACGTTTAGATATGTAGGCAATATAATGTAGAAAACAACGCACTTAAAAGTACAAAGTAACAAAAAAATAGAGTCAAACAATTCTAAACACAACTTTTCATAAAATAGTGGCATCGAGGTAAAACGAACTGAGAATGTTTAAATGACGACTGAGAACAAGTTTTCGTCGTTGTCCGATTGATAGCAGCACTAGTTGGGTCTCTAGGCCAGGTATCCCGTTTTATCCGACTATCCCGTTTTATCCAACTCTCCCCTATCATTAGTGCGGCAGATTCGTGCAAATATTATAAGAATTGTGCATTTAATGATAGAAGCATATAATTTGGGACACATACACTGCACATCTAAATGTTCAAAATTAGATGTGAGGCCATCTCAGATTTTACCTTTTACAAAAATGGCGGGCATTCAAAATGGCGACGATACATATGTGACTAATAGCACGATAACTTTTAAACGAAATGTCCGACTTCAACCAAATTTGGTATATGGGTTCTTTTTCTTATGTATAAGATCGAACTCCTGAACCGGATGGATCGGTTTACCAGAAATTGAGTTTTCCTGATTTTTTATGTAAAATATGTTGTTTTTTTTATTATTTTACCCTATATATATTAATTTTTCAAAAAGGTAATACCGGCATTGAAAAGAGCGTACAAATATTTTTTAGGACATATTTTGAACTTTTTAGTTATGTTAATTACCAATTAATAAATGCATAACGTATCTTCACATGTAGACCTATGTGCGGCAGATTCTTGCAAATAATATTATAAGAATTATTGTGCATTTAACGGTAGAAGCATATAATTTGGACCACACATACTACACATACAAAGATTCAAATTTAGATATGAGGACATCTCAGATTTTGTGTTTTACAAAAATAGCGGGCATTCAAATGAATCTGCCGCCCATAGGTACATGTGAACATATGTTATGCATTTATTAAATTGTAATTTACATAACTAAAAAGTTCAAAATATTCCCTAAAAAAATTTTTACACTCTTTTTAATGGCGGTATTACCTTTTTGAAAAATTTATATATACAGGGTAAAAGAATTGAAAAAGGAACAACATATTTTTACATAAAAAAAAAACAGTAAAAACACAACTTCTGGTAAACCGATTCTTTCGGTCTAAGACCTCGATCTTATTCATCAAAAAGAGAACCTATATACCAAATTTGGTTGAAATCTGACGTCTCGTTTAAAAGTTATCGTGCTATTAGTCAGATATGTATAGTCGCCATTTTGAATGCCCGCCATTTTTGTAAAAGGAACAAAAACTGAGATGGACTCATATCTAAATTTGAACCTTTTATGTGTAGTATATGTGGTCCAAATTATATGCTTTTACCATTAAATGCACAATAATTCTTATAATATTTGCACGAATCTGCCGCACATAGGTACATATGTGAAGATACGTTATGCATTTATTCAATGGTAATTAACATAACCAAAAAGTTCAAAATATTTCCTAAAAAATATTTTACGCTCTTTTCAATGGCGGTATTAGCTTTTTGAAAAATTAACACATACAGGGTGAAAGAATGAAAAAAAGCAATATATTTTTACATAAAAACCAGGAAAAACACAACTTTTGGTAAACTGATTCTTCCGGTTTAAGACCTTGACCTTATACATAAAAAGGAACCTATATAGCAAATTTGGTTGAAATCTGACGTCTCATTCAAAAGTTATCGTGCTATCAGTCACATATGTATAGTCGCCATTTTGAATACCCGCCACTTTGGTAAAAGGCAAAATTTGAGATGGCCTCATATCTAAATTTGATCCTTTATATGTGTAGTATATGTGGTCCAAATTATATACTTCTATCATTAAATGCACAATTGTTTCGCATATCGGCTGCATTACATCATTATCATCATCGAACGTTTTGCTGGATGCGCTTGATGTCATCCAGCATAATTCTAAAATTGTTTAAAAGTGTCTACGATTCCATTCTAAAATTTTCTTTTTCCACCTTCCATCTTAAAATCTAGCAACAGGGTCCTCTCAGTTCCCTTTCAGCGTAGTAATTCTTTGAACTGCGACCGTAACACCAATTTTTCTCCTAGCTAATTATTTGTAACTCTGTCTCTGGTGGATATATTCAACACTGACCTCTCTGTGCCACTTGTATTTTTTATTTATTATTTTTTTCGTAAGAGTCAATGTTTCTGCTTCATACGTTAGAAGTGAGAGTACAGATTGATCAAAGCCCTTCCGTTTCAAGTACATGAGAATATCTGATCCAAAGACCTACCTTAGGGTACGAACCTGCCGAAGATACATGGATGTGCGTGGTGTAGGTCGCGATCGCGGTAGCTACCAAGGATGTGTCACCCATTCACCCTCACGGCCTATCATTACGGTTTACAGCGATGTCGATGCCAAAACAAAATAGTTTGTTTTACATCGTGATCGATCTGCTGATGGCGTGGTAAATTAAAGTTTATTGTTGGTTTTTAAACCGCGTGACATTCGCCGGAGATACGTCTGGTGTATTTATTCATTTCTTGTTGTAATCAGGTTGCGACAAGTTTTGGTTTAATGGACACCGCAAAGAACACTAAAAGCAAGGTATCTTCGGCATGTTCGTACCCTTAGCTTTCCGTAAGCCGCCCATGCCAGTCCTATTCTATTCCTATTATTTGATTATCTCTTGTAACGGTAAAACCACCACAGAGAATTAAAATACTATTTTAAGATAATGCTTCAATTAACTATGGGATCCTGCCGTCTATGCTTCGCCTTGCTCAGTTTCTCAGGTGTAGATTCGTCTTGACTTATATATTAAATGTCCTAATTTAATCTCGTGTCCCAGATATTTACAGCTTTACAGTTGCTCAATTTTCATGCCATTAGTGAAGGTATTTTTGGTCACAAGGTTGACCATGTATTGTCTTTTGGAAAAGTTAATTTTAAGGCCAACTCATATACAAGAGCACTGAACGTCTGGAAGAAATAGCAGTGTAGGTACATAGTGGAGCATCGCACCTCGCCAGGCACCTCGCTACGTTTTGAGGAACAAAATAATTTGGTGCCTGGCGAGGTTCGATGCTCCACTATGTTTCTGCACTTATGGAATAAATTATTTCCGTCCTTGTTTTAAAAAATTTAAAAACGCTGAGACCCATCGAATTTTATATTTCTATAAATGTGCGCTTTTTAAACATAAATTTAAATGTACAGGGTTATTCACGCAAGCCTAGTATATAGTCCATGTGGTGAGACCGCTCCCGTCTGGAAAAATTTCTGATTCGGTTTCTTTGTGAATTCCTATTCAAAAATGTCCCCTTTAAACAAATCTGAAGGGTGTCGGGCGGAATTTTTGGGCAGAAATTGTTTAAACAAATTTTTTAAACAAATACAAAAGATTAAGTTTGTTTGCCCTAGGACATATATTTTTAGGTTTTTGAGTCATTCTAAACAAGAAAGGTATCTTGTAATTTTTCTTAAAAATTGATAGTTTTCGCGTTATAGGCGATTTAAAATCTGAAAAATGCAAAAATACGCATTTTCGAGACTAAAAACTCATATTTAAATTAGTATTTTTGAGGTTGCCAGACTCTTAAATTGAAGTTTAAACATTCAGCTTCAAGATTCTGAAGAGTGATTGTGTCTAACCTTAATCTAAAGCGTTGTTTTTTAATTGTTAAATATGCATGTCCATCCGATTTTTTTGCCGGTGCGGCGCGCTCTATTTCAAAAATCTCCAATTTTCCTCCGAAAGATATTTTTTCTAGATTCTTTGGGATATTCTAAATAAAATAAGTTTCTTGACGTTTTTCTCAAAAGTTAACAGTTTTAAAGTTATAAGCGATTTAAAATCCGAAAATGCGTTTTTTTGGCATTTTTCGGATTTTAAATCGCTTATAACTTTAAAACTATTGACTTTTGAGAAAAATGTCAAGAAACTCATTTTATGTAGAATATCCCAAAGAATCTAGAAAAAATATTTTTCGGAGGAAAATAGGAGATTTTTGAAATAGAGCGCGTCGCACCGGCAAAAAAATCGGATAAACACGCATAATTAACAATTAAAAGACAACGGTATAAATTAAGGTTAGACGCGATCACTCTTCAGAATCTTGAAGCGGAATGTTTAATCTTCAATTTAAGTATCTTGCAACCTCAAAAATAATAATTTAAATATGAGTTTTAAGCCTCGAAAATGCGTGCTTTCGCATTTTTCAGATTTTGAATCGTCTATAACTCGAAAACTATCAATTTTTAGAAAAAATTACAAGATACCTTTCTTGTTTAGAATGACCCAAAAAACCTAAAAATATATGTTTCAGGGCAAAAAACTTAATCTTTTGTATTTGTTTAAAAAAATTGTTTAAACAATTTCTGCCCAA
Source organism: Diabrotica virgifera virgifera (assembly GCF_917563875.1). NCBI lineage: Eukaryota > Metazoa > Arthropoda > Insecta > Coleoptera > Chrysomelidae > Diabrotica > Diabrotica virgifera. The sequence goes on from NC_065444.1 coordinate 170,124,724, forward strand.
AAATTCCGCCCGGCACCCTTCAGATTTGTTTAAAGAGGACATTTTTGGATAGGAATCCACAAAGAAACCGAATCAGAAATTTTTTTCAGATGGGAGCGGTCTCACCACATGGACTAATAGTCCATCAGCTTTTCTTCTTAATGGAACACCCTGTATATTTTATATTTTTAAAAGCTGCTTAACAACCTGATTTCAATTACCTATATCATGTAAGTGTATTATGAATAACAGGGTGAAAATTTGAAATAACAATATATGGCAACCACTTATGGAATACGATTGTTTGTGTCCTTATTTTAAAAAATTATAAAGAACCAATAATGCAGTTTAAACATAAATTTGAATATATAGGCTGATTCACGCAAGTCTAGCATAGTCCATTGTCTTTAATTTTGATGAAACACCTTGTATATTTTTATGTTTTTAGAAGCTACAATAACCTAATCTCAAAAAATTGTATTATGTAGGGTGTACTATGAATAATAAAAGGTGAAATTTTGAAATTATTTATAACTTTCAGTAGTAAATACAGAAGAGCTCTAAAATTATCGATTTATATCTCGAGTGACACTTTGATAGTTTTAATGTTATGTCAAAGTGTTACCAGGGCAAAACAAATTGATAATTCACGCTCGAGAGTAATTTGGTAAGATTATTTCATGAATTAAACTTCTTCTTCTTCCTCTTTATAAGCAATTCTGCTTGTTCATTGGCGGATTGATACCTCTATGGAAGGTTGTCACTCCATCTTTTGCGCGGTCGGCCGGTGCTTCTTCTACCGATTGGTGATTTTTCTCGTGCTATTTTGACCACACGCGTCTCCCCCATTCTGGTTATGTGGTTGTTCCATTCTTTTTTTCTATTTAGTGTCCATTCGTTTATATACTGTACGTTATATTGTCTTCTAGTATCTTTGCTCCTCTTTCGATCTCTCAGTGTATTTCCTGTAATTCTTCTCAGTACTCTCATCTCTGCCGTTTCCAATAGTCTTTGTGTTGTGGCTGTATCGGGTCTTGTTTCTGATGCATATGTCATTATTGGTCTTACACTGGCTTTATAAATTCTTGACTTCATCTCAGTGTTAATATGTCGGTTTCGCCATATAGTGTTATTAAGACATCCTGCCAATCTATTTGCTTTTTGTACTTGATTTCTCACTTCTTTGTCTAGGTCTCCGTAACTTGACAATGTAATTTCAAGGTATTTTAGTTCCATTACTTGTTCAATACTGATACCATCAATTTCTATTTTGCATCTGATTGGTTTTTACTATTTTTTTGGTTTTTTGAGATGAAATTGTCATATTGAATTCTTTTGCTTATATGTTAAATCTGTGGACTAACCTTTGCAGACTATCTTCATCTTGGGCTATCAATATTGCGTCGTCTGCGTAGCAGAGTATTTTTACTTCTTTGTTTACCATTCTATATCCTCTTCCTTTGTTGACGTTTTTGATGATTTCATGCATGATTAAATTAAAAAGCATAGGACTCAATGAGTCTCCCTGTCTTATTCCTCTGCCTATATCTATAAGTTCTGTAAGTTGTCCATCTATTCTGACTTCCATTTTGTTTTTTTGGTAGATGTTCTCAATAGTTTTTATGATATCTAGGGGGACTTCTCTATTATACAGAATATGGATTACATCTTTGAGTCTTACCCTGTCAAATGCTTTCTTTAAGTCAATCAGACATAGAAATGCTGGTCTATTATACTCTAGTGATATCTCAGTAATTTGCTTTATGACGAATATTGCATCTGTACACGATCTTTCAATACGAAAACCCTGTTGATCATCTTCTAAACTTATCCTCTGATTCATTAGGTCTTGTAAGATTTTAGTTGTAAGTTTTAGGGTAGTATTTAACAAGTTGATACCTCTGTAGTTTTCTGGCTGCTTTTTATCTCCTTTTTTTTTGAATAGTAGAATTAGTTAGCTTGTTCTCCATTCTTCCGGTATTTTATTGTGTTTTATGATTTTGTTTCGAACATGATAAAAAAGATTCTAACAGCGCAACCCGTGGGAATGAGAAGACGGGGTAGACCAAAGCTGAGGTGGATGGACGGGGTAACACAGGATGCCGAGAAGATCGGAGTCGGCAACTGAAAAATGCAAGCAAGGGACAGAACAGAATGGCTTAGAAAGCTTGAGAAGGTCGAGGCCCTCTAAGGGCTGTAGCACCAAGATGATGATGATGATGATTATGATTTTGTTAATTAATGTTGTTAATTGTTCTGTCATTGCTGCTCCACAATATTTCAGTAATTCGTTTGGTATCCCATCCTTACCTGCAGCTTTTCTGTTCTTCAGCTTTTCGAGTGTTTTTCGTACTTCCTGTGCACTTATATTAACATCTTCATTTGTTGTAATTTCTGGTGTTTCCGGTTCTAGCATCATTTGTTCTTCCTCTGCATAGAACTTTTTTAGATAGTCAATCCACGTATCCTTTTCTATGTGTTTTGGTTCTATTAGTTACTTTTCCTCCGTTCTTTGACCTCTTATAAGGCGCCATATTTCCTTTTGGAGACCATAAAAATCATGTTCCATTTCTTTCGAAAAACATTCCCAGTGATCATTTTTTTATTCTTCTTAATACTGAATGTGTTTCGTATGAATTAAACTGTCTTTTTAAATCATTTTAACTAATATTTTATTGATATCCTCGCCTGAATATTTGCTAAGCCTGTTTCTTGTTGTTCTCTGTGACAAGTTGTAAAACATTACATGTAAAACATCACTAAATGTATTTTTGCATAGCAGCGAAAGGCATCTGACGTAAAATACTTGGCGACGGGAAATTATCAAAAATTATGTTCATTAATATCACAAGAGAGTGAGAATCAATTGACAATAATGCGACAATTTTTCGAAAGCTTGTTGTCTGGTAATAGACAACTAAGTTGAGAAAAAGTGGAGCATTATTTTCTTTTTCATTATTACTGTCGTGTGATACTCGTAAGTTTATTTTTTAATACTTACATATAAAATTCAAGTATTTGGATAAAAACATTCAATGACATTGATCCCAATTAATGTGGCACACATTTTTCAACTTGTCAAAGTGAACAGTACAGTTTAGCCAATATTTAGACGAAAAAGATGTTCATAAAATATTAGTTAATATAGATTATTTATAAATACAGTTTTATTCATGAAATAATCTTACAGAAGGAAACTCGAGCGCTTAAATTTGCCGATTTGTGTTCTCCTCGTGCCAAATTGACATTCGATGCAGAACTAAAAGTTTATTATGGATATTTTCTTAAATGTGACAGTTGTTAAAATTATGAAACTGTAATTTTGTACAGTAGAAAATTACCGATGTAATTATAATCTAATTGGACAGATTAAACACGTGATGAAAAATCTTACTACACGATTGGAAGTTAAAATCATTAAAAAATAATCGCTCTAATTTTTATTCTTGTAGGTTTCTATTGGTCAGAATCTCTAAGAATGAAATAATCGTCAAGATATTAAACACATAAAATTTTGAAAATAATAATTTATCACACTTTAAATAGGGGCAATCGATATATTGGGTTTTGTATTTAATGTCTTGGCAAAAAAACAGCATATTGGGCATCATAATCTATCGATTAAAATAACATTTAGCTTGTGAGTATGAAATCGACCTTTTTCAAAAAAAGCCACCCATCTATTAGGGTATCGAAACATCGGAATTTATTTCGGTTGGAGCTTTTTTACGGTTTTGTCATTTCAAGTCCAAGTTTTGTTTCTGAAGAAATAAAACCTCTAATATATGACCGAGTTTTTAGTTACGCCTATTCGTGGTTTCTATTATTTGTAAACCAAACTGACAAAAGAACACACGGGAAGGTCTACAAATTGCACCTCATTTCCTGTATATTCATCATGGCCAAATTCCAAAGAAAACTTGCTTCCGATACTCAGGAGTAAAATTAATATAAATTAATTGCTGTAAAACAAAATTAAGAAGCATTTCAGTTTGTTTAGAGAGAACCATAAACGCCCTTACGTACGTTTCACTGTCATTAGAGATCTTCAGATGGTGTGCATCTGGTTACCTCTGAACAAACTGAAAAATATACAGCCTCCCAATACCAAAATACAACAAATAAATCGATATGGATGCCGTAGTGACATCTGCTAAAAACAATTCGATGTTTTATTTCTGAAGAAATAACACCTCTAATAATGGAACCAAGTTTCTTGTTATATTACGCCTATTCGTGGTTTCTATTCTTTGCAAACCAAATTGATGAATTAAATGTTGATGATGTTTTGACATTATTTTCGAAAAATAAAGCACGGAATTGTCTCCTTATAGCATACTTATTTTCTCCTTCAATCTGATTGCATTTCTACCTCTATGGTTTCAATGGTTTCAAGAAACGTTATTCGCTTTACTTTACCTTGATTAATTTTTTTCAGAACTGTTAGATGGTTTCCTTTGACACTTTTGGCCAAATCAGTGTAGAAAGTAATTACGTTAACCAACATATCTTTCTTCTTTTCGCGGTATCCACAATTATGTTGTCCTATGATTGTTATCCTTCTATCAAAAAATTGAATATTTTTTCAATAGAAATTCCTTTGCATGAATCTCTTGTGAACTTTTTTGTACGTTATGGATGACCCAGGACAACGCTGAAATTATCTACTATATTTATTTGGAATAAACTAAAATTTTAATTAAAAATACATTATACTTGACATTTCGATTTCCACTTGGGAAACTGAAACATCAAATGTAACGTTGTTCTGAAGCTATTTCCTTGTGGCATTTTTATGATTAACTATTTAGATGGGAAATAAGCCACAATTAAATTGAAAAAATAATTTTATTAACGTTTCGACTCCCAAATCGGGTGTCGTTTGACAGGGTATTTTGACAACGACACCCGATTTGGGCGTCAAAACGTTAATAAAATTATTTTTTCAATTTAATTGTGGCTTATTTCCCATTTAAATAGTTAATCATCAAATTTAACGTATTTTAAATTTAATTAAATAAAATTAATTGTAGTTTTTTAGCTAGTGTAGTTTAGTGTAGTCCATTTATTCCCAATAAGTATAGTAGATAGCATAGAAACATCACAATAAAGTAGTTTCAGAGTTAACGTTATTATGTTAGCATGGTTTATGAGGATGGGTGGTACGTATTTTCGGGGTTTTAACCCTATTCAGCGGTCCCCATAAGCAAGGTCCCCGATTGAGCGGTCTCAATACAGCGGTCCCCGTTTCAGCGGTACCCCGATTCAGCGGTGCCTGATTCAGCGGTCCCCATAAACGCGGTCCCCAATAGAGCGGTCTCAATAAGAAAATAATAATATGACAATGATAAGTAATTAGTTTTATTGTAGGATATTATTTTAATCTATTCTTATTTGAAAATATACAGGTAATATCTAAGTATCTGCTATATACCCCAGTTAATAGGGAAAAAAATCATTGATTTCAGGTAAAAATGTTCTACAGGGTTTTCAAAGTTTTAAACGTTAGATGATGGATAACTGATGATAATTCCGTGAAGACGTACAGCTGTTTTTGCTTTTTTTTTAAACAATTGCAAAGAACGAAAAAAGCAGTTTTTTGACTATAAAACGTTTCTTGTAAATTTTAGAGAAAAATTTTCAAATAAATGTAGATCTTAAAAAGTTCTTTAATTTGGTGGTAAGCATATTGTAATATATAAACAATTGACCGAGATAATTGCAAAAAACCCTCATTTTTGCAGTAAATTATAAATATTAATAACTTTATCTTTTGCACGATGACGTAAAATTTAATGACTTTAAATGATGTCAATTAATAAGTTATTTAAGTGTGCTAAATTTCAACCAGATCGACCAAATAGTTTATAAGTTATTCAATTTGTTTATCCCAGAGAGCAATTGTTTATACAACTGTTCTTGCCCTACTGTGAGATATTTAGCAGATCGCAGTCGATTATTTGAGACTTTAATTTTAAGACGTATTAAAAATTTTTTAACATTTTATTGAAATTGTTATTAAAAAAACTGTTTGAAAAAGACCTGACTTTTTAAACAATTAGAATAACTTAGATATTTTTTATGTTCCGTGCTTGTATGTAGGCTCAATGAAAAGCTGATGAAAAAATGCATATAAAAAAAGAAAAAATAATTTTATATGTTCATTTTTTATTGTTAAAACTACTGTCCCCAAGAGGGTCCTGTTTTTACTCATTTTCCTGAACGATGCTTCTCAAACGGCATGCTGCAGAACCAAACGCCGCCGCTGAAACGGGTCGGTGGAATCGAGAACCGCCGAAACGGGGACTGCTGAAATGGGTACCGCTGAACCGGGGACTGCTGAAAAGGGTCGGTGGAATCGAGAACCGCTGAAACGGGGACTGTTAAAATGGGGTCTTACCATTTTCGGCTGCAATGCTATTCAAATGGGGATTCATTTTTTTTAAATCCTGAGAAAACTAATAAGTATTTTTGAAAAGTTTAAACGCAGAATGAAAGATTACGTTATTGGCGAGGGCCGAAAGTCCATGAGAACTTCTATAATGTATAATTTAATAAGTTACAGGGGTGAAAAACTAAGAGAAAATTTAGTGTGATTTTTAATTTCAAATATCTCATTCAAAATAAACTTTCTTATTTATTCTAAGGGACTTTCAGTCCTCGGTAATAATTTAGTCTTTCATTCTGCGTTTAAATTTTTCAAAAATATTTATTGGTTTTCTCAGGATTCGAAAAAAATGAACACAATGTCTGTGGTAATATTTTCCAAATCTATCTTTGTCTTACAACGCACTCAGTCGAATATAATGTCAGTCAGACAGTGACAATCATGCAGTGACAATTTTAAATATTTGACATGGCATCGGTAATATTTTGAGTTGTTGATTAAATAATATTTATATATAGTGTATTTGATAAATAATTGATTTAAGACGTGAACTTAATAAAAAGTTATTTATTGTGTACCTATTATTTGTGGAAGATCCAAGCAGAGAATACATCAGGATAATTTATTCCGTGATCCAAATCCAATTATTTTGTTGTTAAAGATGTTCAAAATTGTAAGCGTTCCATAGTAACAATATATTATTAAAAAATCACTTTAACACTTTTCCTCTTTTCTCTATTGAGTATTAGTTTTTTTGTACATATAAATTATTACAATTACTGAATACATAGGTAGTTAGTGAAAAATTATCACATTTATTAACTGAATTAATAATTTGCAATTATACAAATAACGGTTATCCAAGAACATTCAAAAGCCATCTCTTTAAGTTAATGATGACATTTTCAAGTAGAATGACATTCTAGTAATGTTTACATATCCATACCAGTGTGAATTTTACTACACGTAATTTACCGTGTAAAGACAGAAAAATAGGGATAGCCGTAAAATATTTGCGAATTATGTACTAGTCCTGTCGCCAGTGGGAGTACAACGGCCTCCTTAATTCAGATGGACTTACCCAAGTTTTTTTTATGTATTTTGACCCGTAGAACACGAATTTTTTGGGTAACAGTCGATCCGGGTGTCGATAAGATTGTTATAAAAAAAGAACTTGAGGAATCACATAACAGCGATTTTTCGCAAAACAAAACATTTTTTTTTTTTGTATTTTTTGGGTCATTGTAAGCCAAAAATGTTTTTACAAGTTTTTTCGTAGGATGCATAATTTTCGACATAAACGCGGTTGAACTTTAAAAAAATCGAAAAATTGCAATTTTTGAACCCGAATAACTTTTGATTGAAAAATAAAATAGCAATTTTACTTCCACATTTGAAAGTTTAAGTCAAATTCTATCGGTTTTGATTACTTTCATTGCTAAAAATTAATTTTTTTATTGTTAAACAAAGCTATAAACAGATAGTGATTTAATGATGTTTTCAATGCATTTCTCATTTGAAATCGAACGAGTAGGCGCGAATGCAGACAATTTTTACGTATAGTCCGTCCGCTATACATTTTCCCATGCGGTACGATTCATTTTCAATCAAATTAAGTCAAAACAGAAAGTGAAACGTACGCCGATGTGTGTAGTATATAGTATACAGTATACAAAAGGTATATACATATCGACGTTCGTTTCAATTTATGTTTTGAATTAATTTGATTGAAAATGAATCGTACCTCATGGGAAAAGTTATAGCGGACGGACTATAGATTACGTACATTAAAACGCATGCATGGGGCATGGGAAACACTATGTGTTTATGGCTTTGTTAAACAAATAAAAACTGAATTTTTAGTAATGCAAATAACTAAAACCGATAGAATTTGACCTGAACTTTCAAATGCAGTAAGCAGAATTGGTATTTTATTTTTTGATCAAAAGTTATTCGGGTTCAAAAATTGCACTTTTTCTATTTTTTGAAAGTTCAACCGCGTTTATCTCGAAAACTATGCATCTTACGAAAATACTTGTAAGACTATTTTTTGCTGAGAATCACCCAAAAGATACAAAAAAAAAATGTTTTGTTTTGCGAAAAATCGCTGTAATGTAATTCCTCAAGTTCTTTGTTTATGACAATATTATCGACATCCGGATCAACTGTTACCCAAAAAATTAGTGTTCTACGGGTCAAAATACATAAAATAACTTGGGTAAGTCCATCTGAATTAAGGAGGCCGTTTTACCCCCCTGGCGACAGGACTATACCGATGGCCTTGAAACTAAACTTTAAATTAAACTGAAAATTATTAGATCATTACAAAAAACCTAAGTAAGTATTGTGTGTATCTAAAAGTGAAACTGAGTATGAACTACCCAATAGACCTGGATCCCCGTACCAAAAAAAGTTGAATAAAAGCAAGCCGAAAATTTGTTAATAGCTTAACGGTGTCTAGTCGGACAAATTTTGATGTATGGGAACACTGCAACAGGGGAAGTTTTAATTATGGAACAGGTGAAAAATTAGAAACGTCAGACTACGAAAATGTTCCATTTTGTAGGACAGAACTTCCAATTGATTTGTTACCATTTCATTAAACTCTCATGCAAAAATCAGACTGTTGTTTATCACCAACTGGGTATTTTAATGAGTGGAATACGAAGAACATGTCAAATTACGGGAATTATGGTGATTAGTAATAGAATAGAATAGAATAGAATAGAATAGAATAGAAATATGCTTTATTGTCATGAAAAATTTAACAATTTTATAGACAAAGCTTACAAGAATCATAAAAATAAGAACAATAACAAATAACAAATACAATTTACTAAAATGATATAAATCGTCTACATAAATAAAAATAATAAAGATAAACAAAAAAAACAGTAACAACCTATTGCAAAAATTAAAAAAAAAAATTTGCAAATTGCATAATCTACCTTAAAAAATTTAATAAGTTAAGTTAAGTTAAGCTGCTGCATATGACACTCAAATATAGATTAAGATTATACTTATAAATAAGAATACTGTACTTTCTTAGTTATTGGTTAAGAAACTCTGCTGTTGAATAATATGGTCTTTCAGATATATAGGCTTTATTCATTTTACGGAACTTGGAGAAAGATGTTGCAGATTTAAGTTGTAGAGGGAGATGGTTGTAAAGTTTTTTCGCAGAATATAATATAGATTTCTTTACTAACTCACTGGACGGGATCGGTAAATAGATGTCAAAGGTAGAATTTCTGGTGGAATAGTCATGTCTAGGTCTTGCTGGAAAGACATGTAGATGTTTACGAATTAAGCAAACAGTTTCTAAAATATATAAAGAAGGTAGTGTTAGAATCCTGTGATCTTTGAAGTAGCTTCTGCAATGTGTTGTTCTTCTGAGGCCAAACAGATATCTTATTGCTCTTTTTTGTAATTTAAAAATAACATCAGATTGGGCAGCCGTACCAGAACCCCAAAAAGGGAGACCATATCGAAGATGTGACTCGAACAAAGAAAAATATGTTATTTTGGAAGAGGCTAAATTCATTTCCTTTGAAACAGATTTTATTGCAAAGCAAGCTGAGGATAGTTTCTTGCTTAACACATCAATATGAAGGGACCATTTCAGATTGCTATCTAAAAAAATACCAAGAAACTTTACAGAATCAACGATACTGATCTGGCTGTTATGAAGAGGTAAGGGTTGAAGAGCTCCTTTATAGGACAATGCTACTGTTTTATCTACATTAAAAGAGAGTAAATTTGAATCGGACCAAGATTTTATTGTAAGTAGATCAGAAGTTATAGTAGCATGAAGAGTTGCGATATAATAGCAGTCTGATTTTGGCATGAGAGTTTAATGAAAGAGTAACAAATAAATTGGATGTTTTGTCCGACAAAATATATGTTTCTGATGTTCCAAATTTTTAAACTGTCCCACAATTAAAACTTCCCCTGTTCCAGTGTTCCCGTACATCAAAGTTTGTCCGACTGACACCGTTAAGCTATTAACAAATTTTCAGCTTGCTATTAATAAACTGTTTTTTGGTACGAGCGATCCAGGCCTACAATATCAATTTTGAAAACATTTAAAAAATATATAAATGTATAAGAGAACCGAATATTATGTAGAACTTACATAGTTAAAGAGCCACATTATTATGTTTAAATATACACGTGTCGTTCTACAAAATGTGCACACAAGTACTGGTAGGTATATAGATACCTACTTACAAAAGTATACCTATATTACCTTATCGATTACACGTTTAGGTAGTTAATAAAAATAATTTATTTATTGATAATAAAAAATATTATTTGTTAATTAAAAACCTTTAATAGTATATGTTTATGACATTGAACTATCATTAGAGTAAGACAAAGGAGTTTTAGTGGTTGGGTGTTTAAACTTTTAAACCAATTAAATTTATCTGTTAGCAACATATCAAACTTTTACTTTTACTATTACTTAAACTATTGCTATGACTTAAAATCTATTTCTTAAGAGCGTAGGTGCAAAATTTTGGGCCAATGCTTTTTAAATGCATTCATTTTTTTTTAATCCTGAGAAAACGAATGAGTATTTTTGAAAAATTTAAACGCAGAATGAGATACTACATTATTACCGAGGGCCAAAAGTCCCTGAAAACTTCTATAATGTTTATTTTAATAAGTTACAGTAGTAAAAATAAAAGAGAAAATTTAGTGTGATTTTTAATTTCAAATATCTCATTCAAAAAAACTTTTTGTTTATTCTAAGGAACTTTCAGCCCTCAGTAATAGTGTTACCTTTCATTCTGCGTTTAAATTTTTTAAAAATATTTATAGCATAATAAAATTAAATAAAATCAAAATCTTATTCCGTACAGGTTGGTATAAATTTTATATCAAAGTTTAGGTGACTACAAAAGATATTTTCAAAAAAGTATCCAAATCATATGAGGGAATCATTGTTTAAATAATTATAAAGTGGTCATTTTTGCACAATATTTACTTGTTTAACTGCTGGGGTAATTTACATTTTAATGAAGATCTTTATGATTTTTTTTGCAAAACTGAAGGATACGCTTTTACCCAAGACTTACTAAATTAAATTTAACCCCCTATTTATTTAAATAAATATATATAAAATTTAAAAATCAAATTTGCAAAAAAATGTTGTTTGCGTTTTAAATAAGCACTATAAGTTATTTTATTTAATAGGAGAAGTTGTACTATGTTAGCAGTATTAAGCAGGAATAAATTGGTTAAAAATATTTAATAATTTATAAGATATTTAATTTGTTTATTAAAGGTTACTATATTTTTAATTGCAAAAACGCGGTTGTTACCAAAAGAATATAAATATGTGTAAAACGTCGCTACTTTTATTTTTATGCATGTTTTCGACCCATTTACTGTCCCCTGTCGAACGCCTCTGGTATTAGCCTGAAACTTGTATTTTCCATAAGTTCTTAGGATCTATAGCACTTACACTTTCTACCAAGTATGAAAAGGATACGTCTAATAGTTTTAAAATACTGAGCACAAATATTTTTTTAAATTTTTAAATAAAACACCTTGTAACCCAATAAGGAGCCATATTTTATTTAAGCGATTTTGGTTAAATCTTAATATTTTGAAGCCTAGAATTGACAACTCAGAGATTGGAAATTCTTAATGAAACCCCCTCTATCAACAAAATTATATCTTTTACTATAAGGAAAAAAAGAAGGAGAAACAACGACAAAAAACATTTGTTAATTAGTGAAAAATTCCCAGAAACCCGATTATCTGAACAGAATTTCAAAATGTTTAATCCCGCGACGTTATAAAAAAAAACAAATTATAAACAAATTAGAACAATTTTCAAATGCCATTTTAGAGGGGAGTTAAATTGAAATTTGAATTTATCAATACATTTATCGAAAACATACATAAAAATAAAAGTGATAAGATTTTAAACATGTTTATATTCTTTTGGTAACAACCGCGTTTTTGCAATTAAAAATCAAGTAACATTTAATAAACAAATTAAATATCTCATAAATTATTAAATAATTTTTAACAATTTTTTTTGCTTAATACTGCTAATATAGCGCAACTTCTCCTACTAAATAAAATAATTTATACTGCTTATTTAAAACGCAAAAAATATTTTATTTCAAATCTGATTCTTAAATTTTATATAGAATTATTTAAATAAACAGGGGGTCAAATTTAATTTAGTATGTCTTATGTGAAAGACTTGTCCTTCAGATTTGTAGAAAAATCCCTAAAGACCTTCATTAAAATGTAAATTACCTCAGCAGTTAAAAAAGTAAATATTGTGCAAAAGTGACCCCTTTTTAATTGTTTAAACAATGATCCCCTTATATGATTTTGATACTTTCTTAAAAATTCTTTTGTACTCACCTGAACTTTGATATATAACTTGTTCCAACCTGTACGAATTTACATTTTGATTTACATGTAGTGTAATCTTATTTTACTAGAATATTATTAGTTATCCCACGATTCAAAAAAAATGAATATATTTAAATAAACATTGGTCCGAAATTTTGCGTCTACGCTCTTAAGATCAATTACTTCAAATCAATTGGATTGATTTGGTCACAAATGAAAAGGTCCTCATAAGAATGAAGAAAAACCGAGAGATACTAAACACCATTAAATCTCAAAAGTTACAATACCTCGGACCCATTAATCGCAATGAATTCAGATATGAACTCCTACAAGCCATCCTGCAAGAAAAGTATTGCGAGGAAAGCGAGGTCCAAAAAGAAGAACATCCTGATTAAAGAACCTCAGAATCTGGTTCAGCACAATATCTGTGCAGCTTTTCTGCCCTGCTGCAGACAAGATAAAAAGATTGCCATGATGATCGGCAACATTCATTACGGATAGGCACATCAAGAAGACGAAGAAGATATAGGATTAAATTAGGATTAAACCTAGATACGGGGATTTAATTTATATATTATGTTCTGAAATTCGGCATCATCGTGATAAGAGGCGATAAAGAAAAAAGTTTTTTAGGAAATTAGTGATAAAAAATTCACATTTACAAAGTATTTTCAAACAAATATTCTCATTTTAAATGAAAACTAAAACTTATTTCCATGATAAAACCTATACTAATGTATAGGGCCACCGATCGTTTTCAGTCAAGATCCAGTTGGCTCACCTAGAGCGGTTGGCATGCGTTGACATTTCAGGAGCCATAAGGACAACTCTCACAGCAGTTCTTGAGGTTCTGCTGGATTGACCTCCCCTACATCTCGTTGTAGAGCACGAAACCATGGTATAGTATTTTTACTACAAAAGCGATATTACGTAGGTCAAAATTTTTGACGTAAGAGAACTGTCAAAACATTAGAATGTGACTTTTAATTATTGCCATGTTTATTATAAACATGGCAATAATGAAAAGTCACATTCTAATGTTTTGACAGTTCTCTTACGTCAAAAATTTTGACCTACGTAATATCGCTTTTGTAGTAAAAATACTATAGCAGCCTATCGTCTCAATTGCTCTGGATACTGGTTGGGAATGAATAGACGGACGGGGCATTGTGACATTATAGACAGGCTATCGAGTGTAACAAGTTTTCTATGGTACAGGTAAGGACAGCATGGCTCCTCATCCTTTCTTCTTGATTCAATTTCCTGACCAAGATGAGTGGATGGAACGAGAACCCACACTAATATATCGGAATCACATGTTCTACAGATGGTACCTTTCACCTTGAGTCTAATCAAGCTCTCGGTTCCCATGCATCAGTTTTTCAGACCGAGATCTTTGAGATTCTGGTACATACTCAAGTGATAATAGATAGGATTTGATCAGGCAGGACCATCTCTATCTGCTCTGAGAGCCAGGCAGCGCTATGGGCTTTAGAACGCACAAGGTCAGTTCTAAGCTGGGTCTTAAGTGCAAGGCAGCACTGGACTTTGTTGCTCAGACCAACAGGGTTAGCTTAGTATGGGTACGTGTGGAGTGAAACAAAACGAGCTAATGCCTTGGTAAGACGAGGCTCATCCGTTCTGCCTGTGGGACCCGAACCTGTGGTTTTGGTACCCTTCCTTACTGGTCGGGGTAGTCTCAAGGAGCTTCTTCTGCAGAGGTTCCAGGACTCCTGGACTAGCTGTGGAGGTTTGAGACAGGCTAGACTCCACAAAGAAGGGCTATGCAAAAATCTCACAGTCCAACTTTTCCTTTTAGACCGTAGAAGATGCTCCCTGATGGTCAGTATGCTCACCGACCACTGTAGATTGTAGATTCATCTTCTTAGATTGGTTCACGGTGTCGTCTATGTGATGAGGAGGAGGAAATCTCCTCACATGTTCTCTGAAAGTGTCAGGCATTGGCCTGATGGCAGATACTGGGATCGGACTTTATGCAGCCGAGTTAGGCGATAGAGTCTTTGAAGATACTTATGGCTTTTTGTGAGGCCAAAAGGTTGATGAACGATTAGTCGTTCAGGGCAGCAGAGGAGCTCAAATTTACAGGTTCTGCTGATTCTGAGGAGAGACGTGGAAGCACAGTGCAGCCTAAGCTTCAGAAACACCGAAGACAAGGTTCTTGTGCATCTGGCCCGTATCATAGGGGTAATACAATGGACCGGCCATAGAAGGTCTAAGTATCTGAAGGGCTCACAAATGTGCCCTGCCTCGATATACCATACCATACCAACACTTATTTCCATTAAACATAATTCAAGTTTAAGCTTTGACTTACAATGGTGAAGATCACAGATTCCCAAGATCTGGCTCCCAGATCGCCAGTTTGAATCGAGCAGTATCTCGGCTGCATAAAGGAACGGGGATTCATGCGTGCTTTTATGCTGGCGATCCAGGCATCCACCTATCCCTACTACGAGACGATCCTTCTGAAACTGGTTTCCAACTAGTTTTCAACCGTGCGTTGTTTTAAAACAGTTGCGTGGACTCTGGACCAAACTGTTGTTGGTGATTTTGTTGAACATCCATATTAAACTATGAAGATATTTCTAGTAAAACCTGGACCTTCAAGGCATAGTGTTAAAAAACCTAACCCTCAGGGCAATTGTAAATAGTACGACAGCTAGTAGGGTGGTCAGATAAGTACTTGGCCTTTTCGCCTGGTGGCTCCACTATCGCAAGAGAAATATACTATCGGGTAACACATTCTTGTAGACGGCCTATGTTAAAATCTCAGGTCAATCGGACTAGTAGTTTTTAGAAAAATGAAAAAAGAGCAATAACGGTTGGTGATTCGACTCTAATTTTTGGAAGGGAACTAACGCAATGAATTCAAAGAGCGCCTAGATGCTGGGTATGGTGACTCTTCTCCTTCGGTGGCGACCGTCAAAAATTAGTTTAATCAGTTTCAACGTGGTCGCAGATTGGTATTTGTTAAGTGACGCCCAGAGGCCCCAAAAACGGCTACCACCGAAGATAACGTGAAAAAAATCCACGATCTCGTATTGGCAGACCGCCGACTGAAGGGGCTCGAGATAGCTGAGAGACAGTATGCATCTCAAAAAATTACGTGAATTATATTCTGCATGAAATTTTGGGCACAAGAAAGCTGTCAGCGCGATGGGTGCGTATTTGCTCACAGGCTCACATGGACAGTAAGCGCAACCATGAAACCACTTTAGAGCAGTATCTGAGGCTTAATCAAAAGAAGTTTACATATATATTGTTTCATAACCTCCGACAAAACATGGTACCACTGGTATACTCGTACACCAGACACCAAGGAACAGTCGATACATAACAGTGAACATAACCCCGCTAACGTGCTCCGAAGAGGGCGAAGACTGTCGAATCGTCCGGAAAGGTGAGGCCCACAATTTTCTGGGATTCACAAGAAGTGGTCTGTATAAACTTCCAGTAATAGATCAAAACGGTCATAGGGCTTTACTTTCCAGCATTATTGGGCGGATTTGACGCAGAATTTTACAAAAAACAGCCCTAATTGCCACTAATTGGGGAAGACGCCAAACTCTTCCACAATGATAGCTCATCGGCTCATACCTCTGCCGACGCCATGGCCAAATTGGTCGAATTCGGCTACGAATTGCTGTCCCATCACCGTATTCTCAAGATTTGGCCCTGTATGACTTATATTTGTTTCCAAATTTGTAGAAATCATTCGCCCGGGCAGAAATTTAAGTCGAATGGGAAGTTCATCACCACCTATTTTGCAGACCTCGAGAAAATGTATTTTTCAGATAGGTTAAAGGAGGTGGAGCATGATTGGGTCATGTCTACCGAACTAACAGGAACTCACGTTCAGAAATAAACCACTACTCCAAAATTTTAGTTCTCCTTTTAAAGGCTAAGTACTTATCGGACCGCCGTAGTACAGTATACTTTTATGGTATAGTCCTCTAAACAGTCATCATCATTCTCTTTGCCTTATCCCTATGCGCGGTCATCTTTCCTAGTCCTCTAAATAGTGACAATCCAATTCCTGAAAGTGTTGTTCCTGTTCCTGTTTTGTGGTTATTTATCACTAGATGATAGAATAGAAAGAATAGAAAAAGCCAGATCCATATTCACTAAAATGAAGAGAGTGTTCTGTGGAAGAGATTTGAGCCTTGAAATGAAACTTCGCCTGATGAGATGTTACGTACTTTCTGTGCTGTTCTACGGAATGGAGTCATGGACGCTGAAAAAGATTGATATCAAAAAATTTGAGGCATTTGAACTGTGGATGTATCGCAGAATCTTGAGAATATCATGGACGGAGAGAGTCACAAACGTAGAGGTCTTGAGAAGAATGAATAAAGACAAGGAAGTCATATTTACGATCAAAAAAACGAAAACTGCAATATTTGGGACACACTACAAGAGGCGAAAGATATGAACTGCTTCGAATAATTATACAGGGGAAGATAGCAGGAAAAAGGTCCATAGGAAGAAGACGAAACTCCTGGCTAAAGAATCTACGGGAATGGTATAGCTGTAGCAACAACGAATTGTTTCGGTCAGCAGTTTCGAAAATACGTATAGCCCTGATGATCGCCAACCTTCGGAACGAAGATGGCACTTGAAGAAGAAGAAGAAGATCACTAGATGCTTATGTGAGAGTGATTTTTCTGAACTGTTGAATATAAAAAATAAATATAGAAATAGAGGATAATTTAGACTAAAGCCAAACATATGCTTACATCAAGGGCAAGACGAAACAAAATAAACTTCTTCCAAACAGGTCTCTACAGCTTTAGGAAGGTTTACGTACTTAGGATCCCTAACGTATGTCCTAAAAGTTTTGGCACAAAATATTTCTGGAAATTTTTTGTTGATGAAAAAATGTATCTAAACACTAACTAGTTATCATAAATTATAACTCAATGCTTAACTAAAACTATACTATCAGATTATGTGGAATGGCCCATTCTTCTCTACTAGGCGCAAATTTCTACGAATGTCTTTCATGAGGTCCTGGGCGGAATTCAGATCAATTTCTCTTGGTTGTAAATTCGCCGTCTTAATTGTTATTCATCTTGGGCTTCCCAGCCTCCATGATAAACTTTCCTAGACAATAAAGCTCAAAAATCCTCTATTGGGCGAGCCTGGGGCAAGTTCGGCAGATTATCATTTTTGGGAACAAAAGGTATTTGGTGTTGTACAGAAGCCAGTCTTGGTTAATCCTTTTTAGTAATAATATGATGCTAGGGCTGAAGAAGTTGCGCATGAGAGTATTTAAGGCATTTATGTCTCTTTAAATATTTAAGACCATTTCTCCTCAATTCCAACGGTATCGTACTCTTCGAAGATCTGTATTGACGAGCCAATCTTCTATTAGTTTCCATTCCAAGGTAGTTTTTTGTTTTTTTTTTTTTTCACCAATCTCTCTGACTTCTGTGCAGTAAATACACGTGGTCTTCCACATTTTAGTAGCTTCAGCCATGGTATTCCCTGCTTACATTCCGTTTTTGTTCTATAAAAGTTTCTGCGTTAATTGTTTTCATTCTGAAATATTCGACAGATTTCAGCTTTGAGTGCACGCCCAACCAACTTGTAGATACTTTTTTTATTTCTAATTTATACTACATCTTAAAACGAAAAATTCAAAATAAATAAAACTTAACTGAAAGTATACAATATAAAGAAGCTTTTGTTTCCAAAGGCAACTGGATATTATTTTGTTTTTGTTAAAATTAAAGCCAATGAATTTTGTGCCAAAACTTTTAGGGCAGACGTTAGTTACCAAAAATAATGATGTAAGAGAATAAATAAAGAACAGACTAAAAAAGCAAAACAAGCATACTACGCAACTAAAAAACTGCTTAGTTCTAAAATACTATAAAGGGAACTGCTGAGGATTTTCAGTCTCCTTAAAGCTAAGCCTAAGCAGTATGGACTGATTATTAATGAGTAAAAAACAAAGTAGGTACTACGGTAATGGGTATGAATCACATATGAATACACATAACTGAAGACTACCACAAACATCGAGAGTAAAGAGTATTGCTTCAAATACCTAGGTGAAGCACTTTGAGCATCTAGGAGTAACCCTGAGAAGTAAATGGGAAGAAAGCCAAGAAATTCAGAACCGAATTTCTAGAGGAAGGAAGAGCCGTACAGAAATTACTAAGCGCAAAAAAATTTTCGGAGAGGGAAAATTGAGACTATACCGAACAGTGATCCAGCCCACATTCCATTGCGGCAGCGAAACATGAGTTATGAACAAAAATCAAATGCTGAAACTCTAAGAGGGGAGTGTTCTAAGGAAGATATTCGAGGGAGTAAAAGATGATGAAGCTGTTTGGAAGAGACGAATAAATGCGGAGATCATAGAGCTGTACCGGTAACCAGAAATTAGTCAGATCGTGTGATCAAAGAGATATAGATCGTTGGAACATCTTGCGAGAATGGCTGATGCAAGCTGGGCAAAGGATTCGCTGTTGAGGAGGGAAGGAAAAAAGAGAAGAGGACGACTACGGAAAAAGTGGATAGAAGCGTGAAAGGAAGACCTTGAAACAATCAGGATATCAAATTAGAGAACTGCGGCAATAGACAGAGGAAAATGGAGGAAAGCAGTGGAAAATTTCCAAGCCGTGGCACCTTAAGGCGTATCAAGCAGTTTATATATTTGGAAATCTGGAACCATATGAGATGAAAGATTGGTTGAGGTAAATTTTTATACTGTTGCCGAAAAAACTAAGCAAAAACCAATGTAATAATCATATATCGATGAATTTGAATATTTAAAAAAGGTGGGAGAAAAGCTTGTCTTATTCTTTGGTTGACTTTGATTGATGTTAAACTCTTTTTAACGTCTCTTTCGCTAACGATCAAAAAAACACAGCAGGACAAAATGTTGCCCCCTTGTCTTATTATTTGGTTGACTTTTATTGACGTTAACCTATTTTTAACGTCTCGTTCGCTATCGATCAGAAAAAACAAAACAGGATCAGAAAAAACAAGGCAGGACAAAATTTTGCCCCTTATCTTATTGTTTGTTTGATTTTGATTGATGTTAATCTCTTTGTAACGTCTCGTTGCCTAACCATCAGAAACAACAAAGTAGGACACAATGTTTCAATATTGTATCTAACAATTATTTGTTATAATTACTTATAACTTATTTACCTTAATTAAAACTTATAATTATACCTTATATATAATTAAAGTTAATTTGCCGCACACGTGGAAAAAATAAAACTACTTTAGACCTTAATTTTCTATTGTTTTATATCCAACACGCGGGGTTTTATTCGGTATGTCAGTTATTTAGCGTTGTTATGTTGTTGATCCTTATGTTTATTTCATTGATTATAAACAAGGCATTGATAAAGTTAGGCTACAAAGAGTTTGGTTACAAGAGGTACTTGAATAATTACTAACTTGGATTAGATCCAGCATTGTATTGTTTCAGATTTATTTTTTATTATCTAATCTGTACCTATCCATTATTTCGATGGTTGAAAGGTAAAAGGTTGTAACCCACAGCCACAATTTTTCAGGAATTAGATAAAACGTTCCATTTAAATAAATAATGATGAATTAACCTAATAATTTTTTCTTTAATTTATATATCAATCATTTACCTCATTAAATTGCTTAAATGACACGTTTTTCCTCCTTCCTGAAAAAAGTTGATTTGTGGGTTACCTTTCAACCAAAATAATAAAACAAATAATAATAATAATAATAATAATAATAATAATAAGAGTAGCGCCAATACCCAGAGAGTAGCAGGGATACTTGCCGTGGAACAAAAACTGACACCTGGCAGTAGGTATAAAATGCACACCCATGAGAATGGAGAATAATAATTTATGTTTAGGATCGCTGCCTGGGGATCGCCAGGGCACGTCTGGAGCCGGCGCTGGACGTGACAGCATGCGGGACGTCGGTGGCAGGGTGTTGAGGAGGCGGGCCCCTGTCATACAATCAGCTACAGCCCAACCACAACCACAACCACAAGCGAGCCAAACAACAACAAGAGCTCCACCCGCCGAAGGTGCTGCGCTGGATCATCAGCCGGCGCTCACTCAAGCGGGACGACCGAGGCAGCGCATGAAATGGACTGTGTCCATTAATGAAAACATTTTGCGCTTCTACTACAAGGTGACAAACCTCGGTCAAGAAACAATCGGCTACCGACAACAGCTGTATGCCGAATTTTGCAGGACGTACCCAGATATTCAAGTATCGGAGCAACGAGTATCAGACCAATACCGGGTAATTATAAGAAACAACCTTATCCCAGAGACTAGACGCAATATCATCAGAAGCGAAGTCGAACGGGAGATCCATAACGATGTTGTAATTGAAGATCAAGTCCCCAATGAAGTGCATGAGCAGATTCCTGAGCTTGCCATACAAGAAACTCAACCTGACAATACAGAGCAGGAAAACAACGAGCTACATGATAACCTAGTAAGCGAAATGGCACGTGCTGTACAAGAGTTTAATGGAACAAACCCACTTAGCAGACCACCGCTACCACGAATAAACTCTTGTAAGAGACTAGGTGTGCTGTTATAAATTGTGAACACTGAAGTCCTACCCAATTATGTCGTAGAAGCCCACACATTAGAGTATCTGCACATGCTAATCTACTGTGCAGCAACAGCAATTGCTAATGTAATGGGCATTAAGATCAGAACACGACGGGGTACTAATAACGAAAGGACTGGTAGCAGAATTGCACCCTGGGAAAAAAGACTGCTCGGAAAGATTGAATTGCTGCGTAGGGACATTGGTCAAGTCACAGAATATATACGAGGTGTAAGAAGTACAAGAGTCATCAGGAGAGCTGAAGAAATAATACGGAATACTGCAATACACTCAAGATACGATCCAGAAAACAACACAGCCCAACAGTGCCTGGATACATTAAAACAAAGACTCTCAGTTTATTCAGGACGACTAAGAAGGTACAAAGTGAGTAACAACCGAAAATCCGACAATGCCCTTTTTGAGACTGCTGAGAAGGCGTTCTATCGGAAACTCAATTCCGCCGTAGAAAAACTCGATAAGTCTTATCCAAACCAAGAAGAAATTCATGAGTTTTGGGGAAATCAACTTTCCACACCAGCTGCTCTTAACAACAATGCAGTATGGATAGAAGATACGGCACAGAACTGCCAACACTACACTACTACTCTCTACGAACCCTTCACCACTGAAGAAGTCTCAAATATCATCAAAGAGCTTCATAACTGGAAATCTCCTGGACCAGACGGAGTTCAAAACTTTTGGCTCAAGAAGTTTTGGAGTGTTCATGAATGCTTATCAACACTAATTAATCATGTTATTTCTAATCCGCAGGATATACCATCATTCCTAACTCAGGGAACCACTTATTTAATACCGAAGGATCAAAATAACACCCAAGATCCAGCAAAATACCGCACAATTACTTGTCTTCCAACTTTGTATAAATTGGTCACATCCTGTGTAGCCCGGCGTATCTACCAACACTGTGCTCTGAACAATATCATAGAGCCTCAACAGAAAGGATGTGCTAAGGGTTCCATGGGTTGCAAAGAACAACTTATCATTGATTCAGTCATTTCTAATCAAGCATATTCCAAAAAGAGGAACTTATTTACTGCTTTTATTGATTACAAGAAGGCCTTTGATTCAGTGCCGCATGAATGGCTTATAGATATATTGAGAATATATAAAGTCGATGATAATATAGTGACCTTTTTACAACATATAATAACAAAGTGGAAAACCAGAATTCACCTTCAAATACCTGGTGAAAGTAACATCGAAACTGAAAATATCGCAATCAGCCGGGGCCTGTTTCAAGGAGATTCGTTGAGTCCTCTGTGGTTCTGTCTAGCTATGAACCCACTATCTCAGCTATTGAACTCCACAGATGCAGGTTTTGGCATCAAAAATAACAACAATGTGGTGGCGAAGCTTAATCATTTATTGTACATGGATGATTTGAAATTAATGGCTTCCACTCGAAACCAACTCGACGAGATGCTAAAAACTGTAGAAACTTTTTCTAATGATATTAGTATGCACTTCGGACTAGACAAGTGCCGTATTTTAAATATAGTCAGAGGAAAAGTACAGCCCGGAGGATTTGATATGCAAAATGGCCAGAACATCGAGGCCATGGGTGAAAACGATATGTATAAATATCTTGGAGTAAAGCAAGCGCGGAAAATTGACCATAAACAAATGAAAACAGAGATAACTACTGAGTTTATACGAAGGGTAAAACAGCTGCTTCGCTCACACCTTAACAGTAGAAATTTGTTTAAGGCACTAAACACCTACGCATGTTCCGCGCTTAGCTACTCATTTGGTATTATTAAGTGGACAAAAACAGATATAGATGCTCTTCAACGAAAAGTACGAACACACCTCACAAAGGCACAAAAACACCATCCTAAAAGTGCAGTAGAAAGAACAACATTACCACGGAATCTAGGAGGAAGAGGACTTATGGATATAGGTGAGCAATTAGATAAACAAATTACTAATTTAAGAACTTATTTTCAGATGCAGGCTGAGACATCTACTCTACATCGCGCTATCTGCGCAGTAGATGACACAACACCGATCAAACTGAGGGAACCAGAAATGCGCATAAACCACCTCACTAAAGACGAAAAAGTGCGCGCCTGGATGGGTAAACCTCTGCACGGGCGACATCCCAATGAGGTCAGCCAAGATTATGTCGACAATATAGCGTCGAACTACTGGTTGACATCAGGCAAGATGTTTCCTGAAACGGAGGGTTCATTACTTGCCATTCAGGATCAGGTTATACCAACCAGAAATTACCTGAAATATATCATCAAAGACCCTCAGGTTCAAAACGACAGATGCCGATATGGATGTCAAGCCCAAGAAACCATCCAACATCTTACAGGGGGCTGCCAGGCATTTGCTGCAACTGAATACAAGGAACGGCATGATGCAGTGGGAAAAATCCTTCATCAAGAGATAGCTATCAAGCTGGGACTTCTCCAAACAGACCATCTCCCGTATTATCAATACGTCCCTGAGAGTATGCTTGAGGATGGCAACTACAAGCTATACTGGGACCGCACTGTGCTCACAGACCAAACAGTGGCAAATAATAGACCAGATCTCGTACTAGTTAATAAATTAACAAGACAAACAACACTAATTGATGTGGCGATACCTAACAACAATAATCTACGTAGTAAATTTACTGAAAAGATCGCCAAATACAGAGATCTAGAAATTCAAATAAGAAGGCAATGGAGAATGCAAAGTACCCAAACGATACCGATTATTATTTCTACTACTGGAGTCATTCCGAAGACCTTCCTCGAAAGCATAAAAAAGCTGGGTCTGAATGAACATCTTTATAAGACCATGCAGAAAGCTGTACTACTCGCGACGGCCAGATGCGTACGAAAATTTCTGGGAGATGCACCTGCATTCCAAGTCACCTAGGGCTCGATAACACGGAAAGAGTCCCACCAGAGCTCAATCCTTTTGATACCGTAGGTATCTGGGATGAGTCAATTTTCCCCTTTAGAGGGAGTGTGAGCCGTATGGCTAAATCTGGATAATAATAACAAATAGTGACCTTTTTAAGACATATAATGAGAGATTGGAAGACTAAAATTCACCTCCAAATACCTGGTGAAAACAATATCGAAACCGAAAATATCGCAATCAACCGGGGCCTATTTCAAGGAGACTCGTTGAGTCCATTGTGGTTCTGTTTAGCTTTGAACCCCCTTTCCCAGCTCTTAAACTCCACTGACTCAGGTTTTAGCATTAAAAGCAATAATACTGTGGTAGCGAAGCTCAATCATCTGTTGTATATGGATGATTTGAAATTAATGGCTTCCACTCAAGAACACCTAGAAGAGATGCTAAAAACTGTAGAAACATTTTCTAATGATATTAGTATGCAGTTCGGTCTAGACAAGTGCCGTGTTTTGAATATAGTCAGAGGAAAGGTACAGCCCGGTGGATTCGATATGCAAAATGGCCAGAACATCGAGGCCATGGGCGACAACGATATGTACAAATATCTTGGAGTAAAGCAGGCGCGGAAAATTGACCATAAGCAAATGAAAACTGAGATAACTACTGAGTTTATAAGAAGGGTAAAACAGCTGCTTCGTTCACAGCTTAACAGTAAAAATTTGTTTAAGGCACTAAACACCTACGCTTGTTCCGCGCTTAGCTATTCATTTGGTATTGTTAAGTGGACAAAAACGGATATAGAAAATCTTCAGCGAAAAGTACGAACACACCTCACAAAGGCACAAAAACACCACCCTAAAAGTGCAGTAGAACGAACGACATTACCCCGGTATTTAGGAGGAAGAGGACTTATGGATATAGGTGAGCAATTAGATAAACAAATTGCTAATTTAAGAACTTATTTTCAGATGCAGGCTGAGACATCTACTCTACATCGCGCTATCTGCGCAGTAGATGACATAACACCGATCAAACTGAGGGAAGCAGAACTGCGCATAAACCACCTTACGAAGGACGAAAAAGTGCGCGCCTGGATGGGTAAACCTTTGCACGGGCGACATCCCAATGAGGTCAGCCAAGATTATGTCGACAATATAGCGTCGAACTACTGGTTGACATCAGGAAAGATGTTCCCTGAAACGGAGGGTTCATTACTGGCCATTCAGGATCAGGTTATACCAACCATAAACTACCTGAAATATATCATCAAAGACCCTCAGGTTCAAAACGACAGATGCCGATATGGATGTCAAGCCCAAGAAACCATCCAACATCTTACAGGGGGCTGCCAGGCATTTGCTGCAACTGAATACAAGGAACGGCATGACGCAGTGGGAAAAATCCTTCATCAAGAGATAGCTATCAAGCTGGGACTTCTCCAAACGGACCATCTCCCGTATTATCAATACTTCCTTGAGAGTATGCTTGAGGATGGCAACTACAAGCTATACTGGGACCGCACTGTGCTCACAGACCAAACAGTGGCACATAATAGACCAGATCTCGTACTAGTTAATAAATTAACAAGACAAACAACACTAATTGATGTGGCGATACCTAACAACAATAATCTACGTAGTAAATTCACTGAAAAGATCGCCAAGTACAGAGATCTAGAAATTCAAATACGAAGGCAATGGAGAATGCAAAGTACCCAGACGATACCTATTGTTATATCTACTACTGGAGTCATTCCGAAGAACCTCCTCGAAAGCATAAAAAGGCTGGGTCTAAATGAACATCTTTACAAGACCATGCAGAAAGCTGTACTACTCGCAACGGCCAGATGTGTACGAAAATTTTTGGGAGATACACCTGCATACCAAGTCACCTAGGGCTCGATAACACGGAAAGAGTCCCACCAGAGCTCAATCCTTTTGATACCGTAGGTATCTGGGATGAGTCAATTTTCCCCTTAGAGGGAGTGTGAGCCGTATGGCTAAATCTGGATAACAAATACCCGGTAAAAACAATATCGAAACTGAAGATATACCAATTAACCGGGGACTTTTCCAGGGGGACTCCTTGAGTCCACTTTGGTTCTGCCTAGCAATGAACCCACTATCTCAGCTACTGAATTCCACTGACTCAGGCTTTAGCATCAAAAATAACAATATTGTTGTAGAGAAGCTTAATCATTTGTTGTATATGGATGATCTAAAATTAATGGCTTCAACTCGAAAACACCTAGATCAGATGCTAAAAACTGTAGAAACCTTCTCTAATGATATTAGTATGCACTTCGGTCTAGACAAGTGCCGTATTTTAAATATAGTCAGAGGACAGGTTCAGCCCGGTGGTTTCGATATGCAAAATGGCCAGAACATCGAGGCCATGGGTGAAAATGATATGTATAAATATCTCGGTGTAAAGCAAGCGCGGAAAATTGACCATAAACAGATGAAAACTGAAATAACTTCTGAATTTGTACGAAGGGTAAGACAGCTTAATCGGTCATATCTCAATAGTAAAAATTTGTTTAAGGCATTAAATACGTACGCCTTTTCCGCGCTTAGCTACTCATTTGGTATTATCAAGTGGTCAAAAACCGATATAGAAAGTCTTCAGCGGAAAGCAAGAACACTTCTTACAAAGGCACACAACCATCATCCTCGCAGTGCAGTAGAGAGAACAACATTACCGCGGTATCTAGGAGGAAGAGGACTCATGGACATAGGTGAGCAATTGGATAAACAAGTGGCTAACTTAAGAACTTATTTTCAGGCATAGGCTGAATCATCTACTTTACATCGTGCAATCTGCGCAGTAGATGACTCAATGCCGCTTAAACTGAGGGAACAAGAAATGCGCATAAACCACCTATCTAAGGACGAAAAAATGCGCACCTGGATGGGTAAACCACTGCATGGACTGCATCTCAATGAGGTCAACCAAGAATATGTCGACAGTAGAGCGTCGAACTATTGGTTGGTATCAGGAAAGATGTTTCCCGAGACAGAAGGTTTCCTACTTGCCATTCAGGATCAGGTTATTCCAACTAGAAATTACCTGAAGTACATTGTAAAAGATCCTCAGGTCCAAAACGACAAATGCCGATATGGATGTCAAGCCCAAGAATCCATCCAACATCTTACCGGGGGCTGCCTGGCGTTTGTCGGAACTGATTATAAAGAACGCCATGACTCAGTAGGAAAGATTCTCCACCAAGAACTAGCTAACAAACTTGGACTTCTCCAAACCGATCATCTTCCTTATTATCAATATGTCCCTCATAGAATGCTTGAAAACGACAACTACAAGCTATACTGGGATCGCACTGTGCTCACAGACCAAACAGTGGTGCATAATAGACCGGATCTCATACTAGTTAAAAAACTTACTAGGCAAACAACATTAATAGAGTTGGCGATACCTAACAACAATAATCTGCGTGTTAAGCACAACGAAAAAATCGCCAAGTATAGAGATCCCGAAATACAAATAAGAAGACAATGGAGAATGGAAAGTACCCAGACAATACCTATTATTCTTTCTACTACTGGAGTCATTCCAAAGAACCTCATAGAAAACATCAAAAAGCTGGGTCTAAATGAACATATTTACAAGACTATGTAGAAAGCTGTGCTACTCTCGACCTCCAGATGCGTGCGCAAATTTTTGGGAGATACTCCGGCGTACCAAGTCACCTAGGGCTCGATAACACGGAAAGAGTCCCACCAGAGCTCAATCCTTTTGATACCCTAGGTATCTGGGTTGAGTGAATTTTCCCCTTAGAGCGAGTGCGGGCCGTATAGCTAAATCTGGATAATAATAAAATGAACATCTTTACAAGACCATGCAGAAAGCTGTACTACTCGCAACGGCCAGATGTGTACGAAAATTTTTGGGAGATACACCTGCATACCAAGTCACCTAGGGCTCGACAACACGGGAAGAGTCCCACCAGAGCTCAATCCTTTTAATACCGTAGGTATCTGGGATGAGTCAATTTTCCCCTTAGAGGGAGTGTGAACCGTATGGCTAAATCTTGATAATAATAAAACAAATCGACATTTGTTTTCCAGTAGCTGTTTGATACATCAAATTAGTTTTAGGATTAACTATTTAGATGGGAAATAAGCCAAAATTAAATTGAAAAATAATTTTATTAACGTTTCGAAGCCCAAATCGGGTTTCGTTGTCAAAATACAAAATACTACTAAAATAAACAAAAATGTTTTTGCTTAGTAAAAAAATTCTTCTAATAATTTATTTAATCTGACTCATTTATATTGGCAATTCAGACGTATATTATACATTTTAAAGTAGAAGACTTTAAAATGATATCACCAATATTTATGAGTTGCGTTCCTGGGACGACTTTACTAAAAGATAGTTCATCCGATTACATGGAATCAATCCCAACTCAAGAATATCCGCCACAAAAAATCATAACATGTGATCTGTGTTTAAAAAGACAACCAAATGCAACGATGACAGTAAAATTCTCGTGTTAGAGATTCCATAGTAAATCACGAGGGAAAACCAGGAAAAACCTCGTGATACTATCCCGACATCGTAAGTATTTGCTCTTACATTTAATTTACTTTCAAAAAAACTAATACCAAATTCTGACTTTAATATGTTTAAATTATAAATAATATTAATAATACATAGATATACAATAAGTAATAATAATCTTTTAGTAAAGTCGTCCCAGGAACGCAACTCATAAATATTGGTGATATCATTTCAAAGTATTCTACTTTAAAATGTATAATATACGTCTGAATTGCCAATATAAATAAGTCAGATTAAATAAATTATTAGAAGAATTTTTTTACTTAGCAACAACATTTTTGTGTATTTTAGTAGTATTTTGTATTTTGACAACGAAACACGATTTGGGCTTCGAAACGTTAATAAAATTATTTTTCAATTTAATTGTGGCTTGTTTCCCATCTAAATAGTTAATCATAAAAATGCCACAAGGAAATAGCTTCAGAACAAAATTAGTTTTATTAATAAAGGTAAAATTGGGGATAAATAATATTAACGATAGAGTTCCAGATTCAAATCAGTTTGTATAACCTCTTTTCTTAAAAATTTTAGCAGTAAATAGGGAATTTTCACATTTTTTTTATTACATAATAATGTTCGGTTTTGCATAAAAATGAGATTTCCAAAATTTCACGCTTCAAAAACTCATAATAACTTAGAAGTACAAATTTAAAGTCTTCTTTATCTTAAAATAGTTTAAACGACCCGTGACGTCACAGAGTTTGACTATGTGGTTCAATTTATGGTTATATTTCTTCTTCTTTAGTTTATTGGCCTCCACCTACTTGGGTATTTAGCCAGACCGTCGTCGGGGAATGAAGGAAAAATATTTATATTCCAATGACACTTATCGTATGTCACTGTAATAAAATATACCAGTTTGTTGAGATTGCAGTTTGATAAAGTTTTTGAAGGAAAGGAAAGAAGGTTTACTATTGAAAATAAAACCATTTTGTAAAAGTACAAATTTTCTATGAATAAGTTCAAACGATCAAAAACATTTGTAACGTCACATAACTGTATTTTCTACTGACGTTTATAATGTCTAATTTAAAATTATATAATACAATTGGTGTAGAATGTAAACATACAACCCTGTGACGTCACGATGCGTTTTGGTATAAGTTGAATTTTTAGTCGTCTTTAGGGGCCAAACGAAAGACAAACAAACCTTTTTTATTTTTGATACAGGTTCTAAATTATGTTCTGTTGTGATTTATACCATTTTTTCCAAATTTAAAATTTTATGTAAGTTCCCTATTAATCAGTACCGAATGCTTTAGGATTTTGAACATTTTAATTGCATTCTTCTTAGTACTTTGTCTATTTTCGTTACATCTATTAAAAAAGCCATACAATAATCATAATTTGGTGTATCATAGAGCCTAAAGACAACCACTATCATATCGCTCCACCCATAGCTGGCTGTTGCCTACAACCATTATATGCAAAGTACAATCTTTTGTTGACAAGAGTGTGATACAACCTCAATAATAACAATAATCTGGTGGTTGTGATTGCACACACTTTATTAACAAATTATTGTTTTTAATACCTTTTGACAACGATTTCCGGAGTGGAAATCGAAACGTTAAGTATTTTAGGTAAAAATATGTAATTGTCATTACAACCTAACTGTGGCTAATTCCATATAAACACAACATTAAATTAAAGCTCGTAAAGAAAAAAAGCTCGTTAGAGATAAAAGATGAGTGTCAATGTTCATACATAATTAAATAAATAACACATACCTCTTTTTTTCAAATAAATAAATTGTCTCCATTTCCTTTAGTAATAATTCAACATCAACATCTCTCAAGATTTCTTGAGAGAGTAGTTCTGTAATCTTCACATCGTGGCCTACCACAAATGGTACAAAAATTGCTAACAATAGTAAAACTTTCATGGTCATCAATATAAAATATAATTTTCACGTTGTTGTATATTTGATACACAAAACTCTGGTATGCAATCAATGAAAATACAACAATACATCTCTTAAATATTGATTTATATGAATACTTAATCAGATTAGGTGTTGAAATATGTTTATTTTTTTATATTCTGAGACAAGTAATCAACAACATGGTATTAATTTTTTTCTAACACAATAATACCTTTAATCTTTCACTATGAGATTAGGAAAAGATGTTTTCATAAACAACCTGTATTCATAAAATATTAAGGTACATATTATTGTGCGTTACAAATGTTATAGTGAATATCACTCATTATTTCAAAGCTCCATAGTCATTATGGCGGGTAATCATCATGCATCTAGTAGTATTTGTAATTTTCTAATGCCATTGTTGTGGGGAACAATATTTGTATTTATTTGTTGTATGTTATTTCTTTTATATCAGTTAAGAGCATCATCAATATTATTCAGATTATGAATGTACCCCGTGTTAGGTGGAAGCCTCCAAAAGGTCTTTATATTGTACACTTTGTACCTATTTAGAGGTGTATTTAGAGGACGTCTCTTATTCTAAAGGCCTAAGTGACCATATGAGAAACAGCAAAAAATTGTTTTCTATTGAAATTGTAGTAAATTTTTAATAAAAATAGTAAATAATATTATACTATCCAGTGTCTCCCAAAGTAGTGAAATTATTTCAATCTTAGATTTACTCTATACAGGGGACATAATATACACCATCGGATATCAATAGAAGTTCAGCGACGATTTTATCCCTTATAATTCAGTAAATTTGTACTCTACGAGCCCTCTAGTGGGAAAGTTTTGCGGTACTTCTAATTTCTTTCATTATATAATATATGTATTTAGGGCTGCTTTGAACGAAGGATCCTGAGAGGCATATTCGGTGGCATCTGTGAAAATGGTATTTGGAGGAGGAGGTACAACTACGAGGTATACCACAGATATAAACATATATTTTGTGGAAAAGACGTAGTATCTCTTATAAGAATAGGACGACTAAGATATGCAGGACATCTAGCAATATCACAGCATAACAACCCTCCTAGAAGAATCCTTATGTCACAACCTGTGGGAAGTAGAAATAGGGGTAGGCCAAAACTTAGATGGAAAGATGGTGTAGATGAGGATGGAAGAAAAATAGGCGCAGCAAACTGGCAACGGTTGGCAATATATAGGACTGACTGGCGTAATAGACTTGGGAAGGTCGAGGCTCTTTGATAGGGCTGTAGCACCATTGATGATGATGATTTAGGGCTGCTGAATTCGAATATGAGGTTTGCGGACAAAATTTCGTGACGGAACATTCAGTATAAATCGCGAAAAAAGCGAAAAATTTCTGCGTTTTCCCGCTTCTTTACTTAAATATCGAAAACTATTAACTTTTAGTAAATGGTTTCTTAACAGAAATTAAAGTACTTAAAATTCTCTACAAACATCACTATTTACTTTTTTTCAGACGCACCCTTCGGTCTAGAGTGCAAGTTGAAAATTGCCAATTTTTAACGGTCTCTGCAAACCCACTTTTTACATTTCAAAACTTTATTTTTATTAGAATGCTGTCATTTGATAAATTTCTCCTAGTTTTTTTTTCTGCACAAATAATTCAAAAGAAAAAAAGGTCGAAATTGTACAAATTCAGTATTACAAAAGGTAGGACTCTAACAAAATTAAACTTAAAATATCGTGATTAATAATATTACAATAATAATATTACAAATTAAAATACAAAATGTTGTATAAAATTATATGAGCCGTTGTCTTTTAGAAGGTCCTGGCTGGGTACTTCGGTGGCGATTGGTCCCGATATACATTCTGCTTGTTCTGGAAAATAAAAGAGATGGTGTCAGTTCTAAAGGAGAGGTGACGATTGCAAAATAGATTGCGAGATTAAACATCCCTTCCGCATTGTGCTGAGGTTTTTCGATGGCATCATGTCCTGGCTCAGGGTCTGATTGCTCCATCATCAGAGTCAGGAGTCGTTCTCCTGGAAAATTAAAGAGGTAGTGAGATAATGACTAGTCATCATATATCAAGGAGAGATTAATGATTACGAAATAACTTGTGAGATTCTACATATAGTGGATTGGCTAATCTGAGACACAACTGTCTACACTACAATCACAATAAAAATGCACTATATAGAAATAAACAAACCAAGACACGTTGAATGCTCGAGGAGCACTCCCAAATCATGATTTGGGAGTGCTCCCCGTGCTTGTTTATTTCTAGTGCATCTTTATTGTGATTGTAGTGTAGACAGTTGTGTCTCAGATTAGCGAATCGACTTTAACTATGTCTTTTCTTCAGTCCCTTCTACGTCTATATCAGAGCTATCTTGGGGATGTGCAAATCGGGAACAATGGAGGCCCGCCTTCCTGTATCCACAATTGCGTTGGCAGCCCTTTTTACATTTTCAAGAAACATACCGTAGTAGTGAGTTTGGTGTTGGGTCCAAAGCGGTTGGTACTGGCACGAGACCACTAATAGTTTTTTTCCAACCCCACTCACTTGGATCTTTTTGTTGCTCGTCAGGTGTGTCTTGATATAAAGGTAACCATTGCTGCACCTGATACTAAACTCTAAGTGAATGTTCTCGTGCAATAGTTTCGGTAGGGAATAATGAGGCAATGTTGATCTTATTTTTGTATGATGAAGATACGTATTGTCTGTATCTAAAATCGTTCAAACTGTTCTCTTTATTCTTCCATTTAGAGCCATGAGAATTATGTTTCCTTCTGTGCATTCGGGTTTTTAAAAACCTCAATGGTTGGTTGAAAGTCTGTGGTATTCTGCAGGACTTTAAGAAATTTCAGTTTCCCCTGATTAAACAATTCAGAAGTAGTATCACAACCACACATCGCATGTAGGAATAAGATATGGTCCATTAGAATTTTTTCGGCAGCAAGATGAGAATTGTAGAAGCTTTGCGAAACCTTTCCTTTTCCTGGCTTTAGTTAGAAAAAATACATTTTTTGTGTTAGGACTACACAGGCGAAACAAAATGACCAGAAGGTCGATATCTTCCCCCACCAATGTCACATGTTCATTTGACGGTGCCATCTCAAGAGCTGTTGTGATAATTAGGATATCAGCATCCTCCACAAGATATAGGATGTAAATTTATCAAATAACAGCATTCTAATAAAAAATAAAGTTTTGAAATGTAAAAATTGGGTTTTGCAGAGACCGTTAAAAATTGGCAATTTCCAACTTGCACTTTAGACCGAAAGGTTTGTCTGAAAAAATAATAAAATAGTGATATTTGTAGAGAATTTTAATTACTTAAATTTCTGTTAACACACCATTTAGTAAAAGGTAATAGTTTTCGAGATTTAAGCAAAAAAGCGGGAAAAAGCAGAAATTTTTCGTTTTTTTCGCGATTTACTCAATGTTCCGTCACGAAATTTTGTTCGCAAACCTCATATTCGGATTCATCAACCCAAAATACTTATATAATGAAAAAATCAGAACTACCCCAAAACTTTCCTAGTCAAAACACAATTTGATTGAATTATTATGCCTTTGAGAATACTGAAAATTGAAATCAAGAAGAGTAAAATATGTGAGAATTGTGGAGGTTCGTAGGAAAAATACATAAAAATTGAATTTTCTTTTGTAAAGAAAATCGAATGTATTGCGCGATTTTTCCCTTATGTGATTTTACAAATGGATGGTGGAGTGGTGTATTAATTCCATTTTTAAATTAAATTTTGGCATAAGGGCTACTAGTGTCCTAACAATTTTAATTATGACCTAAACATGTAAAGTTAATAAGTCAGTGTCCGTGATTTTCTCCTTCTTGCCACTTGAAACTTTTCTTGTTTTCACGATGATAAGGAACCTACAGAAAAAGGTATCACAGGAGGTGGTGAAAACGAGAAATTTAATTTTGGGAAAGTTGCGAAAATAAGGAAAATTCAATGTTATTTTCAGAAAAACCGAATCCGGTTCAACTATAAATTTCCTTTCTTTTTTGCTTATCTCATATGACATTTTTAGTACATAAAATGACATAATGACATAATAGTCGAGGAAATGGAGCTGGAAAAACGGCAAAACCTCGCAATTTTTTCGTCCAGCATCGATTTCTACAAAAATTTGGGATTAGGCTCATTTCACCCTCTAGTTCATTTTCTATATTGAGTCATTGTAAGCTTTTGGTTTTTTAAGGGTGAAAACAACCCCTAATTGTAAAAAAATTTAAAATAACATTTTAAACTTTAATATTGTCAAGATTTGCTTCTTATTAGTTACATAATGATTGTTTTATGCTTTAAGATGTAATATCATAATATTTCAACCCTTAACACCACCCTTGTTGGAGTTATATATAAAAAGTTTACTTATCCTAAAAGAATAATTTTGGCTTGCATCAATTTACATAAAAATTTGGGGTTAAGATCATTTTACCCTGTACTTCATATTCTATATCATGCTAAGGGCGTTGATAATTTTTAGGGGTGTAAACTACCCCTTATTGTCAAAAATATATAAAAACATTGTAAACTTTAATATGGGTAAAATTTGGTTTTAACTGGTTAAATAATGATTGTTCTATGCTTTAGGATATAACATCATAATATTTCAACCCTTAAAAACCACCCTTAATAATATTGCAGTTTTTATAAGTAGATAATTTAATAGATTTTTACAGAAAAAAAAGTGGAATTAAAGAGTTACAAAAACATTTATTTACACAAAAATACGAATTTACAAATATGTAAAAATACACATACAAATAGTTTTTTAGTCATCATCCAGGATACGAACCGGTTCTATGGTATTATATACATTGAAAATGCTCTATAAGCGGACTATTCGAAGTTTTCGAAAAAAAAAATTAGTTTTATAAACATAGCTCCTTTCATTTTTGGCGATAAAAAGTTCTTTCAATAACGGTTTTGTAGGATTTTTGAAGAGTTATAAGACTGTGTAAATTAAATTCCGCAAGATCCCTTAATTTTTCATTGAGGTGGGTTTAAAGGGCTCGAATAAGGGGGTGTTTGCTCGTAAATAGATGGTTTAAACAGCTATATCTCTCTAAGTGTTCACTATAATGAAATTCTCTGCATAAGGTTATTTTAGTTACTAAAATAGCTACAATTTTTTAGTCTATCATTTTTTTCGTATCTCCAGTATTTTCGGAGATATTTTGAAGAAAATGATGAAAAATGCGAAATTTCAAAAAATCAATTTTCTAAACTCCAATTTTTCTAATATTAGGGCTTTTAAATAGGTCAAACTTCTTGGGTATATTGATAATATAAATATAAAAAGAATTACAGAAAGGTGAAGACCAAGTTTTAATTACGAGGGAAGTTAGGGGGTGGTTTTTACTGTTTTTTTTTTTTTCGTAGAGAAAAACAGGTACCGACATTTTTTTTTGGTCATAAGTTGCTCAACTGACTAACTTTAAGCAACTGTTGTTCTATAGAGTTTTTTAACTTAGGTACTACGTTAATTTAGTAGTACTAGAATCATTTGCGACTAAAAATGTTTACTTTTCAACAACAAAAAAACACGTTTTCAGGCGATTCTTCGCAAATACTCAAAAAGTATTTTATCGAAAAATTATTCTTAGAAAAAATTTAGCATATAAAAAAACGAAAAAATGGTATATTCTTAGTCTATAGAACCAGTAAAAGCAAATTTGTAGCTCATGAAAAAGACGCTCTTATCCTTCAAATTTCAAATCAAATATTTTAACGTGATATTACCAAAAAATGAAGCTCTTTCGGGGGAAAACACATTAAAAAATTTTTAAAGTGTTTACAAAAAGCTTTTGTTTTTACGTTTTATAAAAGTTATATACGGGTAGGAAAGACAAAGGAACGAATTTTCGAACGTGGAAACAGACGACACTCCAGATTTACCAATTTCTGGACAATAATTGATCCAAAGGCTGGATGCTAAGAACGAAGCAGTTGTGGATGTTCAAGTTTTCAATGAGAGTCAAAATGAAAAAAACGTTAATGACCTCAAGTATGATGGTTTGGAAAATTTGGCTGGCTATATCTGCCATAAAGTGAAGGACTCCAGTATTCAATCCGAAGATTTTTCTACGTACATGTAGGTTGATCATTTGAGTGAGGGTGGTTTATGTAAACCATCAGACACTATTTTGTCATATGTATTGAGCAACTAGAGACAATTTTTCGTTCCACAAATGGTGATTCCATTTTAGTAACTAAAAATTATTTAGAAAACCTTATGTCCAAAAGTGTAACTGTAGACTGTTCTAATAAAGCGAAGAAGTTATTTTTTAGGTCTCGGATGTACTTCCGAATTAAAGAATTAAACAAGTCACTTAACAACCTGACATTGCGTAAAAGAAAAATTATAAGAACTGCTACATAGTTGCTGTATGTACGTCTATTTCACAATCACAAAATTTGAATTAAGTCCATGGCATGAAAACTGTAAAACTTATTTTTGTTTTTTCCGAGCCTGTCAGTTAAATCTGATAAAATACATTATTTAAAAAGTAAACATTTTGTTATTTTAACAATCCATTAAATTTATGGTTTCAATTTTTGGGGTTTCTCTTCCCCTTGGTAAAGATTATATTTTCTAATGTGTAGGCCAATAATCAATTTTTGCTAACTGACGAAATATAATAATTTTATTAGATATCGATTATATGAATATTATTTTTATTTTCCGGATCCCAATATAATCGAGACTGGGAACTTTACAAATAACTGAACATCTATTTAAATGAAAGGAAATAGTTTAATAATTTTCCTCTAAACTATAAAAATCACTTAGTTTGTTCTAATCATAATTCATTCATTTTTACTCTTCTCAAATTTCATTCGCGTTCGTATTACGAACGCATAGACGGGATTATGCTTTACTCTGTTGCTGACGTCATGCGCCAATCGGACGAGTTTCCGTAACTAGAATATCAGGGCCTGGCTATTATGTATGAGCAGAACCGCTACGTCCACGTGTGCAATGTGTGCGGCGCACACAGGCGCTAGCAATTTAGGGGCGCCACTAGAGTTTTCACAAAAATTTTAGGCGGGTCAAAATAACACTTACCCCATTTTTTTTCACCTTCAACCAAACGTTGGGATATCATAAAATAACACTTTGCAAGTCTGGTTTTAAAGTATTTATCTAATACACGCTGGTCCAGCAAAATTGATGCTTTAAGCAATTATACCGAATTTTGTCAGAAATTTATTATGCTTTATGTGATATAACACATTCGAATAAAAATCGTGATTCAAAATATCAATCTAACTTTTTAGGAGATAAAATATTAACATTTACATTCATATGCTCAGTTGTTCAGTCTACATATCAATGGTATAAAGTTCCGATGAATGTTAACTTCGTTAGCAAATTTTTCAATCAAAAACAATGAATATGCTGCTGGCCTTAAATGCTTTAAAAGAGATAAAACAATTGTTGCTCGAATTTAATGATATTATTACTACAGCAAATGAAACTGCAAAGAAACTGGATGTGGAGCCCAGTTATCAACGAGCCACACAGTTACGTTTTCGGAAAAAAAGCTGACAGTTCGATTACCATAAAGACGAACCGATTTTGGATCCTAAAATATCATACCAACTTAATTTCTTTTATTGTGTTCTCGAGCAAGCATTAATGTCAGTGAATAAAGATTTTCATAATAGAAAACCATGTTAATTCTTTAAGAGGAAACAGTAGCGATCAACAGGTAGCGAAAACGCGTTCCAAGATTGCGGCTGTAATTTTTAATATTTTTTCGAAATAAAATGAAATGAAAAACTAATGAAATAAAAAATTTTAGTAGTTCCAAAATGACACAAAATCTAGGCATCGGATAAAAAAGTTTATTTGAAGAGAGTGTATTTTTTTGTTCTTCTTAATGGCGGTACAGGCTCGTTTTTTTAATATTGTATTTAATTACAGAGTAATTTTCACATATTAATATATTTTTTAAATTGGGCTTTGTACCGCAATTCTTTATTATATTACTAATACGTTTGCCAAATATCTCGAAAAAATATTCAAAATTACAGCCGCAATCTTGGAAAGCGTTTTTGCTACTTGTTGATCGCTACTGTTTCCTCTTAAAACTTTTACACGTCTATTACGCCAGATCATCCATTTCATAAGTCCATATTTGGAATAGTTTCATATTTTTTTGCTAATTTTTTGCTAATTTATTACCACAAAAACAAATTTTTTGCTCCACCCCTAACCGAGAAACAATGGTTGATGTAGCGTAATATTACGTCACATCAACGATAGCCATATCTCGCGAACCTAAAGAGCTAGAAAATCGTACTACGCGGCATATTTTTTTGCTAATTTATTGCTGTCGATCTGCATATGCAACATACCCCAACACCACCCCTGCTTCCCTTACAGCTAAACAACACCCCCAAAAAACAAAGAAAAATATTGAAAAATGATTTTTGTGATATAGTTGACGGTTGATATTTAATTGCTAATTTTTTGCTGCCATTAGCCGCAAAAAACAATTTTTTTGCTCCACCCCTAACCGAGAAACAATGGTTGATGTAGCGTAATATTACGTCACATCGACGATAGCCATATCTCGCGAACCTAAAGAGCTCGAAAATCGTACGACGCGGCATATTTTTTTGCTAATTTATTGCTGTCGATCTGAATATGCGACATACCCCAAAACCACCCCTGCTTCCCTTACAGCTAAACAACACCCCCAAAAAACAACGAAAAATCTTGAAAAATGATTTTTGTGATATAGTTGACGATTGATATTTAATTGCTTATTTTTTGCTGTCATTAGCCGTAAAAAACAATTTTTTTGCTCCACCCCTAACTGAGAAACAATGGTTGATGTAGCTTAATATTATGTCACATCATCGATAGCCATATCTCGCGAACCTAAATAGCTAGAAAATCGTACGACGCGGCATATTTTTTTGCTAATTTATTGCTATCTGAATATGCAACATACCCCAAAACCACCCCTGCTTCCCTTACAGCTAAACAACACCCCCAAAAAACAACGAAAAATCTTGAAAAATGATTTTTGTGATATAGTTGACGGTTGAGATTTAATTGCTAATTTTTTGCTGTCATTAGCCGTAAAAAACAATTTTTTTGCTCCACCCCTAACTGACAAACAATGGTTGATGTAGCTTAATATTATGTCACCTCATCGATAGCCATACCTCGCGAACCTAAAGAGCTAGAAAATCGTACGACGCGACATATTTTTTTGCTAATTTATTGCTGTCGATCTGCATATGCAACATACCCCAAAACCACCCCTGCTTCCCTTACAGCTAAACAACACCCCAAAAAACAACGAAAAATCTTGAAAAATGATTTTTGTGATATAGTTGACGGTTGATATTTAATTGCTAATTTTTTGCTGTCATTATCCGCAAAAAACAATTTTTTTGCTTCACCCCTAACCGAGAAACAATGGTTGATGTAGCGTAATATTACGTCACATCAACGATAGCCATATCTCGCGAACCTAAAGAGCTAGAAAATCGTACGACGCGGCATATTTTTTGCTAATTTATTGCTGTCGATCTGAATATGCAACATACCCCAAAACCACCCCTGCTTCCCTTACAGCTAAACAACACCCCCAAAAAACAACGAAAAATCTTGAAAAATGATTTTTGTGATATAGTTGACGATTGATATTTAATTGCTTATTTTTTGCTGTCATTAGCCGTAAAAAACAATTTTTTTGCTCCACCCCTAACTGAGAAACAATGGTTGATGTAGCTTAATATTATGTCACATCATCGATAGCCATATCTCGCGAACCTAAATAGCTAGAAAATCGTACGACGCGGCATATTTTTTTGCTAATTTATTGCTATCTGAATATGCAACATACCCCAAAACCACCCCTGCTTCCCTTACAGCTAAACAACACCTCCAAAAAACAACGAAAAATCTTGAAAAATGATTTTTGTGATATAGTTGACGGTTGATATTTAATTGCTAATTTTTGCTGTCATTAGCCGTAAAAAACAAATTTTTTGCTCCACCCCTAACTGAGAAACAATGGTTGATGTAGCTTAATATTATGTCACATCATCGATAGCCATATCTCGCGAACCTAAAGAGCTAGAAAATCGTACGACGCGGCATATTTTTTTGCTAATTTATTGCTGTCGATCTGAATATGCAACATACCCCAAAACGTATTTCCCAAATTATTTCCCATTTAGAATAGTTGATTATAATAATTAACTTACGTATAAAAATTATTTTGTACGTGTTATGTCAACTGAATACATATATTTATTTTGCTAACCTAAATATATACTTTTATATATACATTGATTTATTACAATTAAGTTTAAAACATCTGAATAGTTCTGCTTCCCTTCCTTTAACAAATATTTTTATATCAACCAAACACTAAACATATCAAAATATCTTGTACCAAAATATACAGTCACTGCGCACGCTAAATAATGACGTCACTGGCTATCTGAATAGTTCTGCTTCCCTTCCTTTAAGAAATATTTTTCTATCAAACAAACACTAAACATATCAAAATATCTTGTACCAAAATATACAGTCACTGCGCACGCTAAATAATGACGTCACTGGCTTGATGAAGTTTAATTCGCGTGTATTTTTTTCATACCTAACTTTTTTTATTGGCGTACACGTTAGCGTGTACCTAGACACAGCGAAATATAACCATAATAATAACTAATGTAAAACTATGTGACGTCACGGGTCGTTTGAACTATTTTATACCGAAGAAGACTTTAAATATGTATTTCTAAGTTATTACGAGTTTTTGAAGCGTGAAATTTTGGAAATCTCATTTTTAAACAAAACTGAACATTATTATGTAATAAAAAAAAATTGTGCAAGTTCCCTATTGTTCGAAAAAATTTTATAACAGATTTCGAAAGCTTGTTGCTTGGAAACAGACCGACGCTGTAGGCGGAGGTCTGTTGCCTGTAAGCAACAAACTTGAGAAAGTTGTTAAAAAATTTTTGAGCATTTATCAATGTTCGAGGGTTATTCGGATAGAAAATTTTTTGCTGGTTATGAAAAAAAAAATAAAATCGACGCCAATTCTTCCACCGTCCGATTTCCATCTAATTCATATTTTCTATCATTGCAAAAGTCCATAAACGCTTTCCATACAAATTTTTTACTGTAAACAGTATTCTTTGGTATATTTTTGATTCGATAATTTCATTAATATTCTCATCAGTATTACAACCAAACCGTGACATTTTGAAATATTGAATATTTGAAATGTCAAAATCGAAATGAAACGAAATGTAGGTATCCATAGCTACATGATTGAGTGAAAACAGCCCATGGGATCTGTTTTCAGTATAATGTTGGTTTTATTGGTTGTATTCAATCAGATGACCACAAATTAATTGATTTCATTGGATTTCTAATTGAGCAAAAAATTTTCGTTTAAACAATATTTTCGTCTCTGTTTTTTTATCTCGAAACCATTTGATCAATCGATATAACTATAACTAATCGAGAAAAATAGTCTATTAAGAATTACTATACTGCATAGTAATCCGGGGAAAGACTTGCAAAAGCATAAAAATTACTATACTGCGTATAATAAAAATTAATATAATTATAGTAAAATTTATTATACGTATAGTAATTTTTACTACGCAGTATAGTAATTTTTATGCTTTTGCAAGCCTGTCCCCGGATTACTATGCAGTATAGTAATTCCTAATAGACTATTCGTCTCAGTGTATTGAAAGATATATTGTAAAAAAAAATATAAAAAAACCAATAATATGAAGCTGAAACAACATTCAAGATATTGTTATGTTCGAAACTGCCCTTAATATTAGCTAACTTAGTCCTGTCGCCAGGGGGGGTACAACGGCCTCGTTAATTCAGATGGACTTACTCAAGTTTTTTTTATGTATTTTGACCCGTAGAACACGAATTTTTTGGGTAACAGTTGATCCGGATGTCGATAAGATTGTTATAGACCAAGAACTTGAGGAATCAAATAACAGCGATTTTTGGCAAAACAAAACAATATTTTGTATTTTTTGGGCCATTTTAAGTAAAAAATATTTCTACAAGTTTTTTCGTAGGATGCACAGTTTTCGAGATAAACGCCGTTGAACTTTAAAAAAATCGAAAAATTACAATTTTTGAACCCGAATAACTTTTGATTAAAAAATAAAATAGCAAGTCTGCTTACCGCATTTGAAAGTTTAAGTCAAATTATATCGGTTTTGATTATTTGCGTTGGTAAAAATTTATTTTTTTATTGTTTAACAAAGCTATAAACACGTAGGGTTTCCCGTGCTTTTACATGCGTTTTAACGCATGTAACGTAGAAATAGTCTTGATTGCACTAGTACCTATTCTACCTACTCGTTCGATTTTAAATGAGAAATCATAGAAACATCACTCACGCACTAGTTGTTTGTAGCTTTGTTTAACAATAACACAATAAATTTTTAGCAATGCAAATAATCAAAACCGACATAATTTGACTTGAACTTTCAAAGGCGCTAAGCAGAATTGCTATTTTATTTTTTAATCAAAAGTTATTCGGGTTTAAAAATTGCAGTTTTTCGATTTTTTGAAAGTTCAACCGCGTTTATCTCGAAAACTGTGCATCCTACTAAAAAACTTGTAGAAATATTTTTTGCTTAAAATGACCCAAAAAATACAAAATATTGTTTTGTTTTGCCAAAAATCGCTGTTATTTGATTCCTCAAG
This sequence comes from Diabrotica virgifera virgifera, assembly GCF_917563875.1. Taxonomy (NCBI): domain Eukaryota; kingdom Metazoa; phylum Arthropoda; class Insecta; order Coleoptera; family Chrysomelidae; genus Diabrotica; species Diabrotica virgifera. The sequence goes on from NC_065444.1 coordinate 170,168,154, forward strand.
TTCTTGGTCTATAACAATCTTATCGACATCCGGATCAACTGTTACCCAAAAAATTCGGGTTCTACGGGTCAAAATACATAAAAAAAACTTGGGTAAGTCCATCTGAATTAACGAGGCCGTTGTACCCCCCCTGGCGACAGGACTAAACTGCACAAACTTAAAATTTTTAATTTATGTAATAAGTACATTATTTATTAAGAAATCTAAGATAACATTAACAATATATTGATAATACAAATTGTAATTCATTGTATTATTTATTATTTGTTTATCGTATTATTAATGTAGGCGATAAATAATTACTTTTGTCAACTCTAAAATAAAAAACCGAAACTTAAAATTAAAATTCCTTTTTTCTTAAAACATTTTGTACGAAGTTTTTACACGTGGCATATTTATAAAAATAAGCATATCGTTATTTTTCTTCTGTAAGGGAAGCAGGGGTGGTTTTGGAGTATGTTGCATATGCAGATCAACAGCAAAAAATTAGCAATTAAATATCAACCGTCAACTAAATCACAAAAATCATTTTTCAAGATTTTTCGTTGTTTTTTGGGGGTGTTGTTTAGCTGTAAGGGAAGCAGGGGTGGTTTTGGGGTATGTTGCATATTCAGATCGACAGCAATAAATTAGCAAAAGAATATGCCGCGTTGTACGATTTTCTAGCTCTTTAGGTTCGCGAGATATGGCTATCGATAATGTGACATAATATTAAGCTACATCAACCATTGTTTCCCAGTTAGGGGTGCAGCAAAAAATTTGTTTTTTACGGCTAATGACAGCAAAAAATTAGCAATTAAATATCAACCGTCAACTATATCACAAAAATCATTTTTCAAGATTTTTCGTTGTTTTTTGGGGGTGTTGTTTAGCTGTAAGGGAAGCAGGGGTGGTTTTGGGGTATGTTGCATATTCAGATCGACAGCAATAAATTAGCAAAAAAATATGCCGCGTCGTACGATTTTCTAGCTCTTTAGGTTCGCGAGATATGGCTATCGATGATGTGACATAATATTAAGATACATCAACCATTGTTTCTCAGTTAGGGGTGGAGCAAAAAAATTGTTTTTTACGGCTAATGACAGCAAAAAATTAGCAATTAAATATCAACCGTCAACTATATCACAAAAATCATTTTTCAAGATTTTTCGTTGTTTTTTGGGGGTGTTGTTTAGCTGTAAGGGAAGCAGGGGTGGTTTTAGGGTATGTTGCATATGCAGATCAACAGCAATAGATTAGCAAAAAAATATGCCGCGTAGTACGATTTTCTAGCTCTTTAGGTTCGCGAGATATGGCTATCGTTGATGTGACGTAATATTAAGCTACATCAACCATTGTTTCTCAGTTAGGGGTGGAGCAAAAAAATTGTTTTTTGCGGCTAATGACAGCAAAAAATTAGCAATTAAATATCATCCGTCAACTTTATCACAAAAATCATTTTCAAGATTTTTCGTTGTTTTTTGGGGTGTTGTTTAGCTGTAAGGGAAGCAGGGGTGGTTTTGGGGTATGTTGCATATGCAGATCGACAGCAATAAATTAGCAAAAAAATATGCCGCGTCGTACGATTTTCTAGCTCTTTAGGTTCGCGAGATATGGCTATCGATGATGTGACATAATATTAAGCTACATCAACCATTGTTTCTCAGTTAGGGGTGGAGCAAAAAATTTGTTTTTTACGGCTAATGACAGCAAAAATTAGCAATTAAATATCAACCGTCAACTATATCACAAAAATCATTTTTCAAGATTTTTCGTTGTTTTTTGGAGGTGTTGTTTAGCTGTAAGGGAAGCAGGGGTGGTTTTGGTGTATGTTGCATATTCAGATCGACAGCAATAAATTAGCAAAAAAATATGCCGCGTCGTACGATTTTCTAGCTCTTTAGGTTCGCGAGATATGGCTATCGATGATGTGACATAATATTAAGCTACATCAACCATTGTTTGTCAGTTAGGGGTGGAGCAAAAAAATTGTTTTTACGGCTAATGACAGTAAAAAATTAGCAATTAAATCTCAACCGTTAACTATATCACAAAAATCATTTTTCAAGATTTTTCGTTGTTTTTTGGGGGTGTTGTTTAGCTGTAAGGGAAGCAGGGGTGGTTTTGGGGTATGTTGCATATTCAGATAGCAATAAATTAGTAAAAAAATATGCCGTGTCGTACGATTTTCTAGCTATTTAGGTTCGCGAGATATGGCTATCGATGATGTGACATAATATTAAGCTACATCAACCATTGTTTCTCAGTTAGGGGTGGAGCAAAAAAATTGTTTTTTACGGCTAATGACAGCAAAAAATAAGCAATTAAATATCAATCGTCAACTATATCACAAAAATCATTTTTCAAGATTTTTCGTTGTTTTTTGGGGGTGTTGTTTAGCTGTAAGGGAAGCAGGGGTGGTTTTGGGGTATGTTGCATATTCAGATCGACAGCAATAAATTAGCAAAAAAATATGCCGCGTCGTACGATTTTCTAGCTCTTTAGGTTCGCGAGATATGGCTATCGTTGATGTGACGTAATATTACGCTACATCAACCATTGTTTCTCGGTTAGGGTGGAGCAAAAAATTTGTTTTTGTGGTAATAAATTAGCAAAAAATTAGCAAAAAAATATGAAACTATTCCAAATATGGACTTATGAAATGGATGATCTGGCGTAATAGACGTAACTTTTACATAGTTTGAACGACAGTACAGAAAAATCACAATAAAACTTTTGTGTAGAGGTTTGGACAAGGACTGAGATTTAATGATCATCTAGATATAGAAGGAGACGATTTGTTTGAAGAAATATATGAATTATACAGCTTCAGCCTTTGTTAAAAGAATTAAATAATGATGACACGCATTTCACGTATTCGGTGTGTTCACCTTTAACTCTGAGGTTTGCAGTCTGATTCCAGTAAATGTTTCAAATTACTTTCAGATCTTGGTTCTCAATTCCTGCTTCTTTTAGTACCTATTTACATTATTTTGGCGTACTGTACCCGATCAAACTCTATCTCGTAATCAACCGACATGCGTATATGTCGCAATTGCCGTCTCTTCATCTCTGGAACCATACTTATATTGAGAACTGGAATAATACTTGAATTAACTTAAGTTTATCCAAAAAACAGCTCTTCGTATTATGTCCATATTTGTTGCCACTGCTGAACGATCTATTTCTAAACTGAAACCTATAAAACATTATTTACGATCGACCATCAGTCAAGAGCGGTTGACTTTATCTATCATCTCTATAGAGTCGTCAATATTAGATGATATTCACCATGTTATAAAAAGATTTTCCAAACTGAAGGCGCTAAAAGTGAATTTTTTCTGAAATGGATATTTATTTTCACGTTTACCTGTATCTTTAGTTTTTTATGTTGATACGCCAAAGATTAATTTTTACTTAGTTATTTTAACGATTTTTGGGCTCCATTGTTTTGCACACAGGCGCTAACACGTGCTGGTGCGACACTGTGCATGAGTTAAAAGAAATGACCAGAGACAGAGATCATAGGGCTTTTCATCGACTATCATTTGTTTCGAGCTTCTGTCATGTGTCACATAATATTAATATATCTACGTCATACGTCTTTGGTTTGTGTCAATGGTATATACCAATAACGTATGACGTAGATATATTAATATCATGTGACACATGACAGAAGCTCGAAACAAATGACTGTGAATAACAAGCCCTATTGGAGACGGACATCACGTCGATCACTACACTTCCTCCTAGGGGTCAGGATTCATCATCATCATCACGTAGCGCTACAACCCTGGGTGGGTCCTGGCTGACTGTACAACTTTCTTCCAATTTCTTCGGTCTTCCATCAACCTAGGGTCAAATGGGATGTTCATTTTTCGGAGATCTGCTTGGATGTTATCTCTCCATCGCATTGTGGTATTATAATATCACCCTGTACAAAAGATGTTTGATTGAAAGTAAAGCATATCATAAATTGTCCGCCCTTGACCAAGGCCGACGCGTGAGGTTGCAAAGTTCATTCTAATATATAAGTAAACGCCCGATGATATCATAATCATTATTATTATTGTTGTAGTAGGTCGTTACTGTTAAATGTAAACACATTGTTATGGTTAGGCTGATGGAGGTGATTGTAAATATAATGTATTTGAACCAAACAATAGAGTTTTAATTAATTGGGACCTAAAAGGCAGTAACCACACACATATTTACGACATGGCGATCCTGACAGGATCCTGCCAGGTAAGGAACAAAGATGGCGGCACCAGCTTGGAAACGAAGACGGCGAAAACTGACCAGGACCCAGGAAGAATATAGGACCCCAACCCAGTGAAAAGACAAAGTGATAAAATGTAAGTAAGAAATTTAGTCTATCTTTATTGAAAATGCCTCCCTCGGTTTTTATATACATATTATTATTGCACATTGAATATTTATCTTTGCTGATTTTTGAATAGTTTATGAAGTATCGATTTTTTTTTAAGAATATCTATGAATTTTGAAACATGAAGTGATTTTTGAATTGAATATTTTTATCGAAGTTTGTTATATATGCTATTATTGAATTTTAAATTTTATCGAATTTATTTGAAAAATCTCTATCCGATTTCGATTTTTAGTACGGTTATGTTTGAATAGTTTGTGGAATATCGAATTTTTTCCAAAAATTTCTATCGAATTTTGAGATATGAACTGATTTTTGAATATTTTTACCTAACTTTTGCATATGCTATTTTTGAATTTTATTGAATTTTCGTCGAATATGTATACTATTATTGAATTTTTATTAGCCAGTTGTTTTATTATTAATATTTATGAGTAAATTTAGTACATTTTCATCGATTTCGTGTTAAATTTTTTATGATATGAACCTGAATTAATAATTTTTGTGCGATAAATGATATATAAATTATTTTTTTTTAATAAATAATGATTAGTGATGACATACGATAAACATTGCTATAAGCAAGATATATATTTTTAACGAACCGACCTGATGCGTCGAGATAAGGAATTTGAAGAAGAACTATATAGATAGGAAGAAGAACTAACAATATTATAAGCTAAATATTATGAGGCAACTAGAGACAATAAGAAACCCACTGCTCTTGTCAAATTAGGAAGGTACTAATGATTTATGGAAGCTTAAAAGCTTATTAGAGATCCACGCTGTGTTTTGAAGGGTACCTATTTTATTCATGATTATTCGTGAATAAACAACGGCCTCAAAGCAAGGGATTGAGGTTGTGATATTTTTAGAAGAATTTGAACCGCATAAAATACCTATTTCGTGTTTTGAGTTAACTATACCACCTAAATGGTGCGTACAGATCAGGACGAAAATTCGGGTTAATATTGGCGGAGAACTAAGACATCCGAGTGAAACCTCTTTTATTAAGGTAAAACGAAGGTATCGGAGCTAGTATATGAAGTGATGATTATGATGTTATATGAAATGATATATGATTGTTATATGAAATATGTATATGAAGATGAATTATATACACTGTAGAAGTGCTATTATATGAAGAAAAATTAATTATATGAGTTGTAGTACCAGACAAGAAGAAAAGAAAGAAAAAAGAGAATTTTTAGTAAAATATGTGGGAAAAATGAAAGAAGACACATAAAAATTTCAAGAAAAGTAGCAAAATTAAGAAGATACTAAGCAAATAAGTAGCTAATCATTGAAATATGTCTAAGAATTAAAGCTGTAAATTTTTTTTCTCTAAAGTAACGTAAATTATAAATAACTTATTTTTAAATGTAGATAATGAATTCAGGTTAAATTTTCGCGGAAAATGGAAATGTTTGAATTAAGGATAGACAAAATCTTACAATAGTGTTAGTAGATAGTAAGCAAAGGGACACAAAAAGTGAAGTTCTTAGAGATATTAAATCTTTATTATAGGTACAAGAGAGTTATTAGAAGTTTTTTAGAGACACAGAAATTTTTTAGAGAGATTACATTTTTATTATAGGTACAATATTTTAAAGTTAGTAAGGCGTATATAAATAAATCAAAATAAGACTGAAATAATAAGATGAAATAGTAAAGTAACGTTAAATTCTTTTTTTATATACCATTTAATAGAAGTTTAGGTAATATCTAGCTTAGCTTAGGAAGTATCAAATTCGAGATTTTATTACAATTAGACTAGTTACGGCTTATAGGCACTAAAAGACTATTTAAAAGTTAGGATCAATTTCATCCACTGTGGACACTGTTTTGATGAAGTGAATTAGTGAACGAAAAAAAAAAGACGAAAAGACACGACGTGAAAGTAGGTGAACTAGTGATAGGTTATAAAATACCAGTTTAGTATAGGGAAAATATAAACTTTTGTGTAGAATACAATAGAGTTTTAATTAATTGGGACCTAGAAGGCAGTAACCACACACATATTTACGACACTGGGACGTCCGAGTGGTCTTTTGCCTGTAGGAATCTCCTCCCATACCAGTCTTACAAGTCTCTCTTTATGAAGTCTGTGCAGGTGGACTGCCCATCTTAGTCGCTGTGATTTAATTTCTTGGACAATATCGGTGTCATTGTAGAGTTCTTTTAATTCGAAGTTGGTTCTGTTAAGATTGAAGGGAGAGATGTACTTTAGGAATGATACATGATATTGAATACTAATTTGTAATGTACAGTGTATAAACGCTGTTGAATAGGTACATGTTGGCAACAAAAAAATATTTTCCCAATCTCATAGTAACAGATTAAATGTATTATCATATTCGAAAAAATAATATCATGTTATCGATATTACGTTGTCTCACAATAAAAAAATAAACACATTTCAAAACTTAATATGATTAAATATTCATACGAATCAATATTTAAGTGGTATATTATTGTATTTTCGTGGATTAGTTACCGCAGTCTTATGTATTAAAGATAAAGTATTTTTTATATTGAGAACCATGAAAGTTTTACTATTGCTAGCGATTTTTGTACCATTTGTGGTAAGCCACGATGCTAAGATTACAGAACTACTCTCTAAAGAAATCTTGAGAGATGTTGATGTCGAATTGTTACTAACACAAATGGAAACAATTTATTTATTTGAAAAAAACAGGTATGTGATATTTCTACAATTATATAAATAGATGAACGTTGACAATTATTATTAATCCCTAACTATCTCGTGCTATATTTTGTTAGATTTTGATCTAAATGTATAAGCAAAACACTGGAACATATTTTCCGACATACCTAATGTGTGAAAGGATAGATAGTTGCTAAACTTTTGTACATACATTTGAAGGACACACATAAGTGACTGGAATATAATTAACTCTTTACAATCCATCTTCCTCTTTTTCTCATTCTTCGGCTTTTTCCCATTATGAGTTCGCCGTTTTCGTCCTCCACAGCACTCTATTCTTCCAGTCACCTTCTGTGAGGTCTCTATATATCATAGCATTTCCTATATAAGTTTTCCATCTTATAGCAGGCCTTCCTCTCCGTCTTCTTCCCGGCGGGTCTCATTCCAATTTATTTTCGGCCACCTGTACTCTGGCATTCTTTGTACATGCCTGTACCAGTGCAGGGCTCTGTTTTCCAACTTTTTTGTAATTGAGCATTCTACTTCCATCCTGTTCCAAATTTCCTCTGTTCTTATGCTATCCTATCTGGTGATTTGTAGACATGTTCTCATTAAGTCCAATTCAACCGATCATATTTTATTTCGTATTGTTGTTGTTATTCACCATACTTCCACTCCATATAGGGTAATATTCAGTACTATCTCTAAAAGAACTCTTTTTTTAAGTTATACCTCTTTAGGCGCGATTGGGAGTGAATTTCTGTTATTCTGCGCGCATGCGCACACACACAGTTTGGAGTTCGTTGCTAAATCTTTTAAGTTAAATATGTATCAGTGCAAAAAAAGGGTGGAAAAATCTATTAGTATTTGTAATAAATATATTTAGTATATTTTTTGTGTCCTTGAATTTGTCTTCCTCGGGAGTAAGATAATACATATGATTAAAACTTCGTCCATTTGTTACCGTCATTTGTTATAATTTCCGAAAAACCATATAAACACTGCTGTCGTGGATCATTGTTAGAGCATTCGACTACAGATCGAGAGGTGCAGGGTTCAAATGCGGATAGTTGTTGCTTTTTTTAATTTTTGGATTTTTGGAAAGTGGTATTTATTAAAATTAGTTTAATATTTAAATAAAATAAAAATAAACTGTTTAAAGTATTTTATTTCGTTGAAATCATATAATAGAAGTATAACCTCTTACGTGCGTACAAAGTACACACACATTCTTTTTCTTTGGTTATAACTAGGAAGCGGATTTTATGCTAAATGCATATTGCATGCATATTTCGCATATTTGAGAACTTTACTAAAGTTTGCATATTTTTAAAGAAACATGCATATTTTGTGCCTATCTAAAAACATTTAAGTCCAAAAAAAATTTAAATTTTTTAATTCGACAAAAAATATCTGTGGCTTGGTTCTAAAAGGGCCAATGTCAATATTTTACTTTTTTGTACAGCTTTATTTAAAATTTAATATTGACCAAACAAAACGCAAAAAATTGACATTGGCCATTTTAACACCAAGCCACAGTATCTCATTTGGTGCTAAAATGGCCAATGTCAATTTATTCCGTTTTATTTTGTCAATATTAAATTTTAAATAAAGCTGTACAAAAAAGTAAAATATTGACATTGGCCCTTTTAGAACCAAGCCACAGATATTTCCCCGCACAGGCTGTCCTATCTATTAATTCGAGAACTACCTGAAGAGAGACGGCTTTATTCACTGCCTTTTCATTTTTTCTTAGAAAATACCCGATCTTTACATAAAGTAGTTATAGTGCTTATAGTACGCCGTTATAAAATGATTGTAGGATGTTAAAATGATGAAGGATGGTTTACCGGGAAATACGAATTTTATTTACTTTTATTATATTTAGTACAATTTGTATCCCAATTATATAATTCTGGTGATTCTTTTAAATCCCATATTGTTAAGAGAATTTACACCTTTAACCATAGTTTTACGATTTTCTAACGGAAATTGAAATATTCATGCTTTAGATCAGATCCCGTCTTCAAACGGCTTAAACACTTTGGAGGACATAATATGCGAAATTTTTAATGAAAATTTTGCAATTGATTTTGGTGCAGAATTTTCGGCTTTAACAAGTTATTTTAAATACGCCCCAATTACTTCTGTTGATGTTGGAAGGAGTTTTTCTAGTTATAAAAATATTTTATCTGATCAAAGAAAATGTTTCCTCGTAAAAAATTTGGAAAAACACATTGTAGTGAATTATAATCGAAGATATAATAGTGATATTGTTGTTTTATTTTAAATAGGTAACTATTGGTACCAGTTTTTGAAAAAAATGTGAATAAATTGCATATATAAAAAATAACGATTTTATTTCAAAGATAATAAATAAGATTGCCGGCCCCCCTTTAAAAGAACCCCCTAGAATAGAATAGAATAGATAATTTGTGGTTTCTCGATATGCGCATTTTTTGAATTTTTGTGCATATCTTGCGCATATTTCGTAATTTTTTACTGTATATATATGCGCATATTTCATCAAAATTGATCGCATATAAATCCGCTCCCTAGTTATAACGTTGTTTCATATCACTTCATGAAGTGCTTTCGTGGTTTGTTGTCTCCGTGCTCTTTTCATTTCTATATCTTTCATAAAGTAGGTACCATTTCGGCTTGTCATTGACTCTAAATACTTAAAAGTGTTATAACTCTTAATAGTCTCTTCTAAACTTAAGTTCAAATCTGCAACCTCGGATACAATCGGTATTTGGTTTTACATGCACAGGGTGTAACAAGAAGGCAAGTCATAAATTAAATCACATATTCTAGGACCAAAAATAGTTCGATTAAACCTAACGTACCTTAGTACAAATGGGCAAGTAAAAATAGTTACAGCCTTTTGAAAGTATAAAATGAAAATCGATTTTTTCCAATAAGTATATAGAAAACTATTAGAGAATTTTTTATTGAAAATGGGCATGTGGCATATTTATGACAGAAAAATCTTTAAAAAATAACAGTGAAACTTGTACACCCCATAAAAATTTTATGGGGGTTTTGTACCCTTCCTTTTCTATTATGGTCGCATTGTCATTCATTTTATATACATACTCCAAAAATTATTGTTGGCAGTACAAATATGTTCATCCTAATTTCCATGATTAGTTCATTCATTTGCTGGTAATCCAGTATGTGTTTTCTCCATTTATTTTTTATTAATATTGATAGTTCTCTTGCTGCTCTTTGATGTTTACGAACCCCATTACATATGAGCATACCTACCTATATTCAGGGCCGTGCGGTGCTATGATGCGGTGAGGCAGCCGCATCAGGCGGCATCACAAGGGGGCGGCATAATCAGTAAAATCTAATATAATAATGGATAATTCAACATTATTGTAGAGAAGTTTTGAAAATAATTAGACTTTTGGCCCTACATACAATGTTTAGTTTTTCGTGGAACAACACTGATCATTTGTTTCAACCTAATAACGAAAACTTTTTTAAGTTAGTACAATTGCTCTCTGAGTTTGATCCAGTAATGGAAGAACATATCAGGATAGTTCAAAGAGAGTCTGATACATGGTTTGTGACTTATTTAAGCAACAGTAGGCAAGATGAATTGATAAGTTTAATGGGTAATATTATTTTAAACAAAATTGTCGAAATAGCAAAAATCGCCAAATATTTTTCGATAATCGCCGATTGTACCCCAGACGTAAATCATATTGAACAGCTCGCATTGACGATAAGAATTGTCGCTTTTAATTCTTGTGAGAACAAATAATAATATCGAAGAATGTTTTTATTGTTTTTTTTTGAAGCTAGTGATTCAACCACTGAAGGTTTAACAGAACTTTTTTGACAAATTGGGAAAAGTTAGGTCTTGAGTTAAAATGGCTTAGAGGACAAGGTTATGATAACGGGACCGATATGAAAGGAACAAGAAAGGATGTGTAAAATAGAATACCTACTTAAAAAATATCCGAAAGCGCTTTAGGTGCCCTGCGCATACCACTCTTAAAAATTAGCCATAGATGACGCAGCGTTTTCTCCTACAGAAACAACAACCTTTTTTGTAATATATACAAGAACTTTACACTTTTTTCTGGTTCTACAAAGCGTTGAGAAGTTCTGAAAATAACATGTTTCACAACTAACTCTAAAACCGTTAAGTGCTGCGGCGTAGTTTTTTGGCATGATATTGTATTTCATAAAAATTCAGTCTCGAAGATGTTGTAACATGTAACTATAAATTTGTCAGATTGTGTAAGAATGTTGTCAGAAACTATAGAAAATATTAAAAGTTACAAACAATCTGGCTAGGACCAAATGAAAATTATTGTAATGAAATTGCAAAAAATCTTGATATATGTTCCGAATTTCCAGCTGAAAATGAAATTGGAGCCAGGAGAAAAAATCGCCAATTTGATTATGAAAAATCTGTGGATGAGTTCTTAACAAAGGAAGATAAATTTAAATTAAATAATGTTTCACCTATATTTTAGACATTGCCATTCATTTTTTGATTGGTCGATTTTCGCTTCTACATAGAAACTCATAATAAAAATTTTAAATTTTTATATGATATTTTTAATGGAGGAAAACAGATGATAAAACACTAGAAAAATATTGTATGAATCTGCACTCAATACTTTCAATAGAAAAAGAATAAGAATAGGATATAGAGCCAAATGATCTTCTACAAAAAATTGCGTGATATATCTCAAAAATGATACCATACTCCATGAAACCTTCTTTTTAAGGTTTTGAGATTTTGAACTGTTTGTGCCAAAATAACCAAATTTCTTTATACCCAAATATAGTTGTACCATTAAGAATTTTATTAACACTCTTTGTCTAGGTAGCTAGTGGGTAAAGAAGTTTTTCAAAATTAAAAATTATTAAAAACTATTTACTTAAAAACTATTTACTATAAACTATAAGACAAACAAAACTAAAAAATATACCACTTATTTCAATAGAGGACTAGCTGCTACTTTAACCAATCTGATTAACGAGTTTACCAAAATTAAAGTCAGTAAGAAGGACAAAATTGTAATGTTTGTAAATGTTATTTAGTGTTAATACATATTTCATTTAATTTAAAGTATGTTTTGTTTTTAAAATAAAAGTTGTCCTTCATTTTGTGTAGGTTCATTTAATAAAAATAAAAGTTAAGTTTCAATAATACTTAAGGGGCGGCATTTCGAAGACTTGCATCATACTGAAAAGATGTACCGCACGGCTCTGCCTATATTTGCCTAAAATTTCCTCTCCTTGACCTTTTTTTTAGTTTCGGTCAATTCTAATGGCATATTTGTCTTTAGCGACCTCAAAAATCCATGGGTAATCCGTTTGCATCAATTTAATGCCGAAAACCATCTAAACTCCAATAAATGACGTCCCTTACAATGACCCTGGGCACCAGGTGCTCCGGGGGTCAGTGCATTTTAAATTACAATCATGCATTTCCATCTATTTTTGTATAGGTAGTAGACTTTTTTCCTGGCGTCATTCTGAACATACTATAAAAAGTTGCAAGTCTCTAGATGCTGTATTTAAAAATTGATTTATTTTGTGCTAAATGCCCTGGTCTAAATTTTATATCTTATACAGTCTTCTTAATGTCTTATATTTTTCGAGATACAGTCGAACCCGCTTATTAGGAATATCCCGGTTTAAGGAATACAAATTTGAAGTCTCGAAACGTTTCTACTAGCCACCAATGATCGATTATTAGAATATCCCGGTTATAGGAATTCTTTTGCTTGGAATGAAGGCTATTCCAATGATCTGGTTCGACTGTATTATAACTCTTTAATCGGATACGAATTGATCTGCCTTCCATACTTCCAAACCCGTTTTAGAAAATTTATATTTCTTCGCATATCCATTATCAATCAAGCCTAATTCGACTTGAGGTGAATACAAATAAATAACATTTAGGACTTCTTTATAAAGTAGAAATGCCACTCGCAAGATTTTGTTAAGAGTTGTTACAACTTCTAACACATTCCCCTTTATTTCTCTATCAGTAATTACACCAAATGTACCCCTGTATTACACTTCTCTACATTGTCACATAATTGGATATAAGCAACTTTGTAAAATCCCTTTTTTAAGCGCAACATACTTGGTATCACCTACCTTGGTACCAACGTCAATGAAAATTGGGACCATTCCATAGAAATCAAATGTAGGATAGAGAAAGCAAGATCTGCTTTTCAAAAAATGGCAAAGTTATTCAAATGTCATGACTTGTCGGGGAAAAACCTACCGGTTTAAACCTAAAACCGGTTTTTTTACTTCGCAATAACCGGTTTTACCGATTGTTTTTTTGTCCCGGTTATAACCGGTTTTTCTTTTTAAAGTAAAAAACCGGTTATTAAGTTTTTACGGTGATTAGGATTAGGTTAGGTATTGTTTCGGATCCCAATCATAATTATTATTCTCAAGTAATTATTCCAAACAAAACCATAATTAAAATTTTATTTTATTTTATAAAATACAGAAGCAAACTGAAAGTGCAATCTCACATCAGCCAGAACAATTATTAAGTTTTATTATAATATTTCCTTGAAAAGGTATTTGTAATAATAATATTTACATAAGAAGTGATCTGGTTGAATTAGATGCAAACATCATCTATTTTTCACACTTAACTCTTGACATTAAAAGTAGGTGAACGACTTTTTCTGATTACCAAAAATAATGCTCTGACTATGAATATCGAATTACTAATTACGAATACGAATCTCCAAAAATTTCGCTACGTTTTCAAAACGATACACTCATACAGGAAGTAATAAATGAGTTAAAATTTACCTATTCTACAAATATACAAACTTGTTAAAAGTAATATATGTTCTTTCGATACTACTAAATTTGATCATATTGATATCGAGTAGAATGGAGTATCGCAAACTAAAGTGTATTGTAAATGTAATTTTGTAACCTATTGGAATAAAAAAACCGAAAACCGGTTTTTCCAACGTCCAATTGGCCGGTTATAACCGCCAGGTTAAACCGTAAGCAAAAAAACCGGTATAACCGAAAACCGGTGTTTTGTCAAAAACCGCCATCCCAACTGTCGATACCCATAAAAATCAGGTTACTACGATGTTATATCTTTCCTATACTGTTGTACGGAGTTGAGTCATTGCACGTTCCATAGTTCCATCCTCAGCATAATTATAGGGAAATATATGGAACGTGCAATGCTGAACGTGAGCCTTGGCCTTCAAGACAACATAACAAAAAAACCCTAAAAGAAGCCGTGGACAACCACTGACTAGGTGGACCAACGACATAAAAAGAGTAGCTGGAAACTGGATACACGCGACCCAGTGTGGAGAACACTGGAAAGAACTGAGGGATGCCAATCTCCAGCAGTGGACGCGATTGGCTAATTGATGATTATAATGCTGAGGATTGCTTCCTCCTCCTGAGTGTTTTCTATATTAAAGTTGGCGATCACTATGGCAAATTTCTCTCTGTTCTGGGCTTGATAAATGAAGACATTTCCTGTTGTTTGGGTCTAATTTCTGATGTTTCGTAGCCAATATTTTTTCTTTCTTCCTATACCCCTTTTGTCTTCGATCTTGCCTTCTAATATTACCTTTTTCGTGGGAATCTTCGCAAGACCGTCTGGGAGGTGTCCCAGGTGTGTCGGATTCAGTCCGTCCTACTTCATCTTGACGGGCCGCCTACCGACTAAACCCACCCCCTCTTTCTCCAGCCGACGGGTCTGGAACCGCTCTTAGCGAGCATGTCTGACCCGTCGACCTTACTCCTAACTCCCCTCTGGCACCCTTCGCGTGCATTCCATGGATTGGGTGGCCTCCTCCCTCCCGCACAAGCCTTGTGCCAGACCGGTCGGTGAAGCGACCGTCCACGCGCAACCCATGTGCGAGCTGGGCGACCAGTGAGCCCCCCATCTACGATGGAACTAGCAAAACAGAACCAGTTGGCAATTACGAGTAACACTAATCATTCATACATTCATCAATTCACACTCGCACTCATACCCATTTACTCCAGGTTAAAAAGGGAGGCAGTCAGCGAGGTTGGATGTAAAATGCCCTCCCCCACTAGCTGCCCCAGGACAGAACAAAGAAATAACAAATAAAACAGAAAATAGACAGAACGAAAACAATACACAAGACAGTCGACATGGACCAGATGTAGAGAGTCTTTCCCATACTGGCTATCTGTTACGATGTAGACCAAATAAATAAATGAATAAAATTTGTTAAAAAAAAGCGATAAAAAATTGTAGAAATAATATTGATTAAATTAATAAATAATTAAAGTAAATAAATAAATAAAGCACAATACAATTAATAAAAAATGAGTAAAACCAGATAAAATAGAAAAAATATATATATATATATATATATATATATATATATATATATATATATATATATATAGGCAGACAGTAATAAGTTTCGATGTAAATTGTCCTCCCTCCGCTGGCTGCCTTCTACGACACAAGACACCGTTATTAAATAAATAAACGCTCATCCCGCCTGCAGTCGCCTCTCTTTTTCTTCTTTATGCTTTATGGTCTTTGTGACAAAAGCAATGATCAGGTCAAGGTCTCGCTTGCTGTCTATAGCTTTATCGATTAGCTCGCCAGGCTCACCTAGAGGGGATCCCAGGCCCAGCAGCAGCTCGGCACGCCCCGCGTCATATGCGGGGCATACGAATACGATATGCTGCGCGTCATCCACCACCCCACACTCAGGACATATATCGTTCTCGGTTTTCCCTATACGATGGGTATATTTCCTGAACGATCCATACCCCGTCTGTGTGAAGTAATAGTTGACGCGCCGATGCCGACACCCGTACCACCTCACTACGTCCGGGATCAGGGATCTCGTCCAGTCCTCCTTTTCGACTTCTGCTGCTCATTCCCTCTGCCACATCTCTAGACTTGTAGCTCTTTCCTGTGGCCCTGAACCTATTGCCCCGTTGCCCCTCCGGTACATTCGGACTATCTCCCTGACCAGGATGTGCACAGGTACAGAACCAGCCACCACCCGCAAGGCAATGGTTGATACAGTTCTGTACGCACTGCACACCCTGATCAGGGGTTTTCTTTGGGCCCTGAGAAGCATGTCTTTGTATTTTTTCATCCGAAGGACCTCATGCCACACTGGGGCCCCATATAGTATTATGAATAATATTGATTGTGGCACTACTGTTCCCTTTTGGGATCGGGGCCCACCGATGTTGGGCATTAATTTGTTCAGTGTTGAGGTCCTCTTTTCCGCCTTCCAACATGCTTCTTTGTTCTACCTAACTGTCCTTTGGAGTCTTATTTCGGAGCCTTGATATTTAAAAGTTATCTCGTTTCTCTTTCTTGGTCCCCTCAAGATTATTGCTTCTGTCTTTTCTACTGCTAGTCTTAGGTCGTTCTTTTCTATCCACGCCGCGGTCGTTCGTATCGCTTCATTTACTTTTCCTGTTATTCCCCAATTTGTATCGTCTTCGACCAATAGCGCTAGATCGTCCGTGTATGCTACCGCTCTCACTCCTAATATTACCTGAAGCTGCTGAAATTTCCTATGATGCATTATGTGTCCTAGATATGACGTATTTCTAATTTGGATAGTATTCAGCAGATGCGAACGTGTGTTTATTATTTCCAGTACTTCTTCATTCGTAGTTCTGCTGGTCCAGCTTATTCTTAACAATCGGCGGTAAATCCGCATTTCGAATGGACAAATTTGTTGACGTCATACTGTTTTAATGTACTGTTTTAATTAAAAAATATTTCTCACTGCAATAGCCGACTTTTTTCACTGCATGAGAAATTTTTCGTTTTGAATGTATGTAAGCAGTGACAGAAATTGCACATTGTATAGCATCCATAGAAAAAAGTCTTTTCGATAGATCATTGCACTCTTTCACAATTTTTGTAGTTTTATTTATTTTAAAGTAGCTTTAATTATGTTCAATCTGGTTTTTACTACTTTACAGATTCAATTGAAAATAATATCTAAAGATTATAATACATACTTTAATCACAAAAAAATACTACCTCATCATGGCCAAAATCAACAGATTAGCATTTTATTAAGATAATCAAAGATATGTCAATCACAAATATAATCTCACGTACATACCTATTCTACAAAAAACAATTTATCAAATATTTACAAAAACAATAAAACCTTAGTTTTGAGAGTTTCCTGACTTCATGCCATTTAGTTATTATCATAATAAAACGAAGAGAACTTAATAAAAAAAAAATATAAACAATTTTTTATTATAAATAAAAAAATAATAATATTAATAAAAATACGTAACTAAAATCCTTAGGCATTTACTAACACACTAAAAGTATTGTATAATATCTCAATATACCACGTATTTTAAAAAATGTAAGCATTGGTTAATAAAACTACGATTGGCGAAACAGTTCGTGAAGTATGCTTTTTTGCGAACGTACGCGATTTTTAGAGCACGAACGACAACGGAGCGAGTGCTATACATCGCTTAAGTTCGCAAAAAGTACTTCACGCACAGTTTCATACAATATTATTTCATACAATAACTCTTCGTCAATGGAATTCATTTCTATTCTACAATTTTTAGAACTTTGACATTTAAAAATCCTAACTACTTTCAAACCACAAATTGTCAAAAATTTTGTTGTAAGTCATTGCTCATATTGTCATCACCATGACAACACGAAAGTTAAGGATATTTGATTATATGAAAGTGTGCCAAAAAACCCATTGAAAGTGTGCGAAAAAGTAAATCCCATTTAAAATACATTATTACTTCACGCACACTTTAAACCCTTCACGCACTGCTATCTATAATGACAGTTTTCACAAACTAAAAACTTATAATACATAATATGACATAGAGTAGATAAATGCATTTTTTAGCACTCCATACGAGCGTTAAAAATGCTACTTTAAGGCACTAGTGCTTTAAAAATTTTAAGGCACTGCAGTTCGTATTGACCGTATAGGCAATTTTGATGTAATGTCAAAAAAATATAAAAATGGAATGTCAGTCAAGTTCAAGTAAAATTTTTGTAGATATTGTCCTGTAATTACGTTTGTAGAAAAAATATTGTATGATATGCGTGTTAAAAAGTACATTTTTAAGGCACTCATGTGAATTGCAGAACTCGCTAACGCTCATTCTGCAAACTTTCACATGCGTGCCTTAAACGTGTACTTTTAGCACTTATATCATAAATAACTATTAACGAGGCTACAGTAGCGATCAACAGGTAGCAACAAACGCGTTCCAAGATTGCGGCTCTAATTTTGAATATTTTGTCATGTCAAGATATTTGGCACACATATTCGTAATATAATAAAGAATGGCGGTACAGAGCCCAATTTCAGAAATATGTTAGTACGTGGAAATGACTCTATAACTAAATAAAATATTGAAAAAAGGAGCCTGTAGCGCCATTAAGAAGACAAAAAATACACAAGAAGGAAAAAAAATAAACTTTCTTCAAATAAACTTTTTTATCCCATGCCTAGATTTTGTGTAATCTTGGAACTACTGAAACTTTTTATTTCTAACAAGAAATCGAACATATTATAACTAAATAACTAATTAGGCAATATAGAGAAATTATCACTGTCATTTTGACAAACCTGCGTCAGATTGTCTCTAATCTATTCTGTCATCTTTATCAATATCTGTTCAGTGCAGTAGTGTGTTAATTAAAGAATTTGTTATTGTTGTTTCATAGGAAAGTAGTGTTTATTGATAGTTAATTTATTATACACGGTGTCCAGAAACTCTACCGACAAACGAAGACATGAGATTCTTCAGATAATTTTAAGATAATTTAACCCACTTCACTTAGTCCGAAAAGCTTCCTAAAGGAGCTAGAGCTCTTTGAAGATGGCGTCTTGTAATTAGATTTTCTTAAATACCTCCAGAACGCTTCTATTTAGAAAAACAAAAACGCGTACGCGTATTTATCTTCAAAATATAAATCTAATCCATCTATTGCAAATTTCTAGTACCGATCATAGGCGCCCGTTTTGGGTAGGGCAACGGTTGTTTTATCTTATAACTTTTTTATATTTAACTTTTATGCATTTCTGACACTGGATTATTAAATTGTGAAGTATTCTAGTATTAAAAGGTTCTCTTGTTTTAAATCGGTAGAACACACCGTTTTCTAGAAAAATCGATTTAAAAATATTTCGCTTTTTGAATTAAAAAAAAAATTCAAAGAAAAATGTTTAGAAAGACGAAAACTGGTACATTTATTTATATTTTAGAGATAAATCTAATTGTGAATTTCTAGTACTGGTCATAGGCGTCCGTTTTGGGTAGGTCAACATTTACTTTATAGCATAACTTTTTGTCTTGAATTTTTGAGCATTTTTGACACTAGATTATTAAATTATGAGGTATTCGAGTACCAAAAGTTACTCTTACTTTATGTTGGTAAAATACTTCGTTTTTTTTTGAATAGTTCTTTCAATTTTTTTTCAAATTCCAAAAACGAAAATTTTTCAAATCGATTTTTCTAGAAAACGGTGTGTCCTACCGACTTAAATCAAGAGTACCTTTTAGTACTAGAATACCTCACAATTTAATAATCCGGTGTCAAAAATGCATAAAAGTTAAAGAAAAAAAAGTTATGCGATAAAATACCTGTTGCTCTACCCAAAACGGACGCCTATGACCGGTACTATAAATTTGCAATGGATGGAATCTAATTTATTCCTGAAAAGTAAATATGCATACCAATTTTCGTTTTTCTAAATAGAAGCGTTCTGGAGGTATTTAAGAAAAACTAATTTCATGACGCCATCTTCAAAGAGCTCTAGCTCCCTTAAGAAGCATTTTCGGACTAAAAGAATTGGGTTAAATTGTCTTAAAATTATCTGAGGAATCTCCTGTCTTCGTTTGTCGGTAGAGTTTCTGGACACCCTGTATATTTGTTGTTGTTGTATAAGTTGTTGGCCTCTTTGAAAGAATAGATTATTGTTAATTGTGAGTTTTAGTTATATGTAGGTAGGTTAAGTATATTTTACGTAAAAATATTTCGAATTTTAATGCGAGTATATAAAGTTTTAGGAGGATTTTTTTCTAAAAATATTATCAATAGTTTAACAAAATGGAAAAAGTAAATCAAACGAAAAATAAAGTGAAACCTTCCAAGAAAAAGTACATTAAAAACCGTGCCAAAATTATGCGAAAATCGAAATTTGTTTCGCTTCACAACAAAAAATGATTATTTATTATTGTTTTCTTATTAGACATTTCATGCAAATACCTTTCTAAATACATATCTTAACATAAAATGTTCACCCATTTTGGTTTATTTTTATAAATATCTGTTTATTAATAATAAAATCGTTTCTATTACTTCCATTTAGCGCGACTATGATATTGTCAAAATATTAATCTTAGATAATGTCAAAGATTACCACTGTTGCCAAAGTTTATGATACTGTCTCCCGAAATTATATTTTGTTGCTACCTGTTGATCGCTACTGATTACTCTTAATTGAGATTTAGATTGACTCTTTCGATGTACTTTTTATTTATTAATTTGTATTCATATTTACATTAACTTTTTTTTACAGTTTCTAATTACTGATAGTACTTATATGTTTTTATAAAATAGTAACTTTGATCTAAACTGCGCAGACAATCATGTACTCGGTATTCTTCGGTGTTTTATTTATTTTTCTTTTATTGAAAATGGTCGTCTGTTCTGTAGCTCAATAAGCCTTAGGTGCTTATACAGGGTGAGGCAGATAAAGGGCCTATTAGAAATATCTCGAGAACTAAAGCTAACAGAATTATGAACATTGGAATGAAGGGGTTTTGAACAGTGATCTATTTAATGTAAATATTTTCATCTATTTGCTGCTTTCGGTTATGCCGGAGGTTTCTTATAACTTCGTCTTTTAAACGGGACACCTTGTATATATTTACATTTTTGGATTCTCCTCTACGCCTTCTTTCTTAAAATATAATTTTTTATAATGTTATACAGTCACGTTTTATTCTTAATTTCGTAGCAATATTCACACCGTCGTTGCGTCAGAATAATAAGGTTCTATTTGCAATTTTTGTCTAAAATGAGATTTTTCTGTAACTTGGTTCTATTTTATGTTCTTCGCCTTAATATGATACTAGCAGCGACATCTATTAACATATGACTGAAATACGTAAGTTACAAGGTTCTATCTGAGAGAATTTTAAATGATGATAAGTAATAAGTTAACAAAGTTCTAACTGACATAAAAAACAGTCAACTAAGTCCACAAGGTCCTATCTGCCAGAACTAAAAGTGTTTATAATTTACAATAAGACTTTATCAAATAACTTGAAGTTGTTTTGTTATATAATAATTGTTAAATAAGTGTATATGTGGAAGATAAACCTTTATAAAATATTTTTAAATCATTTCTCAAATCAGAACTCCTTTTTAGTAACTATTGAAGTAACCTTTTGCGGTTAATAAAAATATATTAATTTTTTTAAATTTACATTGTTAACACATACAGGTGGCGATAATAGTAAAATAAATACAAAACATAGAAACTTTAAACAGTCATAACTAAAAATGGCACCTGAAGCAGATAGAACTTTGTCATTCCAATGCAGCGCCCTGTAGAATTGTAGTAGTTTGACAGAAAAAACTCTGTTTATGTTCAAATGATTTTTAATAAATCCATTCTACTATTATTAATTGTTAGTACGTTGCATTGGAATAAACAAAGTTCTAACTGCTTCAGGTTCCATTTTTAGTTATGACTTTTTAAAGTTTCTATGTTATGTATTTATTTTACTAGTCTCGCTACTTGTATGTTTTAGCAATGTGAATTTAAAAAAAATATATAGGTAATTAAATTAATGTGAAGTAAAAGATTATTTCAATAGTTAATACACAGGAGTTCTGATTTGAGAAATAATTTATATACTTATTTAATAAAGTTCTGTCTACCACATAATACCCTCGTTTAACAATTAGTATATATACGACAACTTCAAGTTATTTAATAAAGTCTTATTGTTAACTTATAAACACTTTAGACTAGCGTCTCTTTGCAAAGACAATGACGTGGACTTTGCAAAGTAACAAGACACTTACTCAACACACACACTACACATTACTCCTCTGACTTAGTGATAAGTTATACAATTACGTGGCTAAAGGTTCTACTTCTAAACCAAAGCCAGAATCAGAGAAAAACAAACTTATAAACACATTTAATTATTGCAGATAGGACCTTATAAAATTCGTATTTCGGCCACCTATTAATATATGTTTCGGTGCTAGTATCATATTAAGGTGAAGAACATGAAATAGAACCACGTTACATAAAAATCTCAATTTAGACAAAAATGACACATAGAACCTTGTTATTCAGACGCAACGAGTATAGCTAATTTTTTAATTTTAGAATGCAGGGTTGGTTGAAACTCGGAATGAGTATTTTCTAAGTTTTCTTGAACAAAACACTCTGTATTTTAGTGTAAAATACGTGAAATTTTGTTAGGCCGTGAAAATACTCAATCACAAAGAATTTTTCGGAAATAAATATATAGTAATCTAGACTAGGGATTGCAATTCAGCAGCATTTTCAATCCAGCTGGATTTTTGCAAGATTGGCCTAAATCCAGCTGGATCCAGCGCGGATCCAGCAAAATGTGGAATCAAAATAAAAACACGATTTTAATGTTTTTTTTTTGTCTGTATGCTAAATTTCTAAACAGCAGAAACATGAATTATTTAGTTTTTTGAAAGTGATACCTTAAAAATATAGGCCTTACCTACTTCGCACAGAACTGCACATATAGCCGGTTACGGAGGAAGCCCTTTCGGCCTCTGTGCTAGTCGGTTTTAAGGTCATCAAATAATCATAGACCATTGACAAACGATCGCCTTTCACTCCTTCGATCTCATAAACCGCCATTTCCTTTTCCAAAATATTTGCGTAATCTTTTTGAGAACCAGTTTTTTTGGCTATAAATGTTTTCTCTTTCTCGTTTCAATTCAATCTCAAGTTCTTGTTCCAAAGTAAAATTCACGGGCTCCGGATTAGTTAGCCCATCTTCTTCCATTATCTCTTGCACTGGTCCCACAGTTACTTCTTTATTTATACGAATCAACAAATTTTTCATCTTTTGTTGCATTGCATTCTTTTTCGGCATGGAGAAGTAACCAAGAATGTTTAGTCCTTTCCCATACTTTTTTTGATTTTGTAAATTCACTAATGTACCTGTAATCTCATAGAGGCGCCATCGCCATTCCGTGATTCTGCTGCGTAGGGCTTCCAATAGATCGGCATTAAGGCTAGATTCATGGCTATTTAGTTTGTCTAAGATAAATTTCATGTTTGTTTCGGCCGTTATCAAAGTGGACTTTATTCTGCAAAGAGCTTCTACAGCCGGTTAAAAGTGGCGATTAACTCATGGATTATTGACCACTCGCCAGCAGAGAATTTTATCGCAGAATCAATGTATATCAACGCTTTATCGATGCAAACTTTTAAGCTATAGAAACTTTCCAGCATATTGAGCTACTGCCAGCGTGATTAAATGGAAAGTTGCCGATTCACGGCTTTGAATAAAGAGGCTAATGAAGACATTAAGTAACTTATTTCGAATTTGACATGTTTGCGGATCCGCGCTGATGTAAAAAAAAGAGCTTTGCTGGATGCTGGATCCAGCAATTGCAATCTCTAATCTAGACTTATCCTTAAAATTACCAATAATGGTTGAGCTATCAAAATACCTACGCAGTTAAAATAAAGCAGTTAGGTGTAGGGAATGCTTAATAAATAAAAAAGGACCATAAAATGGCATTTCATTACAATACTAAAATACAGGGTGTTCCATTTAAGAAAACTCATTCGTTCAAAAATACTCATTCCGAGTTTCGACCAACCCTGTATACTAAAATTCAACATTTAGCTATACTAATAATTTTTAACAATAGTAGACTATATTAAAAATCATTTGAAGATAAATAGAGTTTTCAAATCAAAATAATACAATTCTACAGGGTGTGAATATTGTTACGAAATTAAGAAATAAAACGTAATTAACTTTTAAACTAACCTGTATAACATTACAAACCCTCATATTTTAAGTAAGAAAGACATCGAGGAGAATTCAAGAATGTAAAAATATTAAAAGAATCAAGTTATAAGCAACTTCCGGTATAACCGGAAGTAGCAAATAGATGAAAATATTTTCATTATATAGATCACTCTTCAAAACCCTTTCATTCCGAATTTCATGATTCTGTTGCCTTTAAGTTCTCGAGATAATTATTTCTAATAGGCCGTTTATCTGCCTCACCCTATATATTTAAATCAATCTAAACATGTAAACTAGGTACATGTTTCAGCCTATATGGACCTTAAAAGTCAAAGCAGATATCGAAGGTAGGCTAAAAGAAGAAAGACTTTAACTAAATCAATTTTGATACTTTTGACAAAGTCACGCTACGTTGTGCTATCTACCTTGGATGACAGAAAATAGGCACCACTATGTGTTTCTGAACTAAAAAAGTTTTAGATAGTTCTAGAGTCATGCCTTTATGAATGCCTTCTAGTGTATATTATATAGAAGAACAATAAAAAATCCCCCTATTGGTGGACGGATGAGATAGATGGTCTACGGAAAAGATGCCTCAGAGCTCGAAGGAATTACACGAGAAGCCAAGGCAACCTGGAGCTCAAAGAAATAAAGAGAACGCTAAATAAAAAAATAAAACAAGAAAAAAAAAGAAAAGTGGCAGACCGTCATAAAAGCATTGGACGAGGATATATGGGGCGATGCGTACAAGATCACAATGAAGACGTTGAAGATAATCGCCCCATATAGACTTGACGAAGACCAGCGGACGGAATCAGCTGAACTCCTCTTCCCCACTAAGAAAATACAAAACTTTATCAAGATATTCCCAACGATGGTCGAGGAGTTCAAGGAAGAAGAAATAAAAACCGCTGGTCAGGAGATGAAGACAGGGAAAGCTCCCGGCCCTGACGGGCTGCCACCAGAGGCAATAAAGATTATAGCAACAGAGAAACCAGGTTTGATCAGAAGAATATGTAACGATCTACTGCAGCAGCAAGAGTTTCCCATGGACTTAAAGGAAGCGAACCTAGTTCTGTTTCTAAAGCCTGGGAAACCCCCCGATTCAGCAGCCTCTTATCGGCCAATATGCCTCCTGGACTGCCTTGGTAAGTTCTATGATAGACTTATCAAGAGGAGACTGGAAGGCGTGTTGGAAGATGAGAGAGTGCTATCAAATCAACAATATGGATTTCGAAAAGGCAGATCGACAGTCGATGCTGCGACCTGGATAAGCGACGCGGCTAAGGCAAGCAAGAAAAGATGGGTGGTCCTTGTTCTGTTTAACATAAAAAATGCTTTTAACTCGGCTAACTGGGGCCTCATAGTAGATCGAATCGTCGAATTTGGGGCTCCAGAGTATGTGTCCAACATAATAAAGGACTATCTATCTGAAAGATCCGTATGCATATCAAAGAAGAAAAAGAAAGAAATGATTGCAGGAGTACCCCATGGGTTAGTCCTGGGACCCTTACTTTGGAACATACTATATAACGGGGTACTAGAAATACACCGGAAGAGAGGAGTGAGAGCGATAGCATACGCGGACGATCTAGCCCTACTGGTCGAAGACGATACGAATTGGGGAATAACAGAAAAAGTAAATGAAGCGATACGAACGACCGCGGCGTGGATAGAAAAGAACGACCTAAGGCTAGCAGTAGAAAAGACAGAAGCAATAATCTTGAGGGGACCAAGAAAGAGAAACGAGATAACTTTTAAATATCAAGGCTCCGAAATAAGACCCCAAAGGACAGTTAGGTATCTGGGAATAACGTTAGATGACAGACTCTCTTTTGGACAACATGTGCAAGAAGCATGTCGGAAGGCGGAAAGGAGGACCTCTACACTGAACAAATTAATGCCCAACATCGGTGGGCCCGGATCCCAAAAGAGAACAATAGTGCTACAATCTATATTATCTATACTACTATACGGGGCCCCAGTGTGACACGAGGTCCTTCGGATGAAAAAATACAAAGATGTGCTTCCCAGGGCCCAAAGAAAACCCCTGATCAGGGTGGCCAGTGCGTACAGAACTGTATCAACCATTGCCTTACAGGTGGTGGCTGGTTCTGTGCCGGTGCACATCCTGGCCAGGGAGAGAGTCCGAATGTACCGGAGGGGCAACGGGGCGATAGGTTTAGGGCCACAGGAAAGAGCTACAAGTGTAGAGATGTGGCAGAGGGAATGGGCAGTCGAAGTCGGAAAGGCGGACTGGACGAGATCCCTGATCCCGGACGTAGTGAGGTGGTACGGGTGTCGGCATCGGCGCGTCAACTATTACTTCACACAGTTTTTGACGGGGCATGGATCGTTCAGGAAATATACCCATCGTATAGGAAAAACCGAGAACGATCCTGAGTGTGGAGTGGTAGATGACACGCGGCATGTCGTGTTCGTATGCCCCGCATATCACGCGGGGCGTACCGAGCTGCAGCTGGGCCTGGGATCCCCTCTAGGCGAGCCTGGCGAGCTAATCGATAAAGCTATTATAGACAGCAAGCGAGACTTCGATCTGATCATTTTTGTCACAAAGACCATAAAGCATAAAGAAGAAAAAGGGAGGCGACTGCAGGCGGGATGAGCGTTTATTTATTTTATAACGGTGTCTTGTGTCGTAGAAGGCAGCCAGCGGAGGGAGGACACTTTACATCCAAACTCCGCTGTCTGCCTATATACATATATATTTTTTATCTGGTTTTACTTATTTATTTATTATTTTATTGTGCTCTATTTATATATTTTATTTATTTATTAATGTAATCAACATTATTTCAAATATTTTCTCTTTTTTAACAAATTTTATTCATGTATTTATTTATTTATTTGGTGCACGTCGTAACGGATAGCCAGTATGGGGAAGCTCTCTACGTCTGGTCCATGCCGACTGTCTTGGGTATTGTTTTCGTTCTGTCTATTTTCTGTTTCTTTGTTATTTTTTTTTGTTTGTTCTGTCCTGGGGCAGCTAGTGGGGGAGGACATTTTACATCCCACCTCGCTGACTGCCTCCCTTTTTTAACCTGGAGTAAATGGGTATGAGTGCGAGTGTGAATTGATAAATGTATGAATGATTGGTGTTACTGGTAATTGCCAACTGGTTTTGTTTTGCTAGTTTCATCGTAGATGGGGGCCCACTGGTCGCCCAGTCCGCACATGGGTTGCGCGTGGACGGTCGCTTCACCGGCCGGTCTGGCGCAAGGCTTGTGCGGGAGGGGGGAGTGGGAGGCCATCCAATCCATGGAATGCACGCGAAGAGTGCCAGAGGGAAGTTAGGAGTAAGGTCGACAGGTCAGAGATGCTCGCTAAGAGCGGTTCCAGACTCGTCGGCTGGAGAAAGAGGGGGTGGGTTTAGTCGGTAGGCGGCCCGTCAAGATGAAGTAGGACGGACTGAATCCGACACACCTGGGACATCTTCCCAGACGGTCTTGCAAAGATTCCCACCTCCCAAAAAAAAAGTGTATATTATATCGCTCTATATAAAATAAATTACAGAAACTGATTTCTAAAAAACAGGTAATTTTGAATAATATAGCGATTGCTGTAAACTTCAGAGATTTCTTCTTTCTGAAGCCGTCCGTTATAAACTGGTTATAATTTGCCAATTGGCTTACTATTGATCTTCCATTTATATATAGTGCCAATTTCAAAAGTATGCTTTCTATACCAGCTTGTATAGGTCTGGTGAATTGGTACAATGTGTTCTTGGAGGCCTTGAGCGGTCTTCAAAAAGTGTTTTAGGTTGTCTGCCACAGAGTCTGCAGCTTAAGTTTCCATGAAACACTCCTATTACATAGATTACTTAAGTGGTATTTATCTTCTGTTGTCCAACGTAGATGAGGCAATGTAACGTGTCAACTCGGGAAAGAATTGATGCGAAAGAAAGTTTAAAAGGTAGATTGGAAAGACTTTCAATATTCATGGATTCAGACTTTAATTATTTTATAAAAAGGACTTCTAAAAAAATAAGAGTAATCGACATTTAATGTACATATATATACTGTCATTTAAGTTTAACTATTTTAATTCAAAAAATTAATTTATAAGTAATTTTAAGAGTAATGTAGGTATTTACGCTAGAGTATTCGCTAAATTAATAAATAATTGAGTGTAATAAATATCAAAATTTAAACTCGTGTCATATTTAAATGTCGCCATTTGTTTTTAGTGCTGGAAATATAACGGCAGTGTTAAATGAGTTCTTGGATAAAGTTTTGGAAAATATGGAAAATTTCATTATAAATCATGGATATGATCCAATGCAAATACCAGATACAGCCTTAAATGTAAGTATATTTCGTTTCAAATAAAATTAAATGATTAAAATATTTTAAATAATAAAAATTACACAATGGAATAGCTTACAATTTCACAAGAAAATGTCAAATTTTCTTTCCAGATTTTGTGATTGACATTGGTGGAGAGAGTGTGGATAACTATGAACAAATAATTAGGAACATGGATAGCATCAAATATGTAGACCAAATCAAAGAAATTAAGACACGTATTAAAATATCGCGTACATCATTCACACTTTGACTCCTATGTGTATCATACATTAAGACGGGTTGACATTACTAGTGAATAACGAACGTGGCTCACGCTTACGTATTTTGCCCGTGCTATTGTTAGATATTTTATTATCTATTTTCAAACTCGAGCAGTACATTTGTATCTATGCATTCCATAAATGTTATTCACTAGTAATGTCAACCCGCCTTAATACACAACAGGTATTAAGGCTCTCCCTGAGCCTATGTGTATGAATTTGATACACAAGAGTAGAACTTATTCAAGCTTCAAAAAGTGGTCAGGCTGTGACAACTTATGAGGATAAATAGGTTCAGGAGTTAAAGTGTTTTAAACTGAAAAAGTTTCTTTGTTGCCGGGATATAATATCCACTAAAATTAGAACTACGTCTAAGGATGCTTCGATGTTACGTGTTCTCTACTTTTCTTTATGGTTTGGAAGAGTGGACATTAAAACAAGTCCATCTGAATAAGTTGGTCGCCTTTGAATTTTGGTGTTACAGAAAAATCGTACGAATATATATCATGGAATCAAACGTGGAAGTAATTAGAAGGATAAGGAATGAAGCGGAAATAATATTAATTATCAAAAGGCAAAAACTTGAGTACTTAGGACATGTGATAATGAGACAGCAAAAATACTCATTATTACAACTTAATATGCAAGACAAAGTTCGATAAAGCGAAATGTGGGAAGACGAAGAACATCCTGCCTTAAGAACTTACGGGAATGGTTCGAATGCAGTAGTGCAGAGCTATTTAGAGCGGCAGTCAACATGGTCCGCATTGCCATGATGATTTCCAACCTTCGATAGAAGATGGAACTTTAAGAATTGAGCTTCTGGCACGTAGAATGTTTCTTGGTCCTTGACCATCCTTCTAAATTTCAGGCATGCGGTGCTACTTCCTTTGTACTAAGTTTACAGTTTGGATACTTTAACTTGATTTACTTTAACTATAACTTGTTTACAGTTTACGGTAATGCGGTTTCTCATCATTGCATTCGCGTGCCATGTATTTTTTCTTACTATACTATTGATAGACCTAGTATTTTGTATCAGCTCTATATTCAATTCTATGGTATCCTTTTACCTAATCCTATAGGGCAGGGCTTCCCAAACTTATTCGTACTGTGACGCCCTTGAGACTTTGCTATTTTTTTGCGACGCCCCTCAACCCAACCCCAATAATACTTACAAATTTTAGTACTAGCCTAGTAACAGGTTATAGTTATAAAAAACACTATTTGAACATTTATAAATCTTATTAGAAATTAAGAAATTAAGAAATTTTTATAAGAAATTAAGAATTAGAAATTTATTATATTATAGGCACAAAAATAAAAAGGGATATTTATTTATGTAACTGGCTGGTTAATGTGAGGGATGTGCTTACTTTTTTGGGCACAGCTTATGAAACCGGAGCTTCAGTTTGGTAATTGCCACTCTCATTTCTTTTTCTACGTTTGTGTTTGACCTGTACTTGTTTTTAATTACTACTGCAACTGCAGAAAAGACCGTTTCGCACAGGTACGAAGTCGCAAATGGTAATAAAACCTTTAATGCAGAAGTACTGATGGCATGATATTGATGAGAAACTGAGCTCCAAAAGCTTTAGGCTAGAATCACAGGACAATTCTGTCAGTTTTTCTTCTTTTTCTGTTGAAAGTGTCGATTGTGTGGATGACTGGAAAGGGTTTCTGACCCAGTCATATTGCTCCAGATCCTCGGGAAAATATTTCTCAAAGTGTTCACTCAATGATGACATGTGTTGCGTAAACATATTTTTTAAAGAGGGATCGAGGATTTCTATCGATTTTTCTGGTGGATACCTTGTAAAGCAGGGAAACAGTTAATTTCTTGATATTCTAATTTTCTCTTCCATAAGAGCAACTTCTTCTGAAAGCCAGTAATTTTATCTGACAATTGCAGGATATGAGTATTGTTTCCCTGCAAAGACTTATTAAGATCATTTTTAATGTCTTAAATATGTCCAGAGGTACGCTAATTTTATTATAAACTCTGATAAAGTTTTGCGCAATATTATGCAATTCTGTATGTAGATACGTGTAAAATTGAGTTCTTAATTCATGTACATGTGCGAGTGCGTTGCCTTTGGACAACCAACGAGTGTTGTATTAATAAATTAAAGGCATTTCTTCACAAAGTTCTTGAAAAGTCTTGATTTCACTGGTCGTGTGCAGTTCACCACTTTAATAATGCTATCCATCACAACACTTAATTCAAGTGTAATTTATTTGCTGCTAAGGCCTCTCTATGTATGACAAATGTGTCCATTTTACACTTGGAGCCTTGGTTTTGATGACAGCTTTTAGTCCTCCATACTGTCCAGGCATCGCTCGGGCACCATTCGTACGCACGCCTACACAGTTTTCCCAGTTAATATTATTTTCAGTCATATATCAGTTTAAAATATCGAATAAAAGTCCGCGCTGACACGCTACGCCCCTGGAATAAAGCCGCGACGCCCCAGGGCATCCCGACGCACAGTTTGGGAAGCCCTGCTATAGGGGCTCGAGTAAGCTGGTATACATATTTCTCCAAATATAGAATAGGCGACTGCGAATGAGATCATGGCACCAATAAAAGATATTAGGCAGCTTAGAGGGCGAGTATGTGTTAATGGGACACTTTAACGTAAAATCATCGGAATGGTATCTTCGTCCAGTCCAGTCCTTGTACTCATGAAGAGATGTTGGCAGAGCAATTAGCAGCTCTTTATCTTGTGGTTCTGAATACAGACGAGCAACCGATGTTTATGAGCTTCCGTCTCCGTCGCTTCTGAGACATGTGAACGCTCTATTTGAAACATAGTTATTTCCCGTATCTTGGAGATACTCCAAGCCCATACTGATTCCAAAGGGTCCCAAAACACTTACCAACTATCTCCATATTATCTTGAATATAGATTGAATTATCTTAAGGTTTGTATCCAAGGTAGTATGATTTTTGTAAGGGCACATCCAACTGATGAGATAGCTGGTAGCTCTGGTAAGGCCTGGCCGTAGGTCGCCATAAACCTAAAGGTTTTTATACCTCGTTCCAAGTGACTTTTTGGACGTGTATGTATATGTATCACTGGTGATATTGTGATAAGACCGAAAACATTTTGATATTAACTAAATCTTTTGGATAGTTTTTAGTAAAAATCTAAATACACCAAGTACAAAAAAGAAGTCCCTATTCTCCTTTTAATTATTTTTAATTATGGTATATAGCCAACCAAAAAAATCAAACGGCAAAGATCACTAAAGGAATCCAAATGACTTGAACAGCGGTAGAAATACTCACTGTTGTAATAAAAAACGAAAAAAAAATCCAAAGAAAAGGGTATTTAATCCTACCACTTATGACCTATGGAATGGAGACTTATGACCTATGGAAAGAAGACCGTAATACCGAAATCAGCACATAGATTAAGAAAAATACAAAGAACCATCGAAGTAGCTATGTTAAACCGAAAGTAAAAAATGCAATTGGAAGAATCGCGCAAATGAAATGGAGTTAGATAGGAGACGTCGCAGAACAATACAGCCAAATATGGACGAGAAACATTGTAGATTGGAGACCACACGAACACAGTCGTAGTCGTAGTGGGGAACATAAAAGCAAAATTGGAAAGCACTGACATCAAAAACTGAAAGCAAAAACAGGTAAAAAGTGGAGAACTGATGGATAGGCCGTTGTTCAGGAGTGGAAGTAGACAGGCTGAAAAAGAAAATGTAGCCAGCCATGGGAATTATCTCTTAATAAATTATGTTTTTTAAACAAACCACAGGGATTTTAAACAAATTTCAGTCCCAGTGATTGGCTGTATACCATAGTTAAAAAACTTACATAGAAGTAAAAAACTTCGGTTTGTATAATGGTATATAATTTTTGTTAAACAACTTTTAAAAAGTCATCCAAATGGATTATATAAAAACATCAGAACCTTTTCGATCTAGTCAGATCATCTTCAGTGACATTCTGTGTAGTAATTGAAACTAGCCTACTAGTTGATATAATAGTCTTTAAAATTACAGAACTATTTATTACATAATTACATAAGTATTCGGTTTGTGTCACTCATCTTGACAAGTACCCCTTCAGTTTTTTCGAGCAGGAAAGCGGGAAGCTATGCTGCTTTTGATTATTAATATTAAAATATATTAACATCGACATTGTGTCGCAATACAGTAGTACAGTTTAATAAATATATTATGTAATTTTGAAGACTATAATATCAACTAGCGGGCTAGCTTCAATTACTACACAGAATGTCACTGAATATCGAAACCTTCACCTGGACCCCTGGATCCAAAGGTAGGCTCTCTTCACCATTGAGCCACAGAGCGGGGTCACATGCAATTTAAATGCAGTTATACTGGCCATTTTTATTGGCATAAAACACAATCATGATTTTGCTTGTTTTTCTGTGGTACACGGCATTTAAAATATTTCTTCTTAATTTACAGCTTCCAATAACAGGATCTATTACGTTAAAAAAGGGATGGTTACGTGATCTGGCCATGATTAAAAGGTATAAAGATACAGGTGTAGTTTACAGTTCAGAGGAGAAGAAACTAAAAATGATATTTTCACTACAATTTGAAGAGCTGCAGGTAGGTTTCTAGTATAAATTATAACATATAAATCAAAAAAAATACTTTTTCCATGGTGAATTTGATTAATCCGTTTTATAGTTATTGTCCAAAAAAACATTATATTGTCTTTTTTACAGTTATTGACATTAACTGTACAATCAAATTCACCGTAGTAAAAGAAAAAAAGAAGTCGCTATCATTTATGGATGTGTTATAGGATATCAAATCACAACATACCTAATATGTAAATATCAAAAAGGGAATCATCAAATCACTATTATGATAGAGCCCAAAATACCTGCTCTACAACAACACACATGAGAGATCAAAGAATTGGATTTATAAAATACCTTGTAAATGCAACAATTTTTATCTTAGAGAAACCTCAGGAGCACTAAATTTTAAGTTAAATTAGCATGAATCATACATGAAAAACAGGCACTTGTACTTATCCCAGATATACAAACATGCCTAGGATGAGCTCAAAATAAAATGAAAGTATATGCATGAAAGAAACATGTATAAAAAATAGGAAATCAAAGAAGCAGTCTTCATCTTACAAATGAAGAAAAATGTGGAAAATGAAGGCTTTAGTTAAGTGGTTACCAATAGATACTGAAAGAAAAAGTCAGTAATAATAATATACTATTTACCAATAATGAGTTAATAGAAGGTCAGGGATACATCATCTACAGTGCTAGCCAAAAGTCCCCTCCCCCTCGTATCTTTTGAACGATTATACTTATAGTACAGTGGTGTCATCGTGTGGGAACGCGTGGGAACGCCGTTCCCCCACTGGTTAAGAAAAGAAAAAAAATAATAGATATTTTAGGTTTTGTAAACAAAAATTAGCAGTGCGTTGCGGCACTGCGTTTCCGCACTGCTAATTTTGCCATGACACCACTGTTATAGTAGTAAAATTTGAAGTCAGGAAATAAACGAACGTAGGCTTCTCAAATAGTCATAACAGGTCACATATTAGTGACAGATGACGTTACAGAGCCACTTTGACTGATAATTTTAAATACGAACTTATGGCAAGTGATATCTCATTTGAAAGGGCCGGCGTAGCCGAGTGGTAGTGTGCTAGGCTAGCGTACCGGTGGTCCAGAGTTCAAATCCTACCGCCGGTAAGAACAACTAGACATTTTTAAAATGTTTATAGGCCCCAGGTCGACTCAGCCTGAATAAAATGAGTACCTTGGGTAAAACCAGGGGTAATAATAGGCGGTTGAAGCGTAGCACTGGCCCTGTTACCTTCCTTGTACACCGTAGGCCCTAGATATAGCAGACTACCCTGCTATACTCCCAAAGCCACGTGAGCGGTATAAAACGGGAGACTATTATTATTATTATCTCATTTGAAAGATGTTGAAAATACCTATTCAATATTCAATCATACTAATTTTGTTTGGGTTTAAGTTAATTTTGATTGAAAATTGTCATTTCGCGTTTAATTAATAAAGATTAAAACGTCCGCCTATGTTTATTTGTCAAAAAAGTTGACGCCGTAAAAACAATTAGAGCTAGAGTTACTAGACCAGTGCAAATAGCAAAAAAACAATAAAAAATTAATAGCAGGATGCAGGGCTGTCGCTACCATGTGTGCTAAGTGTGCATCGCACACGGGCGGCAAACAATAGGGGCGGCCAAAAGCAGGCCACTGATGATAATACTTTTTTTAAAACGAACATAAATTCAAATAATTAAATAGTAATGTTTCAGATAATTCTGTAAACTATTATTATTATTACCTGATAATACTAAAATATGTTTTATTATCGTTTATAGTTTTTTTTTTCATCCTAATCTAAACAAAAATATCAGAAAATATTATTTATTGTATGCACTGCTCTTTTGCAAGTATGGTCATAAAGCAGTTCGGGGAATACTTTTTCATTCAAAGCGTCTGGCGGCTTTCGGACTTTTAGATATTTTTCTCGTCTCCGTGTGGAGGCGGGCCGCTTAAGTAGAATACCTCCACAGCTTCTCCTGTTCATCGTAAAAGGCAACAAATTGGAGCAGCTGTGCGCTCTCCTCTAGCCAAGCTCCTAACCTGGCCCTGTGACATAGTTTTAATACTCCCAACTATCATACGACACCCACCCCTACCCATCTTAGGTACACGTCCCGATACCCAAACCTATACCCGAGGTGAAAACCTCTGAAACCAGTGGAGGAAACCACTGAAAACAAACGGATATGCATAGGGATGACGGCTATGTATCATCCTAATATACCGCCACCCCAACCTCAAGGTGTAACACATCATGCCAAAGGGGTGATGGCCCAGGGGTAACATAGTGGGTTACAAGCGATGCCTAAGGGAGATGGCAAACCCGAGTGGAAAATAGCCTTGGAGGGGCAAGGGCACACTGCCACACTGAACCGATCAGCACGACTCAACTCGTGGGAAGAAAAATGGGACAACAAAAGAAAACAATAAAGGCGGAAAAGAGAGCAGCGGGGGCGAAAGAGAAAACAAAAGAGGGAGGGAAAAAGGAAGGGACGAAACTCGAGGGGAGAAAGGTGGAGGCGAGAAGTGGAAGAAAAGGAATAAATCGGATCTAGAACCAGTGTAATCAAAAGCAATGGAAAATACAGAGAAGAGTGAAAAGAGGGAAGACAGAGAGAAACAGCAAACCAAGAGACAGGAAGAAAGAAAGAGAACAGGAAGAGAAAAAGAGGGAGAAGGGAACAGACAGACATTTCATTTATTAAAAATAATAGGTGAAAATAGTTTCTATCGTTGTGGAATCGGTGCTCACCGGAAGGACAACATACGTTCAGATACAATTAGCGTCTCTTTGGAAAGACAATGAAGTCGACTTTTCAAAGTGACAAGACATTTACTCAACACATTACTTCTGCACATTTCTTTAAATACTAGTAAAGTACATTTTTCTAAAGTGTTGAAATTGAAAGAGGGCGGCAAATATTAAGTCGCAGACGGGCGGCCAACACCTTAACGGCGGCCCTGGCAGGATGAGACCAATTCCAAATGAAAGTACACATATTAGATAACATGTGGAACATTTTTCACCAAATCTGGATGAGGGGAACATGGGTTGGGGGAGCGCTTTTAGGGGTGAAAACGGTTAATTACGATTTGCGGCAAAACGGCACATCCTATCGAAAAAAGTTAAATCGCAAAGTTGTAGGCTATAAGAAGATCTACAACTTTTGTAAATAAACATTTTTCACATAACCTCAAAATATCCGAGAAAATTGGAAAATTCGATGTTTTTGATTTTATTTTTTTTTTCTCACTGAAAAAAAATTTTTTTTTTACCAAATATGGTGGAAACTTACCTCTTTATGTCCCAAACACGCTGTAATTCTTTTGTATAAAAATATTTTTTTAAACTCTTGTTTTTTATGTTTAAGAGAAAATGTAAGCATTTTTTCAATTGAAAAATCTCCCGAAATTTTTTTAGCTTTTTTAAAGAAGTTGGCATTTTTTTTTGTTTAATGAAACCTCTATTTTCTGATGGTGTAAAAAAATATAGGTATACGTTACTGTGGAAAATTTTGTCACAAAAGGCAAAAATCGGAAATTTATTTTCAACCCCTCACCATTTTCAGATTCTCAGACGTATTGTAAGTTGCATAGCTGTGGAAAGCTGCATAGAGGAAACTGCAGAATTTGTAAGCATTATCGATTGTGATGAAAAAATGCCATCAAAGAAGCAAAAACTTAATTAATTGATGAAAAATTGGCCATTAAAATTATAATAATTACTTTTTTATATTAAATAAACTTTTTCGTTAAAAAAGTTATTGCGACTTTTAATTTGGTTCATGAGAAAAGAGTTTAAAAAAAATGTAGCTTATAGGTAAGTAGGCCGACTTAAAAAAAATATAGTTAAAAAAATAAAAAACACGCTTTTAAAGCACTAAAAATTTAAAAATAACTTTTAAAATTAAAGCTAGTAATATTTTATTTTTAAATTGTTAGTGCTTTAAAAGCGTGTTTTTTATTTTTGTTAACTATAATTTATTCACAAAATTAAAAATCACAGACAACGGCATTAGTGTAGTAAATTTTTAACAGAGGTTCGTTGGTTCCTGATCGCTATGCAACTTATATTACGTCTGAGAATCTGAAAATGGTGAGAGGTTGAAAATAAACTTCCGATTTTTGCCTTTTGTGACGAAATTTTCCACAGTAACGTATATATTTTTTTACACCATCAGAAAATAGAGGTTTCAATAAACAAAAAAATGCCAACTTCTTTAAAAAAGCTAAAAAAATTTCGGGAGATTTTTCAATTGAAAAAATGCTTACATTTTCCCTTAAACATAAAAAACAAGAGTTTTAAAAAATATTTTTATACAGAAAAATTACAGCGCGTTTGGGACAGAAAGAGGGACAGTTTCCACCATATTTGGTAAAAAAAAAAATTTTTTTAGTGAGAAAAAAAATAAAATCAAAAACATCGAATTTTCCAATTTTCTCGGATACTTTGAGGTTAAGTGAAAAATGTTTATTTACAAAAGTTGTAGATATTTTTATTGCCTACAACTTTGCAATTTAACTTTTTTCGATAGGATGTGCCGTTTTGCCGAAAATCGTAATTAACCGTTTTCACCCCTAAAAACGCTCCCCCAACCCATGTTCCCCTCATCCAGATTTGGTGAAAAATGTTCCACATGTTATCTAATATGTGTACTTTCATTTGGAATTAGTCTCATCCTGCTATTAATTTTTTATTTTTTTGGTCCATTTTAGAGCTATCTGCACTGGTCTATACGCGATATTTGGTAGTGTAAAATTGTGTGCTTAATTTTTCTATTTAAAAAAAAAATCAGAAAAAGTCGAAATTTTTGCTCATATTTTGGGCTCATATTTTCGTTTATAAATCGAGAGACATTGCTTCAACAAAAAAAAATATGCAATGTAATAGTTTCGTTCTCCAATTTTATATACCTAATATTTGTCTAGATATAAATTGAAAATGTAAAGGTTATTGTTTAAAATGTAGCAATAATTGAGAAAAAAATGCAAATAAATAAATAACTTTAAAAAATTCCTAGGCTCTCCTAGTTGATAAATTTAAAATTTTCAAAGTACGTTTAATCCTTTCTATATATTTTGTTATTTTGGGGCCTGCACAATTATTCAAATTTGCAATTTTTCTACAGACTCTGCATTGCAAAATTATTATGCAAGATTTATTAAACCGATCCTAACGAAATTTAGCACACGTTTCATACATATTGTCAAGTATTCCTAGTAGGTACATGAAAGAAAACTCCCATATTTTGCAATTGTTTTCCCAATTATTGCTATTTTTAAAACAATGAAATTTAAGTTTTCAATTAAATATTATTTAAATTGAAAAATGAGACTTTTTTCCTTCTATAATTTTTTAAGGAGCAATATCTATTTAGTTTTTTTTTTCAAATTTTGTTAAGTAAAAAATTAAGCAAAACGTTAACAACTGGCGCATATCGTGAATAATACAAGGTACCTACACCTTGAAGTGATTGTGATTCCAGCAAAAAAGTAGACTCCTATGGAAAATATCCATTATAGTTTACTTTTCGATAGATCACGCCTGAACTATCCTCTGTGGTCTACGTTATTTTTGATTATATGTCAATTATCAACAATCCGTAATAATTTTATCGTCACTTTGTCCGATAGCGTATTTGAAGCAGAATTTCTTCTCAGTTTGGTCATTTGGCTGGTAACATTTTCAACTAAATTTTGTTTTCCGAAGATATTTCTCCCTTTATATGAAAGACTTATATTGATCATTTATCTTTCCATATATGTACATACAGGGTGGGGTATTATTATGACAAAGTTCAATTACTCGTTTGTCGTAAGAGATACGAAAAAAAGTTATTTAGGTAAAAGTTGGGGCACTGATAGGACCATAATTTAAAAATATTTTCAAATATACAGGGGCGTGCGTATTGACAGGGTGACACAAAATTATGTTTTTTTAATGGAACACCCTGTATATTTTTACATTTTTTTGTTGATTTCCTAGCAAAATTTACACCCTGTAGAATTGTAGTGATTTGACATCAAATTTTTATTTTATAATCAAACGATTTTTAATATGGTCTACTATTGTAAAACATTAACAGTATAGCGAAATGTTAAATTTCAGTATACAGGGTTGGTCGAAACTCGGAATGAGTATTTTCTTAGTTTTTTTTAAATAGAACACCCTGTAGTTTAGTATTGTAATGAAATGATATTTAATGATACTTTTTTTATTTCTGAAGCATTCCCTATACGTAAGTGCTTTAATTTGTAGGTTATTCGTGATTATTTAAGCCAAACATTAATTGCAAGAAAAATTACGTGAAATTTTATTAGGTATCCCTGAAAATATTGAAAATACATCCTAATCTAGCCTGTTCCTTAATTTATTAATATTGGATGAGATATCCAAATAAATTCGTAGTTAAGATTGTTGGTGAGCAAAATATTAATAAAAACATACAATATTCTACCTAGTCGGCTATGACATTAAATTTCCTTAAAAATTTGACATTATACTATTTTTAATTCCAGTTGCTTTGTTACCATTACTAATATGAATTTTTCTAATGAGGTACTGATTAATAAAATTTTTGTGCTAATGGAGTATACCAAAAATCTACTACTAGCAATAAGAATTATTTATCAGAAATTCTCTGATAGACGACAACTAAGAAGAGAAATGTTTAAAAATATATTAGAATGGTTTCAACGGACTGGACACTTAGATTATGGTAAATCTGATCGAACAATAACTATTGTAAGTAAAGAAAACAGGAATTAAATGTAATCCTTAGTGTCACTGAAGATCTGCATATTAGTACAACCGTTCTTACAATCTAAGTATTTAATCTGTTGAAACCGTTTTAGTATACTTTCAAAAGTTTTTCTTTTTGGTTATCGTCTATCAGGGAGATGATAAATTTTTATTGCAAGTAGCTCATTTTTATTATACTCTCCTAGCACAACGCCATTTTAACATTAGAAAAAATAATATTAGTAATGGTAACAAATCAACTGGAACTATATAAATAGTATAATGTCAAATGTTTAAGCAAATTTTGTGTCATAGCCAACTAGGGAGAATTGTGTATGTTTGATTAATATTTTAAGCACCAACCAACAACCTTAACTACGAATGTACTTGGATATCTCATCCAATATTAATAAGTTAAGAATCAGGCTAGATTATTATGTATTCTTTTTCGAAAAATTATTTTTGATTGGATATTTTCACGGCCACCTAATAAAATTTCACGTAATTTTTCTTGCAATTAATGTTTGGCTTAAAGAATCACGAATAACGTACAAATTAAAGCACTTACGTATAAGGAATGCTTAAGAAATAAAAAAGTATCATAAAATATCATTTTATTACAATACTAAAATACAGGGTATTCTATTTAAGAAAACTAAGAAAATACTCATTCCGAGTTTCGACCAACCCTGTAAACTAAAATTAAACAAATCGCTATACTGTTAATGATTAACAGTAGTAGACTATATTAAAAATCGTTTGAATATAAATAGAAAATTTTATGTCACATCACTACAATTCTACAGGGTGTAGATATTGCTACGAAATTAACAAAAAAAGTAATTAACTTTTAAACTACCTCGTATTATATTACAAAACCATATATTTTAAGAAAGGAAACATTGAGGAGAATCCAAAAATGTAAAAATATACAGGGTGTTCTATTTCAAAAAACAAAAGTTTGTGTCACCCTGTCAATACACACACCCCTCTATTTTTGAAAATATTTTTAAATTATGGTACTATATGTGCCCCAACTTTTACATACATAACTTTTTTTCGTAACTCTTAAGACAAACGAGTAATTGGAGTTTGTCACACTAATGCCCCACCCTGCAAATCAGACATATCGATTGTGTAGGCTTATTTGATTGCGCTCCACTATGTCTGCATATATTCCTAACCAAAAGTAACGATGGATTGATTCACTGGAAACCGGAATTTTTGGAAAATATGGGCGATCACATAAAAATACAAAATCATATATTGAATTTCATATATTTATTAAATTATGAATAACATGGTTAATTTTAATAATTGTTTTGAATAGCATTGGGTATCAAAATAAAAGGGGAGTAATAGTGTGGGTAATTACACTATTAAAATAGTTCTATTAGTAATTCTCACTTTATTTTTCCAGTTCGTTTACCACTACATTACTCAATATCTTCTGTTAAGAATAGAGGGCGAGGTAGAAGGAAAAATTGAGGACGTGATCATACAAGCAGCATTAAGTTTTGATTTTCACACCTATAATGCAACTCTTGACAATTTTGATATTATGAATACAGGGTAAGTAAGACATTTTATAAATGCCAGACTCAGTAACAAAAAGTTTAATTTAAATAAAAATGTATTTTTAATAAATATGTGACAAAAATAATGTACTGTAAATAGATGGAAAAACATCAAATTACTAAAAAAATTGTACTGGAACTAAACCGTCAGAGTTAGGATCGAAAGTTAAACATCCTCAGAAGCAGAAATTGGGAAGGGAGTTAGACAAGAATGTGTCCTGTCGCCTCTGCTGTTTAACATTTAGAGTTTCTATTTAAAGAGGTACTGGAGGATTCCAAGGATGGAGTCAACGTGAATGGCATAAATATCAACAGCATCAGATACGCCGATGATACGGTGGTGTTGATTGGGGATTCCGACTTGAGTCAACAACTACTCATCGATAAGACGAACTCGACCTGTGAGCAATTTCGTATGAAAATTAACATTATAAAAACCAAAGTGATGTCAATCCGAAAAAATCAAAACGTACCTCAACCTTACACAATAAATGGGCACATTTTAGAACAGTTCAATTTTAAGCACCTGGGATGTTGGATCGATACTAGCCTAAATACTGATCTAGAAATAAGATCGAGACTAGAACAGGCGAGAAAATCTTTCGAAAAAATCAAAAAACTACTTTTTTATTCTCGAAAAATACTCGAAATTTGACTACGTTCATCAAAATGCTACTACCCCAGGCTGTGGGTGAAAAAACGTGATATAATTCAGGAATTTTTGAAACCTACCAGTTGTTGTAAAGGACGATGGCAGGAATAACTTCGACTAAAATGTAACAAAAATTTTTGTGCGGTTTTTATTTATGACGTTTTTCATTTGTTAAATTTGCGATTATTAAAGATTTTTAATTTTGCAGTTTAGGATATTCATTTTAGAGAAAAACTTTTAAATAGAAAATTGTAGTAACTTAAAAAACCTACAATTTGAGCTATAGCAAGTTTAATTTCGTTAATACGGTATTGCAAAAAAGCCTGCGAAAAGTCCAAAATGGCCGTTTTTTTTTCCTGTTTTCGGACAACAATAAAATGTATTTCGAATTAAACAAATTATATACATTTTTCTTTTTGTCTCAATTAATTTAATTCAAAAAAAAATTTTAAGCACCCTGTATAAATAATTATGTTAATGTTTATATTATTGAATATAGAATTGAATAACCTTTCAAATGAGCTATCACACGACACCTATTCTTATTTTAAAAAATCATCGATTGCGCCATTACGCCCAGATGGATGCCGTCACTAGTATGATATATACGCCAAAAAATTGTAATTTAAAAGTAAAAATCGACCTGATTTGTAATTTATCTCCAGAGTCGCCCATTCTCGAGACAATAAATTTATTTCAAGTCAAACGTCCTCACTCTACCTATAACTTCCGAGGCTTATAGCTTAAAACCATGATTTTTGGAGCTATGCACCCATTAAGTATTTTATTCTACACATCAAGGACTACCAGAACCCAAAGTTTCAGAGCATTTGACAGAGAGCGATTTGACGATTTTTTTTTTAAGTTATAGCCTTGGACATTTGACCCCTTGGGATAAAAGTTATAATATATAAGTAAAAAGTTTTCCAATCGGGCTCTACAAATTTTTTTATGTTTGGTATTAGATGATCTTCGTTTTAAAGCATTAAAAATACATAAAAGTTATTTTTACAATAAATAATGCAATTGCAAAAAACGGCCATTTTGGACCTTTCGCCGGCTGTTTTGCAATAACTTATTAACAAAATTAAACTTGTCATAGCTCAAATTGTAGATTTTTTAATCTAATACAATTTTATATTAAAAGATTTTTCTATAAAATGAATATCCTAAGCTGCAAAATTAAAAATCTTTAAAAATTTGCACAAAATTTTTTGTTACATTTTAGTAGAAGTTATTCCTGACATCGTCCTTTACAACACGTGGTAGGTTTCAAAAATTCCTGAATTATACTGAAATCGACCTATTTTTCACCCATAGCTTGCACTATACGTCTGGAAAACATCAACCGTAAATAAATTGGAGGCCTTTGAAATGTGGATGTGGATCTACCAGAGAATTCTCAAAATTTCATGGATATCACATACCTCAAACGAAGAAGTTCCGCATAAAATACGCGAGGAAAAAGAACTTTTCAACACAGTGATAGTTAGAAAAACATCATACCTAGGCTACATACTGAGATATAATAAGTACCTAC
The DNA here is from genome assembly GCF_917563875.1 of Diabrotica virgifera virgifera. Classification (NCBI taxonomy): domain Eukaryota; kingdom Metazoa; phylum Arthropoda; class Insecta; order Coleoptera; family Chrysomelidae; genus Diabrotica; species Diabrotica virgifera. Next base: position 170,211,948 of record NC_065444.1, read on the forward strand.
CAATATGCTCAACTTATAGTGAAAGGAAAGATCGAGGGAAAGGGGGGAGTAGAAAGAAAAAGACTATCGTAGCTCAGAAACATCCGACAATGGACAGGGCTAAATTTTGAACAGCTAATAAGAAAAGCTAAAGACAGAGAAGGCAGAGAACATCATACCTAGGCTACATACTGAGAAATAATAAGTACCTACTCAATATATAACATCATACCTAGGCTACATACTGAGAAATAATAAGTACTCAATTTGTAGTGAAAGGAAAGATCGAGGGAAAGAGGGGACTAGAAAGGAAAAGACTATCGTAGATCAAAAATATCCGACAATGGACAGGGCTAAATTTTGAACAGCTAATAAGAATAGCTGAAGACAGAGAAAGGTTTGTAAGTGTAGTAGCCAACCTCCATTGAGGAGAGGGCACTTTAAGAAGAAGAACAAAAATAAATTTATCTTCTCCGTATAATAAAAAGTAACATTCAATTCTGGCGGCGCTCCGATCTACCATTAATACCTGCAAACAACAAATACAGTTACTTAATTACAATGACAGTAAGGTAAAGGAGGGTTAAAGTACGCGGTCGCCTAAAAGTACGCAGGGAATTTTTAAACACTTGGCATCAGTGCATGAATTTTGTGATATCACGTTTTAGTGTGCTTTCAACTGGAGAAGAATCCGCCATATTGTCATCCACCTGACACTCTATCTTTGGATTTTACAAGGTAAATTGTTCTTTTTCACCTTCGGAATGTAATATTTTTACTCTAAAACGTAAAATTTTAAGGTTACTTAACAGTGGTAGGTAAATTTTGTATTAATATTAAGGCAAAGACCATACGATTAGCTATCTAATGAGTGGAGTTAAAGAGAAGAATGAGTCTGTTTAGTGCAGGAACGTAGTGGCCATTCTTTGAATCATGTCACATGAGTCTAAAAGTACGCAGTCTAAAGATTTCAAGGACGGAAAAGAGGATCAAAAGGAAAAATATGAAAGATAGTGACAAAGAAACCAGAAGAAAGCTTCAAACGTCAAAACTAAACTAACTTTTGATATTGAGCAACCCAAACCATCTACCAGCTCAAACCGAGAATCACAAGAGAATATTGAGTTCCCAGGATGTAGACAGTCATTTAATGACAATTGGATTCAATGTGGAATTGGATGTGCAGAATAGTGGCATGAGGCTTGTTTAGCGTATGAAGGAAGCGGACCTTTCGTTTGCGACCATTGTAAGACTCTTAACTAATGCGTACTTTTACCATAACTCATTCGTATTTTAGCCTCCCTGGAGCTCAAGAGTACGCAAATGACACTATTTCAAAATATTTTTTACAGGGATATTTTTTTGTCCAAACATGATAAAATATGATTTTATGGTTACGTAATAAATAAAGATAGATATTCAATAAATATGGTATTGATATGTCTTTCTTCCCCCAAGTTGCAACCCAAAATAAACTAAGTGCGTACTCTTACCCTCCTTTACCCTACAATGATAGTGTTCAAATATTTTGAGATCAGATGGTTCTACTTAAATTTTTTACGATTTTTGTTTAAATCGTAGCTATAATTTCAAAAATCAAAAATCCAAAACATTCCATGAAAAGTTTCATATTGCATAAATCAGTTTTCCATTTAGTTGTTGTTTTAGTGTTTATACTACACTCACCAGCACGAAAAACGGGCACCCCAAAAAATGGGTCATTTTTGATGTCTCGTATCTCCTAAACTTGTTGTCCGATTTAAGTATCTTTTTCAACGCGTTATAGCCGTTTTCTGTAACAATATCGCTGTAATAATATTGTTGCTAGACAAATAAATTTACATTGCATACCGGGTGTACCAATCAAACTGGGTTTTATAAAATATTGAAATTAAAACCCAACTATAGCCCCAGGTTTTTCTAAAGTTTTGTTTTTTATGTATTCGCTTATGTTGGATAATAAAAAAGGTAGAGACTTTAACAACTAGTCATGTTCTTTATCAACACAGGGTGTTTCTAAATAAGTACGACAAACTTTAAGGGGTAATTCTGCATGAAAAAATAATGGTCATTTGCTTGATAAACCTATGTTCGCAAATGCTTCGTTGTCGAGATACGGGATGTTGAATTTTTTCTTACAAACTGACGATTTATTTATTGCTCTAAAACCGGTTGAGATATGCAAATGAAATTTGGTAAGTTTTAAGAGGTAGTTAATGTGCATTTTTGACATACAACTAAAAATTTTATATTCACCATTTACGTGCATACGGGTCATATTACCCGGTCATATTACCCGCTTGCACACCAATGGTGAATATAAAATTTTTAGTTGTGTGTCAAAAAATGCGCAATAACTACCTCTTAAAACCTACCAAATTTCATTTGCATATCTCAACCGGTTTTAGAGCAATTAATAAATCGTCAGTTTGTAAGACAAAATTCAACATCCCGTATCTCGAATACGAAGCATTGGCGGACATAGGCTTATCAAGCAAACGGTCATTATTTTTTCATGCAAAATTACCCCTTAAAGTTTGTCGCACTTATTTAGAAACACTCTGTATTGATAAAGAACATGGCTAGTTGTTAAAATCCCTAACTTTTTTATTATCCAACATAAGCAAATAAATATAAAAACAGAATGTTAATAAAACCTGGGGCTATAGTTGGGTTTTAATTTCAATATTTTATAAAGGCTAGAATATTCCAAAGGGTGTTGTATAAATTGGGAAAAAACTCAGTTTGATTGGTACACCGGGTATACAATGAAAATTTACCTATCTAGCATCAATATTATTACAGCGATATTGTTAAAGAATAAGGCATTAAAAAAAATACTTAAATCGGACAACAGGTTTAGGAGATACGAGACATCAAAAATGACCCATTTTTTGGGGTGCCAAGGTTTTTTCCATATCAAATAAACATAAATGATTTCTTGTAATTAAACGTCTAACAAGCCAATTTTCTCTTTTAGATCTATCGACATTGAATTTTCTGGGAATGGTTTAATTGATTGGTTAACCAATGCCATGACAGGAGTGGTGACTGCATTTTTACATCCACTTATTTTATCGATAATTCAAAATATTTTTAAAGGTACTTTGGGTAGTCTTGTCGATGCTGTAAATGAAATAATTCACGAAATATTACATCTTAACTAAACTTAGCATATCGTTTTATTTAATCCCATAATAAACAGGGTGGAACAAAAAGGCGAGTAATAATTTAAATCCCATATTCTTGGACTAAAAATAGTTCGATTGAACCAAACTTACCTTAGTACCTTTTTATGTGCACATACTTTTATCTGTACATTAAAAAAGTTACAGCCCTTTGAAGGTACAAAATAAAAGATTTTCCAATACAGTGGAACCTCGATAACTCGGATTAATCGGGACCACGGCCGATCCGGGTTATCGAAAATCCAGGTAAGCCGGAGAATATTATGGTAAAAATTAATAAAATACGGTATACTTCCAGATAAACTCCGTTGTAATTGAAACACGACTGTACTACACACAATACGGTCACAATCGGAACGATGTTATGTTATTTAATAACAGTGGAGACTAAAGCAGGCCTCGCACTGAATCGGCATAGAGCGATCGGCTCGGCTAAGAGCAATGCAGATTTTGCTATACATGGAAATAAATGAGCCACCGCGCACCGCCTAAGAACGTTCGACTGTCGAACGTTCTTAGGCGGTACGCGGTGGCTTATTTATTTCCATGTATAGCAAAATCTGCCGATTGCTCTTAGCCGAGCCGATCGCTCTATGCCGATTCAGTGCGTGGCCTGCTTAAGACCATTGTTTAAAAAAGAATTTTTTAAATAGTCTTTTTTAAACAATGCTAAGAGAGTTTGAAATAAATAAAGGAATAACAGGTGCTTTTTGTTTCCGATAATCCGAGACAATGAACGTCGCTCTGCCGCCGTGTGCCATGAGTCATTTTTACTATCGTATAGTTCAAATTATACAAATACCCAATATCTCTCAAATATTTTATTACATACATTTTTATTGTTGAAACGCTTGTCTGATGAAAAGCGGTCCGGGTTAGACTTCCGGGTTATGTGGGGCCGACTTATCAGGGTTCCACTGTATATCGAAAACTATTAAAAATTTCATATTGAAAATGGACATGTGCTTTTCTTATAGCAGGAACATCTATAAAAAATAACAGTGAAATTTGTGCACCCCATAAAAATTTATGGGGGTTTTATTGTTCCCTTAAACCCTTCCAAATGTTTATAATCGTTTCAATTAAATTATTATTCTCATACCATTATTTAAGGTGCTAGGCGCAAATTTTCCGCTCCAATGGTATAGGATTCATTTTTTTTCTAATCCTGAGAAAACTAATATGTATTTTTGAAAAATTTAAACGCAGAATAAAAGATTACGTTATTATCATGAGTCGAAAGTCTCTGAAAACTTCTTCTTCTTTAAGTACAGTGTCCAAATTTTAGGCGTGGGTTTATGCTTCCGTGACAATTTGCCGATATCTCTGTTTGAAATGCGTTGAACCCAAGATTTTCTGACCATTCTACGATATGACCACATCTCGAAGGCTTCTAATTTGTTCATCATATTAAGCTTCATGATCCAGGTTTCACATCACTGTAGTAATACAGGATACAAATAATATTTTAGGAACTTGATTCTTAGTTGTAAATTCAGCTGAGAGTTGCTCAGAATAGATCTAAATTTCATAGGATACACATAACATTTTAGGAACTTTATTCTTAATTATTGTAAATTCAGCTGAGAGTTGCTCAGAATAGATCAGTTTCATAAATGCTCCTCTTGCAGTTTCTATACGAGTTTTAATTTATTAATTAAAGAAAAGGAAAACTTGTATAATGTTTATTTTAATGAGTTCACAGGGGTGAAAAACTAAGAGAAAATTTAGTTTGATTTTTAATTTCAAATGTGTCATTCAAATAAACTTTTTATTTATTCTAAGGGACTGTCGGCCCTCGGTAATAATTTAGTCTTTCATTCCGCATTTCTCTCTGTGGTCAAGTTGTATGATTGTGTTGGATGCACGGTCACACATGATCAAAATTTTTGCCAATTAGTCGAATTCGACAAAATTGAACGACGCCGCAGTAACGTTAGTGGCCGTCTTTAAGCTACAACGGCTTAACTACGACAACTAAATACTCTTCTTATGCTTACCTGGTTTCTGCTTGTTAAATCAATTTTAGATGATAGAATAGTCTTCTTATACAATTTTTGACTGTATTATCAAAAATTGTACCGTAGGTTTACTAAAGAAGAAACTTTAAATATACCGCTTGAGTTAACATTTTTTTTCAAGAAACATTTTTAACGTCTAACGACTTTCGTACGTGGAATAATTTGCAACCGGATTAAAATTCTCTAGCTTGTAAGATTTAAGTCGTTCTTCGGTCGTAGTTTCAGTGAAACCTGGAAAATGGCAGTTGTCTTTTAATTCCAACAATTCTTCACGCTCATTACACTGGTCAACATGAATCTTGAGTCTGAGTTCTGTACCTCTGATTTTGATTACTTACATATGTTGAACTAAAGAAAGAAAAAATATTTTTATCTAATAATGTTTGCTTTTGTCGTTACCAGAACGAAATTTCAAATTTTATCAAAATTATCTTTTGATTTTATAATAAAATTTTATCTATTTTTTAATTGAAATTATTTTTAAAAGTAAACAAATGTTGAAATATATATTATATTTTTATTAACTTTAATTATAAAAGGCGGTATATATAAAACCCTTAAATACTAAAAACAATACAAATAAAAATTTAAACATGAACAATTTTGGTATTTCTATTGTGTAAACAAGGACTGTCTCGTATGAGCTTCCAAACCTAGTTACCATTATGTTCTCATTATATTTTAATTGATACCGTCGATCGAACTTCATTACTTCTTGGTAAAAGCAATCCCTGCTCTTCTGAATATGCACCCAAGTTGTGTTTACACTGATCCAAGTGAGCATGTAGCATGTGTTCTTTAAGAGACATCCCGCAACCCATGACTTTGAAGCTGTTAAGCTTATTAGAAATAAGCTCTTTGTAATTTTCTGCCTCTGATAGTTTCGGAAAAATTGTTTTAAAAATTGAAAAGCCTCAGAATCTTGACGAAGGTCTTTTACGAACTTCTTCATGAGACTTAATTTTATATGCAATGGAGGCATTAAAGCAGGATGAGGCTTCACATTTGAAACTCGCTCCGATGAGACCCATGAGTGCTGCTGGTGGTGAAGTGCTACGAGTCTACCATCCCATAAGCAAAGGTAATATAGATATTTAGTGTATCCGCCTTGCATTCACACCAGAAAACCAACCATGTTGACATCCCGTATCACTGGCCACACGTAGGTAGGTACATATTTTAAAACTTGAAGCACTATTTTAAGCCCAGGCGCAAATTGAATCTAAGCGAGTCACAACCTGCGCCGGCGGGACGGGTGACCTGTGCAGTTATTTTTCTAGCGCACCGCATATTGAACACAAGCCAACCCGACCGTCGGCTGTCGCCATAACGAATAGAGACGGGCAAAATCAGTGCGGACGTGTAACCGTTACTTTTGATACCGGTTCTCAGTGGTACTGAGTACAAATACTGATTACAAAATACTGATGTATCTGATCCTTGTACTGAATTGAGTAGGTAACTAAAAAACGGTAGTTCAGTACTTGTAACTAGTAACGTTTTAAAAATGTCTTACACGTCCCTAGTAGTCGTAGCGGTATGACTTTCAAAAACATCGAATTTGATCATAAGCGGGTGCATAAAAAGATATCTTAAGCGCTGGTTTCCTCGAAAGCGGTGCCGACAAACTACGACCATAACACTGCGATGAATGACGTTATAAAAAACTGTATCATGCAAAATAATAGCAGTGGTTTCCAAGGATGCGTTGGAAGCCACCGCTTGCTGAGTTTGCACATTCCATTGCCGCAGTGAAGAACCTTGAATTTTTCACCATAATCTGACGTAATTCATCGCAGTGCTACGGTCGCAGTTTGTCGGTGCCGCTTTCGAGGAAACCAGCGCTTTACACTGAGTATTTTATTTCTACATACCTTTATAATAACAAGCATAAGTTAAACACTGCATTGATTGTGATGGCAAAAACGGTTCGCATGTTCGCCAAATCAGTGCGGACATGTAACGGTTACTTCTGATACCGGTTCTAGGTGGTACTGATTACAAAATACTGATGTATCTGATCCTTGTATTTACTGAATTGAGTAGGCAACTTAAAATCGGTAGTTCCGTACTTGTAACTAGTAACGTTTTAAAAATATCTTACACGTCCCTAGTAGTCGTAGCGGTATGACTTTCGAAAACATCGAATTTGATCATAAGCAGGTGCATAAAAAATATCTTACACTGAGTATTTTATTTCTAAATACCTTTATAATAACAAGCATAAGTTAAACACTGCATTGATTGTGATTGCAAAAACGGTTCGCATGTTTTAAATGGGATTTTTGCTGATTAGGTATTTTGCTAAAATATTAAATAACACAAAAAATACAATTCACAACCATCATTTAATTTTTAAGATAAACAAAAGTCTAATATGATGACAAGTTTGAAATTGATCGACTTTGTCGATAACAGTGTCATTAACAGATATTTTTAAATACCATGAATCATTTTCCAATGATTGTGTGGATTTAAGAAATACATACTAAACAATGTTTTACCTGTATAAAGGAGATTATAATTAAGACCCATTATGCTACTCCTTATTTTTCAAATAATATGCACTTGTAAACGCATAACTTTGATTTATTGGCTAAACCTACATTAGATACGTCACAAGAAATTAAAAATAATTAACATGTAATAAATTCACTGTTTTAATCATATATAGTATATTCCCTACTATTGCAATAAAATATTAAAACGATTAAACGAAAACTTGTTGAGTAGTGCTGATTGATACACCAGAGCAATAAAATGTTATTCGTAAAGATAGTGTAAAATATATCGCCGCTTATCTGGTCCGCTGGTAATAAAGTTATCACCATTTAATTGCAAAGCGGTCTCTTAGCTGGAAAATACTTGTAAATACCATCCGTATTCATTTCAGATACTTCCATCTCGCAAACAAAAACACGTAAAAATTAACATCTGGCGGTGAGTCACCCGTCCCAAGCACAAGAAAACTGTACGCTGACAACAAACCTTCCCAGCCGAGATCTGCGAACGCATGAATTGATAGTAGGATGCGCAGAACGGTCTACACAGTCCGCCGACCCAGGTTGTGTCTGGCTTAGGATCAATTTGCGCCGGGGCTGGCTCTCGTAATTTTCTTTGTGCATTACAGAATGAATCAGAGGAAGAGATGGAAATATATTTCCATTGTGAGGAAGAAATTAGATATCCTCTGAGCTTTTTAAGTTGAAAAAAAAGCATAACAGAGTGGCGAAATACTCGACAAGGGAAATCTAAATTGCATTTCACGTCCTGTCATTCACCGTGGTAATAATTTTAGCGAACTATTTCCTTTAATATCCACCAAAGGTGAATAAAGTAAAAACCAAAAGAAAAGAGAAGATGGTTCAGATTTGATTACAGTACAGAGCCTCTACTATGTGCTTATACGTATTTCGGAATAACCGTTTCCTCATCGGAGCACCTGGGTAGAGGCACTGAACTGAAATCAAATCCTTTCATCCTTTCCGGGTAATTATCAAAATAATTACCAAGGATGCTACTAGCACCATTTATGAATTAAAAGTGTAATAAGTCAGGAAATAAAATTCGAAATTATTTATCCTCTGACCTTTTTGAGTTGGAAAATTAAAGAATAACATAGTGGAGAAATACTCGACAAGGGAAATCTAAATTGCATTTCACGTCCTGTCATTCACCGTGGTAATAATTTTAGCGAACTATTTCCTTTAATATCCACCAAAGGTGAATAAAGTAAAAAACCAAAAGAAAAGAGAAGATGGTTCAGATTTGATTACAGTACATAGCCTCTACGTATTTCGGAATAACCGTTTCCTCATCGGAGCACCTGGGTAGAGGCACTGAACTGAAATCAAATCCTTTCATCCTTTCCGGGTAATTATCAGTAGTAATTGCACAAGAGCTCTGAAATTATTGAATTTTTCCCGAGTGACACTTTGACAGTTTTAATTTCACGAGCCGAAGGCGAGTGAAATTATGTCAAACTGTCACGAAAGCAAAAATTCTATATTAATTTCAGAGGTCGAGTGCAATTTGTTGCGATTATTTCATGAATAAAACTGTTCATAACCAAAATTTTATTGTAATTTATTTATGTAAGTACCATTAAACACACAGTTTTTATAAATATTTGACGATTGAAAGTCATCACTTTTATAATTTTTAAAACAATAATTGTTATTATTGTCACTGAATGTATTTTTTCGTAGCAACGAAGGACATCTGACATAATATACTTAACGACGGGAGATTATCAAAAATTATCGATTTAATTCAGATTTCTGTAGCTTTCTATTGGTCAGAATCTCCTATGAATGAAATAATCAAAATAATTACCAAGGATGCTACTAGCACCATTTATGAATTAAAAGTCTAATAAGTCAGGAAATAAAATTCGAAATTATTTATCCTCTGACCTTTTTGAGTTGGAAAATTAAAGAATAACATAGTGGCGAAATACTCGACAAGGGAAATCTAAATTGCATTTCACGTCCTGTCATTCACCGTGGTAATAATTTTAGCGAACTATTTCCTTTAATATCCACCAAAGGTGAATAAAGTAAAAACCAAAAGAAAAGAGAAGATGGTTCAGATTTGATTACAGTACATAGCCACTACGTATTTCGGAATAACCGTTTCCTCATCGGAGCACCTGGGTAGAGGCACTGAACTGAAATCAAATCCTTTCATCCTTTCCGGGTAATTATCAAAATAATTACCAAGGATGCTACTAGCACCATTTATGAATTAAAAGTCTAATAAATCAGGAAATAAAATTCGAAATTATTTATCCTCTGACCTTTTTGAGTTGGAAAATTAAAGAATAACATAGTGGCGAAATACTCGACAAGGGAAATCTAAATTGCATTTCACGTCCTGTCATTCACCGTGGTAATAATTTTAGCGAACTATTTCCTTTAATATCCACCAAAGGTGAATAAAGTAAAAAACCAAAAGAAAAGAGAAGATGGTTCAGATTTGATTACAGTACATAGCCTCTACGTATTTCGGAATAACCGTTTCCTCATCGGAGCACCTGGGTAGAGGCACTGAACTGAAATCAAATCCTTTCATCCTTTCCGGGTAATTATCAAAATAATTACCAAAGATGCTACTAGAATAATTAATCTATGAATCAAAAGTCTAATAAGTTAGGAAATAAAATTCGAAATTATTTATCCTCTGAGCTTTTTAAGTTGGAAAAATAAAGCATAACAGAGTGGTGAAATATTCAACAAGGGAAATCTAAATTGCATTTCACGTCCTGTCATTCACCGTGATAATAATTTTAGCGAACTATTTCCTTTAATATCCACCAAAGTTGAATAAAGTATAAAATAAAAGAAAATAAAAGATGCTTCAGATTTGATTACAGTACATAGCCTCTACTATGTGCTTATACGTATTTCGGAATATCATACGTATATTAGCGTATAAGCACATAGTAGAGGCTCTGTACTGTAATCAAATCTAAACCATCTTTTCTTTTCTTTTAGTTCATACTTTATTCACCTTTGGTGGATATTAAAAAATATAGTTCGCTAAAATTATTATTATCACGGTGAATGACAGGACGTTAAATGCAATTTAGATTTCCCTTGTCGAGTATTTCGCCACTTTGTTATGCTTTATTTTTCCAACTTAAAAAGCTCAGAGGATAAATAATTTCGAATTTTATTTCCTGACTTATTAGACTTTTGATTCATAGATGGTGCTAGTAGCATCTTTGGTAATTATTTTGATTATTTTATTCATAGGAGATTCTGACCAATAGAAAGCTACAGAAATGCAAATTAAGGTGATAATTTTTGATAATATCCCGTCGTTAAGTATATTACGTCAGATGCCCTTTGTTGCTACGAAAAAATACATACAGTGACATTAATGACCTTTAATGTTTTCTTCTTCTTAAAGTTCCATCTCCTAGCGGGGGTTGGATATCATAATGGCTATGGTCACTTTGTTGGCTGCTGCTCTGAACAGTTGTAATGAACTACAGTTAAACCATTCTCTAAGGTTCCTCAGCCAGGAGATGCGTCTTCTTCCTATGCTTCTTTTTCCTTGGATCCTTCCTTGCATGATAACTCTCAGCAGCTCATATTTCTCTCCTCTGGTAATGTGACCCAAATATTCTAGTTTCCTTGTTTTTATACTGTTCATAATTTCTAACTCCTTATTTAAACGTCGTAGCACTTCAACATTGGTAATCCTTTGAACCCACTGAATTTTCAACATTCTTCTGTAACACCACATTTCGAACATTTAAAATTAATGTTTTAAAAATTATAGAAGTGATGACTTTCAATCGTCAAATATTTATAAAAACTGTGTGTTTAATGGTTCTAATTTGTACTTACATAAATAAATTACAGTAAAATTTTGGTTTTGAACAGTTATATTCATGAAATAATCGCAACAAATTGCACTCGATCCCTGAAATTAATATAGAATTTTTTTTCTCGTGACACTTTGACATAATTTCACTCGCCTTCGGCTCGTGAAATTAAAACTGTCAAAGTGTCACTCGGTAAAAATTCAATAATTTTAGAGCTCTTATGCAATTACTACTGATAATTACCCGGAAAGGATGAAAGGATTTGATTTCAGTTCAGTGCCTCTAACCAGGTGCTCCGATGAGGAAACGGTTATTCCGAAATACGTATAAGCACATACTAGAGGCTCTGTACTGTAATCAAATCTGAACCATCTTTTTTTTTCTTTTAACTGTTTTAAGCTTCTTGTAGAGCTGTCAAATAAAATTTTTTGGCTCCCACTTTAAAGAATTCGCCACAAATATAGCAAAAACAGTCCACGTTATATTTACCCTTTTTGGAAGACATTTTTAGGTTAGGCCTCGCGACACATAAAATACGTTATTCCACTGCAATGCTCACGCGTACACTACCATGTCGGTGTGCCACTTCTCGCGTCACACTCACAGTCCTCCTCGTCCCTTTCTGGCATCTTAAATACATAGGATCCTAAAAAAATCTGCCAAAACACCGTATATTTATTTTTCATTATCTAAAGGTACAAAAGCAAACTTTATTTTTTATTATTTGTGGAGTTTCTGTTTAATTATCAATGTAGGTACATACCTATACAAACAGAAAATATTTGTTAAATAACACTCAAAAAAATTTTTGTGTTGACCAGTGTTATTGGAGTTAACTAATAATTGGATGTGTTGGTGAATTAAACTAATCTTCTACTCCTGTTTAACTACATATACACCGTTGTCACTATGTGATTACTGAAGCAAATCTCCTATCATCATCAACCCGTACGCCTCCACTGCTGGACAAAGGCCTACCGCAGCTCTTTCCATCTGTCTCTGTTTTGTGCGGCTTGCATTCAGTTACCGATAACATGCTTCAGATAGTCGGCCCATCTGGTTGATGGGCGTCCTTTACTCCGTAGTGCTTCATCTCGTAGCCTCCACTACTCCACTCGACAATAACATTGATTAATAACTACACAGGGTCGTTTTTAATCAATGACAATACGTTTTGTCCATCGATTTTCTGACAATCTGGCGACCTGTCCTGCCCAATTACACCCTAGCGATGCAATTTTTTCGAGAGCGTGTGTTGTTTTTGTTCTACGACGTATCTCTTCGTTTGAGATTCGGTCTGTCAGGGAAACACCCAACATCTGGCGCTCCATAGCACTCTGAATTACGCGAATTTTGTTCACTACCTTTTTTGTGAGTGTTAATGTTTCCACTCCATAAGTGAGTACAGGCAACACACACTGGTCAAAGATTTTCCTTTTCAGGCATATGGGTAAGTCCCATTTAAATACATATTTCAGTTTACCAAACGATGTGGGAGCTCGCACGTCTGGTCATCTCTTCCCAACCGAATTTCATGTCCCAAGTAGGTTCCTACTTTTAAGATGCAGTCTGCTCGATATCCATCCCATTAACAACAATATTATGATTTAGCACCATATTAGTCATTATTTGCGTCTTGTTGATTTTAATCTTTAGTCTGACTTCTAATAGCCCGGCTACACGCACCGTCTTGCCTGAGAGCATGCCTGCACAGTCTGGTTTGTGCAGGTAAGAGCGTGCGTATGGACGGCAAGACTGTATCGCGCACAGGCCTCCAAGCGCGGACTGTATCCTCCTCGACATGCTGAAGACTTTACCTGTGCAGTTTTTGGTTCTACAGTTTTACTTGCACGTGTGGACGGTAGTTCAGTCCGTTCTTCAGTCCCGCAAAAGTTTTCGAGGTGGATAGACCAAGATGAGCGACATAAGAAGTGTTACGAAATAGTTTTTAACTGAATTTATAGAGTTATACAAATCTTTGCCGGCGTTATGGAAAGTAAAATGTAAAGAATATTCCGACAGAAATAAGAAAAACGAAGCCTAAGCTTTAATGGCAGAAAAATTAAAAGAGGTAATATTTTATGTTTTAATTGATTCTAAAATAGGGCATACTTTAAAATCAAATAATTTGTACCGTTTGGTATTTAATAAAGATTAACTATTATTTTTTCCAATATTGGTATACTATTATTGAAAACAGTTTATAAAGTGCGCTGGAATAACTGTTACAGCCCCCCTATTAACTTATTTATTTTTAGCACATAAGAAAAACGCTCGGACAGGTCGATTTTTAAAATAATCATAGTAGGTATATAATAGCATCAATGTTGAACTTTACGCGATCCCTCCTCAGGTGACAGGCATAACTTTTTTTTAATGGGAAAGTACATCATGTGACACCTCATTTAAAAGATTTTGAAATACTTATTATAAAAATGTATAATACTTTAATCCTTTTTGAGAGGGTAGGCGCAAAATTTCGGTCGAATTCTTTCTAAACGCATTTATTTTTTTCGAATCCTGAGAAAACTAATGAGTATTTTTTTTTTAATTTAAACGCAAAATGATAGATTTCATGAAGTCCCTTAGAATAAACAAAAAGTATCTTTTGAATGATATATTTTAAATTAAAAATCAGACTAACTTTTCACTTAGTTTTCACCCCTGTGACTTAATAAAATAGACATTATAGAATTTCTCAGGGACTTTCTACCATCCATAATACTGTAGTATTTCTTTCTGCGTTTAAATTTTTTAAAAATAGTTGTTAGTTTTCTCAGGATTCGAAAAAAAAATGAATACATTTCAAAATAATTCGACCGAAATATTGTGCATACGCTCTCAAAAGGCATTAAAGTAATATACATTTTTGTAATCAGTATTTCAAAAGCTTTTAAATGAGGTGTCGCATGATGTACTTTCCTATTTAAAAAAATAAAGTTACGTCTGTCATCTGAAGAGGGATAGCGTAAAGTTCGAAACATTGATGCTTTAATTATTTTAAACATCGACCTGTCCGAGCGTTTTGCTTACGTGCTAAAAATAAATAAGTTAATAAGGCGGGGGGTAACACTTATTCCAGCGTACTGTATAGGATGAGGCAGATAAAGGGCCTATTAGAAATATCTCGGGAACTAAATAGACTGTTTCATCCACTCTAAGATAACCACGCCAGTCTTCAGGATTATCTTTCAAATCTTCGATTTAAGTTAACATGTGAATGTTTATTTCTCCGCAAGAGCCACTTTTTACTCCATTTACTTCTACGGCGTCGTTGCTTGTTTGTTTGTTGCTTTTTTATTAATAAACAATACAATAACGCTTCCATTAAAAAAACCTCTTCCGTGCTGCTCATCGTGTCGAATTCTCTGAAAGACTGAAGTTTGCGCAGTCCAATTTTTTACGTGGCCTGCACGTGTGGACAACGTACGGCGTAGAGTTATTTTGTTCCGTCATGCCTGCACAGTTTTGGACTGCACAGGCAAGACCGTGCGTGTAGCCGGGCTATAAGGAAGCGTGATATAATTTGTTCAACATTATTATTGCATCATCCATACGATCGGTTATAAGGACGATTTCATCTGCGAATATCAAATTTTTTTTTTTTTTTTTTTTTTAACATCCCATTTATTTACAATCTGTAATAATGATTACAATAAGTAAATTGTTTAACAATTAAAAGAGACTTGCAGGAGACTGTCCAGTGACAATAACCTATAAAATCATAATTTTAGTACTTAACAAAATTATTTGTGACTAATAAATAAAACCCTATAAATAAAACTCTATAATAAATAAAATATTTTTGAAAATTTAAAATTTAAAATCTTGTTCGTAGATCGCTTGGAGTGTGGCGCTTTAGCCTTCTGTTTGCCTGGGGTCTCATTAGGTTCTTCGCTAGCCTGTTGGGGGAATATCAAATGACTGAGCTTCTCTCCATTTATGTGGATACCATATCCTTTCAGATCTACCTTCATAAAAGTATGTTCTAAGAGGATTTTGAATAGCTTTGATGAGATGGTGGCTCGCCGTACTCCTCGCTGTATACAGAATTTATTTGTTTGTTGTTCAGCTAGTCTTACGCTTGACTTTGCCTTTGGTAGATATCCTGTCAATGCTTTTAACATTGTTTGCTGGCTTATGGTATCGAATTCTTTCTCGTAGTCCACGAATATCAGTGCCAATGGTTTATTGTATTCTGCACACTTCTCTATCATGTTTTTTATTGACAGTAAGTGGTCGTAAGTGCTATATCCATATCTAAAACTAGCTTGTTCTCTAGGATAATAGAAGTCTAACACGTTCCCTGTGGATGGCATACATGTGAGCCACACGATGCCTTCACCAATGTGCGGACGGCGCGCATCGCGCATGTATGCCTTTTAATATGTGTTTTTTGCAATGACCTGGACCGCCTTCACTGGTGGAATATCCATTTTGTGAAATATTCACTTACTGCACTTCGAAGTGTACAAGTCAACGTTTGAAAAGCAACTCAAACGACCACCGACAAATTCATAGAGGTCTAAATTGCGTAGAGCATGAGCATTACAATATTTGCTGCATTCCCTATGTCACACAGAAGAAGACAAATTTTACAACACGTTGCCAATTGCCATACATTTTTTTTGGGAAGCTCTATAATAGACATTTTTTTTGCATTATTTGTTTTAATTCAATGAACAACATGAAATTACTAAGCATAAACTACAATTCATCGAATGAGTCGATTTTTTTGCTCTCAAATGTAGGTATATTCTTGACAATTTGTGATTGCTTTCCCATTCTAGTTTTTATATCGATGTATTTATAATCAAATATTCTGTTAATATTTTGCTGAATTATAAAAAAATTGTTTTCATAAAAAACAATAAAAATGTACAATGCTTGTGTTGTCTCTCTTGACAAATACTCTGGGCTAATTAGCAAAATACAAGGGAAAGTTATTTACCAGCAATTTTATTGTTGGAATCGAATCTTATGATTGTATATATTAATAATATAGATAGGCATGCAAAGTCCGCAGATAGTGTGCTACTTTTTTTATAAACAAAATGGGTCCCGAAAATCGTGTTTTTGCTCTATAACTCCAAAGATTTTAACTTTACACCAAAAACACTCAAATAAAAATTCACCGTAATTAAATTCTGCATACAGACGTGTTTTTCCCGATTTACTTCGACGAAAATTTTCCCCGGAAAATGCGGGTTTTTCCAACAAAATCTTTAATTTTCAACTAAAATTTTAGATAAGTAATTGTTTATCAATAATTAAATAACTTGGCAGTATAAAAGCTCTTTTCGTATAGATTATAATTCCAGACGACGATGAAAATTGAATGAACAGTTTAGCAATAATTGAATTGTTAATTAAAAATTTACGGTCGCTATAATACCCACAATAATTATGATACATAAGAATAACTATGATTTTTGTATAAAAAGACACTGTACCTATCTAATGTACTTTACAGAATTGAAATTGAATTATTTAAGCGGCCTCACGAATACTTTAAAATTATAAACAGTTTTTTGGCTTATAAACAAATAGAATATCTCGGGAAATATTCAATTAAATTAAATCACGATAGCGGTATTGGAAAAAAAAACGGCAGGGCGCTTCTTTTAAAAGAAAAACGTTTAATTGTGATGAGTGGTTCCTGAGATACAAAGGTCAAAGTTGACCGGCATTTACGGCAAAGATTTAACAATAGGATCATAATTTTGTAACCATCACCTTTTTATTTTTGTCCTCTTTCTCGGCACCAATTTTCATATCTTGAAAATACTCATAACATATAGTATTATAATAAAAACTATCGATATTAATAGTGAAAATTACCAAAATTCCAATCAAAAATTAGGTTGGACCAAACGTATCTCGAAGTTCAAAATCGGTATACGTTAAAAAAATGCATTTACTCGGCTTCCCATGGAGCAATTTTCTTCATTCTTTTTTTGTTCCCAAGTAACTCGAGTAGAGCCATCTAACTAATGCATTATTAAATGACAAACTTGCTTTTGTTTTGTTATAATAGATTAATTTATTTATAAGAAAAGATAACTATATAATATTTTTCCAGTTGTAGACTTATTTTAGGTAAACTTACTACAAGTGTACCTTTTACCGTTAAAAACACAAATATTTTCATTTGAAAGCTGTATAATTATTTAAACAGTTTTTATTCAAACAAATTAAAAATTTTTGTTATAATCAATAAATTAATTTATTGTAACAAAACAAAAGCAAGTTTAACATTTAATAATGCGTTAGTTATATGGCTCTACTCGAGCTACTTGGGAACAAAAAAAGAATGAAGAAAATTGCTCCATGGGAAGCCGAGAAAATGCATTTTTTAACGTATACCGATTTTGAACTTTGAGATTACATTTACTCCAACCTAATTTTTGATTGGAATTTTGCTATTTTTGGCAATTTTCACTAGTAATATCGATAGTTTTTACTACAATAATATATGCTATGAGTATTTACAAGATAGGAAAATTGGTGCCGACAAAGAGGACAAAAATAAAAAGGTGATGGTTCGAAAATTATGATCCTATTGTTTATATCTTTGCCGTACATGCCGGTCAACTTTGACCGATTGTATCTCAGGAACCACTCATCACAATTAAACGTTTTTTCTTTTAAAACAAGCGCCCTGTCGCTTTTTTTCCAATACCGTTATCGTGGTTTAATTTAATTTAATATTTCCCGAGATATTCTATTTGTATATATACCCCAGGCTGTGGGTGAAAAAACGTGATATAATTCAGGAATTTTTGAAACCTATCAGGTGTTGTAAAGGACGATGCCAGGAATAACTTCTACTAAAATGTGACCAAAAATATTGTGAGCTTTTTTTGTTATTGCGATTTTCATTTGCTAAATTTGCAATTTTTAAAGATTTTTAAGTTTGCAGCTTAGGATATTGATTCTAGAGAAAATATTTTTAATAGAAAGTTGTAGTAAATTAAAAAACCTACAATTTGAGCTATGGTAAGTTTAATTTCGTTTATTGGTTATTGCAAAACATCCCGCGAAAGGTCCAAACTGGCCGTTTTTTACAATTGTGTTATTTGTTGTACAAATAATTTTTTTATTTTTTAAAGCTTTAAAATGAAGATCTTTCAATGCCAAACATAAAAAAAATTGTAAGGCCGGATTAACGAATTTGTTGCTTAGATATTATAAATTGTTTATCCCAAGAGGTCAAATGTCGAAGGCTATAACTTTTTGAAAAAAAAAATCGTAGAGAGTTGTTGAAACATCCAATCTCCTTCTAAAGAGTTATATTTTCATATTCTGATGTAAATAAATGCGTAAAACATTTTTAAACCTCTAATTTTTTGGTTTGAAAATAAGGGAGCAAATTTCGTTATAAACATTTAGAGCTGAAGCGGCCCTGTACATCCTGTGAGTTTTTAACTTACATATTATTGTTCCTGAAGACGAAACGAAGATTTATAAAAAAATTAAAAATTTTTACGACCAACTGAAGCCGAGCTAAATGTTGGGTTTGAAAATAAGGGGGCAAATTTCGTTATAAACATTTAGAGCTGAAGCGGCCCTGTACATCCTATGAGTTTCTAACTTACAGATTATTGTTGCTGATGACGAAGCGAAGATTTATAAAAAAATAAAAATTTTCTACAATCAACTGAAGCCGAGATAATTGTTTATTTTTTCTTAAATCGTAGTGCCTTTATTTATAACAATTAAGAAATTATTTTACAGTCATTGACTAAAGAAAGACTTATATTATCTTAAAATAAAAATTATTATAAAATGTAGTTAAATATAATTATTAAAAATTATTTTTAAAATCGGTGCTTTTGCGAGCGGCCGAATTTTGCAAATCGCCCGGCTCGCTTCAAATCCGCGCGCTCGGAAAATTTTTACGTAACTTGTATTAAATTTTGACTGAAAACAATTTAATAATATTACCATTATAATATACAGTCTATTTACCACTGTACTTGTTTTTCTTGATAAACTTTTATATGTGAAATCTCATTTCTGAAGAAATAATATTACAAAAATGGTACATATATATGAAATATATAACTATATTTTTAATTTTTTCATTGTTATATAAATATAATAATAATAATGTTACTTCTTATTAAACAATATAAAACTTTTTCATCTTGTAGTGACTATCCGTTTTGGATGTTCTCGACCATCATGGCAATTTGGCAAACCCCATTTGGAAATAGAGAACCAGGAAGGCGAAGGATTACCTTGCTAGAAAATTTACGTACGTCGTTCAACACAACAACTACAAATCTTTTTAGAGCAGCAGTACCGATTTAGTGATCAAGTACAGATTGCCATGATGGTCGCCAACATCCAAAACGGATAGTCACTACAAGAAGAAAAAGTTTTATATTGTATAATAAGAAGTAACATTATTATTATTATATTTATAAAACAATGAAAAAATTAAAAATATAGTTATATATTTCATATTTATAATGTATCATTTTTGTAATATTATTTCTTCAGAAATGAGATTTCACATTTAAAAGTTTATCAAGAAAAACAAATACAGTGATAAATAGACTGTATATTATAATGGTAATATTATTAAATTGTTTTCGGTCAAAATTTAATACAAGTTACGTAAAAATTTGCCGAGCGCGCGGATTTGAAGCGAGCCGGGCGATTTGCAAAATTCGGCCGCTCGCAAAAGCACCGATTTTAAAAATAATTTTTAATAATTAAATGTAACTATATTTTATAATAATTTTTATTTTAAGATAATATAAGTCATTATTTAGTCAATGACTGTAAAATAATTTTTTAATTGTTATAAATAAAGGCACTACGATTTAAGAAAAAAGAAACAATTATCTCGGCTTCAGTTGGTTGTAGAAAATTTTTATTTTTTTATAAATCTTCGTTTCGTCTTCAGCAACAATAATCTGTAAGTTAGAAACTCATAGGATGTACAGGGCCGCTTCAGCTCTAAATGTTTATAACGAAATTTTCCCCCTAATTTCCAAACCCAACATTTAGCTCGGCTTCAGTTGGTCGTAGAAATTTTTAATTTTTTTATAAATCTTCGTTTCGTCTTCAGCAACAATAATCTGTAAGTTAAAAACTCATAGGATGTACAAGGCCGCTTCAGCTCTAAAGGTTTATAACGAAATTGCCTTCTTATTTTCAAACCCAAAAGTTAGAGGTTTAAAAATGTTTTACGCATTTATTTACATCAGAATATGAAAACATAACTCTTTAGAAGGAGATCGGTTGTTTCACCAACTCTCTACGATTTTTTTTTCAAAAAGTTATAGCCTTCGACATTTGACCTCTTGGGATAAACAATTTATAATATCTAAGCAACAAATTCGTTAATCCGGCCTTACAATTTTTTTTATGTTTGGAATTTAAAGATCTTCATTTTAAAGCTTTATAAAATAAAAAAAATTATTTGTACAATAAATAACGCAATTGTAAAAAACGGCCAGTTTGGACTTTTCGCAGGCTGTTTTGCAATAACCAATAAACGAAATTAAACTTTCTATAGCTCAAATTGTAGGTTTTTAAATTTACTACAACTTTCTATTAAAAAGTTTTTCTCTAGAATCAATATCCTAAGCTGCAAATTTAAAAATCTTTAAAAATTGCAAATTTAACAAATAAAAATCGCAATAACAAAAAAAGCTCACAATATTTTTGGTCACATTTTAATAGAAGTTATTCCTGGCATCGTCCTTTACAACACCGGATAGGTTTCAAAAATTCCTGAATTATATCCTGAAATCGACCTATTTTTCACCCACAGCCTGGAGTAATAAGCCAAAAAATTGTTTATAATTTTAAAATTTTCCTGAGGCCGATTAAATAATTCAATTTCAATTCTGTAAGGTACATTAGATAGGTACAGTGTCTTTTTATACAAAAATCATAGTTATTCTTATGTATCATAATTATTGTGGGTATTATAGCGACCGTAAATTTTTAAATAACAATTCAATTGTTGTTAAACTGCTCATTCAATTTTCATCGGCATCTGGAATTATAATCTATACGAAAAGAGCTTTTATATTGCCAAGTTATTTAATTATTGATAAACAATTAGGTACTTATCTAAAATTTTAGTTGAAAATTAAAGATTTTGTTGGAAAAACCCGCATTTTCTGGGGAAAATTTTCGTCGAAGTAAATCGGAAAAAACACGTCTCTATGCAGAATTTAAGTACGGTGAATTTTTATTTGAGTGTTTTTGGTGTAAAATTAAAATCTTTGGAGTTATAAAGCAAAAACACGATTTTCGGGCGCCATTTTGTTTATAAAAAAAGTAGCACACTATCTGCGGACTTTGCATACCTATATTATTAATATATACAATTACAAGATTCGATTCCAGCAATAAAACTGCTGGTAAATAACTTTTCCCAAAAATGGCCTATGCTCCGATAATCTGCCCAGACTAAAATAATTTATGTAAAACACAATTCTGTTATTTTAAAATACACAGCGCAAAGTACAAAATCTTTGCAACACTTAAACAATTTATCCCACTACTTAAAGTGATGAGATACCTGCGTATAAAAAAGAAAATTTTGAGATTAAATCAGTAATCTTAATAATTGAGTTAAAATGAAAGTTTTAATTTGTGGAATAATCTGTTTATTCGCATTTTGCGGAGCTAATCCAGTAAATCCATCTGTTCATGATGTAGTGTCAAGAGCTTTAGAGAGGATTGATTATAATAATATCATTCCCAAAGAATTGATCACTAGACTGAGGTTTTTAACTGAAGCTGATATCTTAGGGTTAGTATTTACTAATTACAGTATTTGTATTTAAAGCTATTTTTTTAACTCTAAATTTTTTTGTTTGAACGAAAATGTTCTTAAATAGACACATAATATTCACGTTTCTTTAAAAATAAGCAAAATTTGGTAAAGTTTTCAAATATGCGAAATATGCAAGCAATATTCATTTAGCATAAAATCCGCTCCCTATCAATTGTCATATGTTTTAGAGGCAGCGAAATTACAGTATTTTTAAATCAATATGCAGATACAATTTTCAACAATTTACAAAATTTCATAAGACAACACAACTGGCAGAATGTCGATATTCCAGATACACACTTGAAGGTACGTATAGTCCGTACATTATAAATACCGTACGAAATATTTAAATGTTGAATGAACGAAATACTTAAGTCGTAGGTCTGTTCTTTTTAGGATCGTTTAGCCGCGTACACTGGAATTACAATTTGAAAAAGAATGAATTCTGGTAGTGCAGGAGGGTGCCTCTTAATTTATTTCTCCCGTCCATAAGTGGAAAGTTTGATGCGCCACTGTTCGACGCAAGGACCTTTAAAAGTGACGGCACTGTGTTCATCGGATTTCTTTTTGGAATACGGTTTAAATTGTAGACTCTTATCGTCCCTAAAATGATTAGTAAATTTCACCAATACCGACTCTTAGCTCTTAGTCTATAAATAAGTACGCCTAAGTGTTGGCCAATTGACACTGACTTCATTACTGTCTCTCTCTCTCTCTCTCTCTCTCTCTCTCTCTCTCTCTCTCTCTCTCTCTCTCTCTCTCTCTCTCTCTCTCTCTCTGCTGGTACTTGTAATTCAATTGCTCGTGATGGAGTTCGATTAAGCTGATAAACAGTTGTTCTAACTGCTTCTCCCCACAAACTCTTTGGAAGATTTGTTTCTACAAACATTGCTCTTACTTTGTCTAAAATAGTACGATTATGTCGTTCGGCTATACTATTCTGCTGAGGTGTGTACCCTGCAGTAAATTCTTGTACTATACCATGTTGTATACAATAGTTTTTAAAATATTTAGAAGACATCTCTCCACCTTTATCCATTCTTATTCTAGATACTCTCCTGCTTTCTGCAGCTAATTTTTTAATATGATTAATAAGATGTGATTCGCTTTCGCTTTTTCTTGTCATTAAATATACAACGCTAAAATGTGAGAAATCATCAATAATTGATAAGTAGTACTTTTCACCAGAAAATGTGGGATCTTTGGATGGTCCCCAAGTACCAACATGTAAAAGTTCCCCAACTCTAGAGGATTTTTTGTATATAACTTCTTTAAAAGGTTGCCTTGTGGCTTTTCCTTGTTGACATGAGTCACATAGTTTATCTGAATAGGGAAGTCCCAACAATTGTAGTCCCCTTCTATTTACGTGTCCTAAACGTAAATGCCAGAAGTCTTTATCGCTATGCTTTGCTACTAAACTAGATTGAAAATTATTTAATTGAAAATTTGCAGCAAATAAGTTACTCTTATGTTTATAGCAAATAAGTTTAAAGTTCTTTTTTCCTATTTCAGCCTTATTTTCTTTAAACACTACTGTGAAACCTAAACTGTTTAGTTTACTGACTGATAATAAATTATATTCTAATTCATTTAAAATGAGATCATCAATGTTAATAGGAGTTTCATTGTAATAAACTTTTAATTTACCTTTTGTACGAGCGGTCATCACTTTTCCATCTGCTATTTTAATGCCAACAGGTTCAATTTCAATAATATTACTTATAAATTGTTTATATTTATTGCTGCACATATTCTGTGATGCTCCAAAATCTATTATAAACGAAATTTGGCTGTCATCATTCTTGAGATTTTCAGCTGGTAGGGCTGTGATAAAACTTACTTCGTCTTCGGCTACATGTATATTCTGTTTACCTTGTGTACCATTATTGGCTCTTCTGCCACGGGAATAGTTATTTCCTCGAAAAAATCTCCCTCGATTATTATAATTATTATTGTTTTTTCTGAAACAATTGGACACTAGATGGCCTTCAAGTCCACAAAATGAGCATCGGGGTTTTTTATTGTATTGCTTCGTATAAAAAGAGGATTCTTCACTTACTTGTACATTATTTTTCAGCTTCAATTCTGCATCTAATAATTTTGCTTTAACGAAATCAACAGTTAGACCGTCCGCACATGGGGCGACGCTCGAACTACTCGACTCGATTCCAGTCACGTAGGTTTCTCCCCGCCAGTAAAGTTCCTTCGTTGTGGCATTGAGCTCCGTACACGGAGCGTTTAGAATTGCAAATCTCCTCGTCTTGTACGGCTCTCGTCTCTTGCGATCCGTAGTGCACGAGAAAGTTCGAGTGAGACGCACGTTTTTAGTCATAATAGGTAGTTTATTTTATTTGTTTCCTTCGTTTTTGTTGTTTTTTGCGCTGAATGAAATTTTACATTTATTTAAAGATCGGTGCATGTTATGTTCGTTGATTGTAATACTATTGTTAGCTTTGTGGAAATATATTTGTTTGTAATGTAAAATTCTGAAAACATTGAACTTCTGTTTCTAGGTGTTTAATATAAAATTCGTTGGGGAAGTAAAAAAATACCCTCAATTGTATAATGCTTATTGTATACAAATTATACTAAACATGTAACAATACCGTACTTTTTACAGATCGAAATAGTCGTTTTGGTTAATATATAAAAAATGCGTTCTTCCTGGTTGGAAGATATGAGCAAACTGAATCGACAAGTGTGCGGAGAGCAATGGCTTGTGCCGCAGGGTTCGTACAAGACGAGCAAGACGCGCGAACTTAGAGACGTGTCTTCGATCGACCCATGTGCGGACGGCCTTAGTTTATCATTTGATGTTTCCAAAACAGTAATAACAGTGTCAAACGTATCTGTCATTGTCAACAAGAGGTGACATACCTTGTCATCTTCTTCGATTGTAGTTCCAGTCGATTCAAGCTCTCGGATTAAAGAATCGAATTCAACGAAAAATTTTTGTAAATCGATACCTTCTTTATATTTCAACGTTAACAACTTTTTCCGCACATATACCTAAACGAGAAAGAATACTTTTTCTTTCAAACACTTTTTCTAAACTTTTTATCATTTCGAATGCTGAGTCACAGTCACGAATATATTCTAAATGTTCATCTGTAATGCATGTGACAATGATTGACCTTGCTGTTGCATCGTGCTTTTTATGTTGAGATTGCTGGTCTCTTGACAATTGTGTGAATTGCGTTGCAGTTACTTCAGTGGTAATAAAATCTTTAACACCTTTGGCATCTAGAAGATTGCCTAATCTAAATTTCCATGACGAAAAGTTGGTAGATGTTAATTGCGGATACAAACTCACGGTTGAATTCGCGTTATTTAAACCTTGGATTTCCATTTTTTTTGCGGTCACTCACAACACTGCCGGTCGGTATAAACAGCAACACTAAAAAACTTTACTTCTTATTGAATGTACTCTTGGCGTGTAAAACTGGAGTCCATAACCTTTTGGAGAAGGAAGCTTGCCGAGTACTTATTAATTAGGTATATTTACTGGGAGATATAATTCATATGCAACACTTCGTGACGACCATTTTATTAGACTACTTCTACTGTCAATATTGCCAACCTGATTTACATGTTTTTGGGGGTCAGGATAGCCAACATTTCAATAGCAACCTCATAGACAGCATGAGGCAGTTATAGAGGCTAAGGGAGCCAACACAAAGTATTAAGTTATTTTTAAGTAGTTTTTCATTGTTATTCGCGTACTTGGGTTAAGTTACATTTAAGTTGTTTTTTTTTTATGTTTTGTTATTGTGATTGTCATTATGTCATATTGTCATTATTTAAAAACAGTGGTTCTGTCTCTCTCTCTCTCTCTCTCTTTCTCTCACTCTCCCCCTCTCTTTCTCTCTCCCCCTCTCTCTCTTTCTTTCTCTCACTCTCCCTCTCTCTCTCTCTCTCTCTCTCTCTCTCTCTCTCTCTCTCTCTTTCTCTCTCTCTCTCTCTCTCTCTCTCTCTCTCTCTCTTTCTATCTCTAAGTATTTAAAAGCTATTTTATGTCACGTTCCTTTAGATTTTTTCATCAAAATATTATAATGATGATTATTTTGGCGTTGTGAATAGCACATATAAATTTTTTTTTGTTTGTTATTTATGCTTGGTTTCGAATGTATTTTAGATTTCTGTTTTTTATTTTTATATCTTTTATTTTTTATACCTTTGTGTTTGATTTATTTGTTTGTGCGATCTAGTTTTTAAAAATGTTCCTGTTGTTCTTGAAATAATTCTTTTAATAATATCATATATGTTTTCCAGGTTCTACAGGTCTTTTAGTTTTTAAATTTCTTTTTCATCTTATATATTATATTATTTATTAATATGTAAAATATTATCGATATCTATTGTTTATTAATACTGTATATATGGATTTACATCATTTATTCTGAAATATTGTTGTAAATTCTCAGTGGCGATTATTATTTTAAATGAGATATTTCAGAGAGTCGTAATAGATAAGGAGATACGTCATTAAGTTAACTTAATTTTTTAATTTGCAAAATAATCACTAGTATTGTATTTAAATTTTGCTATAAAGAATAAATAAAAAATATGACAACGTTATCAGATCTCCACATCTAAAAACAATTTTCAAAGATTGGCAAAATATCCTCACTCCCAGAATTCAATTTCTTTCGCTCTATGGGATTAAAAAATATAGACTCAGTGAGATTAATCCATCACCCCCTTCCCCCTCCCAGGCCATCAAAAACGTCTTTTTTCGTTTTTTTTAGGCGGGATGCAATCAATTTCAAAATTTACAAAAATTCAAACGCATAGTTGAGGCTTTGACAAGTCTAGTTTATTTTTTAACCAGCAGGAGTAAACTAAAAAGACAGATTCACGCCCAAGAAAGTCACTAGAATAATAACCAAATATATCTTCTTTTTTGGTTGATCTAGTCGGCCCTCAACGGTAATCCATCAATATTATATTAAATTAATACGTTGCTACAAAGTTCAAAAAACAACTGCTTTTTATATAAAAGCAGACTAACAATCTAAAAATTAAAGGAATAACACAGAAAACACAAAAATCGCCGATATAACTTAATTAACGTATGAAACGTCACTAGTGTCAAAATTTGATAAATGTCATTAGTGTCAAAATTTTATAACAGTGGAGTAAACTTGCCTGCGGTTGGACCAATTACAAACAAGCAATACAGCGCGGTAAATTTGAATCACTCCTCTTGGTTAAAAAACAAACCATAGTTTTTATAAACCCGTAGGTTGAGTGTACATAACTTCAAAATGCATTTTTTTAAAGCGTATAACTTTTTTTGAGGATGGTTGCAGGTATATATTTTTATTTTATGTATTTTATTAAACACTATATTTCTAATTTTTTTCAAATTTTTCGTGACTAAAATCGATCTAAATCGCCTTGGGTTTTTCGAAATGTAGTGCTATAGAAGAATTTTAAAAGTTTTCTGGGTGGAGAAGATTCGAAACTCCACAATACTAGAACGTCTTAGCAAAAAGCATCAAGCAGAGAAAGTATCTCGGACATGTAATGAGAGGTCCCAAATAGAGGTTGCTGCAAAATATTATGCAAGGAAAAATACCAGGCAAACGCAGTCCAGGACGAAGAAGAACCTCATGGTTGAAGATTGGTATTGTGTTGATACAAGCATGCTATTCAGGACGGCAGTGAATAAAATTGAGATAGCTATGATGGTAACCAACGTTCTGAAAAGACATTGTACATGAAGAAGAAGACTGACTCTCAAGAAATGTTTTATACAAGCCTCAACTACGCATGTAAGTTTTTGAAATTTAAAAATTGATTGCATCCCACCTAAAAAAACGAAAACTGGGGTTTTTGTTGGTGGGGGGAGGGGAGTCTTATTTTTTAATCATATATAATTTTTAAAAAGTAAATTCTGGGAGAGAGAAAGCCACTGAAAATTAACGGCATCGCGCTCATACGTTTTATAATATTATAGATTATACTATTAAGTTAAGGACTCTTACGGTGCCTAAGTTTTTCCTATCCGGCCCTTAGTCTATAATATATAGGGTGAGACAGATAACTGGCCTATTAGAAATATCTCGAGAACTAAAGGTAACAGAATCATGAAAATTGGAATGAAGGGGTTTTAAGGAATGATTTATTAAATGAAAATATTTTCATCTCTTAGC
Organism: Diabrotica virgifera virgifera; assembly: GCF_917563875.1. Lineage (NCBI taxonomy): Eukaryota > Metazoa > Arthropoda > Insecta > Coleoptera > Chrysomelidae > Diabrotica > Diabrotica virgifera. Next base: position 170,240,435 of record NC_065444.1, read on the forward strand.
AACTTCCGGTATCTTTGGAACTTCCGGTTATACCGGAAGTTGCTTATAACTTGGTTTTTTAAATGGAACACCCTGTATATTTTTACATTTTTGAATTCTCCTCAATATCTTCTTTCTTAAAATATGTGATTTTGTAATACTATACAGGGTATTTTAAAAGATATTTACGTTTTTTTATTAATTTCGTAGCAATATTCACACCCTGTAAAATTTTATTAGTTTGACATTAAAAACTTTGCTTACGTTCAAGTGATTTCTAATATAGTCTATTATTGTTAAGAATCATTAGTATAGCTTATTTTGAAATTTTAGTATATAGGGTTGGTCGAAACTCGGAATGAATATTTTCTGATTTTTCTTAAATAGAACATCCTGTATTTTAGTATTGTAATGAAATGGTATTTCATAGTACTTTTTTATTTTATAAGTATTCCCTATGCCTAACTGCTTTAATTTGTGAGTTATTGGTGATTAAAGCTAAACATTAATTGCAACAAAAAATACGTAAAATTTTATTAGGTTGGCCGTGAAAATATTCAATTACAAATAACTTTTCAGAAATAAATACATATTAATCCAGAATGATCCTTAAAATTACCAATAATGGTTTCGCTATAAAAATACCTACGTAGTTAAGATTGTTGGTGCGACTAACAATTAAGCACAAATTAAAGCAGTTCGGTATACGGAATGCTTAAGAAATAAAAAAGTACCATAAAATATCATTTCATTACCATACTAAAATACAGGTTGTTCCATTTAATAAAACTCAGAAAATACTCATTCCGAGTTTCGACCAACCCTGTATACTAAAATTAAAAATTTAGCTATACTAATGATTCTTAACAATAGTAGAGTATATTAAAAATCATTTGAACGTAAGTAGAGTTTTAGTTGTCAAACTACTACAATTCTACAGGGTGTGAACATTGCTACGAAATTAATAAAAAAACGCAATTATCTTTTAAAATACCCTGTATAACATTACAAATGCTCATATTTTAAGAAAGAAGACATCGAAAAGAATCCAAAATGTAAAAATATACAGGGTGTCCCATTTAACAAACGAAGTTATAAGCAGGTATAACCGGAAGTTGCAAAGAGATGAAAATATTTTCATTTAATAGATCATCCTTCAAAACCCCTGTATTCCAATTGTCATGATTCTGTTGCCTTTAGTTCTCGAGATATTTCTAATAGGCCAGTTATCTGCCTCACCCTGTATAGGCATAGTGTATAGGCATAGAATGACATAAATATATGTATACTCTGTATCAAAATAGAGCCTCGTGTTTTTGTTAAAAAATATAGAGAATAGTTCTAAAATAAAAGGAAATTGGTCATTTTTTTAAATGTATAACAGGGCATCGTGTCCAATACCTTTGATTGAAATTGAAGTGCGGTTTGCAGTTTTTTTAAACAAAAAAATTTGCCATTTACGTTTCTTTATCAAATTTATTTTAATTTTTTTTAGATATCTGGTGGAAGTGTGGATTTAACTAGAGGTAATTTAAATGACCTTGATACAATTTCCAGAGGCGGAGATGTTATTCTTACATACGAAGGGGATAACAAAAAACTTGTCATCGAACTTCCAATAACCTTTGGAGATTTAAGAGTAAGTATTTTTCTGTGGACAAGTAACTATATAAATTTAGTTAAAGCCAGATTTAGTTAAAGCATCGTCGCCTTAGTACTATAACCTAATAACTCAAAAATTGACGTTTTTGAGATAACTAGTTCACAAGATATATTTTATGTGCCTCCATATTGTGTAAAAACTTGTTAACTCGCTCCAAACGGGTTAAGTATTTATTTATGATTGACGAAAGTTGATAAAACTCAAATGCTCCTAACATTCATTGCTAAAACTTGACAAGATGAGTTATCAAGTTATTGTTCAATCGAAATAATCGTGAATGCGGCATACACTGAATGCTACAAATAGTTAACTGTAGTTATTTAGTTGTAGCGCGTGTTGTTCTGAAACCATTGAACCTACTATGTAATTGCTATTTTTTAATTCGGTTCATGTTAATGCAAAAATTTGAGAATTATTAGCAGATCTGGCAACCTCAAACAGGTTTTCGTTAAACAGACTAAGCACAAATTAAAACATTGCCTTTAGTGCACGTTTGCGTAAAGAGTAAGAGTACAGTAAGGTCTCTTTTTATGCGGATTATTTTAATACGATTTTGAAGTTATGCGGTTTGTTTTTCATCCAAAAATTTCTATTATTAACAACTAGTATAATTAATATTAACTATTCACTATTCCCATCCAAATGTCAGTAATCAAAGGGTTTGCAATTCGGGTATTCCTCTTGTTACATGATGTAGCATGTAGCTATTACATCAATCTGAGTTTCGCATTGAAAGGTATAACCTGTAAATTTAAGAGTTTAAATGTTGCTGATTTCAAGTTGCAATATAATAAACAACATATTTTGATTTCTGGATTTAAACATTTAATTAAGTATCGTAAAGTTTTATTTTCCACTAGAAGAGGTTTTTTCAATCTCGATATCGTTAGTCTGCGTTTTTAATTTCTTCTTTAAGATTATATTTGGCCCAACGGAGAAAAAAAACATCAAAGACATACAATTTTTGGTGGACAAACGTCCACCATTTTATGTGATTTTAGAAAACTGCGGAACGTATCCCTACTTTTTCAATGCAAGTAAAGTCTTTTTTTATGCGATTTTTGTATATGCGCTTTTCTGTAGAACGTATCCACCGCATAAAACGAGACCTTACTGTATATAATCAAACGTTTGTCCTTATCCTTTATCCAAAGTTATTAAAAAAAACATAACATTTTTTGTAAAAATTTTAAAAAAATTAATTTTGAAAAAATTTTGGTGCATAAATTTTGATATGATATTGATGACTCATTTGATAGATGTTTTTAAGTACTTTGACAAATGTTTAATAAGTTTATGTTATAAGATGCATCATTTTCCCGTTATTTCAGCTTGAATAATTAGATTTTTTTATTCGCCGAAAAAAATTTATATTCAATTACTTATAACTCCCTTTTAGTTAATACTAAAAGGTTTTTCTAGCAGGGAGTTCATTGTATTTTTTATTAGCTTCAATTTTGGTAATAATAACGTTTTTATAAAAACTTATAGTTTTTGAGTTATTGATGAAAAATCAGTTAAAAACATGCATTTTTCTCAAGAAAATTTAAAATTTTTGATCTTCAATTACTCAAAAAGTTTTGATTTATATTAATAACTTTTATGTTCAGTGCAGTGACTGCACTATTATGTTCGACATATTTCTGATTTTACATAATATAGAAAAGCATGTTCAATTGTTACATAAAAAAAATACATTGTTAAATACCTCTAATGTTGTACAAATAGGGCATCTGTAATGTACCTGCCTACATCAGAATTACTGAGATATATCCATTAATCAATGGCACTACAAACAGTGCACTTATCTGGTTACTTGGAGAACAAAGTAGAAATAAGGAGAGTAAAATTATTTTTTAATTTATTAATTTCCATATGAAAATGTCAGCTTTTAATTTGTTGTTGCAGAGTTCATAAACGAGAAAAAATTATCTTACAATATTTGGTTTTTAATAAAACTCCATTGAATTGTTTACTATGCAATTAGGAACTTATATACTCCGTAGAACAATTTAATGCTCGACTACTTCGTCACAAAAACTGAACGTTTGATTCCTCGCACTACACACATAACTTTATTATTTAATGACTGCATCAATAGACTGAAGTTTTTCGATTAATTAGTGACCCCACTAACTACCTACTAAAAAACTTAAGTGCATTCCACACCGAAACTTTGTACTTCGTAGGATAAAGGACTTTCTTCACTCGATACATGACTGAAAGTAAAGTCTGATCTCCACACAAAATCACATAATAATTTTTGAGCAATCGGATAAGGACACAACAACCATTCGACCGTCTTCGTATGATTTCTTTCGCCAATCACAAGAAATGCATCAGAAACTAATTGTCTGAACAACGGCAATTCTCCAGTCAAATAAACACTTAGGTCCTATACCTATTGGCATCTTATCGACATGCAATAAACAAATATTCTTAATTCTAAAACAACTGTCAAGTGTTTTGCCCACGTGAAGGGAAAAATAAAATAAACATTTCGAATTTTTGTTTATTTTTAAAATACAAACAAATCAAACAAACTTTTATTATAAAAGTTTATTTGAATTATTACAAAGTTAAATATTATTTTTGTATGTGATTAAGCCATAATTGATTGTAAAGACATTTTTAGCTAACATTTGACGTTTAGATTTATGCTCAAGAAATCGTTTAAAAAAAAAAGATTATTTTAACAAATTAGTGGAGGAGATCGAAACGTCAAATATTAATAATTGTCCATTCATCTGACAATACCTGTTGACTATTTTCTACATATCCTAACACCACCCAAACTTTTTTAAAGATATAATCTGGTCCACCTACTTCATTTTTCTAAATATTTTGTACTGGCTGACTAATTTCCTGGTTTTCAAATTTGTTCACAGTTGCCGTTAGTTTTACAGATTTCCTCTATACAATCCATGAACTTATTATGACCCAATTAAATGTGGCAATGTTCCTTTATTTTTTTCTTTTAGTTCCACTATCACCACCACACCAAAGTATTATTCATTAGCATGAGTGGAGAAGTTGACGGCACTGTTAAACATATACAAGTATCTGCTATAGCAAGTTTCGATTTTAATTCTAACACTGTGTTTTTGGATCATTATGACATGAAACATTCTGGGTAAGTAATATTTTTTTACATTATTCTAGTTTAATAGGTTAAGTGCCAGGCGTGTTTTCAATTACAAAATTACAATCCTTAACTCTAAATAATTCTTAAGCCAACCGACAACAATTGGTACCTAATTTTATCCCTACCCAAGTTCAGATATTTTGAGATATTTGTAAACCAAAAACAAAACACTACATCTTTTGTGCTGGCCGCCGAAGGCTAAAGACCTCTCTTGATTGTCGGCTACCGTTGGCGACAGTTCTCTTCTCTGCCTTCTCCGGTTCAAGGCAATAGACACGTTGTAAAGTACCTCAATTTTCTCTCTTAGCTAGTTAAAACGCGAACGTATCTCGAATCTTTCTCTTGACCTAGTTGCGGGCACGATTTATTTTTTGATTTATTCTTTTATTCTATTTTTTAATTCTAATCAATCTATTCTGGGTTCGCCACTGATTATTAATGTCACTTTGACGTAAAACATTCGTTTAAACTAGGTACAAATTAAAAAAATCGGTTACTAGATGTGTATGGGTGTAAACTATTCAACGGCCGCAGCTGTACAACTTTGGCTGAACAAACACTTTTCTCTCTGTGCAATAGTGTAAAACCCTAATCTGTATAACAAACTGCTAATTCGCTGATAAAATTAAACCTCGTACGAAAAGGAGCCTCGTGTGTAACCGGCATATGTCGATCAATACGCGAGTGACCAGTGACTCGGATCGGGTAAGATTGTTTATAAACTCAATCAGATATTTTCTATCATAAGTCCTTAATTTTACCTTGAACCAAAAACTAAAAACATACACTCCACAAAACTTTAAAATTATATTAATAGATAATTTCACATATGTAGGTGCCTCGACATATAAGAAGGGGTGTTCGACAGGGATGTGTGATATCCCCTCTTTTGTTTAACATTTATTCGGAAGCCATATTTCAAGAGCCTCTAGAAGATACAGAGATGGGAATCAAAGTGAATGGAGTATTGATCAACAACATACAATATGCTGATGATGGTGTCTTAATTTGTGACAACATAGTCGATCTTCAGCAACTTGTCGCTATAATCGTAGAATACAGTATAGTGAAGGAAACAGAGGTTGAACCTTGCAAAATGGACACAAGTCCGGTTTTATTTTTCCTTTCTATTATATCAAGGGGTGCTTATTATAAGACTAACTTTTTCTGAAAAAATTTCGCCCCGGAACCCCCCTTTCACCCCTTTAAAGGGGGTAATTTGTGGTTTTTGCGGAACGTAGCCCTTCCTGTACCTTTGACAAAAAATTTTTTTGATAGAAATATGAAGAGGACTATATTTTCTACGATTTATTTCCCGACAGCATATGTTTATCATCCACCGTTTAGCGGGGGTGGCGCCCCAAAGTTGACAAGTTTTTAAAAAAGATGTTTTAAAAAAAATACATTTTTCCCTAACTGTAACGGAAATTAAGAAGAAATCCTGCGGCAATTATTCACAAATAAGTGACTGATTTTTTGGTATATGTTTCACGTAAGGGTAATTGCCCTATTTTTAATTACAGGGTGTTACATTTTAAAAAACCCCTTTTATACCATCTGAACCGTTTATGCTAGAGTAAAAAGACTTTCAGCGATTACTATGTACTGGTGCTATTTACAAATTTGTATAATGCACCCCAATTTTTTCCCGGGAACCACCCCAAAAAAAAGAAGAATTAATAAATAAAGTGATTTTCTTGGAATCGTTCACACACAATGCCCTTTATTAATATGCTTCATATATCATTTTATGCACGTTATTATTACCCATGCATGGACATCAAAAGCGATTTCCTAGTGCAACCCCTGTAGTCAAAAAAAAAATAAATAAAATGGGGGGTTGAAATTTTTTTTGTTTTTTGCTTTTTGATCCATATGGGCATAAGCTTCATCAATAGTGCTTTTCAAAAATATATACGGTTATTGCAGCATCCCTGCGGAAACCACCCCTATCCTTGAAAATATACTGCAGAAACTAACCCTATCCCTTGGCGAGGATGTTTTTACGATTTTCTCATTACCTATGCATTATTTTTAAACATAACTTATACAGGGTTAGAGACCACTATTTACTCTAAAAATTAGGCTCCATTCATTTTTTTCGTATAAGCAACTGTTACGGCACAGTGGCGCCGTAAACCTCATATATGCTTTGGAAGGCTCCAGTTCTTGTTTTTTTTTCGTCATCTGTTCGTTTTATTGATAAAGTACTTAAGTAAAATAAAACAACACAGTGTAACCTACAAATTATGACCTATGCACATTTTATAATCTTTGCGCCTTAAAGCCACAGTGGTGGCCCAAAATCAATTTTTGCATATTTTCGCCACCTACACGCATTTTATTGCATTAATGCTACCTTAATAGCACAATATTTACTCTTACGTGGTCGCTAAGCAGTGGCGGATCCAGGTAGGGCTGATGGGGCTAATCACCTCCCCCGCCTCTCAAACCAAGTGGTATTATATTCAAAGATTATAAAATTATTCATTTATTTTTATAGAAATTTAGCCAATTGATAATTTTGCCAATTGAAAATTAGCCAACATAAAAAGTACGCCATTCTTATAAAAATAATAATTTAAGTGTTTCTACTAAATTACTATAAAAATAAATGAATATTTTTATAATCTTTGAATATAATATCACTTGGTTTGAGAGGGGGGTGATCACCCCCATCACCCCTCCCTGGATCCGCCACTGCTTAGCGACCACCTAAGGGTAAATATTGTGCTATTGAGGTAGCATTAATGCAATAAAATACGTGTAGGTGGCGAAAATATGCAAAAATTGATTTTGGGCCACAACTGTGGCTTTGGGGCGCAAAGATTGTAAAATGTGCATAGGTCATAATTTGTAGGTTATACTATGTTGTTTTATTTTACATGAGTACTTTATCAATAAAACGAACAGATGACGAAAAAAAAAACAGCAAAAACTGGAGCCTGCCAAAGCATATATGAGGTTTACGGCGCCACTGTGCCGTAACGGTTGCTTATACGAAAAAAATGAATAGGGCCTAATTTTTAGAGTAAATAGTGGTCTTTAACTTTGTATAAGTTTTGTTTAAAAAGAATGCATAGGTAATGATAAAATCGTAAAAACATGCTCGCCAAGGGATAGGGGTAGTTTCTGCAGTTTATTTTCAAGGATAGGGGTGGTTTCCGCAGGGATGTTGCAATAACCATATATATTTTTGAAAAGCACTATTGATGGATCATATGCCCATATGGATCAAAAAGCAAAAAACAAAAAAAAATTCAACCCCCCATTTTATTTATTTTTTTTTTTTTTGGCTACAGAGGTTGCACTAGGAAATCGCTTTTGGTGTCCATGCATGGGTAACAGTAACGTGCACAAAATGATATATAAAGCATATTAACAAAGGGCATTGTGTGAGAAGGATTCCAAGAAAATCACTTTATTTATTAATTCTTCTTTTTTTTGGGTGGTTCCGGGGAAAAAATGGGGGTGCATTATACAAATTTGTAAATAGCACCAGTACATAGTAATCGCTGAAAGTCTTTTTACTCTAGCATAAACGGTTCAGATGGTATAAAAGGGGTTTTTTAAAATGTAACACCCTGTAATTAAAAAAAGGGCAATTACCCTTAAATGAAACCTATACCAAAAAATCAATCAATTATTTGTGAATAATTGCCGCAGGATTTCTTCTTAATTTCCGTTACAATTATGGAAAAATGTATTTTTTTTTAAACATCTTTTTTAAAAACTTGTCAACTTTGGGGCGCCGCCCCGCTAAACGGTGGATGATAGACAGATGCTGTCGGAAATAAATCGTAGAAAATATAGTCCTCTTCATATTTCTATAAAAGAAATTTTTTGTTAAAGGTACAGGAAGGGCTACCTTCCGCAAAAACCACAAATTACCCCCTTTAAAGGGGTGAAAAGGGGGGTTCCGGGGCGAAATTTTTTCAGAAAAAGTTAGTCTTATAATAAGCACCCCTTGATATACCAGAAAAAAAATAAAACCGGACTTGTGTCCATTTTGCAAGGTTCAACCTTTGTTTCCTACACTAAGTAAGCGAATAGAATTAGAGATTAATACCAAAAATACCAAATTCGTGATCATCTCCAGAAAGTTGGATTCACTTGAAAACTCCACCATAACACTGAATACCAAGTCTATTGAAAGAGTGAGCAAATTTAAATACCTGGGAACGTGGCTTTTTGAAGACTGGGTATCGGACAGGGAAGGAAAATGTCGCATCCAGCAAGCTCGACAAGCTTTCGTAAAATTCAGGAAGGCACTGACCTGTTCAGAGTTAGATCTTCAACTGAGACTAAGGTTTAATACACGAGCGGGACACCCTCAAAAACGCGCTTAGTTTTCGAGATACTGACCACGACCATGGAAGGCCGAAGGGCTAAGATTATTGATACTTTATAGTTTCGAGGGTGCTGAAAACGAAAATGAGGTTTATTTTGAATTTTATGTGGGGGAACATTGTCAAAATCGCAATTTTAACCTAAAAATAAAAAAAATGAAATCACGTTTTTTTGCGTTTACCTCGCTACAACTCTGTTCCGTTTTAATATTTTTTTCTGAAATTTGTACAGTGTATAGCTCTAATATTTCTTAAGACAACGGTAACTGCTTCAGGCTTTTATTCTGATCCTGATAAAGGTTATGAATTTTTCAAAGGAAAAGGTGCGGATTTGTGCATTGCAAAGTTTAATTGCAAAAGTTGTGGGACGAAGTTTAAAATTTAGCTTTTTAATTACATTTATGTTAAAATAAAGAGTACAATGAAGTTTTCTGGAAAGATTTAGATCAAAATGTTTTATAGAAAAAAAATGGTGCAACTTTTAATGTCAACATTAGAAATGCCGAATATAACGCTTATTTTTCGAGGTACTGACCATGGGTGTAGAATGGCTAATTTTGATCTTAGATTATGTTTTTGACCGTGATGAAAACGAAAATAAAATTTATTTTAAATTTTAGGTGGGGGAATATTGTCAAAATTGTAATTGTACCCTAAAAATAAAAAAAAAATAAATCACGTTTTTTTACGTTTAGCTCGCTACAACTCTGGTCCGTTTTAATATTTTTTTCTAAAGTTTCTACACTATATCACTCACTTTTTTTGAAGACAATGGTTTCTGCTTTAAGATTTTATTCTTATTCTAGTAAAAGTTATGAATCTTTTAAGGTACAAGGTGCAGATTCGTGAATTGCAAAGTTTAATCGCAAAATTTGACTGACAAAATTTGAAATATAGATTTTAAATCAAATTCAAAAATAAGACATAAGCACAAAAAAGTTTTCTGGAAAGTTTTGGAGCAAAATGTTTTATAGAAAACAAATGGGGCAACGTTTAACATCTACGTTATAAATCCCCAAAATAACGCTAATTTTTCGAGATACTGATCATTGATGGTGAATGGCCAATTTAGGTCTTACTTTATGTTTTTGATGGTGCCGAAAACGAAAATCAAGTTTATTTTGAATTTTAGGTGGGAAAAAATTGTCAAAATCGCAATTTTGCCCTAAAAATAAAAAAAAAGTTAAACCACGTTTTTCTTAAAATTAAAAGTTGCACCATATTTTTTCTATAACAGATCTAGATCTAAAACTCCCCATAAAACTTCTTTGAACTCTATGGTTTAACACAAACGTAATCAAATAGATAAATTTTAAATTTTGTCACTTAATTTTTGCGATTTAACTCTGCAATTCACGAATCTGCACCTTTAATTTTTTTAAATTCATAACTTTTACAAAAAAAAAGACTGAAAGACTACAGTTACTTTCATAGTCTTCACAAAGGTAAGAAATATATGCCGTAGAAATTTTAGAAAAAAAAATATTAAAATAGAACAGAGTTGTAGCGAGTTAAACGTAAAAATTCGTGACTTCACTTTTTTTCATTTTTAGGTTAATATTGCGATTTTGACAATGTTCCGTCACATAGAATTCCAAATAAACCTCTTTTTCATTGTCAGCACCATCTAAAACATAAAATAAGACTAAAATTAGCCATTCACCTCCCACGGTCAGTATGTCGAAAAATAAGCGATATTTTGGGGACGTATAACGTCTATATTAAAAGTGGCGCAATTTTTGTTTTATTAAACATTTGTAACTAAAACTTTCCAGAAAACTTCTTTGTACTCTATTATTTAGCACAAACGTAATTAATAAGATAAATTTTAAATTTTGCCTCTTAACTTTTGCGATTAAATTTTCCAATTCAAGAATCTGTACCTTGTTCTTTAAAAAATTCATAACTTTTACTAGAATAAGACTAAAATCTTAAAGCAGATATCGTTGTCTTCAAAAAAGTTAGCAACATATAGTGTACAAACCTTAGATAAAAATATTAAAATCGACCAGAGTTGTAGCGAGTTAAACGCAAAAAAACGTGATTTCACTTTTTTTATTTCTATGAAAAAATTGCGATTTTGACAATATTCCCCCACCTAAAATTTAAAATAAATTTCATTTTCGTTTTAAGCACCATCAAAAACATAATCTAAGACCAAAATTAGCCATTCACCACACATGGTCAGTATCTCGAAAAATAACCGTTGTATCGGGGATTTCTAATGTCGATAATAAAAGTTGCACTATTTTTTTTCTATAAAACATTTTGATCAAAAATTTTCCAGAAAACTTTTTTGTACTCTCTACTTTAATATAAACGTGATTAAAAGCCTAAATTTTAAATTTTGTCACTCAACTTTTGCCATTAAACTTTGCAATGCACAAATCCGTACCTTTCCCTTTGAAAAATTCATAACCTTTATCAGAATAAGAATTAAAGCTTAAAACAAGTACCGTTGTCTTCAGAAATGTTAGAGCTATAAAATTTAAAAATTTCAGAAAAAAATATTAAAATTTAACAGAGTTGTAGCGAGGTAAACGCAAAAAAATGTGATTTATTTTTTTTTTATTTTTAGGTTAAAATTGCGATTTTGACAATGTTCCCCCACATAAAATTCAAAATAAACCTCATTTTCGTTTTCAGCACCCTCTAAAACATAAAGTATGAATAAAATTAGCCCTTCGACCCTCTGTGGTCAGTACCTGGTCATTTTAGGGGTATCTCCCGCTCGCCTATAATAAGTGCTGCGTATGGTCGGTGCTCCTATATAGCGTAAAGGGCTGGACACTTAAAACGAGAGATGTAAACAGATTAGAAAGCTTTTGAAATGTGGCTTTATGGCCGTATCCTAAAGATACCATGGACGGCTAAATTCACAAATGTAGATGCCCTTAAAAGAATCAACCAACAAAGCCAACTTTTCGAAACCATCATGCGAAACGAAAAATATCAGTTCCTTCAATTTATAATCGAGGGTGAAATTGAAGGCAAGAGAGAAATAGGATGCAAGAAAATGTCCTAGCTCCGAAACATAAGGCAATGGACAGGGATTAACGACATACAATCTCTGATACACATTGCAAGAAACAGAGAGTTAATGGAAAATGTTATCGCCAACATCCATTAGTGGATTTACATTTGAAGAACACAAAGGTGTCTTGATTGAGCAACAATAATCTAAAAAAATCTGTAAGAACCCTGTACATACTTTTAAAGTGCATATTAGAAAGTGTAAAGTAACCAAAAGAAAATAGTTAATGTCAAGGTCGAAAATTTTGTTTTAATTAAAAATTTAATAGATAAAAGCGGAATAAATTATTTTTTTTTTCACATTCAAATTTTTCTGCCTCACATATATTTTTCTAACCATATTTTTAAAATTCTCCTTCTGTTTTAGAGATGTGACGGTTCATTTTTCTGGAAATCCAGTGGTGGACTGGTTAGCTAACGCAATTAGTGCGGTAGTAACCACTTTCATGGGACAAGTTATTATTAACGTTATGGCCAAATTTATTAGAGATAACCTGAGAGCTGTTATTGAAAATCTCAACGAAGCTATAGCTCAAATTATTAATCATTAAAAATATTTTCTTTATTCTAATTATATTCTAAGCCAAAAATGATAATATATGTTTACTAAATATATCACATCTATTAATTCACCTACAAAAAGGTATATTGGTTGTTAGTTGATAGAAATCATTGTTAATTAAGCATGTGAATATAAAGCAAATTCTTCTTTTACAAACAATTTTTTGCATCATCAAAAGGATGAGTTAAAACTACAGTAGACTCTATAACGAACAGGGTTATTACGAGGTTTCGCTTATAACGAGTTACATTAGATGTTCCATGAAATTCCTATTAAACTGTAACACCTCTATAACGAGGCAGATTTGGTTATAACGGGGAAAAATGAAATCGTAGAATATGTATCTTTATCTGTTTTTAGCGCTGTATTTGATGGAAAACATAAACACTCATACCAATAAGTATGGTCTAAAACTGAACATCAAAATGACTAAATTCATGATTGTAACAAAGAAGCTATACACCAATGTGAATTTAACCATAAATAATCAGCCAGTTGAAAGAGTTACGTCCTACAAATATTTAGGGGTTTGATTCACTGATACTAATGACCAGACAAGAGAAATCAAGAGGCGAATAGAGATAGCGAGACAATCGTTTGTCAAAATGAAAAAGTCCTATGCAGTCGGGACATAAATATAAACTTAAGAACGAGAATGTTAAAATGCTATGTTTCCTTCGTTCTGCTGTACGGCATGGAAGCTTGGACACTGAAAAAGATAAACATAAATACATTGAGGCATTCGAGATGTGGTGTTACAGGAGAATTTGGAAAATACCATGGACAGAAAGAGTAACAAATCAAGATGTTTTGCTGAAAATGGGGAAGGAATGCGAAGTCATAAAAACCATACAAACGAAAAAACTTACTACTTAAAGTAAAATGTATGTTTTAAAAACAAAAGATGTAGATCTTTGAAACACATTCAGTGATCAAAAGTTCCAAAGTTACTGGTTTGGACGACCACTCTTACGAAAAAAACAAATGAAATAGAGAATGAGGAAAAATCCCCTTACGAATAATTCACACATCCACTACTTCGGGCTGGGAAAAATTTTTTGAATAGAATCAAAGATTCAAACACCAGGTCCTAGAAATGTGTTTCGCCCTCTTCAACCTCTCTGGGCTCATCAGTGAAGATGAGAGGTTGAATATCTTCAGACACATTCCAATCAAAAAACAACATTCGAGACCTAGACATAGCAGGAGCGTAAATCTACGCCCAATCTGACAATGACCGTCTCAAGTTTTATATATATATATATATATATATATATATATATATATATATATATATATATATATATATATATATATATATATATATATATATATATATTTATTATATTTATTATATTTATTATACAGGTTGGTTCATCTTATCCGCCTCGGTCTCAGTACAGAAAACCACTTGATATTTTAAAAAAATTTCTTCACAGAAATATACAGGGCCTTTAATACTACAACCTAAAAATAATGTGAATTATACAGGTTGTTCCAAAAAAGAGTGGTATATCAAAGTTATATTTTTTCTTATGGAATGCCCTATATCTGATGACATTATTGAATTTACCTTAAAAAATAAGCTATACTTTCATAAGGGTTCCGTATACCTAAATACAGGGTGTTTTGATTTATTTCGATTTTTATAAAAATGTAAGGTTTTAGAAAAAAATAAATATCTACGAATATAAGAAGCAGTAACAAATTCTTTCTTGGATCTTAATAATAGACTATTTAGCATACTTAAACAGATGCTTATTGAAACAAAATTTCTTACAGGGTGGTCAAAATATGAGATTGTTCTATTAACAAATTCAAGCTGTAATAACTTACTTATTTTAAATGGAATACCCTGTATCTTACTAGTCTATCGCGTAGAAAATTTACTTAGCTTTTAATTTGTACTAGGGTTTCCTATACCTATCTTTTTACAGGGTGGACAAAATATTAGATTGTTCTATTAACAAATTCAAGCTGTAATAACTTACTTATTTTAAATGGAACACCCTGTATCTTACTAGTCTATCGAGTAGAAAATTTACTTAGCTTTCAATTCTTATTAGAGTTTCCTATACCTATCTCCCTTCATTTTTTAAATATTTAAAGATTTCCTAATTTGTAAGCTTTAAAAATTAGAATTAAGTACCTATGTCGTGGTTACGTACAACACATCACCAACACCGGCAATATACTTAAATATCTTAGTCAAGATAGTTTCATTAATAAAATTCACATTTTTATCATTTAATCACACAGAGTGTTCTTATTTTAAATGACATACTCGATATTCTATTCTTTATAATGGAAGATATTTAAAATATCTTCAATTCCATGTTAACATTCTCAATACACATGTTATTCTGTAGATATAAATTCCCATGTTATTCTGTAAATACCCATTTTTACATATTTTTGTACAATAGGCTCGTTTTCGTCAAAGTAGCCATTGCATTTAATTGTTTGTAATTGCGATTTAAAGATTCAAACAAAAAGTGGCGTTCTTAAATTTACTTAATAACCGTTGGGTTAAGATATGGAAAATACTTATGCGGAATGAAATATAATTTAAATGTCTTCCAGAATACTCTAATATAGGGTATGCAGTTTAAAATAAACGTATTATTCAATTTCATATGCAGGCCAAAATCAACTAAAATAATAAAACACTCTGTGTGACTACATGATAACACTGAAAATTTCATTAATGACAGTATCTTTTCTAAGTATATTGCCGGTGTTGGTGATGTGTTGTACATAAACACGACATAGGTACTTATGTAATTCTAATTTTTAAAGCTTACAAATTAGGAAATCTTTAAATATTGAAAAAATGAAGGGAAATAGGTATAGGAAACCCTAATAAGAATTGAAAGCTAAGTAAATTTTCTACTCGATAGACTAGTAAGATACAGGGTGTTCCATTTAAAATAAGTAAGTTATTACAGCTTGAATTTGTTAATAGAAAAATCTAATATTTTGACCGCCCTGTAAAAAGATAGGTATAGGAAACCCTAGTACAAATTGAAAGCTAAGTAAATTTTCTACCCAATAGACTAGTAAGATATAGGGTATTCTATTTAAAATAAGTAAGTTATTACAGCTTGAATTTGTTAATAGAACAATCTCATATTTTGACCACCCTGTAAGAAATTTTGTTGCAGTAAGCATCTGTTTAAGTATACTAAATGGTCTTTTATTAAGATCCAAGAAAGAATTTGTTACTGATGCTTAAATTCGTAGATATTTATTTTTTTCTAAAACCTTACATTTTTATAAAAATCGAAATAAATCAAAACACCCTGTATTTAGGTATAGGGAACCCTTATGAAAGTATAGCTTATTTTTTAAGGTCAATTCAATAATGTCATCAGATATAGGTCATTCCATAAGAAAAAATATAACTTTGATATACCACTCTTTTTTGGAACACCCTGTATAATTCACATTATTTTTAGGTTGTAGTATTAAAGGCCCTGTATATTTCTGTGAAGAAATTTTTTTAAAATATCAAGTGGTTTTCCGTACAGGGACCGAGGCGAATAAGATGAACAACCCTGTATATATATATATATATATATATATATATATATATATATATATATATATATATATATATATATATATATATATATATATATATATATATATATATTTACCAATGTTTCTTGGGTTTAGGTTCATAAAAAAGCTTGTCTATGATGTTATGACCATATTTATTGATATATTATCCGACGTTTCGGCAGGAAATCCATGCCTTTTTCAAGGATTGACTAAAACAACATTTATTGAAAGCTACAATACAATTTAAAAGAAAATCGACTTACCATGCAATCGTAAATTTAGTTTTGAAACAAGTACACAAATAGACGTCACAATTAAAACAATGTTAAAATGTTAAAGCATAGGAACGGACCCACTAAGTCATTGCGTTAAGAGAGTAATGAACTGTGTCAAAAATTATTATGGCGTTTATTGATGTTTGATTTTATGTTAAGTCAAAATAGTTGTCTTCGTCTCATAGACGTGCTGAAATATTATATAGTTAATTTTAGATTAAGTTGAAATATACCCTATTAAGGTTTTTGACATCCCGTTTATCATTGACAGCTTTGTTATTTTTTTTTAATTTCTATGGACTCTAGCAGTTCCCTCTTCTTTTTGTTGGGTTCACTTTTTAGGATTTTAGTTTTTTCGAAATCAAATTTGTGTTTCTTTTCGTTTTCATGTTTTGTGAGGGCTGTAGTGTTATTTTTGTCATATTTGTGAGACCGAATTCTAGAGTTTAGTAGCTGGCTGGTTTGTCCGATATATACCCCATCGCAATTTGAACAAGGAATTTCATATACAACATGTGATTTTTTTGATTGCGGGGTTTTAGTTTTAAGTTTAGTAAAATTCCTTTTCAAGAGATTATATCCTTTGTGAGCAACTGTAATGTTATGCTTGGCTAGGAGATTCGAAAGTTGTTCAGATAACCCTTGTATGTAGGGCAAAGACATATATTTCTTCTTTTCCTTATTATTTTTGTTGTTGTTTTTGTTGTTGTAAAATGTATGTAGTCGTGACTTGAAGGTGTTTTCAATGAGGTGATGTGGGTATGAATTAAGTGTTAGTGCTGTTTTTGCTTTTTTTATAGCATGAGGTCTATTATTGATGGGATCAGACAATCTGATGGCTCTGTCGGCTAGGCCAATAACTACTGATTTCTTCTGGGACAACGGGTGATGAGAGTTGAAGTTTAACCCTCGATGATTTTGCTTACCTTCATGATAGTTTTGAATTATTTCCTTAATTTCGTTTATAGGAACATCGATTAATTTTTTGGTACAATTAATAAATGATATTTGAGAATTTTTGAAATATTTTTGGACAACACTAAATTTTTCATATACTGGGTCTTCAAAATAAAGATGATATTTTAATTTAGGTACGGTATATCCTTTAATAAAATCAATCACGTCACGCTCAAAATTATTTTTTGAAAGCTGGACAAGAAATCTTTGTCTTTTATCAAATATTTTAATTATAGTGGGTTTAGCAGGATTAAAATTGACTTCTGAGATAAAAATTTGGTTAATTCCCGTGTTTACAGGATTTTCGGAAATGGGAATTCCGGGAATAGGGTTTTCTATATTGGTATGTATCGTCTCGCCGTCATCAGGTTCTTCTTCTTGTCTATTCTCTTCATCTATTTCAACAATTAGTGATTCTGTTTCTGGTTCGTTGGGAATATCTTTTTGAGCTTGTTCATTGAGTGTTTCCATATTATATTCAAAAATATTTTTTGAGTTTTCCAAATTTTTTGTTTCATTAACGTTTAGTTCTATTCTGGATAATATATCGCAATTTGTATTTAAAGATCCTTTTTTATAAATAATTTCGTAATCATACTCTTCTAGTTTCAGACGCCATCTTACAAGTTTGGAGCTGGGGTCTTTCAAAGAAAATAACCACTGTAGTGGTTTATGATCAGTAATAATAGTAAAGCGTCGTCCAAATAAATATGGGCGAAAATATTTGACAGCCCATACTATCGCCAGTAACTCTTTCTCAATAGTTGAGTCATTTATTTCCGAATCGTTCAAGGTTCTGCTTGCATACGCAATTGGATCCAATCTTTCCTTGACTAAGTACGGCTCCTAGTGCAAAATTACTTGCATCTGTAGTGAGGTTGAAAGGACGGGAAAAGTCAGGATACTGTAATATGGGTTCATTTATTAGGAGTTGTTTACAAGTTTCAAAACATTGGATATAATCTGAATCATTTACATTGATTACAGCATTTTTCTTTAGTCGAATAGTTAAAGGTTTAGTAAGTTTAGAAAAATCTTTGATAAATTTTCTATAATAGCCTAAAAGTCCTAAAAATCCTTTTAATTGTTTAGGATTTTTGGGTATTGGAAAATTTTTTATGGCTTTTATTTTATCTGGGTTAGGTTTAACACCTTATGGTGTCACGATATGACCCAAGTATGCGACTTCCTTCTTTAGGAACTCAGATTTATCTATTTGGATTTTAAAGTTTGATTCTCTTAATCTTTGAAATACTTCTCTTAAATTAACTAGGTGCTCCTGAAGACTTGTACTAAATATAATAATATCGTCAAGATATACCAAACATTTTTCATTCTGTATGCCTCGCAAAATATTATCCATAACCCTTTGGAATGTTGCCGGGGCGTTACGGAGTCCGAAAAGCATTCGCAAAAATTCGTAATGACCATTTTCCGTACTAAATGCGGTTTTTTCGATGTCGCTTTCTGCCATCTCGATTTGGTGAAATCCAGAAGCGAGATCAAGTGTCGTGAAATATTGACACCGTCCAAGTTTATTTAATAGGTCACTAATATTAGGTAAAGGGTATCTATCACCAAGTGTGACAGCATTAAGACGTCTATAATCTATTACTACTCTAAATTTAGCTGTCTGGGAGGCGTCCTTTTTTTTTGGGGCAACCCAAATGCTTGAGGACCAAGCAGAGTTCCATGGTCTAATAAGGTTTTGATCCAGCATACTCTGGATTTGATTTTGCACTTCTTTTCTATAAATTTCTGGGTATCTATACGATTGCGAATATACTGGTATATCGTTTGTTGTCTTAATAGTATGTTTAATTTTATTAGTAAAAGTTAATTGATTTCCTTCGACATGAAAAATATCGGAATATTCTTTTATTAGCTTTAATATTGAATTTCTTTCTTCAAGATTCATATGATCTGTTCTAACTTTAGAAATATCGAACTTAAATTTATCAGCATATATTGAATTAAAATTGGGATTTAAAGTTTGTTCGTATTCATCGAACTTTTCCACCACGATTGGGGAACTTACATCTAATTTAAAATAAGATTCACAAGGGTTTAAAATCGTGCAAATAGCCTTATTATTTTCTACTTTAGTGAGACATTCAGGAATTTCTAATTTGCCGATTTGTGTATATGGTATAATTACATCACCATTTTTAATATTTGCTACATTTAAACTGATAACTTGCTCGGTACTTGGAGGCACTACTATACAATTCGTGTCACCACTATTTTTTTTTCCTTGGTTTTCTTGACTGTGGACTTAATCCATTAGCCGAACTTATTTTGCTCTAGAGACATATGTTTACAAGCATTGACTATGTATGGGTCTGTCCATTAATCACGTGAGGCTCGAAAGGGGGGAGGGGTCCATAAAAACATCACGAAATGTCCCAATACACGTGATATAGGTGGTCTTAAACCTCACCAAGGGGGAGGGGGGTTAAACATTGCCAAAAAAAAACATCACGTGATTAATGGACGACCCCTATTATATCATACTATCTACTGTGATAACAATGATTTACACTTCAATATTTTTTTACATTTGTATTTATTTTTAATTACTATGTGCTATTTAATCATGCATATAATTATTATTTTTTGTTGTTTATTATTTTTTTTTATTTTTTTTTTTTTTTTCATTTTTTTTATTATAATTTTTTTTTTTATTTTTTTTTATCTATTTATGTATTTTTTTGTATTCTTTTTTTTTATTTTTTTTTTATTTTATTTTTAATTATTTATTATTATATTATTTTTTAACGATCAGAGGAATTAACGAGGAACACAGTTGCTCAGGGGTCTTTCAGAGCAAAAGACACAAACATGACCAGACCACGGAAAATAGGTACACAATTGGGTTAAACAAAGGAATCTTAAATATAGGTTTTCACAATTTTAGTTTAATATTAAGAATGTGTTTAATTAGGATCTCATATGTACTTATATTTTGACTGACAATAGGTGATTGTAAATTGAAAGGTTTTTGTATGTTACTACAGTTAACAATTTGATCAATAAAATTATTAATTTCCTGTTTTTTAATTTTACAATTTAATATCATATGTTCTGCTGATCCTAATTCTCCACATTCCACATTCACAAGAATTTGTTTCCGCTAATCTTATTTTATTTTTATGTTCAGGAACTAAGGAATGTCCAAATCTAAGTCTACACATATAAGCAATAAGTATCTTTTTTCCTTGATAATTATTAAACCAGCATTTAGTTGGAATATCTGGTTGAATACGTTTTATAAAATTGCCCTTTATTAGATTTGTTGTACCATTCTTTCCAATTCTTGACTGTGGTTTTTTTAATATGCGCGAATGAATCATTTAATGTTAGTTTATAATAGCAATTAGGTTCTTTTTCGGTGGCACTCTTGGCTAATCCATCTACAATTTCAATATTTTGAATATTACAGTGTGCCTTTACCCAACAAAATGCGACTTGCGTATCTTTGGATTTGAGGTCAATAAGAATTTTTATAATGTCTATATGTAAATATATAGTTCATACCATCTTGCCAATTTCCCAATTTAAGGAGAACACTTTTACTATCTGTAATTATTACAAATTTATTGTCTTTGTTGTCTGCAATTCTAGCAATATATTGCATTGCCCTCTATATTGCAATTAATTCTGCTGTAAACGTTGTAGTATTTTCGTCAAGTCTTATTCCTTCTTTATACTTCGTTCTAGGATCCCATATGGCGGCAGCTACTTTACATTCAAGTTTTGAGGCATCTGTATAAATTTGATGATACTGCGGGAAGAGTATTTCTATATCCCCATTAAACATAATATTTCTGAGGTTTACTGGATATATTGAATAATTTCTGAGATAGTGTGGTTGAATAGTAGGCATATTTATTAGGTATAGTTCAAAATTTGGTGACATTTGTGATATATATAATTTATTTTTAATTTGTCTTAAGTTGTTATAACTATCAACAAATAGTAACGTTTGTTTTTTTTTTCCAATATTCACAGGTGAGATCGTATAAGAATAGTGTGTGGTATTTATCCCCTATTGAACTCTCTTTGGCAATCATTTTAATTATAAACTCTTCAGTAAGAGTTTGTCGTCTTATATTTAGAGGCGGTTCATTGCACTCTATACTTAAATTGGATGTTGGTGTACTTCTCAGTGCTCCTATACATAATCGAAGACATTTGTTTGCTAGCACGTCTATTTTTTTCAGGTGTGTTTTGGCTGCTTGATTGTAGAATATGCATCCATAGTCCAAAATTGCTTTAATGTAAGATCTGTACATGAGAATTGATATATTTGCATCTGCTCCCCAGGTTGTATAGCTTACTGCACGTAATGCGTTATATCCTTTTTCAGCTCGTGTAATTAGGTACTCAATGTGCTCTTTCCAATTCATTTTTCTATCAAGTATTACACCCAAATATTTCATTTTAGATTGGATTGGAAACTGTTCGTTTTGTATTTTTGTGTACGTTGGAAGTTTTTGTTTCCTAGAAAATATACATACTTGTGTTTTCTTTACTGATATAGATAGCCCTATTTGGTACAAATCCTCACATAAACGATTATATATGTCAGTTATTTTTTTACAACCCTTGTCAACATCTTTTTGATCGACATATATACAGATATCATCAGCGAACTGTAATATTTTGCCTTCATTACTACTTATTATATCTTTCCCTAAGTCTACCGTGTAAATAGCGTAAAATAATGGGCTTAATATACTTCCTTGTGGTATACCATTATTTGCAATTCTAGGGCCGATTAACTTGTTGTTAATTTGCAAATAGAGAATTCTGTTACAGTGTAGTTTGTATATTTTCCAACAAAAGTTATCTGGTAATCCTATTTTCTTCATTTGTTGACATAGAATTGTGAAGTTAACATTATCATAGGCATTTTCTACGTCTATAAATGTAGCTACCAGCGATTTATTGTTTTAGAATGAATTATATACATCTAGTACTAAGTGTGTTAAGTTTTCCATTGTAGAATGCGATTTTCTAAACCCAAATTGTGTTGGGGACAATTTTTTATTAGTTTCTAACCAAAATTCTAACCTGTTTTTAATCATTCTTTCTAATGTTTTTAAAATGCATGATGCTAATGATATTCCTCTGTAGGAGTCTGCACAATCAGCAGGTTTATGTGGTTTAAGTATTGGTACTACAATATATTCTTTCCATGAGCTGGGTATACACATGCTGACCCATATTTGATTTATTATTTTTAGTAAGTGTAGTTGTTTATTGATAGGTCGATTATATAGCATACTATAATGGATGTTGTCCATTCCTGGGGCTGAATTGTCTTTGTTTCTTAAACAATTTTTAAATTCTTCAAAGTTAAATTCTTGAGTAAGGAATATGCTTCCTTCATTTGATTGATTTATTGTAGTGTCCAATGTATGACTAAATCCTTGCTCAGCTGCCCATGGCTTGGCAATTTTGTTAAAAAATCCTTCAGTCCAATCGTTTTCATTTATTGGATTCTTCGGAGGGTTATAGACATTTTTTAGTTTTCTTATCTCATTCCATACTCTTTTTATTGATGTATTTTTATTTAAACTGTTACATAGGGTTTTCCATGAGGCTCTTTTACTATTCAAAATAATTCTTTTTTTACAAGCTTCTGCTTGCTGATATTTTAGATAATTTTCATGATTTGATACTCTTTTGAATTGTAAAAAAGCCTCTTTTTGTTGTTTTATTGCTAACTTACATTCATTGTTCCACCAGGATTTATTAAATTTTGAATTGGTCACTTTTCTCTTCTCTGGAATACTGCTTCTAATAGATGCATTTAATGAGTCATAAAAGATTTGATATTCTTGCTCAATATTTTCAGATATGTCGTCTGTATTCTCGTTATTTAACAAATAAGAGAAAAGTGTCCAATCCGCTTTTTTCATATCCCATTTTGTCCAAAATCTATTTATATCATTATTATCACTGGAGCTAGTTGTTTCAATATTGTCATTACTAAGATTATTATTATCATTTATATTATTATTTATCATTTCCATGATAATTGGATAATGATCTGAACCTAAGCTTATTGTTTCTGTGCGCCAATTAAATAAGTAATATATATCTCTAGAGCATATTGATAAATCTATAGCCGATTTATTTTTTTTTTGTTGTTCCCCGAATTAATGTTTCGGATCCATCATTTAAAAAATTAAGTCCACATTCTTCCATTGCTTCATATAAATTAGTTCCTTCACGATCATTTATATCACATCCCCACACTTTATTGTGGCAATTAAAGTCACCACCAACTAGGAAAGGCTTACTTAAGCTATTGAAAAATTTTACCCATTCATTTTTTGTATACCTAATTCAGGTTTCACATATATGGAGTATAAATACATGACCCTGTTTTTTAAATTAATCTGTAGTGCAATACACATTACATTATTTATATTATAGAAATTTAAATTATTTTGATAATTAATATTTTTCCGGAGTAAAATTGCAATTCCTCCATACCGGTCTAATCGATCCTTGCGAAAAACATTGTAGTGTGAAAATGAAACATTTAATTTTGGTGTTAGCCACGTTTCACTTAATAGTATAGCTAAAAATTTGTTTTCATTTACGAATTTTTCAAAATGTCCCTTATTATGTATTATAGATCTTGAATTCCATTGTAAAATTTTACTACTTGTTAGTTCCATTGAAAATTTGTTCAAGATTTGATTTAAATTCTTCCAAAACTTGTTTATTTTGTAATATTATTGATTTTTTTTCTAAAATGCTTTTAATTAATACTAATATAGTTTCACTAATATTTTTATTTGGATTTTTAGTTTGTTCTACCGTTTTATTGTGATACATTGGGATGTTTTTGGGTACTGGTAGAGACGGAAACGAAGAAGTGCCAGGAGTTTCTAAAATATTTTTATGTTCTTCCATGTATGGATACACTGATTTAGTTTGCGTACTTTCATTTCACTTTCTTTTAGTAGTTATTGTGTATTTGTTTCCTGAATTTGAGGATTGTATGGCTGCCGTGTAACTGTTGGTATATTTTATTTTAGCTTCCTCAAATGGTAAATTTTCATTTACCATTAAATACTTAATACCTTTCTGTTTTGCAAATTCGGGGCATTTTTCTCTTTCCAGTGCAGATTGGTTTCCTAAGCAAAATACACACTTTGTTTCTGTTAATTCACATTCTATCAAATCATGTTCTTGTCCGCATTTTCCACATCTTTTCTTGCCCCTACACTGTGTTGAGCTGTGACCATACCTAAGACAATTTACACATTGTATCACTCTTGGTATATATGGTTCTACTTGATAAATCATCTTCTCTATGATTACCTGTTGTGGTATCATTTGGCCCCTGAACGTTACTACTATAGTACCCGTCTCTACCTGTTCATCATTTACTTTTCTAAGCATTCTTTTAACATTTAAAACTTTAAAGTTTCCATATCTAGGTACAATAATATTTTTTAATTCAGTTTCAGTTATTTCTTTATCAACACCTTTTATTACTCCGCTTTTTTGTACAAAAAAGTTTGGAATGTATAAGTCGTATTTTTTCTCTATTAAATTTTTACTCTCTACTAGAATATTCGCGCTCTCATAGGAATTGCATTCTATCCTGACCTTATTTCTACCAATAATATTAATGTTCACTATACTATCTTTAATTGAGGGTTCAGCATGCAAAATCATACGCGCAGTCGCAATGCGATGCAACTTCCCAATGTTTCCATCAGTGTTCTGCAAAAATACAAAATATGGACCTTGGTCTCCGCGATTATATTTATTTCTCGGTTGTGAAATTACTGACTGGCCTATTTTATTAATATTGTTGTCGCTTACCTGATTACTCAGAAAAAGTTGTTGTTATTTGTTTTTACTACTACCTGTGGCTGTGGAACTTGTTCATTTTGACTTGCAATTGTATTTGTGGTTTGTTTTTCATATTCGTCTAGCTCCATATCATTGATAATCTCTGTTGTTCTTCCTCTGTCTTTGCCATTAACACTCGCCATTTCTCAAAACTTAACACTCGAAACACTATACGGACCGATCACACAGAGAGCTGTATACACTTCAACTGTTGAAATCGAACTCGTCACCACTATTATTACCGGCTTTATAATAATTTATTTTGATTTTACTATGAGAAGTAATTAATACATTATTGGCTAAATCAATGCTTGCATTTAATTTTTTTAAATTATCGAGGCCTAATAGGCAATCAAAATGTCCATGGAATTTGAAAATTCCGTAACTTAAATTTAACTTATTTTTATTTTTAAAAATTTTCGATAAGGGAATTTCAGTACAGTAATTTTCCTGTCTTGCTCTAAGTGCAGTTGAGATTTGAAAAGGTTTATGAACAATTGAATTTTTAAAATATTTTTCAGCGACTTCTGGGGTTACAAACGATTTTGTGGCCCCAGTGTCTATTAGTACTTTTAGATTATGTTCAGGAAATACAATGTACGGCAATTCACTTTCGTTATTTGTTAGATTTAAATATTCAACTTTTGTAACTAAGGATTTTCCGAGGCTTTGTTCTCTAAAAAATGATTTTCATCGCTTAACTCAAAACTTTCCTCGGTATTGTCAATGTTATGCAGTTCCTCAGGTATTATATTTTGGGGTTGACTTGCAAAATTATTATTGAAGCGTCTTTGGCGACTTTGGCTTGTAAAATTTGATGGTCTAAAAGTATTGTGACTAGTGGTACTCATTGGAGTTGGGGTTTGAAATTTTTGATGTGGGTTTGATTTAAAGACGTTACTACTTCTGTTATTTGGAAAAATATTAGTACCTCTGTTATTATTTGGATAGGAGGTTGATGCTAAGGGTTGTTGATGAAAAGGTCTCGTGTTTTGCTGGGTAGGGTTCGATACAAATGGAGTTTGAAATCTTTGTCGCGGTTCATTGAATGTAAATGGTCGATCTGTTTGGGGAAAATTTTGTTGGAAGTTAGACCTTGGTCTTGGATTATGATTATTCTGAAAATTTGGCCTTGTTTGCCTGCGTGAAGAATTATTTTCATTTAAATAAATTTGAAAATCATTGGTTAAAATACTTAGGGCAGAGTTTAGATTATCTGGATTTTTCGTGCGCATAAAAGTGCCAAGTGGTTCTTTGAGACCACGTAATAATACTCGAAGGGCTAAACTTCGAAAATAGTTTGAAATAATTAATAGTTCTTGTGCATTAGAACGTGTAGTAATTAAAGATATTTGTAAATTCAAAAGATGTTGTACTTTATTGAAAAATTC
The DNA here is from genome assembly GCF_917563875.1 of Diabrotica virgifera virgifera. Taxonomy (NCBI): domain Eukaryota; kingdom Metazoa; phylum Arthropoda; class Insecta; order Coleoptera; family Chrysomelidae; genus Diabrotica; species Diabrotica virgifera. Next base: position 170,267,237 of record NC_065444.1, read on the forward strand.
AAAGGGAGTTTCATTATTTTGTTTTAACTCTGACATTTCTATACTCAATGTGTAAATATCTCTTTTATCAGCGTATGTGTTTAGTAAGGCATCTTTGAGATTTTGCCATGTTCTAACTACACATGCTGATATGTTAATAGCAGCTTCACCTTTAACTTTAGCTAATATACTAGACATTAAATATTCATTCTGAAAATCACCTAAATCAACGGTGTTATAAAATTTATTTACTAATTTTTCGCAAATTACAACGAATCTAGGAAGTAATGTAGTTTCTCCGTGGAAATCCGGAATCATATCGAGATATTCCTTTTTTAATTGTGGGATTTGTGGGGTTGCCATCTTTATTTTATTTTTTAAGCAAAAATTTAAATTAAAATTACGATTAGTGGTTAAAATGGGATTTGAACTAAAATTATCTTTAATAGGAAATGTTGAGTCAGAATCTGAATCTGATGAATCAGAATTAACTAATTTTTTAGGCTCTCTATACGACATATAAGCACTTACCAGAGAATTATTGTCCACTCCATGTAAGCCGCTTCCCTCTGAAGGTCTGGTTAGGCAGGTATCTTCGATATTCACTCGAAAAGTCTACTTAACGCGATTCCTGTTACGCAGGGCTACTCGATTCACCCACAGGAATATAACACACCGAATAAAGGCTAATAAATCGTTGAAACGAACCGAAATTTATGTCCGTTAAATTTCGTTTGACCTATCCTACTGACTGCGCCACTAATCTTTGGGAATGCCGAAAAAGACTTTTTTAAAAAACTTTATTAGAGCTAAAACAGTTAGTTACAATAAAAGCAGAATCTAGACTGAACTAAGAATACAATTTAATAAAACATTATGAAAAATGCAATTACACAGTTCACACGATTTCACCTAGCGTCAGCACTCATGAGTTCAAAGGCAAGGTACCATGTCATCACTTCTAGGCTGGAAATCCATAGGCGTCCCTCTATTACTTATATATATATATATATATATATATATATATATATATAGATGAAATAGAGAATGTGGAAAAATCCCCTTACGAACAATTCACACATCCACCATTTCGGGCTGGGAAAAAATTTTTCGAATAGAATCAAAGATCCAAACACCAGTTCTTAGAAATGTGTTTCGCCCTCTTCAACCTCTCTGGGCTCGTCGGTAAAGACAAGAGGTTGAATATCTTTAGACACATTCTAATCAAAAAACAACATTCGAGACCTAGACATAGAAGGTGCGTAAGTCTACGGCAAATCCGACAATGACAGTCTCAAGTTTTAATTCCCTAATTACTTAAAGTAAGTAAAATATATGTTTAAAAACATAAGATGTAGATCTTTGAAACACACTCAGTGAACCAAAGATCCAAGGTTATTGGTTTAACGACCACTCGTACGAAATCAAATAGATGAAATAGAGAATGTGGAAAAATCCCCTTACGAACAATTCACACATCCACCATTTCGGGCTGGGAAAAATTTTTCGAATAGAATCAAAGATATAAACACCAGTTCTTAGAAATGTGTTTCGCCCTCTTCAACCTCTCTGGGCTCGTCGGTAAAGACAAGAGGTTGAATATCTTTAGACACATTCTAATCAAAAAACAACATTCGAGACCTAGACATAGAAGGTGCGTAAGTCTACGGCAAATCCGACAATGACAGTCTCAAGTTTTAATTCCCTAATTACTTAAAGTAAGTAAAATATATGTTTAAAAACATAAGATGTAGATCTTTGAAACACACTCAGTGAACCAAAGATCCAAGGTTATTGGTTTAACGACCACTCGTACGAAATCAAATAGATGAAATAGAGAATGTGGAAAAATCCCCTTACGAACAATTCACACATCCACCATTTCGGGCTGGGAAAAATTTTTCGAATAGAATCAAAGATCCAAACACCAGTTCTTAGAAATGTGTTTCGCCCTCTTCAACCTCTCTGGGCTCGTCGGTAAAGACAAGAGGTTGAATATCTTTAGACACATTCTAATCAAAAAACAACATTCGAGACCTAGACATAGAAGGTGCGTAAGTCTACGGCAAATCCGACAATGACAGTCTCAAGTTTTAATTCCCTAATTACTTAAAGTAAGTAAAATATATGTTTAAAAACATAAGATGTAGATCTTTGAAACACACTCAGTGAACCAAAGATCCAAGGTTATTGGTTTAACGACCACTCGTACGAAATCAAATAGATGAAATAGAGAATGTGGAAAAATCCCCTTACGAACAATTCACACATCCACCATTTCGGGCTGGGAAAAAATTTTTCGAATAGAATCAAAGATCCAAACACCAGTTCTTAGAAATGTGTTTCGCCCTCTTCAACCTCTCTGGGCTCGTCGGTAAAGACAAGAGGTTGAATATCTTTAGACACATTCTAATCAAAAAACAACATTCGAGACCTAGACATAGAAGGTGCGTAAGTCTACGGCAAATCCGACAATGACAGTCTCAAGTTTTAATTCCCTAATTACTTAAAGTAAGTAAAATATATGTTTAAAAACATAAGATGTAGATCTTTGAAACACACTCAGTGAACCAAAGATCCAAGGTTATTGGTTTAACGACCACTCGTACGAAATCAAATAGATGAAATAGAGAATGTGGAAAAATCCCCTTACGAACAATTCACACATCCACCATTTCGGGCTGGGAAAAATTTTTCGAATAGAATCAAAGATCCAAACACCAGTTCTTAGAAATGTGTTTCGCCCTCTTCAACCTCTCTGGGCTCGTCGGTAAAGACAAGAGGTTGAATATCTTTAGACACATTCTAATCAAAAAACAACATTCGAGACCTAGACATAGAAGGTGCGTAAGTCTACGGCAAATCCGACAATGACAGTCTCAAGTTTTAATTCCCTAATTACTTAAAGTAAGTAAAATATATGTTTAAAAACATAAGATGTAGATCTTTGAAACACACTCAGTGAACCAAAGATCCAAGGTTATTGGTTTAACGACCACTCGTACGAAATCAAATAGATGAAATAGAGAATGTGGAAAAATCCCCTTACGAACAATTCACACATCCACCATTTCGGGCTGGGAAAAATTTTTCGAATAGAATCAAAGATCCAAACACCAGTTCTTAGAAATGTGTTTCGCCCTCTTCAACCTCTCTGGGCTCGTCGGTAAAGACAAGAGGTTGAATATCTTTAGACACATTCTAATAAAAAAACAACATTCGAGACCTAGACATAGAAGGTGCGTAAGTCTACGGCAAATCCGACAATGACAGTCTCAAGTTTTAATTCCCTAATTACTTAAAGTAAGTAAAATATATGTTTAAAAACATAAGATGTAGATCTTTGAAACACACTCAGTGAACCAAAGATCCAAGGTTATTGGTTTAACGACCACTCGTACGAAATCAAATAGATGAAATAGAGAATGTGGAAAAATCCCCTTACGAACAATTCACACATCCACCATTTCGGGCTGGGAAAAATTTTTCGAATAGAATCAAAGATCCAAACACCAGTTCTTAGAAATGTGTTTCGCCCTCTTCAACCTCTCTGGGCTCGTCGGTAAAGACAAGAGGTTGAATATCTTTAGACACATTCTAATCAAAAAACAACATTCGAGACCTAGACATAGAAGGTGCGTAAGTCTACGGCAAATCCGACAATGACAGTCTCAAGTTTTAATTCCCTAATTACTTAAAGTAAGTAAAATATATGTTTAAAAACATAAGATGTAGATCTTTGAAACACACTCAGTGAACCAAAGATCCAAGGTTATTGGTTTAACGACCACTCGTACGAAATCAAATAGATGAAATAGAGAATGTGGAAAAATCCCCTTACGAACAATTCACACATCCACCATTTCGGGCTGGGAAAAATTTTTCGAATAGAATCAAAGATCCAAACACCAGTTCTTAGAAATGTGTTTCGCCCTCTTCAACCTCTCTGGGCTCGTCGGTAAAGACAAGAGGTTGAATATCTTTAGACACATTCTAATCAAAAAACAACATTCGAGACCTAGACATAGAAGGTGCGTAAGTCTACGGCAAATCCGACAATGACAGTCTCAAGTTTTAATTCCCTAATTACTTAAAGTAAGTAAAATATATGTTTAAAAACATAAGATGTAGATCTTTGAAACACACTCAGTGAACCAAAGATCCAAGGTTATTGGTTTAACGACCACTCGTACGAAATCAAATAGATGAAATAGAGAATGTGGAAAAATCCCCTTACGAACAATTCACACATCCACCATTTCGGGCTGGGAAAAATTTTTCGAATAGAATCAAAGATCCAAACACCAGTTCTTAGAAATGTGTTTCGCCCTCTTCAACCTCTCTGGGCTCGTCGGTAAAGACAAGAGGTTGAATATCTTTAGACACATTCTAATCAAAAAACAACATTCGAGACCTAGACATAGAAGGTGCGTAAGTCTACGGCAAATCCGACAATGACATTTGATTCTATTCGAAAAATTTTTCCCAGCCCGAAATGGTGGATGTGTGAATTGTTCGTAAGGGGATTTTTCCACATTCTCTATTTCATCTATTTGATTTCGTACGAGTGGTCGTTAAACCAATAACCTTGGATCTTTGGTTCACTGAGTGTGTTTCAAAGATCTACATCTTATGTTTTTAAACATATATTTTACTTACTTTAAGTAATTAGGGAATTAAAACTTGAGACTGTCATTGTCGGATTTGCCGTAGACTTACGCACCTTCTATGTCTAGGTCTCGAATGTTGTTTTTTGATTAGAATGTGTCTAAAGATATTCAACCTCTTGTCTTTACCGACGAGCCCAGAGAGGTTGAAGAGGGCGAAACACATTTCTAAGAACTGGTGTTTGGATCTTTGATTCTATTCGAAAAATTTTTCCCAGCCCGAAATGGTGGATGTGTGAATTGTTCGTAAGGGGATTTTTCCACATTCTCTATTTCATCTATTTGATTTCGTACGAGTGGTCGTTAAACCAATAACCTTGGATCTTTGGTTCACTGAGTGTGTTTCAAAGATCTACATCTTATGTTTTTAAACATATATTTTACTTACTTTAAGTAATTAGGGAATTAAAACTTGAGACTGTCATTGTCGGATTTGCCGTAGACTTACGCACCTTCTATGTCTAGGTCTCGAATGTTGTTTTTTGATTAGAATGTGTCTAAAGATATTCAACCTCTTGTCTTTACCGACGAGCCCAGAGAGGTTGAAGAGGGCGAAACACATTTCTAAGAACTGGTGTTTGGATCTTTGATTCTATTCGAAAAATTTTTCCCAGCCCGAAATGGTGGATGTGTGAATTGTTCGTAAGGGGATTTTTCCACATTCTCTATTTCATCTATTTGATTTCGTACGAGTGGTCGTTAAACCAATAACCTTGGATCTTTGGTTCACTGAGTGTGTTTCAAAGATCTACATCTTATGTTTTTAAACATATATTTTACTTACTTTAAGTAATTAGGGAATTAAAACTTGAGACTGTCATTGTCGGATTTGCCGTAGACTTACGCACCTTCTATGTCTAGGTCTCGAATGTTGTTTTTTTATTAGAATGTGTCTAAAGATATTCAACCTCTTGTCTTTACCGACGAGCCCAGAGAGGTTGAAGAGGGCGAAACACATTTCTAAGAACTGGTGTTTGGATCTTTGATTCTATTCGAAAAATTTTTCCCAGCCCGAAATGGTGGATGTGTGAATTGTTCGTAAGGGGATTTTTCCACATTCTCTATTTCATCTATTTGATTTCGTACGAGTGGTCGTTAAACCAATAACCTTGGATCTTTGGTTCACTGAGTGTGTTTCAAAGATCTACATCTTATGTTTTTAAACATATATTTTACTTACTTTAAGTAATTAGGGAATTAAAACTTGAGACTGTCATTGTCGGATTTGCCGTAGACTTACGCACCTTCTATGTCTAGGTCTCGAATGTTGTTTTTTGATTAGAATGTGTCTAAAGATATTCAACCTCTTGTCTTTACCGACGAGCCCAGAGAGGTTGAAGAGGCCGAAACACATTTCTAAGAACTGGTGTTTGGATCTTTGATTCTATTCGAAAAATTTTTCCCAGCCCGAAATGGTGGATGTGTGAATTGTTCGTAAGGGGATTTTTCCACATTCTCTATTTCATCTATTTGATTTCGTACGAGTGGTCGTTAAACCAATAACCTTGGATCTTTGGTTCACTGAGTGTGTTTCAAAGATCTACATCTTATGTTTTTAAACATATATTTTACTTACTTTAAGTAATTAGGGAATTAAAACTTGAGACTGTCATTGTCGGATTTGCCGTAGACTTACGCACCTTCTATGTCTAGGTCTCGAATGTTGTTTTTTGATTAGAATGTGTCTAAAGATATTCAACCTCTTGTCTTTACCGACGAGCCCAGAGAGGTTGAAGAGGGCGAAACACATTTCTAAGAACTGGTGTTTGGATCTTTGATTCTATTCGAAAAATTTTTCCCAGCCCGAAATGGTGGATGTGTGAATTGTTCGTAAGGGGATTTTTCCACATTCTCTATTTCATCTATTTGATTTCGTACGAGTGGTCGTTAAACCAATAACCTTGGATCTTTGGTTCACTGAGTGTGTTTCAAAGATCTACATCTTATGTTTTTAAACATATATTTTACTTACTTTAAGTAATTAGGGAATTAAAACTTGAGACTGTCATTGTCGGATTTGCCGTAGACTTACGCACCTTCTATGTCTAGGTCTCGAATGTTGTTTTTTGATTAGAATGTGTCTAAAGATATTCAACCTCTTGTCTTTACCGACGAGCCCAGAGAGGTTGAAGAGGGCGAAACACATTTCTAAGAACTGGTGTTTGGATCTTTGATTCTATTCGAAAAATTTTTCCCAGCCCGAAATGGTGGATGTGTGAATTGTTCGTAAGGGGATTTTTCCACATTCTCTATTTCATCTATTTGATTTCGTACGAGTGGTCGTTAAACCAATAACCTTGGATCTTTGGTTCACTGAGTGTGTTTCAAAGATCTACATCTTATGTTTTTAAACATATATTTTACTTACTTTAAGTAATTAGGGAATTAAAACTTGAGACTGTCATTGTCGGATTTGCCGTAGACTTACGCACCTTCTATGTCTAGGTCTCGAATGTTGTTTTTTGATTAGAATGTGTCTAAAGATATTCAACCTCTTGTCTTTACCGACGAGCCCAGAGAGGTTGAAGAGGGCGAAACACATTTCTAAGAACTGGTGTTTGGATCTTTGATTCTATTCGAAAAATTTTTCCCAGCCCGAAATGGTGGATGTGTGAATTGTTCGTAAGGGGATTTTTCCACATTCTCTATTTCATCTATTTGATTTCGTACGAGTGGTCGTTAAACCAATAACCTTGGATCTTTGGTTCACTGAGTGTGTTTCAAAGATCTACATCTTATGTTTTTAAACATATATTTTACTTACTTTAAGTAATTAGGGAATTAAAACTTGAGACTGTCATTGTCGGATTTGCCGTAGACTTACGCACCTTCTATGTCTAGGTCTCGAATGTTGTTTTTTGATTAGAATGTGTCTAAAGATATTCAACCTCTTGTCTTTACCGACGAGCCCAGAGAGGTTGAAGAGGGCGAAACACATTTCTAAGAACTGGTGTTTGGATCTTTGATTCTATTCGAAAAATTTTTCCCAGCCCGAAATGGTGGATGTGTGAATTGTTCGTAAGGGGATTTCTCCACATTCTCTATTTCATCTATTTGATTTCGTACGAGTGGTCGTTAAACCAATAACCTTGGATCTTTGGTTCACTGAGTGTGTTTCAAAGATCTACATCTTATGTTTTTAAATATATATATATATATATATATATATATATATATATATATATATATATAAAAGACTAAGTTTTCACTCTAATGGCATATAACATATCCCACCAGAATGAAAACAATGGGAACCTTCTCTGATTACACCTCCGAGGCTTCTACAATTTGCAAGCCATACGGATGCTGAGACTAAGGAAGATGAGGTAATTCTACAATTTACAATTCACGTCACATCTGCTCAGCGCGGTAAAGTTCCAACGAGACTGGTTCCCGTCATACTCCACACAGAGTAAATGTAAATAAAAAATGAATAACCATTTTCAATTTCGTTGCAAAACGAAAATACAGCCGAACCATATTCCAGTCCAATCAGAGAGTGCTGCAAGCACCTCTACCGGTTTCGAAACTTATTAGTCTCTCATCAGGAGGCACATATGCTGCTCTCCCCGATCCAACCAAAACAAACCCCAGCGAGCAGTCCCGAATTGCAACGAACGAAATGGCATAGATGCCCTAGCGGCAACTGCTAGCAAAAGACTAAGTTTTCACTCTAATGGCATATAACATATCCCACCAGAATGAAAACAATGGGAACCTTCTCTGGTTACACCTCCGAGGCTTCTACAATTTGCAAGCCATACGGATGCTGAGACTAAGGAAGATGAGGGAATTCTACAATTTACAATTCACGTCACATCTGCTCAGCGCGGTAAAGTTCCAACGAGACTGGTTCCCTTGAGGTGCTTGCAGCACTCTCTGATTGGACTGGAATATGGTTCGGCTGTATTTTCGTTTTGCAACGAAATTGAAAATGGTTATTCATTTTTTATTTACATTTACTCTGTGTGGAGTATGAAGGGAACCAGTCTCGTTGGAACTTTACCGCGCTGAGCAGATGTGACGTGAATTGTAAATTGTAGAATTCCCTCATTTTCCTTAGTCTCAGCATCCGTATGGCTTGCAAATTTTAGAAGCCTCGGAGGTGTAACCAGAGAAGGTTCCCATTGTTTTCATTCTGGTGGGATATGTTATATGCCATTAGAGTGAAAACTTAGTCTTTTGCTAGCAGTTGCCGCTAGGGCATCTATGCCATTTCGTTCGTTGCAATTCGGGACTGCACGCTGGGGTTTGTTTTGGTTGGATCGGGGAGAGCAGCATATGTGCCTCCTGATGAGAGACTAATAAGTTTCGAAACCGGTAGAGGTGCTTGCAGCACTCTCTGATTGGACTGGAATATGGTTCGGCTGTATTTTCGTTTTGCAACGAAATTGAAAATGGTTATTCATTTTTTATTTACATTTACTCTGTGTGGAGTATGAAGGGAACCAGTCTCGTTGGAACTTTACCGCGCTGAGCAGATGTGACGTGAATTGTAAATTGTAGAATTCCCTCATCTTCCTTAGTCTCAGCATCCGTATGGCTTGCAAATTGTAGAAGCCTCGGAGGTGTAACCAGAGAAGGTTCCCATTGTTTTTATTCTGGTGGGATATGTTATATGCCATTAGAGTGAAAACTTAGTCTTTTGCTAGCAGTTGCCGCTAGGGCATCTATGCCATTTCGTTCGTTGTAATTCGGGACTGCACGCTGGGGTTTGTTTTGGTTGGATCGGGGAGAGCAGCATATGTGCCTCCTGATGAGAGACTAATAAGTTTCGAAACCGGTAGAGGTGCTTGCAGCACTCTCTGATTGGACTGGAATATGGTTCGGCTGTATTTTCGTTTTGCAACGAAATTGAAAATGGTTATTCATTATATATATATATATATATATATATATATATATATATATATATATATATATATATATATATGAATTAAACGAAAAGATTTCTCTGATATACAGAAGAAATCCTACGGAAAGGAATCCTACGGAAAGGATTTCTTCTGTATATCAGAGAAATTTTTTCGTTTAATTCATATAAATGTCGTACCAAGTGTACTGAAGTCTGGTTATTTTATTATTACCAGAAAGGCCAAAAGCATTTTCTTACACCTCGACCATCCACCTAGATGTTCCTGACGAGAGCTTGACATCAGCTCGAAACACGTCGTGTAGAATATCGGTGGTGGTCGAAGTGAAATAAAATGCAATCGCCGTTTCCTTTCATATCACGGTTTTTCTCCGTTATTGACGAATGTGTAGCGAATAACGTGGCTTTGTAGACAAATCTGTGACACAAAGAGGTGTCTTTTGTCGTTCATCGTCTTTTATGAAGACTTTGAAATTTACATTTTCGCGTCCGCTACGGTAAGGATTTCTTCTGTATATCAGAGAAATCTTTTCGTTTAATTCATATAGATGTCGTACCAAGTGTACTGAAGTCTGGTTATTTTATTATTACCAGAAAGGCCAAAAGCATTTTCTTACACCTCGACCATCCACCTAGATGTTCCTGACGAGAGCTTGACATGAGCTCGAAACACGTCGTGTATAATATCGGTGGTGGTCGAAGTGAAATAAAATGCAATCGCCGTTTCCTTTCATATATATATATATATATATATATATATATATATGTCTTCATATCAAGGCGAGATCCGTTTGTATCATAAGCTATACAAGATGAGATCCGTTTTGCAAGGGGAGATCCGATTTTGGATCTCACCTTGTATTCACGTGTATATAGTGACATCTCGATGTAACAATGGTTGGGGTACAAGGAAATCGATTTTTGTCTGGACCTCATTTTGCACCCCATTTGGTGAATTTTATATTGCAGTGGTTCCACTAAATCCGCTGTAGAGGGCAGAGCGCGCGATCTGTTGTGTATATGCTAAATATATATTTTGCAGACAACCCGAGATCCGGTAAATTTGGAAACATTGCAAATGAATTTCACGGTCAGCTCTCTCACTCGGCTTATGTCTAACTTGAATAAGAATATTTACATTATTTAAGGGCTCTGTCCAGAAAGGCGATTGTCAAATATCTCGAGAACTAGACGTCATATCGAAAAAACTTTGGAATGCTTTTTTATTGGTTTTCCAAAATCTATATACTTATGCAATAGCGGGGTTCTTATTCTGCCTGCGAAAGCGGTGGGTGTAGCAACTTTGAATTTTCAACTGAAACCCTTTATTTTTAATTAAATAGTTGAAATTTAGAATTAAAAATACACAACTTTTGTTTGAATCGATAATAGCTTCTTTAATCCAGTCGGAAGAGCTTCAAAATAGTCGTTTTGATGACATTTTTAGGGTTTAGGGGTACCTCAGATAGTTAGCTTAAAACGTAAGAAATAAATTTGAACAGTAACGGATTAAGCCAACACAGAGCCTATCGCAAATGTATACTTTTCATTAATGTTTATTGATAAACAAAGCTCCAATTCTATTTTACTTCAACTCATTTTAAGGCTATTTCAATAAACTAATCGGTTCTTTTTTCAGTTTTTTGGTAAAACATTGTAACTTATAGACGAAAATTCTTAAAATCGGCTATTTTTCATTTAAATTGTCAATAAATAATTAAATTGGTCAGATTTACATAAATTTTGTTATTCCGTCCATATAGAAACTAAAACAATTGTTACGCAGTTACACTGAGTGTCATAAAAACCGTGTATTTTTACTCATTTCTTTGAGCTATTTCACCTAATATCGAGATATAAGTTGTATTTTGACATAAGTTATATTAACGTTAAACTGATTTAATTTATAGTTTTATAAGCAACAATTAAGTATAGCGAAATTTATAAAACCTTGTTTAAATTGTTTTATATGCTCTATAATGCGGTTATCTTAAATTTTGTTTTGAATGTTTTTCTTCTTACTGGTAGACAAAAAATGGCAAAATGTGCATTTTTGACATCAAATTGTTGATAACCAACATAGTTACTACTTAATATATTAAAAAAAACTAACCGTCGGTATAACAGGTTGCCTGGCAACCAGATGCAGAACAGTACCATACATGTTTTCCACTTTTTAGAACTTTCTTTGAGTGAAATTTAAAATCACTTACCACCAATAACTTACACCCATGTTCACTCATTACGAAATCTGTTACAAGAACTTCAGCGATTTCAGCCATTTTTTCAAAATTTATTTGGATTTTCTCTAGTAATCCTTCCAAGAGACAATACATAAATGATAAGTACCTTTTACACCACCTTCAAGGAGGGTAATTTATACAGGTACATACCTGGAATTATTATATGGACCGTTCACTCTTGTTAGAGTATAGTTCCCTCAAATATGAGCTCTTTTCATCCATTTCACGCGGTAAATTAGTCCGCTTTTCCTTTAGATCGTAGTTCATAGGTTGTGATGTTTTTTTGCCTTCTCTACTATCTTCTTCCACTCTCTCCGGTCCTGAACCTTTTCTCTCCAGTTTGCAATTTCCATCTTTGATAGTTCGTCTAGCAGTTGATCTTCCCATCTTATTTTTGGTCATACTCTTGGTCTATTTTTTACTGGTTTCCAGTTCATTATCTTCCTGATCAGTTCTTCTATCCCTCTTCTTTGTGTGTGCCCAAACCATCTGAGCCTTTGTGCTTTAATGAATTTTACTATATCTTTTCCTTTATTTATATTTATTATTTCATGGTTTATCAGCTTTCTATATTTCCCTGTTTCTGTCTTTACTGGGCCATGTATTCTTCTCATAATTTTTCTCTCAATTATTCTTAACTTTTCTTCGTCTTTTTTTGTAAGGCACATTACTTCTGCTCCATAGGCTATCACTGATCTGATTGCTGCTGTCTATATTTTTGATTTTATTTTTTTGCTCAGGTTTTTGTCCTTGAGTAGTCGGTGATATTTCCAATATACTCTATTACCTGCTTTAATTCTTTCGTTTATCTCTATACTCCTTCCGTTTTTGCCGTCCACCATCACCCCCAGGTATTTGAAGCAGTCTACTCTCTGGAATGTATTTTCACCTATCTTTATTTCTGTTATTCTGTTGACATTGTCTCGTGTGCTTATAAGATATTTTGTTTTATTCTGATTGATTATTAATCCTCTCGTCTTTGCTTCCCTTACCAGGGTTAAAAGTGCCTCTTCTAGTCTTTTTTTTATCTCGTGCTACCAGTCCCAGGTCATCTGCATATTCTATGATCTGTGTTGAGCTTTGAATAATTTTCTTTTTCAGCCCTGTGTCCTTAATTACTCCTTCTAGAGCGATATTAAATAGTGTCGTTGACAGACTGTCTCCTTGTCTTACTTCAAGTTATATTTTGATGTCATTTGTATCGCCCTCATTTGTTTTAATTTTTGCTGTTGAGTCTTTTATTGTCATTCTAGTTAGTCTTATTAATTTTGTCGGTATCTCCATTTTTTTCATTTCTTCATAGCTTTTTTCAATTGTTTGTGTCAGTACGTATATTGCATCTATTGTTGATCTTCCTTTTCTAAAACCCTGTTGGTATGGTCCTATAATTTTTTCTGTGTATTGATTTAGTCGGTTTCTTATAATTGTGGTCAATATCTTATACGTTGTATTTAGTAGCATAATTGGTCTGTAGTTGCAGCACTTAGTTGGATCACCTTTCTTAAAGATTGGTGCGATGTGTCCGTTTTTCCATTCTATGGGCATGCTTTCGTCCTTCCAAATTGTAACCATTAACTTCTGCATTCGCTTCGTGAGCTCCTCTCCTCCGTTGATGATCAGTTCGTTGTTGATTTCATCTGGCCCTGGCGTTTTGTTTACTTTTAGTTGTTTTAATACCTCCATGAATTCCTGATAAGTAGGTGCGCCTTCCTCTTCATCTCTGTTATCTCTTATATCCTCATCCCCTGAATATGCCTTGTTGTCGTTTTTGTATAGGTTCGTGAAATGTTTTTCCCAATCTTTTTTGTTTATTTTTGTGGCAGATTTTTTAGTACTGTATTGTTGTTTTATCTATTCGAACAATTTCTTGTTGTCTTTATTATTCGTTTCTAATTCTTGCATTTGTTCAGAGATCCATGTGTTCTTCTTTCTTCTATAGAGTTTCAATGCTTCTTGTTTTTCTTTTCTATATTAATCCAGTTGTTCCTGTTCGGTACTTTGTAGCCATTTGTTTCTTGCGAGGTGCTTCAGTTGACTTTTTTGGTGACATTCCTCATCAAACCATTCTTTCGATTCTTTGTTTTTTTTTTGGAATCCTATTATTTGTTCTCCTGTCTCTATTATGCTGTTCTTTATGTTTTTCCATTCTCCTTGTATTTCTATGTGCTCGTACTGACCCAATTTCTGTTCCAGTTGTTCTGTATATTGTTGCTTTGTTTCTTGCGTTTTCAGATTGGCTATATTCCATTTCCTCCTTTTTCCTTCCTTATGATGTTTTGCTTTGATTATTTTCATCTTAAGTTTTGCTATCAACAATATGTGGTCAGTGCCTCCATTTGTCCCTCTATATGACCTTACGTCTTGTACTATTTGTGTCAACTTTTTCGAAATTAGAGTATGATCTATTTGGTTTCCATCCATTCTTCCTGGTATCATCCATGTCATTTTGTGTTCTTTTTTATGTTTATGCCCAGTACTAACTATATATGTGTTTGTTGCTGCTGCTAGGTTTCAGATTTCTCCTCCATTATCATTCGTAGTTTCATGAATGGTTTCTTTGCCAGCTACATTACGATTATAGTTCTCCTTTCCGATCTTTGCATTGAAATCACCCAATATTATTAATATGTCATTCCTCGGAATATATGTCGTAGAATTCTGCCTTATCTTCTTGGTTTGCTTCTTCGGTGGGTGCATAGCAATTGACTATCGAGATGTTGGCTTGTTTATTTTCTTATGTAAGATGTCCTTTCATTAACTGCTTTGAATTGTATCACTTTTTCCCTCATTTTTTTGGTCACCATAAATGCCGTACCATTCGTTCCCTGTTTGTTTTCTCCCGAATAATACATGCTAACGTTTTTCTTCCCAATTTTTCCTTCTTTCTTCCATCGTATTTCCTGGAGGGCTAGGATTTCTAGTTGGTATTTTTTCATTTCAAGAGCTATTTCTTGCATCTTACCTACTGCCAGCATGGTTCTAATATTCCAAGATCCCATTCTAATGGGTTTTGTTCTTTTCTTCTTATCGAGATTCTTTCTGTATTTTGTGTGCGTTATTTTGTTTTCGTTAACCGTTTGCATTGCCGAGTCTTTTTTTGACACATCAATATCATATTTCAGCCGCTGTTCTTCGTTTGTTTTTTGAATTTTCTATCAGCTGTTCTCTCTCTTCGTCCCATATCCAGATTTTGCCATTCACTATTAATTTCTTGTAGCCGATTTTCGTTTGCTTACCTTTGCTTCTTTCATCCTTTGCTATTTTAGTTATTTCCTTTTGTATTTCTTTTTCTTTCGATGTCCAATCGTTGTTTATATAGATACGATCTTTATGCTGTTTTAGTTTACGTTTCTTGTTTAGGATTTCCATTTTATCCGTGAGGGTTTCTGTTTCTATTGCGCATACTGTTTCTCCTATTTTTGTTGCACTTCTTAGTTTTATTTGTGTTTGTAACTCTTGGGCTATGAAATTTTCTATTTCTTCTTTTAATGTCGTATAATCATTTGTTTCTACTTTCAACCCAGTTACGATCAAGCTTTTCTTTTTGCTAAATTTCTCCAGTTGCTCCATTCTTTCATGTAGCTGTTTTACTTCTTTTTTTAGTTTTTGATTCTCTGCTTTTACATCCATGAACTCTTTATTGGTTTGTTGTTGTTCTTTCTTTATTTGTTTTATTTCCTGAAGCATTTCATCGTTTTTATTCATTAGCTCTTTCATCATTGTAATCATAACATTTTCCATGTCTTCTTTGTTTTCGTTGCCTGCTTTGCTTGGTGACCGTTTTGTAATTTTACTTCTATTAAAACAATCATCCAAGTTTTCTCTTTTGCGTTTCGTTTCGTCATCGGTTTCACTTCCTGTACCATTTTTCCATTTTCTAGGAGTGCAGCGCTAAATACCTGGAATACCGATATTAGATTATCAACAATACTTAAAAAATGAAAGTTAGCAATTCACCGGTAGTTAATGGGTTATTTAAAAATTAACTGAGCACCAGAGTTGCCAGTTGGCCTGTAATTAGGATGGGGGATTAAAATAGATACGAATTCACCGGGACCCGGAAATATGCACACCCTGATATTCTAGTTACGTAAGCTCGTCCGATTGGCGCATGACGTCAGCAACAGAGTAAAGCATAATCCCGTCTATGCATTCGTAATACGAACGCGAATGAAATTTGAGAATAGTACAAATGAATGGATTATGACTAAAAGAAACTAAGTGATTTGTATAGTTTAGAGGAAAATTATTAAACTATTTACTTTTATTTAAATTGATTTTCAGTTTTTTGTAAAGTTTCCAGTTTCTTGATTATATTGGTATCCGGAAAATAAAAATATTCATATAATAGATATCTAATAAAATTATTATATTTCGTTAGTTGGCAAAAACTGATTAGTGGCCTACACATTAGTAAATATAATTTTTACCAAGGGGAAGAAAAGCCCCAAAATAAAACCATAAATTTAATGGATTGATAAAAAAACAAAATTTTTTACTTTTTAAATAATGTATTTCATCAGATTTAAGTAAGAGGCTTGGAAAAGACAAAAATAAGTTTTACAGTTTTCATGCCATGCACTTTATTCAAATTTTGTGCATGTGAAATAGACGTATAGCACATACAGCAACTATGTAGCAGTTTTCATAATTTTTCTTTTACGCAATGTTAGGTTGTTAAGAGACTTAATTAATTCTTTATTTCGGAAGTACATCCGAGACCTAAAAAATAACTTGTTCGCTTTGTTAGAACAGTCTACAGTTACACTTTTGGACATAAGGTTTTCTAAATAATTTTTAGTTACCAAAATGGAATCACCATTCATGTGGAAGGAAAAACTGTCTCCAGTTACTTAATATATGACAAGAGAGTGTCTGATGGTTTACATAAACCACACTTACTCAAATGATCAACCCACGTGTACGTTGAAACATCTTCGGATTGAATACTGGAGTCCTTCAATTTATGGCAGATATAACCAGCCAAATTCTCCAAACCATCATACTCGAGGTCACTAATGTTTTTCATTCTGACTCTCATTGAAAACTTGAAAATCCACAACTGTTTCGTTGTTAGAATCCAGCCTTTGGATCAATTGTCCAGAAATTGGTAAATCTGGGATGTAGTCTGTTTAAACGTTCGAAAATTCGTTCGGTTGTCTTTCCTACCCGTATATAACTTTTATAAAATATAATCAAGCTTTGTGTAAACAGTTTAAAAAATTATTAATGGGTTTTTCCCCGAAAAGAGCTTCATTTTTTGGTACTATGTATCACGTTAAAATATTTGATTTGGAATTTGAAGGATAAGATCGTCTTTTTTATGAGCTACAAATTTACTTTTACTGGTTCTATAGACTAAGAATATACTATTTTTTCGTTTTTTTATATGCTACATTTTTTCCAAGAATATTTTTTCAATAAAATACTTACTTTTTGATAATTTGAGAAAAACCGCCGAAAAACGTGTTTTTTTTTTGTTGAAAAGTAAACATTTTTAGTCGCAAGTGACTCTAGTACCTACTACTGAATTAACCTAGTACGTAAGTTAAAAAAACTCTGTAGAACAAAAGTTGCTTAAAGTTAGTCAGATCTGTTTCCGGACTTATTATGAACGTATATTTTTTCACCCTCCAAATAAAAGCAATCAACGGCACAATTTCAACTTTGAAGTGGGGGATGGGTTAATCCTAAATCCAATTTTTCATGCAATTAGGAGTTGACCCTGAAAATTATGTGTGTTTCTTTTTATCTTTTAAATCATTTTACTTAAAATCATTTTTTAACTATCAAATAATAATTACATATTGAGGTATTTTATTTTTTAAATTTTAATAATAATTATAAAAATGTTTACTTTTTTGTAATGTATTTTTAAAACAAGCCATCATTTAAATAATTATTTTGTAACAATTTGTATTCTTTAAGAATATAATAATTACATTTTGGTTTGGTAGTAAGTGTTTTTTAAGAATATAAATGTATAGTTTTAAAATATTGTATTGCAAATAATTATCATTATTAAATGGTTATTATTTGTAAAGTATTCTTTTTCTTTTTTCACACCCTTATGTATGTAACAAAACTAAGGGACTTTCTGAAAGGTAAATCTAAATAGTTATAGTTAAAGTGGGTAGTAGATATGGTTGAAACACAATAAATTCAAAATATTTAAAGAAAACCACGGTAGACGTTAAAGACACAAAAGAAGCGATACCTAAAAGTTACATAAAGAATTCGAGGCAACGCTATCTGTATATCGTGGGAAATATACAATACAACACGAGCTCCAATCGCTCGACTAATACTCTTTAGAGCTGGCATCAGTGTGTGATCTCGCGTTGACCGGTAAATATCTAAAATTTCGTATATAAGTCCTCCCCTTCTCTTTTCAGCTACGGATCTCGTTTCGCTGTAAATTTATCAGAAAAATTTAAGTACAAAAATCTTTTCCCCTCTAAGTGTGCCATGATTAATATGTTAATTATAAAGATAGTTATGAACAATATACTCCAATAATTAATTTCCTATTGGTGGATCTCGGGTTGTCCTCGATTTAGTCGGATCTCGCCTTGATCTGAAGACGTATATATATATATATATATATATATATATATATATATATATATATATAAATAAGTAAAATCATTGGCTAATACTCGTAAAGTGAATGTGAATTTAGTTGGAAATATATAAAATGATGAAGGGTCATCATTCCATACATTTCTGTGCAACTATATACACCGGTGTTTCGGCCTATTTGGGCTTCGTCAGTATAGTGTAGCAAGTTAAAAAAGTTGTTTGTTAACTTGTAAAAGGATTACTACTTGTAATCTTAAATTTAAATCTTGCTCCTGTAGTAATCCTTTTACAAGTTAACAAACAACTTTTTTAACTTGCTACACTATACTGACGAAGCCCAAATAGGCCGAAACACCGGTGTATATAGTTGCACAGAAATGTATGGAATGATGACCCTTCATCATTTTATATATTTCCAACTAAATTCACATTCACTTTACGAGTATTAGCCAATGATTTTACTTATTTATTTTTATATTTGTACTCGATTACCCAACATCATTTTATTTAATAATGTTATGGCTTTTCATTTCCTCAGGTAGCCTTACCTCCTTGGCAATGTTAGTTGTAGCCTTGCGACTGCAGGTCTTCTAACAATCTGACCAAAAATGGTAACCTTGCTCCTGTAGTAATCCTTTTACAAGTTAACAAACAACTTTTTTAACTTGCTACACTATACTGACGAAGCCCAAATAGGCCGAAACACCGGTGTATATAGTTGCACAGAAATGTATGGAATGATGACCCTTCATCATTTTATATATTTCCAACTAAATTCACATTCACTTTACGAGTATTAGCCAATGATTTTACTTATTTATTTTTATATTTGTACTCGATTATCCAACATCATTTTATATATATTGTTATATTTCTATTTGATCTGAAAATTAAATTTTGATAATTATAAGCAGAATTCAATTTAATATAAAATATTTTCAATTTTCTCAACCACGGGCATATAAATTTAGAACAACCTGTATACAACAAATTGTTATATTTAATTTTAAGAAGTGATTAGAAGAAGCATACGAAACTCGGGACAATGCGCTTAGAATAAACAAAGTGAATGGCGCGTACCATTATCGTTGTTCGCGGAAGGTTCGATCATTAGCCTATGCTAAATAAGACTCAGTTGAAATAGATAATAGCTCATTATCGTTTTTCGCGGAAGGTTCGATCATTAGCCTATGCTAAATAAGACTCAGTTGAAATAGAGAATACGTCATTAAATTTTGTAAATAGTAGAAAGTAATTTTAGAATGGGAATTAACTATTTTTTTTTTTGAAATCCATTAAGCATATTTAGAAAGATTAAAAATTGGTTTTGAGGAATACTGCGAATGAGAGTTGGTGGTGGAAGGTTGATTTGTGAATCTGGAAGGGATATTTAGAAAGTAGGGGAATGAATGAAAAAGATAGATCAGAATGTTTTGAGCTGTCGAGAAGTGAAGTCCAGTAGTAGACGGTAGTGTACGGAGAGTGAGAAAGCCGGTGTAGTTCCGTGAGTGTGGAGATCTATCGTGGAACGAGAGGTAGGCCAGGTTGAGAGTAAAGAACCTCCTTGAGCCAAGAGTGTCCCGGTAGCTGATTGCAGTTTCGAAAAAGGTAGAACACAGCATCACGACAGAAGCAGGAACGAGAGCTATACGAGCTAATCTTCAAAGGAGAACATTACTGAAAGCCAGGACGAGGTTTTGATCGCAGCCAAGGATAGCAGGAAACGGGTCTTGTGTGAAGACATTCTCAGTTCACCAGAAAAAGGTCAGTCTCATTTGTTTGGACATAAATGTATGGGTTTTTCGTATTAAATACCACATTATAAATTGAAGAACATAATCAATAATATCAGAAAAGCTTCATCAAACTTAAATAGAATTGTTGCTAATAAATCCTAATAGTTAAATGTTAATAAAAACTTTCAATTGGAAACCAAAAGGAAATAAGATTCCCATTTGTAAATGTTATGTTTAAGAATAATAAGATCTAGCACATATTAAGCAGTGATTGCCATTTAAATAAAATAAACAATATTTTGATTATAATTGTAACCCATATGTGTGTATTATTTTACTCTTTTCTTTCCTATCCCGATTAGGAACCATTGATAAATACTGAGAAGCCACGTAAGTAAGTAATTAATTTTATAATTCGCCCTGAGATTGAAAACATATTGATATGTGATCTGGTTAATTAATTAAATTATTATTAATGCATTGATTAAATTAAATGACAAATAAGAATATTATCTCATATCAATAATAAAGATCACATCAACTGTCGTCCAACGTGGAAAGCATTGAAAAGTATTTCTAGTGGCAAATTTGAAGGATAGAAAGAGTAAAGCCGGTATTTGAAAATTTATATGCCTGTGGTAAAAAGTGAGATACTTACATTTGATAACATAAAATTTTAGATCTCTTTAGGTACAAATTTTACATAACTGATTTAATATTTTATTTTTACGATATTTACATTTGATATATTTATTGACAATTTATAATATTTGGGTGAGAAAAAGTCGTCTTGGTAACATACTAGTAAAATTTCATATTTGGCGGGGACAGTACTTCTTGAAAACAAATGTCTGTGACAAGAAGCCAAAGCAAAGACAACAAAAAACAAAAAGAACATTCAAATCAAGAGAATAATTCAGACCAAGAAGATATTTTAGACACGACAATCATGGCATCAGAACAGCAAGAATTATCAGGAATAGATAAATTATTACAAATGATGCAACTCCAGTCACAAAGAATGGAACAGAAGATGGATGAAACACAACAAAAACTGGATGACAATCAAAGAGAAACAAAACAAGCAATGGATGAAGCAAAAAGGACAATGGATAAAAATCAGGAGGAAACAAAACAAGCAATGGATAAAAATCAGGAAGAAACATCAAAGAAAATGGATGAATCACAACAAAAAATGGATCAAAAAATGGAGGAAACACAACGAAAAATGGATGAAACACAACAAAAATTGGATCAAAAAATGGATGAAACACAACAGAAAATGGATGAAACAAAAATAATAATGCAAGAAAATCAGAAGGAAATGAAACAAGCAATAGAAGAGAACAACAAGAAAATGGAAGAACGCATAGGAAAGTATGAAAAGGGAGTAAAAGGATGTTTGACAACAATGAAAAACGAGATGAAAGAACAAGAAATGAAAATTCAAAATAAAATAAAGGAGATAACGAATTGCCAGAAAAAAGAAATGGAAAGTTTGGAAAACAAGTTGCAAAACGATATTCAAGCAATCAGAGAAGAAATGGATAGAAAGATTGTGGAAATCAATATTCAACAAAATGTAGGAGAAAGAAGAGAAATGGTTATACATAGCACAGATGACGTGAAGATAAGGTTTGGCGGGGATGTAAGAAGATTACACCCAGTGCCGTTCATAAATAGCCTGAAAAAGAAAATACAGCACATCGGAAATTTCGAAACAGCAAAAGAAACTATCAGAAACCATCTAAAATATGAAGCAAGCCTATGGTTCGATTGCAAAGAAGAAGAATTTGACAGTTGGCAACAATTTGAACAAAAATTTTTGAATTATTTCTGGGGAAAAGTCCAACAATTGGAAATTAACAAGGAATTGCAAAATGGGAAATACAATGATAGGATGGGTATATCAGAAAGGACATATGCATTATAAATTTACTATAACGCAAAACATTTACAATATAATTACTCATCGGAACAATTAGTCGAACTGATTGCAAGACATTTCGAAGAAACGCTGGAAGACCATATCACATTGCAAAACTACAAAGACATAGATAGTTTATGCCAATTCCTACAAATAAGAGAATTACGTTTAAGAGAAAGAAAATCAAGAAGGTCGCGAGAAGATTACAGGCCCCGAGAAACACAGGATGACAGAGATAGAAATCAAAATAGGAGGGACTATACAAGACGAGATTTTAATCCCAGAAGGGAAAACGAAAATAGAGACAACGGAAGAGGAAATTATGAACAAAGAAATAGGCAATGGAATGAGGACAGAAATCGAGAATACCAGAGTAGAAACATCACACGCTCAAATCAAGAAAACAGAAATAATGGTAGACAAAATGAACAGGGATATCGAGAAAACCGAAACAGATCCGACAGACCAAGAGAAAATAGAAGAGAAGTAAATAATACCCAGACAGATGAATATGACGGAGAGAGACATTATGACGAAAATATAAACAACGATGAGCAACCGGCGTCTTTTCACGACGGCGCTCACTAAAAACCAAAAATCAAACAGGAATATTTTGTAACCCCAAGGAGTTTATTAAACTGGCAAGAAACAACGAAAAGAAAAATGGAGTTAATTTAAAATTTGTGGATGGATTTATCAACGAGAAACCAATTAAAATTATGATAGACACTGGATCTGAAATAACATTGGTCAACAGAAAACTAATAGAAGAAGTTAACTTAACAAATTTAATTTACAAAATACCTAGGGTAAATTTAGTGGGCGCAAACAAACGGACATTGGCAACTATAAATGAAGGCATACGAGTAATGGTACGACTGGGTAAGAAGATGTATGCACTACAATGTGTAATAATGCCAAACATGTCACATGACATGATAGTAGGAGTTGACGAATTGGCAGAAAAACATGTAGTGATAGATTTTAAAAATAATACGATGAATCTAACAGAAGAAAAAGAAGAAGAACAGGACAAGGAACAGGAGAAACAAAATACGGACGAATCAGGTAAAGAACAAACAGTGGAAATGAATTTGGCAACGAAGCAAGGACAAAGAAGAAAGGGAGAAAAAGTCAGAAAAAGACAAAAGAAAATGAAACCTGTGGCTCCTCAAAAGAAGAGTTGAGCCCAGAAGAAGAAAAATTGAGAGTATCAAAAGCAAAAGAAAACTGGGATTCCTCAAAAGAAGAGATGAGCTCAGGAGAAGAAGAAATAAAGCTAACAAATGAAAGCGAAAAAGATATGATCGAAACAGTGGCATTTGAAGAGGAGGCATATGAAAACGAGGATGCAGAATACACGGTAAAAGTATGTGAAAAATCTGAGGAAAAAGACAGAAGATTGATATGGGAAAAAGGGAAAGACAACATAATAGCCGACACTCTAACACAGGATGAGGACACTGAAAATAAGGAAACAATTACTCTACAGGTGGGACTAATTAGAGTAATACAAGAAGAAGGGGTATAAGACGTAGATTAAAGTAAGGAAATATACAGGGAGTTGGTTTTGCCTCGAGAAAATTTATTTAAAAATGCAGATAAATTTTATCGAATACAAGGAGGGGATTTGTTATATTTCTATTTGATCTGAAAATTAAATTTTGATAATTATAAGCAGAATTCAATTTAATATAAAATATTTTCAATTTTCTCAACCACGGGCATATAAATTTAGAACAACCTGTATACAACAAATTGTTATATTTAATTTTAAGAAGTGATTAGAAGAAGCATACGAAACTCGGGACAATGCGCTTAGAATAAACAAAGTGAATGGCGCGTACCATTATCGTTGTTCGCGGAAGGTTCGATCATTAGCCTATGCTAAATAAGACTCAGTTGAAATAGATAATAGCTCATTATCGTTTTTCGCGGAAGGTTCGATCATTAGCCTATGCTAAATAAGACTCAGTTGAAATAGAGAATAGGTCATTAAATTTTGTAAATAGTAGAAAGTAATTCTAGAATGGGAATTAACTATTTTTTTTTTGAAATCCATTAAGCATATTTAGAAAGATTAAAAATTGGTTTTGAGGAATACTGCGAATGAGAGTTGGTGGTGGAAGGTTGATTTGTGAATCTGGAAGGGATATTTAGAAAGTAGGGGAGTGAATGAAAAAGATAGATCAGAATGTTTTGAGCTGTCGAGAAGTGAAGTCCAGTAGTAGACGGTAGTGTACGGAGAGTGAGAAAGCCGGTGTAGTTCCGTGAGTGTGGAGATCTATCGTGGAACGAGAGGTAGGCCAGGTTGAGAGTAAAGAACCTCCTTGAGCCAAGAGTGTCCCGGTAGCTGATTGCAGTTTCGAAAAAGGTAGAACACAGCATCACGACAGAAGCAGGAACGAGAGCTATACGAGCTAATCTTCAAAGGAGAACATTACTGAAAGCCAGGACGAGGTTTTGATCGCAGCCAAAGATAGCAGGAAACGGGTCTTGTGTGAAGACATTCTCAGTTCACCAGAAAAAGGTCAGTCTCATTTGTTTGGACATGAATGTATGGGTTTTTCTTATTAAATACCACATTATAAATTGAAGAACATAATCAATAATATCAGAAAAGCTTCATCAAACTTAAATAGAATTGTTGCTAATAAATCCTAATAGTTAAATGTTAATAAAAACTTTCAATTGGAAACCAAAAGGAAATAAGATTCCCATTTGTAAATGTTATGTTTAAGAATAATAAGATCTAGCACATATTAAGCAGTGATTGCCATTTAAATAAAATAAACAATATTTTGATTATAATTGTAACCCATATGTGTGTATTATTTTACTCTTTTCTTTCCTATCCCGATTAGGAACCATTGAGAAATACTGAGAAGCCACGTAAGTAAGTAATTAATTTTATAATTCGCCCTGAGATAGAAAACATATTGATATGTGATCTGGTTAATTAATTAAATTATTATTAATGCATTGATTAAATTAAATGACAAATAAGAATATTATCTCATATCAATAATCAAGATCACATCAATATATATATAAGAAATACTGGATATTAGTGACTGTCGATATAAACAAACAACTAGTTTATTAGGGTTGCAGTCAGAAGGTTGGCCAGGATGTTAAAGAAACACTCTTTTATTATATATATATATATATATATATATATATATATATATATATATATTGTTATATTTCTATTTGATATGAAAATTAAATTTTGATAATTATAAACAGAGTTCAATTTAATATAAAATATTTTCAATTTTCTCAACCACGGGCATATAAATTTAGAACAACCTGTATACAACAAATTGTTATATTTAATTTTAAGAAGTGATTAGAATAAGCGTACGAAACTCGGAACAATGTGCTTAGATAAACAAAGTGAATGACGCGTACCATTATCGTTCTTCTCGGAAGGTCGATCATTAGCCTATGCTAAATAAAACTCAGTGAAATAGATGATAGTTCATTATCGTTTTTCGCGGAAGGTTTCGATCATTAGCCTATGCTAAATAAGACTCATTTGAAAGAGAGAATAGGTCATTAAAATTTGTAAATAGTTAGAAAGTATTTTAGAATGGGAATTAAATATTTTCTTTTGAAATCCATTAAGCATATTTAGAAAGATTAAAAATTGGTTTTGAGGAATATTACGAATGAGAGTTGGTGGTGGAAGATTGATTTGTGAATCTGGAAGGGATATTTAGAAAGTAGGGGAATGGATGACAAAGTGAGATCAGAATGTTTTGAGCTGTCGAGAAGTGAAGTCGAGTAGTAGACGGTAGTGTTCGAGGAGTGAGATAGCCGGTGTAGTTCCGTGAGTGTGGAGTATCTATCGTGGAACGAGAAGTAGGCCAGGTCGAGAGTAAAAGAACCTCCTTGAGCCCAGAGTGTCCCGGTAGCTGATAGCAGTTTCGAAAAAGGTAGAACACAGCATCACGACAAAAGCAGGAACGAGAGCTATTCGAGCTAGTTTTTCAAAGGAGAACATCACTGGAAGCCAGGACGAGGTTTGATCGCAGCCAAGGATAGCAGGAAAGGGTTTTGTGTGAGGACATTTTCAGTTCACCAGGAAATTGTCAGTCTCATTTGTTTGGACATGAATGTATGGGTTTTTCGTATTAAATTCCACATAAAAAATTGAATAACATAATCAATAATATCAGAAAAGCTTCATCAAACTTAAATAGAGTTGTTCCTAATAACTCCTAATAGTTAAATGTTAATAAAAACTTTCAATTGAAAACCAAAAGGAAATAAGATTCCCATTTGTAAATGTTATGTTTAAGAATAATAAGAAATAGCAAATATCAAGCATTGATTGCCTTTTAAATAAAATAAAAAATTTTTTGATTATAATTGTAACCCATATGTGTATTTTTTTTACTCTTTTCTTTTCTATCCCGATTAGGAACCATTAAGAAATATTTAGAAGCCACGGAAGTAAGTAATTAATTTATAATTCGCCCTGAGATTGAAAACATATTGATATGTGATCTGGTTAATTAATTGGATTAGTATTAATACATTGATTAAATTAAGTAACATATAAGAATATTATCTCATATCAATAATCAAGATCACATCAATATATATATATATATATATATATATAAAGAAGTTTGGTATTATTGACTGATAATATGTAGACTTTAGTTTTTTATTGAGGTTGCAGTCATTTATTTCTAAGGGGCAGGGTAAGAGAAACTCTGTGTTATAATCAAGCTTTCGCAAAATTTATTTGCTTCGTCAGGATTAGCTAAAATTATTATATAGTTATAAATAAATACAACGAAATGAAAGAACATTGCATAAAAATTAGTACAAAAACTTACAACGTGAGGCTTGTTCCTTAATTTGACATTTCTACAAAACATAAAATATCTAAAAAAATCTTTATCCTAATGGTTTTCAAGTTATAATGAATTGTAAAAATTAAAACATTGGAACTTGAAAACCATTAGGATAAAGATTTTTTTAGATATTTTATGTTTTGTAGAAATGTCAAATTAAGGAACAAGCCTCACGTTGTAAGTTTTTGTACTAATTTTTATGCAATGTTCTTTCATTTCGTTGTATTTATTTATAACTATATAATAATTTTAGCTAATCCTGACGAAGCAAATAAATTTTGCGAAAGCTTGATTATAACACAGAGTTTCTCTTACCCTGCCCCTTAGAAATAAATGACTGCAACCTCAATAAAAAACTAAAGTCTATATATATATATATATATATATATATATATATATATATATATATATAACATTCATTAAAATAGGACGGCTGCGTTGGATGGGACATGTAGAAAGAATGGAAGAAGGCGAAATACCAAACAAAATATTCAAACAGATGCCAGTAGGAAAAAGAACAAGAGGAAGACCGAAGCTGAGATATATAGAACAAATAGAAAATGATATAAAAACCTTAAAAATAAAAAACTGGAGAAAAAAAGCACGAAACAGATCAGAGTGGAGAAGAATCCTGGAACAGGCCAAGACCCAGAAAGGGCTGTCGAGCCAATGATGATGATGATAATATATATATATATATATATATATATATTGTTATATTTCTATTTGATATAAAAATTAAAATTTGATAACTATAAACAAAATTCACTTTAATATAAAATATTTTCAATTTTCTCAACCACGGGCATATAAATTTAGAACAACCTGTATACAACAAATTGTTATATGTAATTTTAAGAAGTGATTAGAATAAGCGTACGAAACTCGGAACAATGTGCTTAGAATAAACAAAGTGAATGACGCGTACCATTATCGTTTCTTCGCGGAAGGTCGATCATTAGCCTATGCTAAATAAAACTCAGTGAAATAGATGATAGTTCATTATCGTTTTTCGCGGAAGGTTTCGATCATTAGCCTATGCTGAATAAGACTCATTTGAAAGAGAGAATAGGTCATTAAAATTTGTAAATAATAGAAAGTAAGTTTAGAATGGGAATTAAATATTTTCTTTTGAAATCCATTAAGCATATTTAGAAAGATTAAAAATTGGTTTTGGGGAATACTGCGAATGAGAGTTGGTGGTGGAAGATTGATTTGTGAATCTGGAAGGGATATTTAGAAAGTAGGTGAATGAATGACAAAGTGAGATCAGAATGTTTTGAGCTGTCGAGAAGTGAAGTCGAGTAGTAGACGGTAGTGTACGGAGAGTGAGAAAGCCGGTGTAGTTCCGTGAGTGTGGAGTATCTATCGTGGAACGAGAAGTAGGCCAGGTCGAGAGTAAAAGAACCTCCTTGAGCCAAGAGTGTCCCGGTAGCTGATGGCAGTTTCGAAAAAGGTAGAACACAGCATCACGACAGAAGCATGAACGAGATCTATTCGAGCTAGTTTTTCAAAGGAGAACATTACTGGAAGCCAGGACGAGGTTTGATCGCAGCCAAGGATAGCAGGAAACGGGTTTTGTGTGAGGACATTTTCAGTTCACCAGGAAAAGGTCAGTCTCATTTGTTTGGACATGAATGTATGGGTTTTTTCGTATTAAATTCCACATAAAAAATTGAATAACATAATCAATTATATCAGAAAAGCTTCATCAAACTTAAATAGAGTTGTTCCTAATAACTCCTAATATTTAAATGTTAATAAAAACTTTCAATTGAAAACCAAAAGGAAATAAGATTCCCATTTGTAAATGTTATGTTTAAGAATAATAAGAAATAGCAAATATTAAGCATTGATAGCCTTTTTAAATAAAATAAAAAATATTTTGATTATAATTGTAACCCATATGTGTATTTTTTTTACTCTTTTCTTTTCTATCCCGATTAGGAACCATTAAGAAATATTTAGAAGCCACGAAAGTAAGTAATTAATTTATAATTCGCCCTGAGATTGAAAACATATTGATATGTGATCTGGTTAATTAATTAGATTAGTATTAATACATTGATTAAATTAAGTGACATATAAGAATATTATCTCATATCAAAAATCAAGATCACATCAACTGTCGTCCAACGTGGAAAGCATTGTAAAGTATTTCTAGTGGCAAATTTGAAGGATAGAAAGAGTAAAGCCGGTATTTGAAAATTTATATGCCTGTGGTAAAAAGTGAGATACTTACATTTGATAACATAAAATTTTAGATCTCTTTAGGTACAAATTTTACATAACTGATTTAATATTTTATTTTTACGATATTTACATTTGATATATTTATTGACAATTTATAATATTTGGGTGAGAAAAAGTCGTCTTGGTAACATACTAGTAAAATTTCATATTTGGCGGGGACAGTACTTCTTGAAAACAAATGTCTGTGACAAGAAGCCAAAGCAAGGACAACAAAAAACAAAAAGAACATTCAGACCAAGAAGATATTTTAGACAAGACAATCATGGCATCAGAACAGCAAGAATTATCAGGAATAGATAAACTATTACAACTGATGCAACTCCAGTCACAAAAAATGGATGAAGCAAAAAGGACAATGGATAAAAATCAAAATGAAACACAACAAAAAATGGATGAAACACAACAAAAATTGGATCAAAAAATGGATGAAACACAACAAAAAATGAAACAAGCAATAGAAGAGAACAACAAGAAAATGGAGGAACGCATAGGAAAGTATGAAAAGGAAGTAAAAGGATTTTTGACAATGATCAAGAACGATATGGGACAACAAGAGACAGAGATTAAAGAAATCAAAAGCAAAATAAAGGAGATAACGAATTGCCAGAAAAAAGAAATGGAAAGTTTGGAAAACAAGTTGCAAAACGCTATTCAAGCAGACATAGAAGAAGTGGAAAGAAAGATTGCGGAAATCAATACGCAACAGAATGTCGGAGAAAGAAGAGAAATGGTTATACATAGCACAGATGACGTGAAGATAAGGTTTGGCGGGGATGTAAGAAGATTACACCCAGTGCCGTTCATAAATAGCCTGAAAAAGAAAATACAGCACATCGGAAATTTCGAAACAGCAAAAGAAACTATCAGAAACCATCTCAAATATGAAGCAAGCCTATGGTTCGATAGCAAAGAAGAAGAATTCGGCAATTGGCAACAATTTGAACAAAAATTTTTGAATTATTTCTGGGGAAAAGTCCAACAATTGGAAATTAACAAGGAATTGCAAAATGGGAAATACAATGATAGGATGGGTGTATCAGAAAGGACATATGCTTTGCAAATTTACAATAATGCAAAACATTTACAATATAATTACTCATCGGAACAATTAGTCGAACTGATTACAAGACATTTCGAGGAAACGCTGGAAGACCATATCACATTGCAAAATTACAAAGACATAGATAGTTTATGCCAATTCCTACAAATAAGAGAATCACGTCTAAGAGAAAGAAAATCAAGAAGGTCGCGAGAAGATTACAGGCCCCGAGAAACACAAACTAGACTATACAAGACGAGATTTTAATCCCAGAAGGGAAAACGAAAATAGAGACAACGGAAGAGGAAATTATGAACAAAGAAATAGGCAATGGAATGAGGACAGAAATCGAGAATACCAGAGTAGAAACATCACACGCTCAAATCAAGAAAACAGAAATAATGGTAGACAAAATGAACAGGGATATCGAGAAAACCGAAACAGATCCGACAGACCAAGAGAAAATAGAAGAGAAGTAAATAATACCCAGACAGATGAATATGACGGAGAGAGACATTATGACGAAAATATAAACAACGATGAGCAACCGGCGTCTTTTCACGACGGCGCTCACTAAAAACCAAAAATCAAACAGGAATATTTTGTAACCCCAAGGAGTTTATTAAACTGGCAAGAAACAACGAAAAGAAAAATGGAGTTAATTTAAAATTTGTGGATGGATTTATCAACGAGAAACCAATTAAAATTATGATAGACACTGGATCTGAAATAACATTGGTCAACAGAAAACTAATAGAAGAAGTTAACTTAACAAATTTAATTTACAAAATACCTAGGGTAAATTTAGTGGGCGCAAACAAACGGACATTGGCAACTATAAATGAAGGCATACGAGTAATGGTACGACTGGGTAAGAAGATGTATGCACTACAATGTGTAATAATGCCAAACATGTCACATGACATGATAGTAGGAGTTGACGAATTGGCAGAAAAACATGTAGTGATAGATTTTAAAAATAATACGATGAATCTAACAGAAGAAAAAGAAGAAGAACAGGACAAGGAACAGGAGAAACAAAATACGGACGAATCAGGTAAAGAACAAACAGTGGAAATGAATTTGGCAACGAAGCAAGGACAAAGAAGAAAAGGGAGAAAAAGTCAGAAAAAGACAAAAGAAAATGAAACCTGTGGCTCCTCAAAAGAAGAGTTGAGCCCAGAAGAAGAAAAATTGAGAGTATCAAAAGCAAAAGAAAACTGGGATTCCTCAAAAGAAGAGATGAGCTCAGGAGAAGAAGAAATAAAGCTAACAAATGAAAGCGAAAAAGATATGATCGAAACAGTGGCATTTGAAGAGGAGGCATATGAAAACGAGGATGCAGAATACACGGTAAAAGTATGTGAAAAATCTGAGGAAAAAGACAGAAGATTGATATGGGAAAAAGGGAAAGACAACATAATAGCCGACACTCTAACACAGGATGAGGACACTGAAAATAAGGAAACAATTACTCTACAGGTGGGACTAATTAGAGTAATACAAGAAGAAGGGGTATAAGACGTAGATTAAAGTAAGGAAATATACAGGGAGTTGGTTTTGCCTCGAGAAAATTTATTTAAAAATGCAGATAAATTTTATCGAATACAAGGAGGGGATTTGTTATATTTCTATTTGATCTGAAAATTAAATTTTGATAATTATAAGCAGAATTCAATTTAATATAAAATATTTTCAATTTTCTCAACCACGGGCATATAAATTTAGAACAACCTGTATACAACAAATTGTTATATTTAATTTTAAGAAGTGATTAGAAGAAGCATACGAAACTCGGGACAATGCGCTTAGAATAAACAAAGTGAATGGCGCGTACCATTATCGTTGTTCGCGGAAGGTTCGATCATTAGCCTATGCTAAATAAGACTCAGTTGAAATAGATAATAGCTCATTATCGTTTTTCGCGGAAGGTTCGATCATTAGCCTATGCTAAATAAGACTCAGTTGAAATAGAGAATAGGTCATTAAATTTTGTAAATAGTAGAAAGTAATTCTAGAATGGGAATTAACTATTTTTTTTTTGAAATCCATTAAGCATATTTAGAAAGATTAAAAATTGGTTTTGAGGAATACTGCGAATGAGAGTTGGTGGTGGAAGGTTGATTTGTGAATCTGGAAGGGATATTTAGAAAGTAGGGGAGTGAATGAAAAAGATAGATCAGAATGTTTTGAGCTGTCGAGAAGTGAAGTCCAGTAGTAGACGGTAGTGTACGGAGAGTGAGAAAGCCGGTGTAGTTCCGTGAGTGTGGAGATCTATCGTGGAACGAGAGGTAGGCCAGGTTGAGAGTAAAGAACCTCCTTGAGCCAAGAGTGTCCCGGTAGCTGATTGCAGTTTCGAAAAAGGTAGAACACAGCATCACGACAGAAGCAGGAACGAGAGCTATACGAGCTAATCTTCAAAGGAGAACATTACTGAAAGCCAGGACGAGGTTTTGATCGCAGCCAAGGATAGCAGGAAACGGGTCTTGTGTGAAGACATTCTCAGTTCACCAGAAAAAGGTCAGTCTCATTTGTTTGGACATGAATGTATGGGTTTTTCTTATTAAATACCACATTATAAATTGAAGAACATAATCAATAATATCAGAAAAGCTTCATCAAACTTAAATAGAATTGTTGCTAATAAATCCTAATAGTTAAATGTTAATAAAAACTTTCAATTGGAAACCAAAAGGAAATAAGATTCCCATTTGTAAATGTTATGTTTAAGAATAATAAGATCTAGCACATATTAGGCAGTGATTGCCATTTAAATAAAATAAACAATATTTTGATTATAATTGTAACCCATATGTGTGTATTATTTTACTCTTTTCTTTCCTATCCCGATTAGGAACCATTGAGAAATACTGAGAAGCCACGTAAGTAAGTAATTAATTTTATAATTCGCCCTGAGATAGAAAACATATTGATATGTGATCTGGTTAATTAATTAAATTATTATTAATGCATTGATTAAATTAAATGACAAATAAGAATATTATCTCATATCAATAATCAAGATCACATCAATATATATATAAGAAATACTGGATATTAGTGACTGTCGATATAAACAAACAACTAGTTTATTAGGGTTGCAGTCAGAAGGTTGGCCAGGATGTTAAAGAAACACTCTTTTATTATATATATATATATATATATATATATATATATATATATATATATATATATATATATATATATATATATATATATATATATATATATTGTTATATTTCTATTTGATATGAAAATTAAATTTTGATAATTATAAACAGAGTTCAATTTAATATAAAATATTTTCAATTTTCTCAACCACGGGCATATAAATTTAGAACAACCTGTATACAACAAATTGTTATATTTAATTTTAAGAAGTGATTAGAATAAGCGTACGAAACTCGGAACAATGTGCTTAGATAAACAAAGTGAATGACGCGTACCATTATCGTTCTTCTCGGAAGGTCGATCATTAGCCTATGCTAAATAAAACTCAGTGAAATAGATGATAGTTCATTATCGTTTTTCGCGGAAGGTTTCGATCATTAGCCTATGCTAAATAAGACTCATTTGAAAGAGAGAATAGGTCATTAAAATTTGTAAATAGTTAGAAAGTATTCTAGAATGGGAATTAAATATTTTCTTTTGAAATCCATTAAGCATATTTAGAAAGATTAAAAATTGGTTTTGAGGAATATTACGAATGAGAGTTGGTGGTGGAAGATTGATTTGTGAATCTGGAAGGGATATTTAGAAAGTAGGGGAATGGATGACAAAGTGAGATCAGAATGTTTTGAGCTGTCGAGAAGTGAAGTCGAGTAGTAGACGGTAGTGTTCGAGGAGTGAGATAGCCGGTGTAGTTCCGTGAGTGTGGAGTATCTATCGTGGAACGAGAAGTAGGCCAGGTCGAGAGTAAAAGAACCTCCTTGAGCCCAGAGTGTCCCGGTAGCTGATAGCAGTTTCGAAAAAGGTAGAACACAGCATCACGACAAAAGCAGGAACGAGAGCTATTCGAGCTAGTTTTTCAAAGGAGAACATCACTGGAAGCCAGGACGAGGTTTGATCGCAGCCAAGGATAGCAGGAAAGGGTTTTGTGTGAGGACATTTTCAGTTCACCAGGAAATTGTCAGTCTCATTTGTTTGGACATGAATGTATGGGTTTTTCGTATTAAATTCCACATAAAAAATTGAATAACATAATCAATAATATCAGAAAAGCTTCATCAAACTTAAATAGAGTTGTTCCTAATAACTCCTAATAGTTAAATGTTAATAAAAACTTTCAATTGAAAACCAAAAGGAAATAAGATTCCCATTTGTAAATGTTATGTTTAAGAATAATAAGAAATAGCAAATATCAAGCATTGATTGCCTTTTAAATAAAATAAAAAATATTTTGATTATAATTGTAACCCATATGTGTATTTTTTTTACTCTTTTCTTTTCTATCCCGATTAGGAACCATTAAGAAATATTTAGAAGCCACGGAAGTAAGTAATTAATTTATAATTCGCCCTGAGATTGAAAACATATTGATATGTGATCTGGTTAATTAATTGGATTAGTATTAATACATTGATTAAATTAAGTAACATATAAGAATATTATCTCATATCAATAATCAAGATCACATCAATATATATATATATATATATATATATATATATATATATATATAAAGAAGTTTGGTATTATTGACTGATAATATGTAGACTTTAGTTTTTTATTGAGGTTGCAGTCATTTATTTCTAAGGGGCAGGGTAAGAGAAACTCTGTGTTATAATCAAGCTTTCGCAAAATTTATTTGCTTCGTCAGGATTAGCTAAAATTATTATATAGTTATAAATAAATACAACGAAATGAAAGAACATTGCATAAAAATTAGTACAAAAACTTACAACGTGAGGCTTGTTCCTTAATTTGACATTTCTACAAAACATAAAATATCTAAAAAAATCTTTATCCTAATGGTTTTCAAGTTATAATGAATTGTAAAAATTAAAACATTGGAACTTGAAAACCATTAGGATAAAGATTTTTTTAGATATTTTATGTTTTGTAGAAATGTCAAATTAAGGAACAAGCCTCACGTTGTAAGTTTTTGTACTAATTTTTATGCAATGTTCTTTCATTTCGTTGTATTTATTTATAACTATATAATAATTTTAGCTAATCCTGACGAAGCAAATAAATTTTGCGAAAGCTTGATTATAACACAGAGTTTCTCTTACCCTGCCCCTTAGAAATAAATGACTGCAACCTCAATAAAAAACTAAAGTCTATATATATATATATATATATATATATATATATATATATATATATATATATATATATATATATATATATCAGTTCGTTCGTGATCATTGAATCGACCGGTCGATTTATCGAGTGCGAAGTAATTAATACCAGTGTCCAATTTCGAATAATTTTGTTAAAATTTCGAGTGTAGTAGATTTTATAAAAAACTTAATTAACAGTGAGTGTATAATATGAGTGCCACCGAGGGGGGTGGTGAAGCCCCCCAAATTGGAACTCATTCTCCAAGCAGTGGTGACATGGATGTCCCGAATAATTGGGATATGGACGTCGAATCACAACGTAATGTATTAGACAAAAAAACAATAGAAAATATCAACATTCCAAATGTAAGTACAAATAATATTTCTAACGTAAAACATACGGAGACAACAACAGATATACAACAGAAACCAGTACGTATTGCAACTTTTTATAATAATGTCGATATCGCACCTTACTACGTGTATATTGAAAATAGTCTAGACAAATTCGATGGTAAATTAAACGCTATTAGAATAGGAGATATTTTGTTCAAAGAACATCCAGAGTTGGATTCCAAAATTAATTGCATAGATTCTATAGGGCGTAATAGGTTGAGAATTAAATTAAAAGACTATAAATCGGCAAATAATTTATTAAAATCGGTTAATTTAAAAAAATATAATTTGTTGGCATATATCCCTAAATTCATTACACATAAATTTGGTATAATAAGAAATATAGACTATGAGTTTGGTGAAGAGTATGTTAGAGGGAAAATAAATCCGTTTGATATGCATTGTAAATTTAGTGTGGAGGCGGTTAAACGAATGAATCGAAAAGTAGTTAAACAGGACGGTACTAAAGAATACGTGCCTACAAAAACCTTTTTTGTTACTTTTAAAGCATCTAGGTTACCACAATATATATGCATTAATCATGTAAGAATTCCGGTAGAACCCTACGAGCAAAAGGTCCTTTTATGCTTCAATTGTTATAGGTACGGACATTTAATTAAGCAGTGTAAAAGTAACGTTCGCTGTTTAAAGTGTAAAGATGGACACGAGACAAAAGACTGCAAAAAAAATTTAGTAGAAAAAACATGTTTCTATTGCAGTGGAAAACATTATACAAATCAAATAAAAGAGTGTCCAGAATTCGATAGACAAAAATCAATTAAAAAATTAATGACTGAGCAAAATTTATCTTATGCAGAAGCAAACACAAAAACCCCTAAAGTTACTTATGCACAAGTGGTCGTTAAAAATCCGGGACCGACCGAAATTTTAAACAATAAATATATAGCCGACAGTAATCATAATTTAAACAATAATTCTCATGACATTCAGTTACAATCTAATATATTTCCCTCTTCCCAAATGCAGTCAAGCGGGCAAAAGTCGAGTTCGGTGCACTTCCAGCATTCTGCGGTTTCTCACAAAAGACCTAGGTTGGTGAGGTCTCAAGAACAGGATAATACACTGAATTTACATAAAAAAATTATATCACCAATTCATTTACCGAGTTCATCGACAGCCGTTTTCGAAAATCAAAATTACAAATCAAACTTAACATTGAATCAGTCTCATCAAGAGACTTGTGTCACTGTTACGGAGAATGCTTTAGTAGGTTTAATTTTATCCATTATAGGAATCTTAAAACAACAAAATAAATTTGAAATTCAAGAATCAACTTTACTTAGTATTATTCAAGATAAATTTAATGCAATATCTGATGATGAGTTGTTTTAAGATCTGCCAGTGGAATTGTAGATCAGCTATATCTAATAAAGAAAACCTTCAAAATATGTTAATAAATGAAGATATAGATATTGCTATGCTTTCAGAGACGTGGTTTAAACCATCAAAATATGTAAATTTTGCAGGTTATAACGTTATTAGGGAAGACCGCCCTGACGGGTACGGCGGGGTGGCTTTTCTGGTAAAGTTAAATTTAAAATATAATGAGATTATTGTAAGACACTCCAATAAATTGCAAGCAAACTGTATCCAACTACTATCAACCAACAAAATCAGTATATTTTTTGTAAACATTTATGTTACTCCAAGAAGTTCCATAGGGACGGATGAGTGGGGCGAGTTTTTTGAATCTCTCCCGAAGCCATGTGTAATCGGGGGCGATTTCAATGCTCATCACACCGCTTGGGGATGTTTAACAACCAATTCTCAGGGCAACAGGTTACAAGATGCCATAGACAATACGGATTTGGTATTATTAAACGATGGCAGTCATACATTAGTGCCCACATTAAACAGTAACTCCTCAGCGATAGACTTAACACTCTGTTCATCAGGTATAGCACATCTTTTTGAGTGGCAAATTATGGACGATCCACATGGTTCTAACCACATTCCGATTTTAATTAAATTTAATTGTGAAATGAGCAGTAATGAAATGATGGTGTATAGTAGATGGATAACAAAAAAAGCCAATTGGAATAAATTTCAAAGCGAAATGGACGAACATTTTATAAATAATGATAATAATTATAATTACAGCCAATTTATTAATGCAATTAATAATGCAGCTGTAAAAGCAATACCACAGAGATATAAATATAAGCAAAATAAAAAAAATAAACACTGGTGGAATGATGAATGTCAGGCAAAAGTTAATAACAGAAAACAATTATTTATAATATACAAAACCAATCCAAACCTGCAAAATTTAATAAATTATAAAAGAGCTGATGCAATAGCAAAAAGAACGATAAAAATAACTAAAAAAGAATCATGGAAAATATATTGTCAGTCCTTAAATAAAACCACGCCTATGAAACAAGTTTGGCAAAAAGTAAATAGTTATAAAAATAGAAAACAAAACAATACACATTACATAGAATCAAGTGCTGAATGGATAGAGGATTTTCAAAATAAATTATGTCCAAAAGTTTGCATTTCTAAACCATTGCAACCTTGTTTATATGATTCCTCTGGAAATTCAGATAATTATTTAACAACGCCTTTCAGCATGCATGAATTGAATAGAGCTATGAAAAAAAATTGTAATACATCCCCTGGAAAGGATCAAATTCAGTATAACATGATATTTAATCTATCTTATTCCGGCAGAAATGCGTTGTTGGACATATATAATAATATATGGTTTAATAAAATACCAATTCCCAATGATTGGCTTGATTATATTATAGTCCCTTTATTAAAGCCTGGGAAAAAATCTAATAATTCAGATTCTTATCGACCTATAGCTATGGCATCTTGTTTATTAAAAACTTTTGAACGAATGATTAAAAACAGACTAGAACATTTTTTAGAATTCAACAAATTATTACCCGAAAACCAATTCGGATTTAGAAAAAATCGTTCAACGTTAGATAATGTGACTACTCTAGTTACTGACATACAAAGTGGATTCTCACACAATTTTTCAACAACCTGTTTATTCATAGATATAAAAGGAGCGTACGATAATATTCAATTAGACATTTTAATGGACAAGATGAAAAAGCTAAAACTACCGGAACTACTTATTTTTAATATTTATAAATTGTACAACGAGAGAAATATTTATATTCGTACAGTAGACAAGTTAATAGGTCCTCAAAAAGCCGCTGTAGGCCTTCCTCAGGGCAGCATATTAAGTCCTATTTTGTACATTATATACGCATTTGACTTCGATACTATATTCCATAGGAATATAAAAACATTACAATATGCCGATGATATATGTATATATACGGCGGAACAAAATATAGAAAAATGTCATCAAAACTTAGAGGTAGCTTCAGATTCATTAGAAAAGTGGATAAAGAATAACGGACTTTCCATTTCAGAAAATAAGTCAGCAGCTGTTACATTTACTAGGAAGAGGTTTCATCATCCGTCTTCCATAACACTAAAAAATTACACAGTCCCGTACCTAGCTTCAATTAAGTATCTAGGTATTACTCTAGATACGAAACTTAACTGGAAATCTCATATTCATTATATAACATCTAAGATTGAAAATGCTATAAACATCATAAAAGTTTTCAGCCATAGTAAGTGGGGGGCAGATCCGAATATTTGTCTTCTATTTTATAAATCTTTTATCCAGTCAATAATCGATTATGGGTGCGTATTATATGGATCGGCCTCTGAATGTCATCTTAAAAAGATTGATCAAATCCAAAATAAATGTCTACGAATCTGTAATGGGTATATGAAATCTACACCCATAGTTGTTATGGAGGCGGAAAGTTGCATACCTCCACTTCTGTTAAGGAGACAATTCCTAAGTAATAAAAACTTATTTAAGATATACGCAAAAAATGACAATCTTACACACACAATTCATCAGTTAACTATCGAGGTTTTAACAAATCGTTATTGGAAATATAAAAAAACTCCTCTATTGATCGAAAGTTATTATAACTACCCAGAAATTAAGGACAATATATTGACTATTAACAACTTCACATCATTTAAACACTACGATAATCGCCCTGTATTCCATTTAATCGATGACTACCCTAGACTCCCGGAAAAATTACTAAATAAATATTTTCTTAATAAAATTCATCATCAATGGGAAAATCATGATTACATATTTACTGATGGTTCTGTAATTAACGGAAATACCGGTTTGGCTCTTTATCACGTTAATAAAAAGATAAAGCGACTGTATAAACTGCCTAAGGGATCGTCAATATTCACTGCAGAAATAGTCGGAATTAAATATGCACTAATCTATGCTCAATCCCTATCCGGCACTAATATAGTAATATTCTCTGACTGCAGAAGTGCATTAGAAAAGATAAAAAATATTAACATAACTGACCAGTATGACGATTTAATGAAAGATGTATATGAAGTACTTACAAAATTGAATAAAAATGGAAAGATAATTACATTATCATGGGTGAAAAGTCATTGTGGGATAGAATAT
The DNA here is from genome assembly GCF_917563875.1 of Diabrotica virgifera virgifera. Taxonomy (NCBI): domain Eukaryota; kingdom Metazoa; phylum Arthropoda; class Insecta; order Coleoptera; family Chrysomelidae; genus Diabrotica; species Diabrotica virgifera. The sequence continues at coordinate 170,307,598 of NC_065444.1, forward strand.
AATGAGATAGCAGATATATTAGCAAAAAGAGCTACTACAGAAGGGGAGATGATTAACATGAAGCTACCTTTTAACGATCACGTAAGCCAAATGAAAATAACTATGAAAACTAAATGGCAGGAAAAATACGAAAAAGCCAACTCTGGGAAAAAGTTTAAATTGTTGCTTCCAAAAATAAAAACAAAACCATGGTTTTTTAATGTACATAATAGAAATTTTATAAAAACAATTTCACGAATCAGAAGTAACCATGCAATGTGTCCGGAATATAAACACCGTTTAGGTATCCAAAACGAAGATTACTGCGAATGCGGAAAATATGGTAGTTTAGAACATATTATATTAGAATGCCCGTCTATTCAACAAGAGATCTCTACACTACTTAATAATCTATATAAATTAAAAGTAGACACACCTTTTAACTTGTCGAGCTTACTAGCAACTGAGGATATACGAGTATATGAGGTTATTTATGAACATACGGTTAAATGTAAATTTAAATTATAAGCACACTAACATAAATCCTACTCTTTTGTATCCATTCCAGGGGTCCCCTCCCCCGTGTTACAATACCCCGCCGAGATGACCCTTCGGCAAATTAGCACTCCTTCTAAATCTCCTTTGTGATAACTAACAAATTTATATGAATGGTAAAAAAAAAATAAATAAAAAGTAACCAATATAGTTAAAAAAATAATAAATTAATTAAAAAAAAAATGATAAAAAACAAAATAAAAAAAAATAAAAAAAAAAAATAATAATAGAAAAAAAAAACAAAAAAAATATTAAAAAAAAAATAATAAATAAATACTAAAAAAAAATAAAAAAAAAATAATAAAAAAAAAATAAAAAAAAAATATACGTACCTATATTAAAAAAAAAATAATTTTAAAAAAGATACAATTAGGTACATTATAAGGATAACCATTAATATAATATTGAGTATTATGTACAATAATATGTGTTGTTCATTAAATATAAGATAATATAAGATACACATTATGTGAAAATTAATACTTACCTGAAGCATTTTCCTTATAACTTTTACACACTTGTTCTGGCTAATTGGCTTAGTTCCAGTGCCATAAAACAAAACACACACACACATATATATATATATATATATATATATATATATATATATATATATATATATATATATATAACATTCATTAAAATAGGACGGCTGCGTTGGATGGGACATGTAGAAAGAATGGAAGAAGGCGAAATACCAAACAAAATATTCAAACAGATGCCAGTAGGAAAAAGAACAAGAGGAAGACCGAAGCTGAGATATATAGAACAAATAGAAAATGATATAAAAACCTTAAAAATAAAAAACTGGAGAAAAAAAGCACGAAACAGATCAGAGTGGAGAAGAATCCTGGAACAGGCCAAGACCCAGAAAGGGCTGTCGAGCCAATGATGATGATGATAATATATATATATATATATATATATATATATATATATATATATATATATATATATATATATATATATATATATATTGTTATATTTCTATTTGATATAAAAATTAAAATTTGATAACTATAAACAAAATTCACTTTAATATAAAATATTTTCAATTTTCTCAACCACGGGCATATAAATTTAGAACAACCTGTATACAACAAATTGTTATATGTAATTTTAAGAAGTGATTAGAATAAGCGTACGAAACTCGGAACAATGTGCTTAGAATAAACAAAGTGAATGACGCGTACCATTATCGTTTCTTCGCGGAAGGTCGATCATTAGCCTATGCTAAATAAAACTCAGTGAAATAGATGATAGTTCATTATCGTTTTTCGCGGAAGGTTTCGATCATTAGCCTATGCTGAATAAGACTCATTTGAAAGAGAGAATAGGTCATTAAAATTTGTAAATAATAGAAAGTAAGTTTAGAATGGGAATTAAATATTTTCTTTTGAAATCCATTAAGCATATTTAGAAAGATTAAAAATTGGTTTTGGGGAATACTGCGAATGAGAGTTGGTGGTGGAAGATTGATTTGTGAATCTGGAAGGGATATTTAGAAAGTAGGTGAATGAATGACAAAGTGAGATCAGAATGTTTTGAGCTGTCGAGAAGTGAAGTCGAGTAGTAGACGGTAGTGTACGGAGAGTGAGAAAGCCGGTGTAGTTCCGTGAGTGTGGAGTATCTATCGTGGAACGAGAAGTAGGCCAGGTCGAGAGTAAAAGAACCTCCTTGAGCCAAGAGTGTCCCGGTAGCTGATGGCAGTTTCGAAAAAGGTAGAACACAGCATCACGACAGAAGCATGAACGAGATCTATTCGAGCTAGTTTTTCAAAGGAGAACATTACTGGAAGCCAGGACGAGGTTTGATCGCAGCCAAGGATAGCAGGAAACGGGTTTTGTGTGAGGACATTTTCAGTTCACCAGGAAAAGGTCAGTCTCATTTGTTTGGACATGAATGTATGGGTTTTTTCGTATTAAATTCCACATAAAAAATTGAATAACATAATCAATTATATCAGAAAAGCTTCATCAAACTTAAATAGAGTTGTTCCTAATAACTCCTAATAGTTAAATGTTAATAAAAACTTTCAATTGAAAACCAAAAGGAAATAAGATTCCCATTTGTAAATGTTATGTTTAAGAATAATAAGAAATAGCAAATATTAAGCATTGATAGCCTTTTTAAATAAAATAAAAAATATTTTGATTATAATTGTAACCCATATGTGTATTTTTTTTACTCTTTTCTTTTCTATCCCGATTAGGAACCATTAAGAAATATTTAGAAGCCACGAAAGTAAGTAATTAATTTATAATTCGCCCTGAGATTGAAAACATATTGATATGTGATCTGGTTAATTAATTAGATTAGTATTAATACATTGATTAAATTAAGTGACATATAAGAATATTATCTCATATCAAAAATCAAGATCACATCAACTGTCGTCCAACGTGGAAAGCATTGTAAAGTATTTCTAGTGGCAAATTTGAAGGATAGAAAGAGTAAAGCCGGTATTTGAAAATTTATATGCCTGTGGTAAAAAGTGAGATACTTACATTTGATAACATAAAATTTTAGATCTCTTTAGGTACAAATTTTACATAACTGATTTAATATTTTATTTTTACGATATTTACATTTGATATATTTATTGACAATTTATAATATTTGGGTGAGAAAAAGTCGTCTTGGTAACATACTAGTAAAATTTCATATTTGGCGGGGACAGTACTTCTTGAAAACAAATGTCTGTGACAAGAAGCCAAAGCAAGGACAACAAAAAACAAAAAGAACATTCAGACCAAGAAGATATTTTAGACAAGACAATCATGGCATCAGAACAGCAAGAATTATCAGGAATAGATAAACTATTACAACTGATGCAACTCCAGTCACAAAAAATGGATGAAGCAAAAAGGACAATGGATAAAAATCAAAATGAAACACAACAAAAAATGGATGAAACACAACAAAAATTGGATCAAAAAATGGATGAAACACAACAAAAAATGAAACAAGCAATAGAAGAGAACAACAAGAAAATGGAGGAACGCATAGGAAAGTATGAAAAGGAAGTAAAAGGATTTTTGACAATGATCAAGAACGATATGGGACAACAAGAGACAGAGATTAAAGAAATCAAAAGCAAAATAAAGGAGATAACGAATTGCCAGAAAAAAGAAATGGAAAGTTTGGAAAACAAGTTGCAAAACGCTATTCAAGCAGACATAGAAGAAGTGGAAAGAAAGATTGCGGAAATCAATACGCAACAGAATGTCGGAGAAAGAAGAGAAATGGTTATACATAGCACAGATGACGTGAAGATAAGGTTTGGCGGGGATGTAAGAAGATTACACCCAGTGCCGTTCATAAATAGCCTGAAAAAGAAAATACAGCACATCGGAAATTTCGAAACAGCAAAAGAAACTATCAGAAACCATCTCAAATATGAAGCAAGCCTATGGTTCGATAGCAAAGAAGAAGAATTCGGCAATTGGCAACAATTTGAACAAAAATTTTTGAATTATTTCTGGGGAAAAGTCCAACAATTGGAAATTAACAAGGAATTGCAAAATGGGAAATACAATGATAGGATGGGTGTATCAGAAAGGACATATGCTTTGCAAATTTACAATAATGCAAAACATTTACAATATAATTACTCATCGGAACAATTAGTCGAACTGATTGCAAGACATTTCGAGGAAACGCTGGAAGACCATATCACATTGCAAAATTACAAAGACATAGATAGTTTATGCCAATTCCTACAAATAAGAGAATCACGTCTAAGAGAAAGAAAATCAAGAAGGTCGCGAGAAGATTACAGGCCCCGAGAAACACAAACTAGACTATACAAGACGAGATTTTAATCCCAGAAGGGAAAACGAAAATAGAGACAACGGAAGAGGAAATTATGAACAAAGAAATAGGCAATGGAATGAGGACAGAAATCGAGAATACCAGAGTAGAAACATCACACGCTCAAATCAAGAAAACAGAAATAATGGTAGACAAAATGAACAGGGATATCGAGAAAACCGAAACAGATCCGACAGACCAAGAGAAAATAGAAGAGAAGTAAATAATACCCAGACAGATGAATATGACGGAGAGAGACATTATGACGAAAATATAAACAACGATGAGCAACCGGCGTCTTTTCACGACGGCGCTCACTAAAAACCAAAAATCAAACAGGAATCTTTTGTCACCCCAAGGAGTTTATTAAATTGGCAGGAAACAACGAAAAGAAAAATGGAGTTAATTTAAAATTTGTGGATGGATTTATCAACGAGAAACCAATTAAAATTATGATAGACACTGGATCTGAAATAACATTGGTCAACAGAAAACTAATAGAAGAAGTTAACTTAACAAATTTAATTTACAAAATACCTAGGGTAAATTTAGTGGGCGCAAACAAACGGACATTGGCAACTATAAATGAATGCATACGAGTAATGGTACGACTGGGTAAGAATATGTATGCACTACAATGTGTAATAATGCCAAACATGTCACATGACATGATAGTAGGAGTGGACGAATTGGCAGAAAAACATGTAGTGATAGATTTTAAAAATAATACGATGAAACTAACAGAAGAAAAAGAAAAAGAACAGGACAAGGAACATGAGAAACAAAATACGGACGAATCAGGTAAAGAACAAACAGTGGAAATGAATTTGGCAGCGAAGCAAGGACAAAGAAGAAAAAGGAGAAAAGGTCAGAAAAAGATAAAAGAAAATGAAACCTGTGGCTCCTCAAAAGAAGAGTTGAGCCCAGAAGAAGAAAATTTGAGAGTATCAGAAACAAAGGAAACCTGGGATTCCTCAAAAGAAGAGACGGGCTCAGGAGAAGAAGAAATAAAGCTAAAAAACGAAAGTGAAAAGAATATGATTGAAACAGTGGTATTTGAAGAGGAGGTATATGCAAACGAGGATGCAGAATGCACGGTAAACATGTGTGAAGAATCTGAGAAAAAAGACAGAAAATTGATATGTGGAGAAGGGAAAGAAAAAGAATTGCGGTTGATGTTAAGAAACTACGAAAATTTGATCAATGAGGAAAACAGAGTGGCTAAAAAGTACGAACATTCATTTGAGGTGAAAAACTTGGGAAATTTTCGATCAAAGACTTACCCGATTCCATACAAGTATCGACAAGAGGTGAAAGAAGAAATAAATAAAATGTTGGAAGATCAAATCATCGAAAGATGTGATTCACCGTATGTTAACCCGATTGTGATAGTAAATAAAAGCAGTGGAGAATTGAGATTATGTTTAGATGCCAGGAATATCAACCAGCACACTGTATCACAATATGAATCACCTCTAAACATCGAGGCCATTTTTGGAAGAATCACCGGGTCACACATATTTTCGAAAATTGACTTAAAACACAGTTTTTGGTTGATACCGTTAGCTGAAAAGTGTAGAAACTACACCGCTTTTTCTATTGATGGTATTGTCTACCGGTTTAAGGTAGTGCCGTTTGGATTGCAGAGTGCTTGTGCTGCACTCGTCCGAGCTCTACATACCATTTTGAATCGCCACGAAGATTTCATAGTTCATTATATCGATGATTTATTAATTTTTTCACAAGATACTCAGAGTCATCTGAAACACATAGAAATAATTCTGGAAGAATTGGACACAGCGGGATTGAAATTAAACATTGAAAAATGTCAATTTTTTCAAAAAGAAGTCATTTATTTGGGTTTTCAATTGGACACCAAAACAGTAAGATTATCCGAAGACAGAGTCAAGCTCATAGATGAATACCCAAGACCAAGGAATTTGAAAACATTGAGAGGTTTTCTTGGCACGATTAATTATTTTAAAAAACTGATTCCCGATTTGAGCCAAAAGGAAATCCCTCTGATAAAGTTGCTTAAAAAAGGAATAAAATGGAATTGGAAAGAAGAACAGGAGGAAGCTTTCGAAACATTAAAACGAGAATTCGCAAAAGGAACGAAAATATACCACCCCATTTACAATTTACCTTTTATACTCCGAACTGATGCGTCCATACAAAAATTTGCAGGAGTTCTGTCTCAAATACAAAACGACCAAGAAGTGCCGATATGTTTTATATCGCGAGTGACTAAAACACATGAGAGAAAATATAGTGTTACAGAATTGGAGTTTGCCAGTGTACTATATTGCGTAAACAAATTGAGGTTTTACTTATTGGGAGCAAAATTCACAATCGAAACAGACCATGCAGCTTTAGTACATATCATGAAGAATAGATTAGTAAATAATAGAATACATAGAGGCATTCTATTATTACAGGAGTATGATTTTGAGTTCCGATATATAAAAGGAAAAGACAACATAATAGCCGACGCTCTAACACGGGATGAGGACACGGGAAAAAAGGAAACAATTACTCTACAGGTGGGACTAAATAGATTAATACAAGAAGAAGGGATATATTCGTTAAATGAGATAAGGACAAACCAAGAAGACCTAGAGGAAAGAGAGAAAAGAAGAGCGGAAGTAGAAAATGACATATATTTTAAGAGAATAGACGGAAAGGAACTATATTTAGTGACACAGACATTGGCCGAAAAGATAATAAAGAAATTACATGAGGACAATGGGCATATCGGTAGCAGAAAAGTTTGGCTCGTTTTTAGGGAAAATTACATCAGCCGACAGGATTACCGCATTGCAAAGGAAATTACCCAGAAGTGCGATGTATGTCAAAAATATAAGAGTCGGAATTTCAAAAACGAAAATGTTGCCAAAAATATTGAAGCCCGAAACAAACTAGACATTGTAGCAATAGATATGTTAAGCGATCTAATTATGACCACTAAAAGGAACAAACATATTCTGGTAATGGTGGATGTGTTTTCAAAATACGTAAAATTATATAGTTGCCGCACCACAAAGGGGGAGGAAATATTAAGAAAAATCGACAATTTTATAGCCATAGTAGGAACACCAAAAAAGATTCTACTGGACAATGCAACGTATTTCCGAAATGATCGTTTCAAGGGACAACTTCGAGAACGAGGAATAGAGACAAATTTTGTCAGCATCAGGCATCCACAGAGTAATCCTTCGGAACGATTCATACAGGAAGTGACGAAATTTCTTCGCATTGCAACAGATGGTCAACATCGCCACTGGGACAGGAAAATGGCGGAAATAGAAAGGTATCTAAATACAATTCCGAGCACAGTAACAAAAGAGACCCCAGAATACATCATGAAGGGTGTATGGCCGATAAGGCCATGGGAAGACCAAGAGCCAAAAGAATATCAACAGGTGATTGAAACCGTACAGAGAAGATTACGGCGAAGCAACGAAAAATATATCCAAAGACAGGAACAAAATAGAAAAAGAAGACCAGTGACTTTCCAAAAGGGTGAAAAAGTACTCGTGAGGGCATTACGAGTATCAAATCTTCCTGGGGGCATTTGCGCAAAGTTGATGCCTGTTTTCGAAGGCCCGTACATCGTGAATAATGAAAATGGGATAAATAGTTATGAGTTGAGGCACAGGAACTCGGAAAAGATCCGAGGAATTTATAATATTCACGATGTATACAAATATCACGAATAAAAGACAGAATTACATGAAGTAGATAGTAAGTTAGGGTATAAGACATAGATTAAAGTAAGGAAATATACAGGGAGTTGGTTTTGCCTCGAGAAAATTTATTTAAAAATGCAGATAAATTTTATCGAATACAAGGCGGGGATTTGTTATATTTCTATTTGATATAAAAATTAAAATTTGATAACTATAAACAAAATTCACTTTAATATAAAATATTTTCAATTTTCTCAACCACGGGCATATAAATTTAGAACAACCTGTATACAACAAATTGTTATATGTAATTTTAAGAAGTGATTAGAATAAGCGTACGACACTCGGAACAATGTGCTTAGAATAAACAAAGTGAATGACGCGTACCATTATCGTTTCTTCGCGGAAGGTCGATCATTAGCCTATGCTAAATAAAACTCAGTGAAATAGATGATAGTTCATTATCGTTTTTCGCGGAAGGTTTCGATCATTAGCCTATGCTGAATAAGACTCATTTGAAAGAGAGAATAGGTCATTAAAATTTGTAAATAATAGAAAGTAAGTTTAGAATGGGAATTAAATATTTTCTTTTGAAATCCATTAAGCATATTTAGAAAGATTAAAAATTGGTTTTGGGGAATACTGCGAATGAGAGTTGGTGGTGGAAGATTGATTTGTGAATCTGGAAGGGATATTTAGAAAGTAGGTGAATGAATGACAAAGTGAGATCAGAATGTTTTGAGCTGTCGAGAAGTGAAGTCGAGTAGTAGACGGTAGTGTACGGAGAGTGAGAAAGCCGGTGTAGTTCCGTGAGTGTGGAGTATCTATCGTGGAACGAGAAGTAGGCCAGGTCGAGAGTAAAAGAACCTCCTTGAGCCAAGAGTGTCCCGGTAGCTGATAGCAGTTTCGAAAAAGGTAGAACACAGCATCACGACAGAAGCATGAACGAGATCTATTCGAGCTAGTTTTTCAAAGGAGAACATTACTGGAAGCCAGGACGAGGTTTGATCGCAGCCAAGGATAGCAGGAAACGGGTTTTGTGTGAGGACATTTTCAGTTCACCAGGAAAAGGTCAGTCTCATTTGTTTGGACATGAATGTATGGGTTTTTTCGTATTAAATTCCACATAAAAAATTGAATAACATAATCAATTATATCAGAAAAGCTTCATCAAACTTAAATAGAGTTGTTCCTAATAACTCCTAATAGTTAAATGTTAATAAAAACTTTCAATTGAAAACCAAAAGGAAATAAGATTCCCATTTGTAAATGTTATGTTTAAGAATAATAAGAAATAGCAAATATTAAGCATTGATAGCCTTTTTAAATAAAATAAAAAATATTTTGATTATAATTGTAACCCATATGTGTATTTTTTTTACTCTTTTCTTTTCTATCCCGATTAGGAACCATTAAGAAATATTTAGAAGCCACGAAAGTAAGTAATTAATTTATAATTCGCCCTGAGATTGAAAACATATTGATATGTGATCTGGTTAATTAATTAGATTAGTATTAATACATTGATTAAATTAAGTGACATATAAGAATATTATCTCATATCAAAAATCAAGATCACATCAATATATATATATATATATATATATATATATATATATATATATATATATATATATATATATATATATATATATATATATATATATATATATATATTGTTATATTTCTATTTGATATGAAAATTAAATTTTGATAATTATAAACAAAATTCAATTCAATATAAAATATTTTCAATTTTCTCAACCACGGGCATATAAATTTAAAACAACCTGTATACAACAAATTGTTATATGTAATTTTAAGAAGTGATTAGAATAAGCGTACGAAACTCGGAACAATGTGCTTAGAATAAACAAAGTGAATGACGCGTACCATTATCGTTTCTTCGCGGAAGGTCGATCATTAGCCTATGCTAAATAAAACTCAGTGAAATAGATGATAGTTCATTATCGTTTTTCGCGGAAGGTTTCGATCATTAGCCTATGCTAAATAAGACTCATTTGAAAGAGAGAATAGGTCATTAAAATTTGTAAATAGTTAGAAAGTATTTTAGAATGGGAATTAAATATTTTCTTTTGAAATCCATTAAGCATATTTAGAAAGATTAAAAATTGGTTTTGAGGAATATTACGAATGAGAGTTGGTGGTGGAAGATTGATTTGTGAATTTGGAAGGGATATTTAGAAAGTAGGGGAATGAATGACAAAGTGAGAGCAGAATGTTTTGAGCTGTCGAGAAGTGAAGTCGAGTAGTAGACGGTAGTGTTCGAGGAGTGAGAAAGCCGGTGTAGTTCCGTGAGTGTGGAGTATCTATCGTGGAACGAGAAGTAGGCCAGGTCGAGAGTAAAAGAACCTCCTTGAGCCCAGAGTGTCCCGGTAGCTGATAGTTTTTTCGAAAAAGGTAGAACACAGCATCACGACAAAAGCAGGAACGAGAGCTATTCGAGCTAGTTTTTCAAAGGAGAACATCACTGGAAGCCAGGACGAGGTTTGATCGCAGCCAAGGATAGCAGGAAAGGGTTTTGTGTGAGGACATTTTCAGTTCACCAGGAAAAGGTCAGTCTCATTTGTTTGGACATGAATGTATGGGTTTTTCGTATTAAATTCCACAAAAAAAAAATTGAATAACATAATCAATAATATCAGAAAAGCTTCATCAAACTTAAATAGAGTTGTTCCTAATAACTCCTAATAGTTAAATGTTAATAAAAACTTTCAATTGAAAACCAAAAGGAAATAAGATTCCCATTTGTAAATGTTATGTTTAAGAATAATAAGAAATAGCAAATATTAAGCATTGATTGCCTTTTAAATAAAATAAAAAATATTTTGATTATAATTGTGACCCATATGTGTATTTTTTTTTACTCTTTTCTTTTCTATCCCGATTAGGAACCATTAAGAAATATTTAGAAGCCACGGAAGTAAGTAATTAATTTATAATTCGCCCTGAGATTGAAAACATATTGATATGTGATCTGGTTAATTAATTGGATTAGTATTAATACATTGATTAAATTAAGTAACATATAAGAATATTATCTCATATCAATAATCAAGATCACATCAATATATATATATATATATATATATATATATATATATATATATATATATATATATATATATATATATATATATATATATATATATATACATTACTACCATTGCTGCGTCTTTTCACTATAAGGTTATTTTGGCGTCCCCTATAATACGTGCAGTATAATTAAATTTTATTGAATATAGTCGTTACTTAACTGATGAACAACACAGTTCGCTGTTTTTTATTGTAATTAAAACAACAATTAAAAAATGTGTATAAGTGTAAATGTGCGTCTTTCAATAACTTAGCTGTTGTTGCGTCCGGAATTATACACTTTTCACAGTTACGTTATTGCGGCATCCGTTTTTTTTACCGTAACGACTTTGCTACGTCCGCGGTGTTGCCAATGTTTTCTTCACTTCGTGTTTCAATTATTTTAATTATTGTTTGTTCTCGTTCTTCTGTTTCGCACTGTGACCGCTTCAGTCACGTCTAGAGAGGAAATATTGGTTGCTGTGCGAATTGCTTAGAGTTCTGAATCAGATAGATGAATTATTCAGGTAGTTTCATACTCTAAAACGAGTACTTTAAACTACTAAATAACTAAATTAAATTTCTCAAATGGCTAATTAAGGTTTGTTACAGAAATTTTGAAATTTTACTTCCTCACCCAACTTTCCATTTTGATAAACTTTTATGTAAAATATTAGGATGCGTTCTCAATTAAAAGAACACAATGTAAGTTTTTTTTATTTTCTTCAAGTAGGTATTCAATTTTTCCTACGAATAAATTTTTTGAATAATAGTTTCTCATGAAACTTGCAGAAATAGCTTTTGTGTTAAAAATAATATTTTTGGTTTTTTTAATTACTTAATTTTCGGAAATTTGAACTTTAAAATATAACCTATACTGCGAGGCATAAGTTAGGGATATAGAAAAATTATACTCATTTTCATAGTTGATTTTTTCGTGAACAGATTAACGGATTTCGCTAATTTTTTTTTATTATGTTAGATATTTCTTTAGCATTTACATAGTTGTGCAAAGGTTTACTCAAATTTCTTTTTTGTACTTATACCGGGTGGAAGAAAAGAAATGTTTTTCTTATGTTAAGTTTAAGACACCCTGTTGGGAGGACGGGGTACAAATCTGAGTATACATGGAAATCGTGTTATAGTCTTGTTTTGTGAACATTTTGTTTGAATCTCCTTGATACCTTTAAAAATAAAGAAAATAGGTGGTTTTACTTTTTAACATGTGCTTTAACTGAAACAAAACAAAATTAACAATAAAAAATAACAGTTAACAAAACTTTAAACACAGAAAGGCTCACAATGTAAACAGTTCTTTTCGACACCTAAAAGAGTTATTTGTCGACCAGGTAAGCGATATACACAGCGCAACATAAGAGAGACGAGCTTGTTTAATGGAGGTTCTGTGATGTATTGGTTGGAATTTCCTTGAGAGTAAGTACGGATTTGGTGTCTACGTAGAGGCTCTTTAAGTAGCGAGAGGTACATTCCGCAGATCTTTTTCTTTTAACACTCTTTCGTTTCACACGATATATAGGAAATAATTTCATCTTAGTTGGTATGATAAGTCATGACCTCCTCACGTATCGCATGTCGTCAGTTAAAACACATATTAAAAGTAAAACCGTCTAGTTTCTTTGCTATTAAAGATATCAGAGTAATTTAAAATATAAAATATTCACAATATACGAGACTACAATATAGTACTGATGTATAACCACCTTTGTACCTTTTCCTCCCTACAGGGTGTCTCAAACTTTTGTTTCGGTTAAAAAACTTGTTAAACTACAAAACCGTATATTTTCTTTGTTTTTAAAGATACTTGTCAGGGAAATTTAAAAAATAAAAATGTTCAGAAAACATAATACCACAATATTGTTTCGATGTATACTCACATTTGTACCTCATCCTCCCTACAGGGTTTCTCAAACTTAAGATAAGAAAAACACTTCTTTTCTTCCACCCGGTATAAGTACAAAAAATAAGTTTGAGTAAACTTTTGCACACCTATGTAAATACAAAAGACATATCTAACATAACAAGAAAAAATTAGCGAAATCTTTTAATCTGTTCACGAAAAAGTCAACTATGAAAATGAGCATAATTTTTCTATATCCCTAACTTATGCCTCGCAGTATATTTGTGGACCTATTGTATATTATTATAACAAAAGATATGTATGGAATTTTAATTAAATAAGACAAACATGTGCAAAAAATTATTTTATTTAGGTATTATTTTTTTTATAAATATTTTGTATAAAAACTTTAATCTGTGGCCATGTTTTATTGTCAAAAATAGTGGGATATTTGGCATACAGTTCTTCCACTTCCTTCCTTTTTGGAGGAAGTTTGTTTTTAATATGTGATGCAAAAAATGATTGGGCAATTTTTTTTTTGCTCGGCTGTCCAAGGAACCAAAATTCGTCTTTTATTTGTTGTCTGTGAAGTAGATGGTTTTAACACTGGTGCGGTTTGTACCAATTCATCTTCTGCCTCATACACGTCATTTTCGTTCTCCCAATTGTCACGTTCGGGAACTATTTCCTCATCTAAATTAATGTCAATGTCATCCAACGCTTTACCTTTAAATTCTGCTGCTTCTCCTTTTTCCATCAATAGAAGCAACTTAGAAATCTTGGCAGTTTGGTAGATATCGTCAGGTAACCGATAAACTTGTTTGTGAACATCACCCGTATGACCCATAAAAGATGCCAATTGTTCTATATCGTTCGAAGACATATTAAATACTTGGGTCATTGTTGCCAAATGTTTACGAAGCTTAGTTGAAGTAATTGCTTCTGGATTTTTTAAGCCACTTGCGGCGACATGTTTCTGCATTATTTGATACCCTGTGATTGGGTTATTTGTTTTTAATTTAGGGAATAAGTAGATATTTGTGTTATCTACAAAATTCTTTCTTAATTTAATAAGTACATCAGTATGCTGCTGCAGATCCGGACTAAAAAGCACCGGTACTCCACGACCACGTTTTCCACGAATGACTACTCTTTTAAATTTTGTGAGCAACAGTTTTTCAGCAGGATTAATCGCACCACTAAATTCTTCACAACTATTATGGGCAGCAGCGTTCTGATAAACATGTAAAAGCATTCTTTGTAATTCACCAACGCGTTTACGGTTTAGAAGAAGTAGTCGACAGTATATAGTTTCCATTAATAATTTGTAGGCGCTTGCATCAATTTCTTCTTTTTCAAGAGATTTAAGACTTTCCGATGCTTTTCGTAAAAGATATTCTCTAAAGGTTTTTAAATCAGCTGCTCATGGCAAAATAGTAATTTTATTCCATTTTTTAGAATGTAGATCAGCTGCTGCTAAGGTAGAAATTTCAAATCTCCATGCGTCCTCCAGAAGTTGTTTAAAAGTTTTAAAATTTGCTTCAGCTTCCGCCACTCAAACAGATAAATTTTGAAAATTTCTTTTTAATGTGAATAAAATTGATATGTCGCAACATTACTTAAGTGATGTTTGAATATTCATAGCGTAAGTTGGCGATTCGAAAACCTCTCGTACCGGGTCATACTTAGCGACAATTTTAGTTGCCTGAACAAATAGGTCAAAATATATAGGTTGGATAGCGTCATACAAGTTTTTTATCGATGGTTGCAATCTCTGTATCTCGATTAATAGTTTTGCAAGTTCACGCATTTTTCTAGAACACACATTTATAAGATGTTTTTCTCTATGGCTTTTGAGGTAGCGAGCTCCAAATTTGCAAATCAGATGATCTTTTTTGGCAATTAGAGAAATATTATCTGCCTGCATTCTCGGAAATACAGTATCTCTAAGTTGCTTGTCAACCGGTAAATATTTTGTTAAAAGATCCTGTGCGTCGGCTAAATGGGAATATTTAGTTTTTCCACCAGAGTTTTGAATGCAGTTTTTAATATGTCTCCATAGTTGTTTAGGTTTATAGTATCCCAAGCAATATTTACAAGGGACGTACTTTTTGTCATCATCGGGATGATTGGACTTTTTTACGGGTTTTATGCAGGTGTCAATATTTTTTAAATAATTTCCTTGCTTTCGTAATACCGTTATCAATTCTTTTCTTTTTTTATTATTCGGTGGCAAGGCTAAAAACCTTTGAACTTCAATTTCATTCGAATGATTGCGTAATAAATGGCGTGCAAAATTTTTTACGTCTGTTTCACAAAAAATACACATATCTGCCGTTCTTTCAAGTTTTTGCCATTTCCTTTTCGTTGTATTCTTTCCGTGACTTCCATGTAGTTCCTCGTTATCTGACAAAGAACTAATAGCTACTAATTGTTCAGAAACTGAATGATCTTCATTTGGCGTTGACGGTGCGCCAAATTTTCGCTTCCTAAGGCGAGGCGCCCATTGAGGTGGAATGGCCGTGGCCCGTGGCGTGGTATTGGCTATTAGAGATGGTTCGGCCAGCTATTTTGATATAGCAGTTGCTTTTTTATTTTTCATTATTCAATGTTTTAAATTGAATTAGAAAAGCAAAATCATATTTGTTTGTTGGTAGGTATTTAATGTGAACATATCAATAATAATTGTTGCTAAAATAATATATGTAAGTACGGACATTTTTTAAAATGAAAAAAAAAGTATAACAAAATACATGGTGGTTGCAATATTTATATGGTCGTAGTATTTATTTAAATTTACTTTTTTAACTGGGAAAAGCTACAATATTAGTTAGAAATTGAATTGGAAATGATTGGAATTTGGAGGTGAAATTAAACTTACACTTCGTAAATCGTTCTAAATGAAATATATAGTAATGCCCTAGACTTTTCTAATAGACAACAAGTAAAATATTACTGAAAAGTACGTGAATAGTGTAGGACATACAGTTTTCGAAAGTTTTGTTTTCACCCAATTTTGAAACAATGTGAAAACGTTGAATTATACTCGTCCGTCTGTCCGTCCGTCCATCCGTAAGCTCAACTCCTCCGTCATTATACCAGGTAGAATGACAAAGGAGGTGTCGAATGAAAGCTTATAATCCAACGATGGTACTAAATAAAGGTGAAAAATTTCACCTAGGACTTTCGGTTTTAGAAATGCAACCGGAAGCACTGTTTTAAAGTCACAGGGATAGTACAAGTGATACATTATTGGACGCGCTTTCGTAAGACGAGAACCAATATATATATTATACTTCCTGTTTCATGACTGTCTGTCTGTCCGTCCATCCGCAAATATAACTCCTCCGTCACTATACCAGGTATAATGACAAATGAAGAGTCGAATGAATGCTTATAATCCAAGGATGGTACTAAAGGTGAGAAATTTGACATAGGACTTCCGCTTTTAGAATTACAACCGGAGTACTGTTGTAAAGTCGACGGAATAGTATAAGCAATATATTATTCGACGTGCCTTAACAAGATGAGAACAAATGTATACTTTTGGTTTTTATATAATTTCCGGTTAAAAAGTTCTAACTTTTAGAGTTAGAGTTGCAACAGTTCTAAGTACCGTTGGAAAGTCACCGAAATAGTATATGATATATTATTATTCGACGTGCCTTAGTAAGATGAGAACAAATATGTGGTTGTAATATTTATATGTAATATTTATATGGTTACTATAGGTACTAACGGTGAGAAATTTCACCTGAGACTTCCGGTTTTCGAATATGAAACCGGATGTACTGTTTTAAAGTCACTGGAGTAGTATAAGCGATATATTATTCGACGTGCCTTAGCAGGATGAGAACAAATGTCTACTTTTGGTTTTTATATAATTTCCGGTTAAAAAGTTCTAACCAGAAGTGCCATATATTATAGTCGCATATACAAAAATATACAATTGTTCAGAGGTGCAGTTAACAAAGTTAAGATTGCTGTGATGGTAGCCAACCTCAATGGTAACCAACCTCTTGAAGACGGTACTTCAAGAAGAAGAACCGGATACTTTTGGTTTTTATATCATTTCCGGTTAAAAAATTCTAACCGGAAGTACCATATCAGAGTCGCAGAAATGATACATGTGACATATTAATTGAAATGTATTGAAAAGTCGAGTTTGAATCTTTAGTTCCGGTTTTGAAATTCTTTAGTTCCGGAAAAAGTTTAGTAAAAATGACTCAAAATTAGTGAAATCGTTTCTTCCGGTTCTGCTTTCGGCCCCTTTGGGTGAGAACCTAGGATTTACGAAGTTCAATTACTTGTAATTAATTAATACATAATTTGTAAAATTAAAATAATAATTCTCATGATTTATGCGTTTTATTCACTTTGTAAAGATTTTTTTGTCGGCATTGTAATATAATACAGCTTATACACCGCATCCCTCAGTAGACCGCAAGCTATAGTAAAAACACGACGGTAGACTAGATACTACAGTAGCACCGATTATCTTTTATTTCTTTAGTTTTAAACCTCAATGCTAAAAACCCAAAGAAGAGAAAACATCATTATTGGGTGCACCCTATCTGGCAAAAAATAAGAAATTTGCAGACAGATAGCCTAGGTCAAATATCTCACCTTTAGTACCATCCTTGTATTATTAACTTTCATTTGACATCTCATTTGTCATTCTACCTGGTATAATGGCGGAGGAGTTATATTTACGGTCGGACGGACCGACGGACAGACCGCCTCGGTCAAATATCTCACCTTTAGTACCATCCTTGGATTATAAGCTTTCATTTGAGACCTCATTTGTAATTCTACCTGGTATAAAGACAAAGGAGTTATATTCGCGGTCGGACGGACCGACGGACAGACAGCCTACGTCAAATACTCACCTTTAGTAACATCCTTGGATTATAAGCTTGCATTTGACACCTCATTTGTAATTCTACCTGGTATAATGACGGAGGAGTTATATTCGCGGTCGGACGGACCGACGGACAGACAGGATACGTCAAATATCTCACCTTTAGTACCATCCTTGGATTATAATCTTTCATTTGACACCTCATTTGTCATTCTAGCTGGTATATTGACGGAGCAGTTGTGATTACAGACGGACAGACAGACAGACGGACGTGGGTAATTCAAAGTTTTCACATTTTTTTCAAAATTGGGTGAAAACAAAAGTAAGTTTAAATAAACAGTACGACCATATAAATGTTACAACCACCATGTACTTTGTTATCTTGTTTTTGTCAGTTCAAAAAATATCCGTACTTAGATGTATTATTTTAACAATAATTATAATTATTTATATTATTTATATGTTCTCATTAAATGCCAACAAAACTGCTTTTTGAAACAAAACAAACAAATATTATTTTGCTTTTCTTATATCAACATGAATACGTTGAATAATGCTGAAAAAGCAACTGCTGCATCAAAATAGCGAGTCGGCCACCTCTACTTAATACCACGCCACGGGCCACGGCCATTCCACCTCAGTGGGCGCCTCGCCTTAGGTTCCTTTCACTAGAAGCCACTTCAGTAATTGGTGAAATATTATTTGAAGAAAATGAGGTACCTTCAGACTCTCGTAATTGATTAAATCGCTTATTGGGAAAAACAAGTGAAACTTCGTTTTCAGACAGATAAGAAGAATCGGAAGAAGAAGAATCAGGAACATATTCCGTGTGGCCTGAGGTAAATGATTCATCATCTGTATTAGAAATAACTTCCGTGATGACTGAACTGTCTGCTTTCCGATCTGACAAGTTGTCTAAAACAAATAATGATTTAGAATTCAACAAACTGTCGCTACCAAATAATTTTAGAAAAGCTTAATCTTAATCCTATTACAAAGTCATTTGTATTTGAGTTGAGCCCTGTTGTTAAGTTTAGAAAGGTAAGGTAAGGTAAAAATTAGTCCAGTCACAGATGAACACAATTTTGTGAGAATTTTTGAAACAGTTGATACCACTGTTCCCTTGTAGTTTAAACATTAAATTTACAATACTTTGATTTAAAATCCCTTGAAATTAAAATAAAAGTTTTTGTAGACCAATACTTTATGTAAATGATTCTTAATGATAAATGTCATCAGTAATATATAATGTAATCTTTTAATGGAAATTTGGGAACATTGTTTCTGTAATATTATTTAATATCTTTGTAATTGTTGTTCCCGTGTCTAAAATTGTAAATCGTTAAAGGTAAACATATTGAATAGCAAAACGAACAATAGATTTATTATCTTTTACCTGTGCTGGAAGTAAACAAAAGAATACATTCAACTAAAAGCAATGAAAATCCTTGCTAATTAGAAATTAATGACGGCACACTCGTTATTATTCTACAGTTCAGTTAATTTAAATATGCACTAGAAATAAACAAACCACGACACTTCAATGTTACCAGGAGCACTCCCAAATAATTACTTTCAATGTATATGTATACATTGTATAAATCACAAATCATGATTTACAAAGTGTATACATTGTACATCATGATTCGGGAGTGCTCCTGGTAACATTGAAGTGTCGTGGTTTGTTTATTTCTAGTGCATATTTAAATTAACTGAAATGTACATTAGAGGTACATAATGGATTTTGATAAGACCTATGATCTTGTAAATAACACGTAGGTAAACTTGTTTACTGCATTGGCATGACTCATTAAAAAAGTAATGGCAACAGCAGAGGAGTATAAAAAATTTCTAGTTCATGTTAATAAATTGATTATTATTAATTTAAAAGTTGTCGAATCCGATAACGTTGATGATGAAACTAACGTGTATGATTAAATTAATGTATTATAAAGTGCGAAAATTGACGGACACAAAGTGGATGTCATTGCTATTATTGTCATACGTACTGCTAATATGTAGTTATTTTATCGGATACAAAGTGCCAATTTCCTCCTAAACTATTTTGCGCCTGTGGTAGACTATAAAGCACAAATTAAATTTTACGTCTTGTTAAGAAACTTTTTGATCTCTTCTAATTTTTTCTTATCTACAAACGTTATCAAACGTGTAATATTCAAAATTATAGCTAAAAAATTACTCCCTTTGCTTGCGCATGTAGTTTGGATGAAATAATTTGTATAATGAAAATAGAAAAATACAAAAATTACTAAATGTACAAACAAACCTAACATAACAGGTTCAAGCTGTGATTTCTATTATTGTAAAATTTAATATTTTTCTAAAAAACAATTTACAATCTTCTTAACGATTTACAATTTTAGACATGGGAACAACAACCTACAAAAATAATAAATATTACAGAAACAAAGTTCCAAAATTTCCACTAAAACATTATTACATATTTTATATTACATAACATTATATTACATATGTACTGTAGTACATACTGTAATACACTGTATTTATGTAGTATTTATTATTAAATATTATTTCCATCAAGCATTGGTCTACAAAAATTTGTTTTTAAATCAAGATATTGTAAATTTAATGTTTAAACTACAAGGAAAAAGTAGTAAAAACTGTTCTAAAAATTCTCACAAAATTGGGTTCATCTGTGACTGAACTATTTGTTTATGGTAGTTATCTCTTGAAACTTAATGACTTATAACTGACACCACTCAAATACAAATGACTTTCTAATAGGATTAAAATTAAGCTTTTCTAAAATTATTTGGTAGGGACTATACCTGTTATTTTAAACAAAATACTTAAAAATATTTTATTTACCTTGCATATATTTACCTTGAATCTTGGCATTGTCCTTTACATATTCAGAATTGTACAGTTCTTTGATTTGTTCTAATCTAAATCATTACTTTTTGATGTTTCATTGTTTTCTTTATTTCCTAAATTGCATATATTCTTTTCGGTATTATTTTCGTTTACTAAATAAGTCTTATTCTCTTTTTCTTCTATACCAATCCTATCAATTTTTATAATTTTTTTTATTTTTTGTAAACTACGTGTATTTTCTTTATCGACCTGTTGATGATCCATTTCGTTACAATCCTCTTTGTTATCTTTTAATAAAGTTAATACTGGAAAGAGCGAATATTAAGTTAAGTTTGAACAGAAAAGTGAAAATGTGAGTTATTTTATTCTTTTCTGTTTGTACGTTTATTGATTATGAAAAAATATAATGTGTTTATGAAATTTGGACCACAAAAGACTTTTTAATTTTGATTTCCAAAATTTCACAATTAAAAACAGTTTTTGCCTCCTTTAAAGACTGAAACATAGGTACTAATCTTTTTTAGAAGTATAGTAGTAATCGTATGTAAGTATTAGGCCTGTTTAAAAAAGGATATTTTTGAATTTCACGGGGGCGCGCAGTTCGTTCTGTAGCTAGTAACGTAAGGAACTATTGTAATTTTTTTCAGATTTTTAAAACCATTTTTCATGCTTGCAAAATCGATCTAAATTTTTCAAAAAATCCAGAAAAGTAAGTGACATAAGTTAACTAAGATTAACCACAGTGCTTATAAAAGTTATAAATAAGTTGAAAACATGTGTGGCTGTTATAGCTTTCTTTCTCGACGACGAGCACGCTGGCGTACATGCGTAATTAGTTCAAATTGTTACAAAAAACCTAACAATTTTTTGCGCAATTTAACATTGATAGTTAATAAATATTCAAGCAATTGTTATGCAAAGTTATTGCTAATCATTTGAAATGCATTTTTCCGAAAAGGCCGGAGAGCTATATCCAATAGAACGACGCTGTCGCGCCGTCAAAGTTTGTTGTTTTAACTGACTTTACGTATTGCAAATAACAATAATTTTAGTATCCAGCAATATGAAACGATTGTTTTAGGTAGACAAAAAGATTGACGTAATAAGATTTCGGTACAAATCATTATTTCAGGAAGAAAATGAGCATTCAAAATGGCGTCGTTAGTTTTACACGTATTTTTCAATACTATTAAAACGATTTTTCAGGCTTGAAAAATAGTTTTAAAAATTTGAAAAAAATCACAGTAGTTCCTTACGTTACTAGCTATCGAATGAACTGCGCACCCCCGTGAAATTTAAAAAAATCCTTTTTTTGAACTGGCCTAATAAGTATATTAGGTATTGTTCAGTAGGGTAGTACCAATATAGTTCCGTGATAACTTATTAAATAATCACATATTATTATACACTGTGTTTAAAAAGTCCCGTGCTCCTAAATATTCCAAAAATACAAGGTAATCAAAGACATTTTAATAAACCTTTATAGATGTCTCTGTATGTTAACTATAGTTCTAGATTTAAAAAAGTCAACTATACAAGGTGCATAAACAAATCTAAAAATACATACCCTAGATTGAAAACTATCAACAATTACAATTTTTTGACAATTTTATTAGCATTCGTAAAATTCATGGATAGTTTTTATAAAGTTAGGACAGTTCTATTAAAAGTTCCATCTGAAGCCCTTTGGATTTTATGACATGTTAAATATGTAAAAAGGTCAATATTCCAGGAATTTTAATTGAAGCTGTGATCTAGTGTCATAATCTAAATTTTGGTAGATTTTATAGGTACTGATTTTAAATATTAAAAAATATATAGACCTTTTCATTGAAAAAAATGTAACTTTATTTATCAGCTTGGGTGTATTCGAACTATTAAGAAAACCTCATAGTTTTTGAAAATATTGTTTATGTTTAAATAAAAGGAATCAGATGCAGAACTTGCAATGTATAGTTTAATCTTAAGGTGATACAGTAGCGATCAACAGGTAGCCAAAACGCGTTCCAAGATCGTACAGAGCCCAATTTGAAAAATATATTAATATGTGGAAATTACTCTGTAATTAAATACAATATTAAAAAAACGAGCCTGTACCGCCATTAAGAAGAACAAAAAAATACACTTTCTTCAAATAAACTTTTTTATCCGATGCCTAGATTTTGTGTCATTTTGGAACTACTAATGAAATAAAAAATTTTAGTAGTTCCAAAATGACACAAAATCTAGGCATCGGATAAAAAATTTATTTGAAGAAAGTGTATTTTTTTGTTCTTGTTAATGGCGGTATAGGCTCGTTTTTTTAATATTGTATTTAATTACAGAGTAATTTCCACATATTAATATATTTTTCAAATTGGGCTCTGTACCGTCATTCTTTATTATATTACGAATACGTGTGCCAAATATCTCGAAAAAATATTTAAAATTACAGCCGAAATCTTGGAACGCGTTTTGGCTACCTGTTAATCGCTACTGTTTCCTCTTAAAATTTAAAATAAAAAATCTTCATTGTGCCCCATTTCTAGCTGAACAAAATATATTGCAAATATCCTGTCATTTTCAACAAAAAAGGGTTGTCCATACCTTTCAAATGGGCTGTCCGAATCTCTTCGCTATTCTTTGTTTTTTGTTTTTCTATGTATTCCACCTCATTATAATTTTCTTTTTTATCTTTCAGTTTATTTTCTAAAACTTTCACAATCCCTTTCATGTTCTTTTCCTTTTCTAAGTTAGTTGAATTATGTTCGTCGTCTAAATTACCCTCATTATTTCTTAACAATGTTATTGCTAGAAGGATTAAAGGAGAAGATTATATTATTCTGATTTTCGTAGTTATTATCATGAAAAAATAAACACTTACCAGTATTCCGATTTTCTGAACTTAATCCTTTGGTAGTTTCATATTTTGGTAAAAATATTAGATGCTTTACTAAGCTCATTATTTTTGCTGTTCTTGAATTCGTAGGACTCTCTTTTTTTTCATTCATATTCTACAACGAAAAATTTCATATTATTTTCTTAACTTATATCTGGTTCATACACTTGCTTTCTTTTTTTGTAATAATCAACCGAAATAACCAATAGCATTTAGTACTTTTCGAAGAAAAAATAGATAAAGCAACAGTCTATAAAGTAAGCATTTCAAATAATTTTTAATTTTTTAATTTTTCTTTTTAAAATCTTTCATTTACTTTTACACGGTGTGTCGAATTACGATGAAAACACCCTTAAATTTTCGACATTCGCGAGAATATAAATTTGAATTTTTGCACATTAAGGGGAAGTTGATACCTGCCTTGGAAACGGATGTTTAAGGTATTCTTTACTCATTAAGAAGTTTTTAATTTTTAAGGAGGCTTTATGCACACCGCCGTTAGTTTATTAAATTTAAATAAAATTAAAAAATAAACGTACAAAACTTTCTGTGTAAAATATAGATATTCTTGCAATACCCTGTATATTTACTATTTAAATAATATTAAAAATATTAGCCCTTACTAAGATTTCTCTGAGAACTTGTAATATATATTAATGTATCCACGGACTGTCTTCCAAATAGGACGAACTCGTAAATATGCTTTTAAAAAGCAACTCACTATTTAATACAAGTCAAGATATATAATCTACCGTAATGTGCATTAGATGCAAAATTTAAAAACAATTTTATACTTACCACGTGTTCACTGCTGCGTCTAAATCACAGATAAAACTAATTTACACTACGAATTATGTACGTTAAACGATGATGCCCTGTTGCCAAGCCATCATGACGCAGCAAAGTCGTAATGGTGAAAAGCAATATAATATACAAGCCCCGACTCTAGCGCGTAAATCGCGACATTTGAGAACTAAATTATACACTATTTTCTACTGCTCCATCATTTTAACGTCCGGCTGAAAATTTACTTGCACGCATTTAATTTCATTCTGTATAATATTACTAAGTTTGCATTGCTGCGTCTGTATACGGATGCAGAAATACACAGGACGCAGCATTACATGCAAAAACATATATGTATGGACGCATCATTGTAGGTAATATGTATATATATATATATATATATATATATATATATATATATATATATATATATATATATATATAGATATACATATATATATATATATATATATATATATATATATATATATATATTTTGTATTTGTACATATATATATATATATATATATATATATATATATATATATATATATAGGGTGAGTCACCACTAACGGGACGGAAGATTACAGCGAAATGGTACAAGATTTGAAAAAAAATTTAAATTAATAGTTTGTAAGATGATAAAAGCTACATTTTAAAATTATTTTGAAATATACAGGGTGTCCCAATAAATGGCGGCGTATCAAAGTTATATTTTTTCTTATGGAATACCCTGTATTTTATTGCATTTTTAATTGTCCCCAAGAAATAAGGTATAGTTTCATAAGGCTTCCCTATACCTATGTACAGAGTGTTCTGAGTTATGCTGACTTTTCTTAAAATGTAAAGTTTTAAAAGAAGGCTTATTCTCAAGTTATTTAAGAAATTATGAAAATATTACTTTTACATATAAATTGTTGGATATTGGTTGAATGTAATCCATGATTAATTATTACACATTTATCTACATGGTGTTCAAAATTTACAGTTTCATTATTGAAGTATTCAATGTGTCATATGATGCTTATTTTAAATGGAACACCATGTATATTAATAAATAATTATACTTAACAAATTTACCTCTTTCGAATGGTATATGGATGTCCTATACCTAGGTCTCATAGTTCTTGTGTAATTTACAATTATTTAAATTATTAATCTGTAAATCGATTTTAAAACAAAAGATGAAGTTAATTAATATCATTGTATGACATTGTCATTGTATGACAATACGATCTGGTAATTATCTTATAAGTAATGCATTCCATGATTGATTATTACACATTTATTTAAAGGGTGTTCAAAATGTACAGTTTCATTATTGGATTATTCAATGTAGCATAATATGATGGTTATTTTATTAGAACACCATGTATATTAACCAATGATTATACTAAACACAGGTTTTTCTTTCTCATGGTATATAGATGTTCTATAACTAGGAGGCATAGTTTTTGCGTAATTTACAATTTTCTTAAACGGTACATCGATTTTAAAAATATTTATAGTCACTCTCGATTTTTAAACCCATCATCTTGGCATAGTTGTTATGAGTGTAGTTGTAAATAAATATGTAGGTATATTTTTATTTGCTGATTTGTAAAATAAATTTTTTCGTTATTGAAAATAACTAAATACATAACGAAACATATAGAATCTTAATAAAACAAATACATAAATAATACAAAATGAACCACAACTTAGTATAAGAAAAAAAATTATCAGTTATGTAATACATGTTCAAAATGTTTATACAACAAGCGATTTTAAATGATTTGTTTACATTATTTAACATAGCTGGTGTTATCTGAAGTAGTAGAGTAGGAAGTGTAGCATTTACAATATTTTTAATATAACCCCATTTAAAGAATTCATCTTGGTCAATCCTGGTGACCTAGGTGGCCAAATATAGGTATGGACCGAATCTATCTATCCATTTATTTCTAAATTTTATGTTGAGGTTGTTCTTAACATCACGTCAAAAATAAGCTGGAACTCTGTCGTCCAATTGGAGCCACATGTTTGTTCGCACGCTAAGTAGAAGGTTTTAAGATGGATCCAAAAAACTTGTTTTAAGAAATTTAAAAAAGTTGCTCCATTCAGATTTTCGTCAAAAAATATGGGTAGATAACGTATTCGCTCAGAATACTGCCCCAAACATTAACACTTCATCGGTGTTGGTGATCAACAGTAAAATGTTTGTTTACTGTACCATAATAAAATGAAAGCTATGTCTATTAACTAGACGATTATTATGAAAAGTAGGTAGATTCGTCTGTACACAATACATTCTTAAAAAAAATCAGGACCTTCTCCAAATTCTTAAGTCTATAAACGAAAAGTTAAACGTTCCTGTTCTGTCTAATGCTGGTGTAGTTGAGTTTTATACTGATGATAGTGGTTTTTCTTATGTATTCTACATACACCCGTTTGACTGATTTCCAATTGACTCGAAATTTTTCACGTACTAGTATTTGGGTTTTCCGTAACAGAAAGCAGGACATCAAGTTCGTTGACGTCATTAAAAATAAATGGTTTATTTTTATTTAACTTATCGTACCTATGCAACATTACCAGTAGCACGGAATCTATCGAGAAATCTCTCAAAAACGTCCTTTTTCTATAAGGATACTACTAAGAGACAATTTTAAAAATATTCCCCAGTGCAAAGTAGCATGTCTACTCTTTCATAGATAGCGTGATTATTCATTTTTAGGAACAATTAAATTTGAATGTAAAAGTCATTTTTAAGTTAAAAAAATTTGAATATCATACACGGATGTTTATAGTTTTGATAATTACCAGGCCGTACTGTTATAAACTGACAATGTCATAAAATGACATTAATTAACTATATATTTTGTTTTAAAATCGATTTACAGATTAGGAATTTAAATAATTGTAAATTACGCAAAAACTATGACACCTAGGTATAGGACATCCATATACCATTCGAAAGAGGTAAATTTGTTTAGTATAATTATTTATTAATATATATGGTGCTCCATTTAAAATAAGCATCATATGACACATTGAATACTCCAATAATGAAACTGTAAATTTTGAACACCCTGTAGACAAATGTGTAATAATTAATCATGGAATACATTCAACCAATATCCAGCTATTTAGATGTAAAAATAATGTTTTTATAATTTCTTAAATAACTTGAGAATAAGCCTTCTTTTAAAACTTTACATTTTAAGAAAAGTCAACATAACTCAGAACACTCTGTACATAGGTATAGGGAAGCCTTATGAAACTATACCTTATTTTTTGCGGACAATTAAAAAATGCAATAAAATACAGGGTGTTCCATAAGAAAAAATATAACTTTGATACGCCGCCATTTATTGGGACACCCTGTATATTTCAAAATAATGTTAAAATATAGCTTTTATCAACTTACAAACTATTCAATTTAAATTTTTTTGAAATCTTTTACCATTTCGCTGTAATCTTCCGTCCCGTTAGTGGTGAATCACCCTGTATATATATATATATATATATATATATATATACAGGGTGTAACAAAAATACAGGTCATAAATTTAATCGCATATTCTGGGACCAAAAATAGTTTGATTGAACTTAATTTACCTTAGTACAAATGTGCACATAAAAAAAGTTACAGCCCTTTGAAGTTACAAACTGAAAATCGATTTTTTCCAATATATCGAAAACTATTAGAGATTTTTTATTGAAAATTGACATGTGGCACTCTTATGGCAGTAGTATCTTAAGAAAAAATTATACTGAAATTTGGACACCCCTTAAAAATTTTATGGGAGTTTTGTTCCTTTAAACCCCCCCAAACTTTTGTGTACGTTCCAATTTAATTATTATTGTAGTACCATTAGTTAAACACAATGTTTTAAAAACTTTTTTGTCTCTCAGTACTTTTTCGATAAGTTAGTTTTTATCGAGATATTTTGAATATTTGTCAAATCCACCACATATTTGTATATGGTTAAGTACGATTATGGAGACTTGGTAAAAATATGAAAATTTATTTATGATTTACATTTTTAGGTATATTTTGAACCATATTAAAAAAGAAGCCACATCTGGATAAAAGGTTACTTATCGAAAAAATACAAGGAGTCAAAAAAGTTTTAAAAACACTGTGTTTAACTAATGGTATCGCACTAATAGTTTAATGAGAACGTACACAAACATTTGGGGGGTTTAAAGGCACAAAACCCACATAATTTTTTTATGTAAACATATTAAAAAAGCAGCCGCATCTCGATAAAAACTGCCTTATCGAAAAAATATTAAGAGGCAAAAAAGTTTTGAAAATATTGAATTTAACTAATGGTGCCAGAATAAGAATTTAATTGGTACGTACACAAAAGTTTGGGGGGGTTTAAGGGAACAAAACCCCATAAAATTTTTAGGGGGTGCACAAATTTCACTATAATTTTTCTTTAAAATGTTCCTGGCATAAGAATGCTACTTGTCTATTTTTAATAAAAAATCTCTAATAGTTTTCGATATATTCGAGAAAATCGATTTTCATTTTGTAACTTCAAAGGGCTATAACTTTTTATATGTGCATATTTGTACAAAGGTAAGTTAGGTTCATTCGAACTATTTTTGGTCCCAAAATATGTACTTTAATTTATGACCTGTATTTTTGTTACACCCTGTATATATATACTAAGGATTTCCACAATTTTCACTGTATTCCTTCACTCAACCGTTCTCTCCAGCTCTTTCTGTCTTGCCAGTCCCCTTCCTGTAGATTTCTTCTCTCCATTACTTCGTTTACTTCATCTCTGAAGGATCTTCGGGGTCTGCCTCTCTTCCTTTTTCCTATCGGGCTCCATTCTGTTATTCGGTTTATCCACCGATTTTGGTCTGCTCTTCTGACATGTCCGTACCAGGTTAATCTCTTCTGTTCGATGTAGTCTATTATGTCTGAGTTCACTCCCATTCTTCTCTTAATCTCTGTTATTTATTCTATCTCTCCTTGTTACTCTGCAGCTTCTCCTTAGGAATACCATCTCTGTCGCTCTTATTTTATTTTTGGTTTTCTTATTTATTGTCCAATTTTCACACCCATAAGTGAGGATACTTCTTGTCATGGCATTATATATTCTTCTTTTTGTTTTTATGCTGATGTTCTTATCCTACAGTATCGGGTTCAATTTTCGTATGCAGTCTCTTGTTTGTCCTAGTCTATTTTTTATATCTTCCTCAGTTGTTCCTTTGTTTGATATTATAAAACCTAAATACTTGTACTTATCTGTTCCTCTGATTTGTTTACCTTCGTCTATTTCCAGTTATTTTATTTCTGTATTCTCCGTTGTTAGGTATTCAGTTTTCTTTAGGTTTATTTCCATCCCATTCTTTGTATATTCCTGTTCCAGTTTCCTCATCATAAAACTGAGGTATAAACTGAGGTTTAAGTATCTATCGACCGATATTGAATATTGTAAGAAAATTTACAATTTCTGATGGCGAAGCCTTATTGTTGAGGAAACAATATTTAGTATCTTATATTGCGCTGAATGGCTTCACTAGAGGAGGTTAATGTTTTAGATAACTATATATAGGGAGAAAACTATTTTCTAGGAAAAGAATACAATAAAATTATTGAAGAAAAAGTCGTTTATCAAGGGATATTATTGAAAAAAAAAGTCGTTTATCAATATAGTCTCCCGTTTTATACCGCTAACCCGTCTTTGTAATTATACCAGGATATCCTGCTATATCTAAGGTCTACATTATATAAGGAAGGTAACAGTGCTATGCTTCAACCGCCTATTATTACTCCTGGTTTGACCCAAGGTACTCATTTTATTCAGGCTGAGACGAACTGGGACCTATAGACATTTTTAAAAATGTCTAGCTTTTCTCGCCGGCGTTGGAATTCGAACCCCTGCCTACCTGCATGGAAGTCAGACATCCACCGGATCCACCGCCTGAGATATTGCAGCCCTTTATCATGGGATGCTTAGCAAAAATTAAGTGCTTAAAAACATTGGAAGAAAATTCAAACAAACATAACTTTGAAAACCCTCATCTCATTAGCCTCATTTTAAAAAAATATATGAGTATTAATAATGGGTGTTGCCGCCTCAGGACCTTAGGACTTCTTGGAGCCGGTTCGGCAATCCATTCATGATATCCTGGATATCCAATTGAGGGATAATGTGGCAATCCTCTACCGCAGCCGTCTTGAGCTCT
The DNA here is from genome assembly GCF_917563875.1 of Diabrotica virgifera virgifera. Lineage (NCBI taxonomy): Eukaryota > Metazoa > Arthropoda > Insecta > Coleoptera > Chrysomelidae > Diabrotica > Diabrotica virgifera. Next base: position 170,338,164 of record NC_065444.1, read on the forward strand.
CCGAAGGATGTATGTAGGGGCCATAGATGAGGGGGTGGGGTAGATAGGGAACTCTATAGGCCAAACTGGTCCCGTATTCCAACGCCGTCGATATTTTTAGAAGCCAACTAAGCTTTTTAAGTTGGAAGATTTCTGTAACGATTTGGAAGATCTCTGTAACGTTTTGGAAGATATCTGTACCGTTTTGGAAGCTTCGCTAGGCATACCAAATTCTATAATGTGTGTTATTAATTTTTAGTTTTTGCAATAAAAATATTTTTATTACAGAAACCATAAAAATAAAAATAATTATTGCAAAAACAAAAAATTAATAACATGCACAAACATATAGAATTTAGCATGAGCAGTGATTTTTAAAAAATGATAAGTAGGTACAATGGTAGGTAGTATGGACAATGTAAGAACAATAATGAAACCAACAAATGACAGTAATAATTATTATTTATATTATAAATCTTGACATGAATTCATTGTTTTCATAACATAATGTAAAATAATTGTCTTTCTACCTTAGGAATTATTCACATTACCTGGAAACAACTAGGTACAGTTGAGGGAAGAAAAATAATTTATACACTGAAAAAATGTCTATTAATAACTAAAATATGAAACATTCACTTCACTAATCACTTGGGTACACGGGATAAAAACTTAATACACAAATATAAAATTAATATAAAACGCATACACAACACAACAATTGAGGAGCTTGGTATCAAAGACCGACAACTCCATTTTTCTCAAAATTGAGTTAAAGGTACAGTCTTATAGGATTTTTTCCGAGGAATTCAAATCTGAATTGCTTTAGTTTCAAAAGCGGCTAGAAAATGCAAAAAATTGCATTTTAAAACGAGCATCAGTTTCAGAAACGGACAGCTCCAACTTGATTTTGTAGCAGAATCGGACTACTCCGTTACAGCCAATCGAATGCTAGTATTTCCGTCACGTTGTCATGCGCACTAGAATAAACCTACTGAGAGTGGCCATTGCGTTTTAAGTTTGCAACAGTTTACGACGTTATTTTAACCGTTTTTGTGTGTTTTTTTTAATATTTTCGCGTTATTTTTCCGAAAAATGCAAGTGAACATAGTTGAAGCACCTAAAAATTAAGCCAGGAAGAGATTATTTGACAAAAATGGTCAATATTGGGTTCAAAAACGGACAGCTCCAGAGCTTGGTTGCAAAATCGGATAAATCCATTTTCTTTATTGATTTTAGGGAAGAAACCATAAATATATTTACATTTTCGTTATTCAGAAGTACTCAGAGACGCTAGAGGTATATTCATAAGAAAAATCACAATTGGATGTCGAGAATATAAGGCGCTACAGTTTTTCAGCTTTCCTGAAAAAAGTACAAAATGGAGTAGTCCGTCTTTGATGCTCAGCTCCTCAATTACAAAATGACGCACTCAATCACAATACATAACAGGACTGTGCACTCAATTCAATACAAGACAACGTTGCCATATTTTATTTAGGAAATATATTGCATGTTTGGCTAAAATCTACTAAATCAAGAACTAAAACTTATATAAAATCTACTAAATTAAGAATAAAAACAGCAGCTAACTTAACTAGAAATAAATATAACGTGACAGTAAAAAAACCAAACTTTTTTTACATTTTAACAGGGAAAAAAATGACCTAGGTACTTAATAAATTTTTATCAGTTTTATATTTAATATTTTTATATAATATTTTGTCATCCATTGATTTTAACATATGCATGTCTGGATCAAATTTGGTACAATTCCCAACCTCATTCATACCTTCTTTGACAAATAATCATGAAAATACATTTTTCTACAACCGTGTTAAAAATGTAATTTTTAGCACTCCATACGAGCGTTAAAAATGCTACTTCAAGGCACTAGTGCTTTAAAATTTTTAAGGCACTGCAGTTCGTATTGACCGTATAGGCAATTTGATGTAATGTCAATAAAATATAAAAATGGAATGTCAGTCAAGTTCAAGTAAAAGTTTTTGTTGATATTGTCCTGTAATTTCGTTTGTAGAAAAAATATTGTATGATATGCGTGTTAAAAAGTACATTTTTAAGGCACTCATGTGAATTGCAGAACTCGCTTCGCTCATTCTGCAAACTTTCACATGCGTGCCTTAAACGTGTACTTTTAACACTTATATCATAAATAACTATTTATTCAAAAGTTTATTGCGATCATCAGTTGTTATACGGTTAAAAACGGAAAAAAATCTTTCTCATTGTAACGTTAATAGAAACGGGTAAACACATTATTTTTGCAAAGTTACATTTTACATACATATTTTAGTTTTCCGTCGTTAGCTTAATTTTAATAGCCTCACCGAATGTCAAAACACTTCGTTATATAAATATTACCCGAAACACTACTGCACTGCTGCTTGAAACAAGTAAGTTTGGTATATATACTCCAGTTAAACTCCAGTTTCATTTCTCTAATCTCTGTATTCATACCTACGTCCTGAATCTTATTTTCGGTAATGACATTAGGAAATTGTAACAAAATGTCAAATGTAAATACTATTAAAAAGAGTTAATTTCATTTTAGTCACAGAAGATAGCACAGAAGATGTTGATATACAGTGATGAGCGCGCTAATAACCGGCAAAATAGCTCAAAAGATGGAAAACATAATACATTGCGAAACAAAAAGAGATGAAACTAGTGGAGGTGGAAATTATCGTTATAAACGTCTAAAATACCATTACATTACATAGTTCCCCACCTTTAGACGTATCAGAGGTATGACAACTGGCACTGTGACAGTAGAATTTTATAAAATACTCCTGTCACAGCATAGAGTTATATATTAGCATAGAGAGAGTGTCATTCAGAGCGAAGTGACGACACCATCTTTTATATTTGGATTAGTGCTGTTTTACTCTTACGCATAGTAAAGCTGCTACAGTTGTCCTCCCCTTCCGTGCCTATACTCACACTGAATGTCATCACAGATTCTCGATACAATGTGTTAGAAAGAGATGCCGCAAACTAGTCCATGAGATCTTGTCGTCAGGAAGCGCGGAAAGTAGGCTCACTCTATGTTAATATATATACCTATATATTAACCTGTTTGTTAACAGTGTAATGTTTAATAATTAAAAGTGCTTATTGAAAATGGCAAACAGCCGAAACGTCTAAGCAAAATCAAGTGTTTTATTTATACCTATATGTGTCACAGACGTCTACAGGTGGAAAACTCATAGAGATATATATTAACATAGAGGGAGCCTACCTTCCGCGCTTCCTGACGACAAGATCTCATGGACTGGTTTGCTGCATCTCTTTCTAACACATTGTATCGAAAATCTATGATTACATTCAGTGTGAATATAGGCGCGGAAGAGGAGGACAACTCTAGCAGCTTTACTATGCGTAAGAGTGAAACAGCACTAATCCAAATAAAAAAGATGGTGTCGTCACTTCGCTCTGAATGACACTCTCTCTATGCTAATATATAACTCTATGGGAAAACTATGTAATGTAATGTTAATAGGGCTTTTCATTGACAGTCATTTGTTTCGAGCTTCTGTCATGTGTCACATAATATTAATATATCTACGTCGTACGTTATTGGTATTACCAATGATACAAACCGAAGACGTATGACGTAGATATATTAATATTATGTGACACATGACAGAAGCTCGAAACAAATGACAATCGATGAAAAGCCCTATTAATACGTTTATAACGATAATTTCCACCTCCACTAGTTTCATCTCTTTTTGTTTCGCAATGTATTATGTTTTCCATCTTTTGAGCTTTTTTGCCGGTTATTAGCGTGCTCATCACTGTATACCAAAAACCTGCTAAAAAATATTGCCTACTAGAATTAAAAAAAAATATATCAAACATCTATCCAAAAAGTAGAAATCTGCTGAATGTGGCAACGCTGTTACAAAATAAACACAACTGTTCAACTCGAAATTCTTTTCAATTAGCCTTGTACCACAATATATTAGCGATCCACATTATGTTTCGCCATCTCTAATTCCGGAAGCTCACTATATATATGAAACCAATATTTTCCATTGAGTTCGCAGGGCATGGTAGGGGCTGAACTACGGTACGGGACGCATCTAAACATTCCGTATATGTATTTGGAACCTAGGAGTTTTCTATTGGTTCGTTGCAGCACGCGGTCATATTTTAACCAATAGGCGGCGAGGTCCCAAACGCATATACGGAATGTTATTCGGTTCCAAATTAATATACGGAATGTTAAATATTCGTACACCGAAAAAGATAAGTTTTTATTAGAGTCTGTTAAAAGGAGATTAATTTTAAAATACTTGTTACTGTATTATTAAATAAAAATAAAACAATTAGAGTATTTGGAATGTTATTTGGTGCGAAATTCATATACGGTATGTTAAATATTCGTAGAACAAAAATACGATTTTTATTAAAGCCAGTTAAAATAAGACTGGTTTTTAATAGTATATTAAAATATATTTTATTTATATACATTTTATTATACATTTTATTATACATTTTATTATACATTTTATTATGCATTTTTAATAGTATATTTAATGATGGTCATTATGAATCGAGTATAAGGGATACATAATGATAATTAAATGCAAGTTGTATACACGATTTTTTCTATGATCATTGACAAAAAAAATTTATTCAACGTTATTAATTTTGTAACGCAAACAAATTAAGTAGTTTGTCAGTCTGACAGTTTGTTTACATATTGAAAACTATCAAAGCGTATATATTTGACTCACCATTGGTTACTGCGCGTGTGCCACCTTTATCGCAAATGTCATATCGCGATTCTATTGGTTAAAAATCTGTATCATATTGAAAATCTGTATCATAATGAAGTTCATTATGATACAGGTAGTGACATCATAATTGATATATTATTCGCGGTGTGCAAGTACTTGGAAGGGAAACGAGAAACGACCGTGCGCGAGTCGCGTAGGAATATTGCAACTATCTTAAATAATTCATATTGTCAATTGAAATTGTCAAATTGACGTAGGTATATTTCATACCTTCTGTCATTGAAGCAGAAAAATTATATATTGCTCCACAATATTGATATGATATGCAATTATTATATAAAGGTAAATTTAATTAATTGTATTTTGCTTGCAGTACTGCATTTTAATAACTAATTTTATTTACGACATACAATTGTTTACGTTTGCACAATATAACCTGCATCTTATTTTTTCTTCTTATTATTTTTTTGGACTATGGCCTTGACAATTATCCAACAACCAGGACTAATATAATTGGCCAATATAATTAAAAGTGCGAATAAAAGTACAGAGCGTAGAAATAGAGGTCGCTTTGCCGAACTTGCACGGTCCCAATACTATGAGAATAGAAAAATGATTGTTAATGTATTATTAAAGATCCATAAGGAAAAAGGTTTTCCTGTAGTTGGCTGTATACCATATAATACAAAAAACGAATAAAGTCCTTTATAAAAGGTCTATATTTAAAATCCCTAAAAAGGGCTACATCACAGAACTAGTTTTCGATTGGTTGACTAATCATCATCAGTGCTTTCCTAAAATGAATATAACCTTATAAAATGGTGCAAAGGTTTTAAAATTTTGACTACGGTTAAAAAAAGTTGTACGTTATACTCACGTGATCTTACATGCTAACCACCAAAATATTTGTTATTATGTAATATATGTAAATAAAATTTGTAATATTATATTTTGGTGGTTAGCATGGTAAGGACACGTGAGTAGGTATAACCTACGACTAAACGTAGTCAAAATTTTAAAACCTTTGCATCATTTTATCAGGTTATATTCATTTTAGGAAAGCACTGATGATGATTGGTCAATCAATCTAAAACTAGTTCTGTGATGTAGCCCTTTTTAGGGATTTTAAATATAGACTTTTTATAAAGGACTTTATTCGTTTTTTTGTATTATATGATATACAGCCAACTACAGGAAAACTTTTTCCTTGTATATCTTTAATAATACATTAACAATAATTTTTCTATTCTCATACTATAATATATCAATTATGATGTCACTACCTGTATCATAATGAACTTCATTATGATACATATTTTCATTAGGATACAGATTTTTAACCAATAGAATCGCGATATGACATTCGCGATAAAGATGGCACACGCGCAGTAACCAATGGCGAATCAAATACATACTCTTTGACAGTTCTTAATATGTAAACAAACTGTCAGACTGACAAACTACTTAATTTGTTTGCGTTACAAAATTAATAAATTTGAATATATTTTTTTGTGAATGATCATAGAAAAAATCGTGTAAACAACTTGCATTTAATTATCATTATGAAGCTCGTACTCTATACGAAACTCGCCGCTAGGTGGCTCGTTTCGTATCCCTTATACTCACTTCATAATGACCATCATTGAATGCTCGTTACATAATATACTATTAAAAGCCAGCCTCATTTTAATTGGCTTTAATAAAAATCGTCTTTTTGTTCTACGAATATTTTTTAACATACCGTATATGAATTTCGCACCAAATAACATTCCAAATACTATAATTTTTTTATTTTTATTTAATAATACAGTAACAAGTATTTTAAAATTAATCTCCTTTTAACAGACTCTAATAAAAACTTATCTTTTTCGGTGTAGAAATATTTAACATTCCGTATATGAATTTGGAACCGAATAACATTCCGTATATGCGTTTGGGATCTCGCCGCCTATTGGTTAAAATATGACCGCGTGCTGCAACGAACCAATAGAAAAGTCCTAGGTTAGTGTAGGAAACAAAGGTTGAACCTTGCAAAATGGACACAAGTCCGGTTTTATTTTTTTTCTGGTATATCAAGGGGTGCTTATTATAAGACTAACTTTTTCTGAAAAAATTTCGCCCCGGAACCTCCCTTTTCACCCCTTTAAAGGGGGTAATTTGTGGTTATTGCGGAACGTAGCCCTTCCTGTAACTTTTACAAAAAATTTATTTTATAGAAATATGAAGAGGACTATATTTTCTACGATCTATTTCCGACACCATCTCTCTATCATCAACCGTTTAGCGGGGGTGGCGCCCTAAAGTTGACAAATTTTTAAAAAAGATGTTTTTAAAAAAAATTTATTTTTCCCTAACTGTAACAGAAATTAAGAAAAAATCTTGCGGCAATTATTCACAAATAATTGACTGATTTTTTGGTATAGGTTTCACTTAAGGGTAATTGCCCTTTTTTTAATTACAGGGTGTTACATTTTAAAAAACCTCTTTTTATACCATCTGAACCGTTTATGCTAGAGTAAAAAGACTTTCAGCGATTACCCATGTACTGGTGCTATTTACAAATTTGTATAATGCACCCCCATTTTTTCCCCGGAACCACCCCAAAAAAAAGAAGAATTAATAAATAAATTGATTTTCTTGGAATCCTTCACACACAATGCCCTTTATTAATATGCTTCATATATCATTTTGTGCACGTTATTATTACCCATGCATGGACACTAAAAGCAATTTCCTAGTGCAACCCCTGTAGCAAAAAAAAAATAAATAAAATGGGGGGGTTGAAATTTTTTTTTTGTTTTTTGCTTTTTGATCTATATGGGCATATGCTTCATCAATAGTGCTTTTCAAAAATATATATGGTTATTGCAACATCTCTGCGAAAACCACCCCTATCCTTGAAAATATACTGCAGAAACTACCCCTATCCCTTGGCGAGCATGTTTTTACGATTTTCTCATTACCTATGTATTCTTTTTAAACAAAACTTATACAAGGTTAAAGACCACTATTTACTCTAAAAATTATGTCCTATTCATTTTTTCGTATAAGCAACCGTTACGGCACAGTGGCGCCGTAAACCTCATATATGCTTTGGCGGGCTACAGTTTTTGTTTTTTTTTTCGTCATCTGTTCGTTTTATTGATAAAGTACTTATGCAAAATAAAACAACACAGTGTAACCTACAAATTATGACTTATGCACATTTTACATTCTTTGCTCCCCAAAGCCACAGTGGTGGCCCAAATAAATTTTTGCATATTTTCGCCACCTACATGCATTTTATTGCATTAATGCTACCTTAACAGCACAAAATTTACCCTTAGGTGGTCGTTACGCAGTTTCGGATCCAGGGAGGGGTGATGGGGGTGATCACCTCCCCCCACTCAAACCAAGTGATATTATATTCAAAGATTATAAAAATATTCATTTATTTTTATAGAAATTTAACCAATTGGCACCCCCCTCTTAATTATGCTGGATCCGCCACTGTCGATTAAGCATAAAAAGTCATTCTTATAAAAATAATATTAATATAATATAAGTATTTCTATAAAAATAAATGAATATTTTTATAATCTTCAAATATAATATCACTTGGTTTGAGAGGAGTGGGGGTGATCGCCCCCATCACCCCTCCCTGGATCCGCCACTGCTTAGCGACCACTTAGGGGTGAATATTGTGCTATTAAGGTAGCATTAACGCAATAAAATGCGTGTAGGTAGCGAAAATATGAAAAAATTTATTTTGGGCCACCACTGTAGCTTTGGGGAGCAAAGAATGTAAAATGTGCATATGTCATGATTTGTAGGTTACACTGTGTTGTTTTATTTTACATAAGTACTTTATCAATAAAACAAACAGATGACGAAAAAATAAACAAAAACTGGAGCCCGTCAAAGCATATATGAGGTTTACGGCGCCACTGTGCCGTAACGGTTGCTTAAACGAAAAAAATGAATAGGACCTAATTTTTAGAGTAAATAGTGGTCTTTAACCTTGTATAAGTTTTGTTTAATAAAAATGAATAGGTAATGAGAAAATCGTAAAAACATGCTGGATAAGGTATAGGGGTAGTTTCTGCAGTATATTTTCAAGGATAGGGGTGGTTTGCGCAGGGATGTTGCAATAACCATATATATTTTTGAAAAGCACTATTGATGAAGCATATGCCCATATGGATCAAAAAGCAAAAAACAAAAAAAAATTTTCAACCCCCCATTTTATTTATTGTTTTTGGCTACAGGGGTTGCACTAGGAAATCGCTTTTAGTGTCCATGCATGGGTAATAATAACTTGCACAAAATGATATATGAAGCATATTAATGAAGGGCATTGTGTGTGAAGGATTCCAAGAAAATCACTTTATTTATTAATTCTTCTTTTTTTTTTGGGTGTTTCCGGGGAAAAAATTGGGGTGCATTATACAAATTTGTAAATAACACCAGTACATGGGTAATCGCTGAAAGTCTTTTTACTCTAGCATAAACGGTTCAGATGGTATAAAAAGGGGTTTTTTAAAATGTAACACCCTGTAATTAAAAAAAGGGCAATTACCCTTAAGTGAAACCTATACCAAAAAATCAATAATCTATTTGTGAATAATTTCCGCAGCATTCCTTTTTAATTTCCGTTACAGTTAGGGAAAAATATATATTTTTTAAAAACATCTTTTTTAAAAACTTGTCAACTTTGGGGCGCCACCCTTGCTAAACGGTGGATGATAGAGAGATGCTGTCGGAAATAGATCGTAGAAAATATAGTCCTCTTCATATTTCTATAGAAGAAATTGTTAATAAAAGGTACAGGAAGGGCTACGTTCTGCAAAAACCATAAATTACCCCCTTTAAAGGGGTGAAAAGGGGGGTTCCGGGGCGAAATTCTTTCAGAAAAAGTTAGTCTTATAATAAGCACCCCTTGATATGCCAGAAAAAAAATAAAACCGGACTTGTGTCCATTTTGCAAGGTTCAACCTCTGTTTCCTACACTAGGTTCCAAATACATATACGGAATGTTTAGATGCGTACGGGACACTATTAGACGATTTCGTGAGACACGTTCATATACCCGCAGGTCAGATTCAGGCCGACAGCGATACAATACAATTCGAGATGACCGCTTCATTGTCCTCCTGAAGCTCGAACACGTCTTTATGAGGTGAGAAATGTTAGTGTGAGTGAAGGTACCATTAGAAGAAGACTGACAGAGAGAAATTTGAGGGTTTTTCGTCCAGCTCGCTCTCCACAGCTGCGCCCACAACACCGTAGAGCTAGACTTGATTTTGTGCGATAAGCTGACTGGACTGTTGGTATATTCTTGTATTCTTGTAATGTTGGTATATTCTTGTATTTGTGTTGATTCATCTCTGTTGTTTCCATTATTTGTTTTGTATACAAGTGTTTGAGGCAAGTCCTCTGCGGAATAGCACAGATGTTTTTAATTGGTATGGGAAGTAGCACAACTTTGGCTTCAATTCTTTTAACTTGGAGTTTATTGTATTATTGATTTCCGAGTCAAACTTGAGCTGTATACAATGCGTACAATGCAATGAATGCCTTTTAGCTTGCGTTAAATTATGCTGAGCTTCTGCCTTTAATTGTGAAAACTTAACGTTGTTTTGAGTGTTTTAATAGATTGGTTAATAACATTTGTAATTTGGTATCTGGATATGTTATTATTGATCCAATAAGCATCCCAGTGTACATTGCCGGTACCAAACCCCGTTGAGAAAGAGAAAGGTTGGGGGTGCCTGGAAAACAAAATTATAAGCTAAAAAGCTTGGGCTAATTGCTTTATTGTGCATCTTACATTTATTCATGATACCCATTCCAGAACGCTGATAGATACCCTGTAGGTCTAGTGGATGGGTAGGTACCATATATTGGACATGTCTGGCCAATACATTTTTTGCTACGTGCTTGACAATATATACTTTCCCTGTGAGAGAGTTATGTTGTGATGTTAGTTTTTAGTAATATATTTAAAATATTGTTATTAAGTTATTGTCTAGTGGCACAATAGAGAAATCATAATATGTATGAACGTGGCTTAAAATGCCCCAAAAGATGGTATGAAAGATGGACATGACGCGCAAGAAATGGGATGACAAAAGAGAACAAGGATCATATTCGTCGATCTATATGGATCTGATTCTATTGTGTTTCCAAATGTTCATAAATACATAAAATATTTTGATGAAAAGTTTCTGAAATGTAACACAATATATACAGGGTGATTCAGTGAAACGGTATGATTTGGCAACGCTGCTGACGATAAAATAGAGGAGCCGCGGGCTTGCGACGTAAACGTTAGGTCTATTCGCGAAGCACATCCTAAACTTACCCAGAGGGAGAATGCCTGCACAATTGCACATTAGTTGTTCAGAGGGAAAAATTCGACCTTATTGAACGCTCCGCGTTCAGAATGTGCTCCGCGAATAGACCTTCTTATAAATCTAGAGAGTGGGAAGTTTAGTTATAGCAAAGAATACCCCAGACAACTGGTTGGTTGGGGTATTCTTTGGTTATAGAGACGTGGTCGGGTGAACAATACGCATTTACTTTGAAAGCTTATTACAAAAATGGTGAAAGTTTTGTGTGTCCACAACGAGCGTTTCGTTTACTGAAAATTACTTGGTTCGGTGATTCTTAAATCATTTAATAAATTTGAATGAGTTTACTTATTTCCTTTTTTTTAATTATTCCTTCATTCACCTGCGTTTATTTTCCTTCGTTCTTGTTATAGATACAACTAATACAATCGCCACACAACTCGCTGTCTTTTTCTACATGTTTGATAGCACCAGTTTCAGTCGGGAACTAATTTATTGTGCCGTAATATTGCATCGTGTGGATCGATCTACTAATAGTCATTAAAGTACAATTACCAGGGAACGGCAGTTCTCGCCAGTGGCGCACAACCCCCTACACGCGACACTATATAAACACGAAATTTTCGATTTTCTAAATCTGACTGAAATGAAAATTGGGTTAACTCCCATCTTAAAGTTCAGAAAAAACTCACCCATTCATATGTCAACCCCATTTTGGTCCAAGGCTGTGGATTTTACGGCCCTTCCTATTTATGGTCTGTTTTTCGTTCTCGTCCCCAAAATTCCCAAAAATTTCGAAAATTTAAGTTCGACCTTTGCGGTTTCTGATAGTACTGATCATTACCTTTCCAACGCATGTCTAATTTTAAAAATCGGTTATACCATTCAAAAGTTACCGAGCTCAGAATTATGACTCAATTTTTATTTAAAAAGGGGAAAATGTTTGTGAATATGTAATATGTATGTATGTGTGTGGAAAAGTTACACTGATTTGAATTTTTTTCTGTGTTTGAAGAGGGGGTGAGGGCCGATTCAGAACCGGTGTAATTTGTGACTTTTGACCACCCATAAGCCAGCTATAGAACTTGGTAGGTACAAAACGGCATATTTTTTGGGGGTATATATCTTCGGTTTAACAAAAGACAGGAGAACTGGAGATACACCAAATCAATAGTGTTGAGTTAAGCTTTCAAATGATGTCTAAACCGTCAGGATCAGACATACACACGGCTTAGTATAGCCGAAAAACTGAAAAACTAAACTTTGAAAATTTGGGTTTTTCGACAATTACTCAAAATTTCAACCTACGAATTGCGCCAATAACTAAGCGTTTGTACAAGGACTCTAGACGAATCTAACGGTGTATACCTCATATCCGGGAAAATTCGAATTTTTAAGTTATAGGCTTCATAAATATGATCAAATCTATGTCCTATGGGAAAAAACGGTTTTACAAGCTCAATAATTCCTATAATAGCTTTAGTTATCATACTTGGCCCTAGTTGCATCAGATACTACTTGTCAATACGTTTTAAACGTATGTTTAGTCATCAAAATCGGTTAAGCCGTTTAGAAGTTATTAAGCTACAAAAGAATAATCCACTTAACGATTATTCCCTAAATGGTTTATGTAGTTGTAGTGGTTACGACGCTAAATTTGATCTGGCAACGTGCAATTCTAGTTCATTTACCGGCCATCCCAATATTTTTTTCAATCTATTTTGAATAGAAAAAAATCTAGTGTAGATACATTCGATTGACACTAGATCATTTGGCAGATAATGCGACAAAGGCGACCATTTATAAAGCTTAACGTGTAATCGAGAAACACTGCATTCAACTTCATACATTTAATTTATAAATAACTTTAAAAAACTTTTGATACCAGAATAAAAAACCGCTAAACGCCGTAAAAATGAGTGGCGCATACAATATTCCAGCTACAAAAGATCTGATATGAATATTACGTGGCGCGAAAATGTATTTTCATTTTGATGCAAAACAAAATTCTAGTTTTATTTTAAAAGATTTTTCCATAATATTTGCTAAATTTGAAGTAAACGCGCCACAAAAGAGTTTCAAAATTCAAACTGTATCAAAGTTACTCTTTTGTGGCGCGTTTTACTTCAAAGGACCCCGCACAAACCTTATGGAAACTAGGTCCCAGTGGATTTCGTTTATACTTTGGGAAAATACTCTTTGAAGCATCCTGATAAAAAGTTCTCATGGGCACAACTCATTCGTATGAAGGATTTTCAAGATATAGAGGCCCAAACTCGGAAAATTATAAGATTTACGGGGTATTCAAATTCCGTGAGTTACTGGTTATTTGGCAACATGTAGAAGTTTCGATCAAGGAAAAGTACTAGTAGTCTAGGATTTTTTCCTGGCTATCCAATGACGACCTTTACTTTGACCTTGACCTTCAACGGACGTCATCTTCCAGAGTTTCGAGGGTTTCAGGCATTAAATTGATATAAACAGATTACTCATGGGTTTTTGGGATCGCAAAACACGAATATGCCATCAGAATTGCCCTCCGGACGGCGTGGTGGCCAGGGCCACTGCAAGGGACGTCATCTTCTAGAGTTTCGATGGTTTTCGGCATTTAATTGATGCAAATGAATTACTGGAGGGTTTTTTGAGGTCGGTAAACACGAATATGCCACCAGAACCGACTCCCGGAGCACCTGGTTTCCAAGGTCAATGAAAGGGGCTCCTGGAGTTTCGAGGGTCTTTGGTACAACATTGATGCAAACGGATTACTCATAAGTTTTTGGAGTTGCTGAACACGAATACCCCATCAGAACACACATCGGAGAACACAAATGCTTTGGAGATTCGAGAGCTTTCGGTACTAAATTAATGGAAACTGATTACTCACAGGTTTTTGGGGCTGCTGAACGTGAATTCGATATCATATCCAATCCACGAAGCACCTGATGCCTAAGGTAGGTCTTCTTCTGAAGTTTCGACAGGTTTCGGCATTAAATTGATGCAGATGGGTATTACTCATTAATTTTTGGGGCTGCTAAACACAAAAACGCCATCAGAACAGACACCGGGGTACCTGGTGCCTAATTGATGCAAGCGGATTACTCTTGTGTTTTTGGGGTTGCTGAATACGAATATGACTTAAATAAAAGACTCTGGAGTATCTAGTGGCCACGATGAATACCACTATCAAAATAGAATGTAGTAAATCGATATTAAAATAAATGAAGGAAAACATTGTCAGATATAAATTGAGTTTATATTTTTTATAAGAGTAACCCATTTGATTCCTCTGAAACTGCAGAAGATAATCTGTCTTAGGCACCAGGTGCTCCTGTATCTGTACTGATCACGTATTCGTGTTCAGCAACCCCAAAAACCTATAACTAATCCGTTTGCATTAATGTAGTACCAAAGACCCTCGAAACTCCAGGAGCCCCTTTCATTGACCTTGGAAATCAGGTGCTCCGGGAGTAGGTTCTGATGACATATTCGTGTATAGCGACCTCAAAAAACCCTCCAGTAATTCATTTGCATCAATTATAAATGCCGAAAACCGTCGAAACTCTAGAAGATGACGTCTCTTGCAGAGACCCTGGTCACCACGTCATCCGGAGGGCAATTCTGATGGCATATTCGTATTTAGCGATCCCAAAAACCCATGAGTAATCTGTTTATATCAATTGAATGCCGAAAACCCTCGAAACTCTAGAAGATGACGTCCGTTCCCACATAACAATTTCATGTTCTTAGTATATTCATAGAACATACTTTTCAGAAAAAGTATATGCTGAGAATATGCGTAATTACCATTGGGAATGTGCAGAGCAGATGCTGAGTATATACTACATTACAGTACTTAAACGTTCTATGTATATACTTAGAATGTACTACCGCACTTCTTTTCAGTATATACCAAGAATATCCGTTTTAGAACATTCTAAGGAGGTGCTGTAAACCTTCTATTTATATACATGTACTTATATACACATCTTTTTAGTATATAGGAAGAATGTACTTTTTAGTATATGGGAAGAATATTCCAAGGAAGTGCTATATATTGCTCAGAAGTATGTTTTCAGCATCACCGAATCTCCATCCTAGGTTCTACTTTCTACTAAATTTACATATTACATATGGGAATGCAGTTTGTACATTCTACAATATTACTTAAAAAGTAAATATGAAATATATAAATTTTAGTTAGTTACCTATATAAATATTATATAGGTAAGTAGGTATATATATATTTAGTTTATTTGCATATAAAAATAAAAATGCTGAATATATAAATACCTATAATACCCAAATATATATTATGTAAAATATGTATGTAAATAACTAAAATTTATATTTTGTTTATATGTACCTATACTTACTATTTAAGTAATATTGAAGTACCAAAATGAATTTTTTATTTGTAAGTTGACCGAAAACAAAAAAAAAAGGTTAATTATGCATGTTCCTATTCCTTGTAGAAATACTCGGTCTTCCTCATAACACAGCACAGACCAAAATACACATCCCACAGTCCCGAGTCCCGCATAGACAGTGATAGATGATAGTGTTGACTGTAGATCATGGGCTGCGAACTCAATGGAAAAAATTGGTTCCATATATATAGTGAGCTTCCGGAATTAGAGATGGCGACACATAATGTAGATCGCTAATATATGTGGTACAAGGCTAATTGAAAAGAAGAAGAATATTTGACAATTGAATTTTGAGTTGGACAGTGGTGTTTATTTTGTAACAGCGTTGCCACATTCAGCAGATTTCTACTTTTTGGATAGATTTTTGATATATTTTTTTTTAATTCTAGTAAGCAATATTTTTTAGTAGGTTTTTGGTATACAGTGATGAGCACGCTAATAACCGGCAAAAAAGCTCAAAAGATGGAAAACATAATACATTGCGAAACAAAAAGAGATGAAACTAGTGGAGGTGGAAATTATCGTTATAAACGTATTAATTAACATTACATTACATAGTTTTCCACCTGTAGACGTCTGTGACAGGAGTATTTTATAAAATTCTACTCTCACAGTGACAGTTGTCATACCTCTGATACGTCTAAAGGTGAGAAACTATGTAATGTAATGGTATTTTAGACGTTTATAAAGGCCGCGTCTCACCATCAAATAATTTGATCAAACAGTTTGAGCAAACCTGACGTACTTGAAGAAGTACGTCAAAGTGACGTCACAATTGCAGTTTTTTTGAAATTCTAAAAATCTGTGCTCTCACTATCAGTCTAGTTTGATCAAATTTTTTGTATTGAGTTGTCTAACTTGTTTGTACTTTATTTAAAATTAAAATTTTTCATTATTATCCACAATGAACACTCAGGATGTGACGTCACTAACTGTCACTTTCAGTTTGCTCAAACCAGTTTGATCAAATTATTTGATCGTGGGACGCGGCCTTAACGATAATTTCCACCTCCACTAGTTTCATCTCTTTTTGTTTCGCAATGTATTATGTTTTCCATCTTTTGAGCTATTTTGCCGGTTATTAGCGCGCTCATCACTGTATATCAACATTTTCTGTGCTATATGCATTATGACTAAAATGAAATTAACTCTTTAATAGTATTTACATTTTTCACATCTTGTTACAATTTCCTAATGTCATTACTGAAAATAAGATTCAGGACGTAGGTATGAATACAGAGATTAGAGAAATGAAACTGGAGTCTGATACCAAACTTTCTTGTTTCAAGCAGCAGTGCAGTAGTGTTTCGGATAATATTTATATAACGAAGAGTTTTGACATTCGGTTCGGTGAGGCTATTAAAATTAAGCTAACCACGGAAAACTAAAATATGTATGTAAAATGTAACTTTGCAAAAATAATGTGTTTACCCGTTTCTATTAACGTAAAATGAGAAAGATTTTTTTCCGGTTTTAATCGTATTACAACTGATGATCGCAATAAACTTTTGAATAAATAGTTATTTATGATATAAGTGTTAAAAGTACACGTTTAAAGCACGCATGTGAGTACACAGTTTGCAGAATGAACGAAGCGAGTTCTGCAAATTCACATGAGTGCCTTAAACATGTACTTTTTAACACGCATATCACACAATATTTTTTCTACAAACGTAATTACAGGACAATATCTACAAAAACTTTTACTTGAACTTGACTGACATTCCATTTTTATATTTTTTTGACATTACATCAAATTGCCGTATTGCGGTCAATACGAACTGCAGTGCCTTAAAATTTTTAAAGCACTATATAGTTCCTTGAAGTAACATTTTTAACGCTCGTATGGAGTGCTAAAAATTGCATTTTTAACACGGTTGTAGAAAAAAATGTATTTTCATGATTATTTGTCAAAGAAGGTATGAATGAGGTTGGGAATTGTACCAAATTTGATCCAGACATGCATATGTTAAAATCAATGGATGACAAAATATTATATAAAAATATTAAATATAAAACTGATAAAAATTAATTAAGTACCTAGGTCATTTTGTTTCCCTGTTAAAATATAAAAAAAGTTTGGTTTTTTTACATTCACGTTATACTTATTTATTTCTAGTTAAGTTAGCTGCTGTTTTTATTATAAAAAAACCTAAATTATATTCAAATAAGTTAATAAAGTTTTAATTCTTGATTTAGTAGATTTTAGCCAAGCATGCAATATATTTCCTAAATAAAATACGGCAACGTTGTCTTGTATTGAATTGAGTGCGTCATTTTGTAATTGTTGTGTTGTGTATGCGTTTTATATCAATTTTATACAATATTTGTGTATTAAGTTTTTATCCCGTACCCAAGTGATTAGTGAAGTGAATGTTTCATATTTTAGTTATTAATAGACATTTTTACAGTGTATAAATTATTTTTCTTCCCTCAACTGTGCCTAGTTGTTTCCAGGTAATGTTAATAATTCCTAAGGTAGAAAGACAATTATTTTACATTTATGTTATGAAAACAATGAATTCATGTCAAAATTTATATAAATAATAATTATTACTGTCATTTGTTGGTTTCATTATTGTTCTTACATACATACTTATCATTTTTTAAATATAATCGCTGCTCATGCTAAATTCTATGTTTGTGTATGTTATTAATTTTTTGTTTTTGCAATAATTATTTTTATTTTTATGGTTTCTGTAATAAAAATATTTTTATTGCAAAAACTAAAAATTAATAACATGCACATTATAGAATTTGGTATGAATAGCGAAGCTTCCAAAACGGTACAGATATCTTCCCAAAATGTTACAGAGATCTTCCAAATCGTTACAGAAATCTTCCAACTGTAAAGGCTTAGTTGGCTTCCAAAAATATCGACGGCGTTGGAATATGGGACCAATTTGGCCTATAGAGTTCCCTATCTACCTCACCCCCTAATCTATGCTGTAGATACAAATGCCAAATGCCTAACTGTTTTTCATATTTTGTATTTTGCCTTTGTTCCCAACCCCTTACCCCTTATGCAGGTATGCAGCAGTCGTTTCCTCATTGTTTGTGGGTTTTGGCTCAGCTTTGTCAATTCCATGTAAAAATAAAATTCTAAGAATACTCATGATAAACTTATTAAATCAAAATAGTAAATGCATTTCAATGATGAAAGCGAAACGAGAATTTCTCCTTTTTCGTTAATACAATTAATTTTTAAACAATTTTACCATACAATTAAAAACAATTTTAAATAATGAATTCGGTAGTTCAATAGTACTGCCTACATAAATTTTTAAATTTTATTAATTATTCATAACGAAGTTTATAATCTATAGGCTAACATTATTCTTCTTATCCATACACATATTCCTTTTAAGATATTTTAAAAGTACTTATAAGTATGTGTCAAGTATATACTTTTATGGAATATTCGATAAAGGTATATTCTAAGAATAAACTTTTTTGAATATTCCGAGATACTACTTACACGAATGTACTCAGTATATTCGGTACGAGAATATTCCTTAAAGTATATGCAAAGAACATGAAATTTAGAATGTTTTTTATGGTACATGCTACGCTTGTACTACGCATATACTAAAAAGAATATACTCCGACGAATGTTGGTAGTATATGCTTTGAACATGATGCGAACATCATTGTTATGTGGGTTGAAGGTCAAGGTCAAAGTAAAGGTCGCCATTGGATAGCCAGGAAAAAATCCTAGACTACTAGTACTTTTCCCCAAACTTCTACATGTTTAACTAGTAACTCACGGAATTGGAATACCCCGTAAATCTTATAATTTTCCGAGTTTGGGCCTCTATATCTTGAAAATCCTTCATACGATTGAGTTGTGCCCATGAGAACTTTTTATCAGGATGCTTCAAAGAGTATTTTCACAAAGTATGAACGAAATCCACTGGGACCTATTTTCCATAAGGTTTGTGCGGGGTCCTTTAGCAAATATTATGGAAAATCTTTTAAAATAAAACTAGAATTTTGCATCAAAAACTAGAATTTTGCATCAAAATGAAAGTACATTTTTGCGCCACGTAATATTCATATCAGATCTTTTGTAGCTGTTTCGCGGTTTTTTACTCTTGTATATTATACAATATATTAACGTTAATATGACCGTCTAGGAGCCGCTTAAGTGGGTAAGTAAACAAACATATCGCTATTGGTCTGACAATAATCCGCAGCAATTACACGAAAGACCCCTCCCTATATTCAGAAAGGGTAACTGTGTAGTGTGCAATTTCTTCGTTACCGATCATCGGACCTTATTTATTTGAAGACGAGAATGGGCGCGCAGTAACAGTAAACTCTGATCGCTACGTGCAAATGTTAAATAATTTTTTTCTTCCGGCAATCAATAATTACAGAAATGAACACACAATCCACCAACAGGATGGCGCAACATGTCACACATCACGAGTATCAATGGAATTACTAAGAAAATCGTTCCCTGGTCGCAGTCCCGGATTAAGAATCTTGAGGCCCCTAGGCAACCCAAGCTATGAGGCCCCTTAAGGCCTCCGCCTTTTTTCTCCAAAACCACCTCTGTTAACCCCTCCATCTCCATCCTCCATCTGTAGTTTTAAGTTAAATCCCTTCTCTCTGTAATGATTTACTGACAGCGTTGATGCGTTCTAAAATTGTTGCCCAAAACTCATCCATTACGAATGTTCCTTTTTTGACATTTCTTTCAACAAACACTTAGCCTCTTGAACTGTTTCATCCTTTTGATTAGTGTTTTCAGCAAGGGAATGCACAGCAGATTTAAAGACGTTGTAACCTTTAGACAAAGCTCTTGTTGCGTTAGCCCTTGCACTGCATCTAAGGCTGCTTGTTCTTTTAATGACTAGATCGTGGCAAATGGGATCGCTTAGTGGAGTTTCATTTAAGCTTTTTATCATAACTTTCCAACGGTGGGTAGAGGCTGAAAAAAAATTGTACACGGACTGAACAAACCCAAAATACGATATTGCGCCAACGCTACTTTCAGCAGCACTTTCTCCAACCAAATTAAGCGAGTGTGCGGCAAAAGGAATGTAAATTGCAAGTTTGTTAATCTTATATAAATGAGCCTGGATACCATTATATTTGCCTGACATGTTTGCTGAATGATTTTCCCCTCATATCGTTTATATTAATGTCACAGTCGTTTACGTTTAAAACGATTAAAACAGCAAAAGAAAGATTTTCTCCAGTATGGCTACTTAGGGGAATCAATGTGAGCAAACCGTCATACACTTTACTATCAGCTGGATTTACATATCTTAATAAATAGTCAACTGATCAATGTGAGATAAATCTGGAATGGAATCGACACTTAAGGAGTAGTATTTGGCTTCCTTAATTTCTTTAACAATTGTATTCAAAACGCGTTTTCCCATTAATTCTATTATCTCTTTCCAGATCTTTGAAGATAACTAAGAGGGCTTTCCAGTACCCTTATTGCCATACTTAGCTAAATGAGAGTTTAAAGAGGATCGTACTCTGCAAGTAGCTCTAAAATGCCTAAGTAGTTCCCATTATTTTGTGAACGAAGGCCCTCTGTATCACTTCTAAACGCTAATCCATGAGAAGATAAAAACTTAACCACAGAGACTACTCTTTTCAGAACTTGAATCGAGTAATCTCGTTCTTGATTAAATTAAATTTCCAAAGAGCTGTCAATTTAACCATGAAGGCGCTGCCTGTCGATGAGTGTTCGCCAAATGTTCACCATGTTCACCCAAAAGAATACATGGAAAGCAGCAAAAATTTTCATTTGCGGGAGAGTAGGTACGTTACCTACACAATCTCCTTTAATTTTTGTTTCACTGATATATTTTCGAAAAGCATAGATTGTGTAAAAATCTTGGAATGCCTTCAAAATTTCTTTTTGATGCTGAAAAATTTCCATCAAGATTTTTACATTCTGAAGAATCTTTCCCAATCCAAAATTTCCATATTTCTTTAGTTATGGTATTCCATAATCCTTTGTTGTTTCCGAATTCTGGGCCCAATTTACTTTTAACTTCAATTTCTAACTTAGTTTAGGTTTTTGGTTCTTTTTTTGAACTGGAACATAACTGTCATTGTATGTTTTTTATTCATCCTTTTCAGTTGCGGAAGCTACGTCAGCTTTCGTCAGCTTTTTCTATTTCATCACGTGCCTTTTCATTGGTTGCAGCTTCACTAGCTGTGGATTTCCGTGTGAAACCGGGTTTATGGTATTGCGCGATATTTGAATTTTTCAACATATATTATGATTTATAGTTTTTATTTAATTCTAATTACATATTCATTGTTCGTTTTGGGGCCTACGAGGCCCCCTTTAGGGCTGAGGCCCCTAGGCAACTGCCTACTTTGCCTAATGGTTAATCCGGCACAGCCTGGTCGTCTTATGAGTAAAAACGGCTATATTTCCTGGCCACCTCATAGTCTGGACCTTTTTCTGTGCGACAACTTTCTTTGGGGGTATCTAAAATCGAAAGTATTTCAAAGGAACCCCCAAGACCTGTTGAGACTTTGAAAGAACGCATATGCGAAAAAGTGGAACCAATACCTCAAGAAATGTTACTCAATTTCGTAAACAGCTTTGTACCGCGGTTGCAAGAATGTGTCCGACAAAATGGAGGCTACCTTTCCAATATCATTTTCAAAAACTGAATATTTCTTCACTTACTTCACGTTAATTTCCATCTGTGTAGTATAGATTTCTTTTATTAAATTTAATTTAAACATATTTCTTGAGTATTTTTGTTTGTTTGAAATCGTAGGTACCCACCGTTTCATTGAATCACCCGTTATTTCAATTAAACTAAATAAAAATGGTTCTGCGTAGTCAATGGATATCGATCAAACATGTAGTGAAAATATATAGAATTCAGATAACTCCCCATATAGTATTAGAATATGAGTACAGAAGACCAATTTCAAAATGTACTACACAGTGAGCAAAACACGTCACAAGACTTATCAACGGAGATGTGTATTTCAGTTTTACAAGAAATGGTTGACGCACTGTTAATTTTAAAATCGATAGGACACTGGCCAGATATTGACAGTGATATCTTCGAGTATGATACACCTGAACAAAGATTTAAAAAAGAAATATACCAACAGGGAAATGTTTCAGAAAGTTTGTGTCCTCAAAATTTTAGTTTCATTACGATATTTGCTACTAATCTATTAGAAGAATTAAAGCATGAACGGAGCTATTTGAAATTTTCGAATTCAGTTAGTACAATACAAAAAATGCAATTGGATGAAGAATTGTTGTTGGGTGAAACTTCTAAAAAAGAAATTATTGTGAAAAAACTGCAAATGTGTTTAGATAGTGAAAGAGATGTTTCAATAGATAAACTAGTATCATCTATGGAAAGTATTGGCAAAATTAAAGATCAAATTGAAGTAAGTACCGTACATTTTATTTTTATTTAATTAAGATGATCGGTACGTATTTTCGGCTGCAATGCTATTCAAATGGGGATTCATTTTTTTCAAATCCTGCGAAAACTAATAAGTATTTTTGAAAAATTTAAACGCAGAATGAAAGATCACGTTATTAGCGAGGGCCGAAAGTCCCTGAGAACTTTTATAATGTTTATTTTAATAAGTTACAGGGGTGAAAAACTAAGAGAAAATTTAGTGTGATTTTTAATTTCAAATATATCATTCAAAATAAACTTTTTATTTATTCTAAGGGACTTTCGGCCCTCGGTAATAATTTAGTCTTGCATTCAGCGTTTAAATTTTTCAAAAATATTTATTGGTTTTTTCAGGATTCGAAAAAAATAAACACAATGCCGTGGTAATATCAATGAACTGTCAACCTGTCAACACCGATGGAATGGGCAAGAAGTGAATTTAATGACGCCAGGATGAGATAGCGCTAGTCAGGGAAGGAGGGAAGATAATGGCCATCTTTCGTAAACAAAAAATTTATAGTGGTAGTCAGCGTTGCCGGCTTGGGGTATTTTTCCATAATTTTGGAGTAATTTGAAAGCGTCTAGAGGAATTTTTCTAAGCAGAAATGGTTGGGGAGGGACAATTATGAGATATTTTAAGGGGTCATGGTAAATTAAATGTGCGTATATACGTACATAGAACAACTGTATAATTATACTCTCATATAATCGAAGACGATAGGACCTATGAATTATTTCCAGGGCCTTCTGTTGATAAGTAGTATAATTTTGGTTTACTGTTCTCTACATTTGCCTACTAATTTATTAAAATGCGGCAAAAATTTAAATTTAAGGGGTTTGAGCTTCAATTTGAGGGAATTTCAGTTTCTAAGTGGGGATTTATAAAATCACATCTGGCAACTCTGGTCATTATAATAATATCCAACCAATGAAGGAGTCAAAATTTCCCTGACAAGCTCTGTCTCTCTCTAGGACCTCTCACTTGTATGTTGGCCGCAATCTCGCTTCACTGTTTGAATGGGATGGAGCCATTCCATCCGTGTTGACAGTTCATTGGGTAATATTTTCCAAATCTATCTTTGTCTTACAACGCACTCAGCCGAATATAATATTGTCAGCATATATTGTCAGTCAGACACTGACAATCAGTGACAATTTTAAATATTTGACATTGTATCGGGAATATGTTGAGTTATTGATTAAATATTATGTGTATTTGATAAATAATTGATTTAAGACGTGAACTTAATAAAAAGTTATTTATTGTGTATTATTTGTGGAAGATCCAAGCAGAGAATACATCAGGATAATATACTCTGTGATCCAAGTATTTTGTTGTTAAAGATGTTCAAAATTGTAAGCGTTCCATAACAATATATTATTAAAAATCACTTTAACACTTTTCCTCTTTTCTCGATTGGGTATTAGTCTTTGTTGTACAAATAAATTATTACAATCACTGAATACATAGTTAGTGAAAAAATTATCACATTTATTAACTGAATTAATAATTTGCAATTATAAAAATAACAGTTATCCAAGAACATTCAAAACCCATCTCTTTAAATTAATGATGACATTTTCAAGTAGAATGACATTCTAGTAATGTTTACATATCCATACCAGTGTGAATTTTACTACACGTAATTTGCCGTGTAAAGACAGAAAAAGTAGGGATACACGTAAAATATTTGCGAATTATGTACCCATAGCCTTAACACACACTCACAAAAGTAAGTATACAGTGTGACAGAGCCAAATGGAATAAATTCATTATTTCGTAAACTGGCGCCTTTATAGTCTGGGCAGATTATCGGAGAATAGCCCATTTTTGGGAAAAGTTATTTACCAGCAATTTTATTGCTGGAATCGAATCTTATGATTGTATATATTAATAATATAGGTATGCAAAGTCCGCAGATAGTGTGCTACTTTTTTTATAAACATAATGGCGCCCGAAAATCGTGTTTTTTCAATTTTTGCTCTATAACTCCAAAGATTTTAACTTTACACCAAAAACACCCAAATAAAAATTCACCGTAATTAAATTTTGCATAGAGTCGTGTTTTTTACGATTTACTTCGACGAAAATTCTCCCTGGAAAATGCGAGTTTTTCCAACAAAATCTTTAATTTTCAACTAAAATTTTAGATAAGTAATTGTTTATCAATGATTAAATAAATTAAAATCTAGTAATCTAAAAGCTCTTTCCGTATAGATTATAATTCCAGAAGCCGATGGAAATCGAATAAACAGTTTAGCAAAAATTGAATTGTTAATTAAAAATTTACTATCGCTATTATAACCACAATAATTATGATACATAAGAATAACTATGATTGTTGTATAAAAAGACATTGTACCTATCTAATGTACTTTACTGTATAGAAATTGGACTATTTAAGCGGCCTCAGAAATATTTTAAAATTATAAACAATATTTTGGCTTATATACAGATAGAATATTTCGGAAAACATTAAATTAAATTAAACCATGAAAACGGTATTGGAAAAAAACCGACAGTACGCTTTTTTTTAAGAAAAAACGTTTAATTATGATAAGTGGTTCCTGAGATACGTCCGGTCAAAGTTGTCTGGCATTTACGGCAAGGATATAAACAATAGGATCATAATTTTTGAACCATCACCTTTTTATTTTTGCCCTCTTTCTCCACACCAATTTTCATATCTTTAAAATACTCATAACATATACAGGGTGTAACAAAAATACAGGTCATAAATTTAGTCACATATTCTGGGACCAAAAATAGTTCGACTGAATCTAACTTACCTTAGTACAAATGTGCACATAAAAAAAGTTACAGCCCTTTGAAGTTACAAAATGAAAATCGATTTTTTCCAATATATCGAAAACAATTCAAGATCTTTTATTGAAAATAGACATGTGGCATTCTTATGGTAGTAGTATCTTAAGAAAAAATTATAGTGAAATTTGGACACCTCATAAAAATTTTATGGGGGTTTTGTTCCTTTAACCCCCCCCCCCCCCCCCCCAAACTTTTGTGTACGTTCCAATTTAATTATTATTGTAGTACCATTAGTTAAACACGATATTTTAAAAACTTTTTTGCCTCTTAGTACTTTATCGAAAAGTCAGTATTTATCGAGATATTTTGAATATTTGTCAAATCCACCACATAAATGTATATGGCAAAGTACGATTATGAGACTTGGTAATAATATGAAAATTTATTTATGATTTACATTTTTAGGTATATTTTGAACCATATTAAAAAAGAAATAATATCTCGATAAAAAGTGCCTTCTCGAAAAAATACAAAGAGGCAAAAAAGTTTTAAAAACACTGTGTTTAACTAATGGTACACCAGTAAATGTTTAATTGGAACATACACAAATATTTGGGGGGTTTAAAGGAACAAAACCCCCATAAAATTTTTATGTAAACATATTAAAAAAGAAGCCGCAACTCGATAAAAACTGCCTTATCGAAAAAATACTAAGAGGCAAAAAAGTTTTAGAAATATTGAACTTAACTAATGGTATCACAATAATAAATTAATTGGAACGTACACAAAAGCTTGGGGGGTTTAAGGGAACAAAACCCCCATAAAATTTTTATGGGGTGCACAAATTTCACTATAATTCTGTTTTAAGATGTTCCTGGCATAAGAATTATACGTGTCCATTTTCAATAAAAAATCTCTAATAGTTTTCGATATATTCGAAAAAATCGATTTTCATTTTGTAACTTCAAAGGGCTGTAACTTTCTTTATGTGCATATTTGTACTAAGGTAAATTAGGTTCATTCGAACTATTTTTGGTCTCAGAATATGCGATTAAATTTATGACCTGTATTTTCGTTACACCCTGTATTATTATAATAAACACTATCGATATTATGAGTGAAAATTGACAAAAATAGCAAAATTCCAATCAAAAATTAGGTTGGAGAAAATGTAATCTCAAAGTTCAAAATCAGTATACGTTAAAAAAATGCATTTTCTCGGCTTCTCATGGAGCAATTCTCTTCATTCTTTTTTTGTTCTCAAGTAACTCGAGTAGAGCCATCTAACTAACACATTATTAAATGTCAAACTTGCTTTTGTTTTGTTATAATAGATTAATTTATTTACAAGAAAAAGAAACTACATATTTTTTCCAGTTGTAGACTTTTTTTATTAAAAAAAAAATACCAAGTTTCTTGTAAAAGGTATATATTAAAATACCCTAAATAAGGGTCACAATACAAAACGTTTTCGGATTAAGGAATCCATCATCAGTGTTTAAAAGCCAAAATTTGCATGCCTGAGCCACCAAAATGTATAGGGTAAAAACCCTTTAAATGTAAATAATAAAGATATTTTACATATTTATATAAAATTCATCGGATGTTATAGATAAACCTGGATGTTACCCAGGGCAACACACGACTCTCCCCACGTGGTTGGAACTTTTTTTGGAGAAAACCTCACATATTGGATTTCAATGGCCAACAAATCCAATATGTGAGGTTTTCTCCAAAAAAAGTTCCAACCACGTGGGGAGAGTCCTGTGTTGCCCTGGGTAACATCGAGGTTTATCTATAACATCCGATGAATTTTATATAAATATTTAAAATATCTTTATTATTTACATTTAAAGGGTTTTTACCCTATATATTTTGATGGCTCAGGCATGCAAATTTTGGCTTTTAAACACTGATGATGGATTCCTTAATCCGAAAACGTTTTGTATTGTGACCCTTATTTAGGGTATTTTAATATATACCTTTTACAAGAAACTTGGTATTTTTGTGATTTATGGTATACAGCCAGCTACAGGAAGTTTATTTTCCTCGTGGACTTTTTTTATTGATAAACTTACTACAAGTGTACCTTTTAACGTTAAAAACACAAATATTCTCATTTGAAAGCTGTATAATTATTTTTTCTACGAGCGTGCAAAAATGACTACATTCGCGCATCATTTTAGTTTAGAAAGTTTTACTTTTTCGCACGCGTATTACTTTTCCGCACGCGTTTTACTTTTCCGCACGCGTTTTACTTTTCCGCACGCGTGTTAATTTAGATATGTTAATATGGCCTTAAAGTAATTATAATACATGCAATAAACTAATATTTAGGTATTATTTACTAATTTATTTCAAATATATCTTATTGTGTTCATGTTTTAATAAAATTAAGCGAGAATTCGATGAAATAAAATAATTTTGACATAATATTCGAAAGTCAAATCAGTAGACAATAACAGTGATTTTGAATCGTCGGCATGGAAACCAAGATCGTCGTGCTGAAACTTTGGTTTTGACAACCTTGTCAAAGAATTAATTTGTGTATGTATTTTCAGGAGTAATTGCACAAGAGCTCTAAAATTATTGAATTTTTCCCGAGTGACACTTTGACAGTTTTAATTTCACGAGCCTTAGGCGAGTGAAATTATGTCAAAGTGTCACGAGGGCAAAAATTCTATATTAATTTTAGAGATCGAGTGCAATTTGTTGCGATTATTCCATGAATAAAACTGTTCAAAACCAAAATTTTATTGTAATTTATTTATGTAAGTACAAATTAGTACTGTTAAACAGACAGTTGATATAAAATATTTTACGGTTGAAAGTCATCACTTTTATAACTTTTAAAACATTAATTGTCATTAATGTCACTGAATGTATTTTTTCATAGCAACGAAGGGTATCTGGCATAATATATTTGACGACGGGATATTATCAAAAATTATCACCTTAATTTGCATTTCTGTAGCTTTCTATTGGTCAGAATCTCCTATGAATGAAATAATCATATTAATTAAATTAATTGATTAAGATTTGGTCATTTTTTAACGACTCGTAGAAAAAATATTGTTCCTAACGCTTGCAGAAAGTCTCTTTTCCGCACTCGACTGCTTGCCGAACTCCCGCTTCGCGTCGTTCGGCAAACTGCAGTCACGTGCGGAAAAGTATGACTTTCTGCACTTGTTAGGAAAATAACTATAAACAATCTTTATTTAAACAAATTAAAAATTTTTGTTACAGTAAATAAATTAATTTATTATAACAAAACAAAAGCAAGTTTGACATTTAATAATGCGTTAGTTAGATGGCTCTACTCAAGTTACTTGGGAACAAAAAAAGAATGAAGAAAATTGCTTTATGAGAAGCCGAGAAAATGCATTTTTTTTAACGTATACCGATTTTGAACTTTGAGATTTTATTTTCTCCAGCCTAATTTTTGATAGGAATTTTGCTATTTTTGGTAATTTTCACTCGTAATATCGATAGTTTTTATTATAATAATATATGTTAGGAGTATTTTAAAGATATAGAAATTTGTGTAGAGATAGAGGACAAAAATAAAAAGGTGATGGTTTGAAAATTGTGATCCTATTGTTTATATCTTTGCCGCAAATGCCGGTCAACTTTGACCGGTTGTATCTCAGGAACCACTCATCACAAATAAACGTTTTTTCTTAAAAAAAAAGCGTACTGCCGGTTTTTTTCTAATACATTTTTGATGATTTAATTTAATTTAATATTTCTCGAGATATTCTATTTGTTTATAAGCCAAAAAATGGTTTAAAATTTTTAAATATGTATGTATATGTATAAAATATGTGTATAGGTAATTCCAGCAATTCCTGATGAGAACTAAGGGGTTCGAAATGGCCATAGAAAGAGGGTAATGATCTCTGAATTGAAAATAAAAATAATGCCTTTATCTACCTACGTTCTTACTCACGTATTGAGTACAAGGAGACAGTTTCGTTGATCTTTGCCTCGATGAAAAGATGTGTTGTGGAGTGCAACTATATAGACCCCCACGTCTCTGCATTCATCACCCTTTATTCCTTGCAAATTTTAGAAGGATGGGGAATAGGTATAAGAGAGAATCTGTTTCCGAACTAAGAAATCCAAAGATTTTATTATTTTTAAACATTTATTTGTTTGAAAATGGAGTCTTTTAGTTTCGACAAGTTGTTAATAGATGTCGCTATAGCGTCTGAATGTTAATTATATTTTATAATTGACAGAAATGGCAAAGATTTTTATTTTCTTTTCAGAGCATCATTACGGTAGCTTTCCTGATGAGAACTAAGGGGTTCGAAATGGCCATAGAAAGAGGGTAATGATCTCTGAATTGAAAATAAAAATAATGCCTTTATCTATTTAAAATATGTATTCCTGAGGCCGCGTAAATAGTCCAATTTCAATTCTGTAAAGTACATTAGATAGATACAGTGTCTTTTTATACAAAAATCATAGTTATTTTTATGTGTCATAATTATTGTGGTTATTATAGTGACCGTAAATTTTTAATTAACAATTCAGTTGTTGCTAAACTGTTTATTCAATTTCCATCGACTTCTGGAATTATAATCTATACAAAAAGAGCTTTTATATTACCAAGTTATTTAATTATTGATAAACAATTACTTATCTAAAATTTTAGTTGAAAATTAAAAATTTTGTTGGAAAAACCCGCATTTTCCAGGGAAAATTTTCGTCGAAGTAAATCGGGAAAAACACGCCTTTATACATAATTTAATTACGGTGAATTTGGGTGTTTTTGGTGTAAAGTAAAATCTTTGGAGTTATAGAGCAAAAACTAAAAAAAAACACGATTTTCTGGCGCCATTTTGTTTATAAAAAAATAGCACACTATCTGCGGACTTTGCATACCTATATTATTAATATATACAATAATAAAATTCGATTCCAGCAATAAAAATGCTGGTACCTAAATAACTTTTCCTTGTATTTTGCTAATTAGCCCAGAGTATTATGGAAAAATTCCGAAACAGTCGTTTTTTAAATTTAAATCATGATTTTTTGGCATATACACTAAGTATCAAAATTAACGCACCACCTTAAAAATGGGACATTTTTGATGGCTCGTATTTCCTAATCCTGTTATCCGATTTTAGTGATTTATTTAGTATATTATAGCTTTATTCTTCAAGAATATCGATGTAATAATATTATTGCTAAACAGGTAAGTGTCATTGTATACCGGGTTAAACAATGATAGTGTGTTTTTTTCATCAAAGTTTGGAACACCCTGTGGAATATTACACCGTATATAGAATATTGAAATTAAAACTCAACTGTAGCCTTAGACTTTCTTAACATTTTACTTTTTGACTCATTCGCTTATGTGGGGTAATAAACAAGTTAGGTACTTTAACAACTAGCCATGGTATTCATCAATACAGGGTGTTCTAAATAAGTGCGATAAACTTTAAGGGGTAATTCTGCATGAACAAATAATGACCGTTTGCAATGCTTTGTTTCCGAGATACGTGTTGCATTTTTTCTTACAAACTGACGATTTATTTATTGCTCTAAAACTAGTTGAGATATGTAAATGAAATGTGGTACGTTTTAAGGGGTAGTTATTGTGCATTTTTTGACATACAATCAAGAGTTTTATATCCACCATTGGCTTGCATACGGGATGTATCTAAAATGTTTAAACCCGTATGCACGCCAATGGTGAATATAAAATTCTCAATTGTATGTCAAAAAATGCTCAATAACTACCCCTTAAAACCTACCAAATTTCATTTGCATATCTCAACCAGTTTTAGAGCAATCAATATAAATCGTCAGTTTGTAAGAAAAAATTCAACATCCGGTATCTCGGAAACAAAGCGTTTGCGGACATATGTTTATAAAGCAAAGGGTCATTATTATTTCATGCAAAATTACCCCTTAAAGTTTGTCGCACTTATTTAGGAACACCCTGTATTGATGAATAACATTGCTAGTTGTTAAAGTACAGTGGAATCTCGATAACTCGGATTAATCGGGACCGCGGCCGATCCGGGTTATCGAAAATCCGGGTTAGCCGGAGAGCATTGTAAAAATTAATAAAATACGGTATACTTATAGATAAAGTCCGTTATAATTAAAACAACATGAATTATATATGCATATTACACATCTACCTTACCTATTATAGTTGTAGTATAGACAGTATAGATAGAGTATTGTTCATTTCTAGGTAAAAAAACTCAGTCAGTTTCGGTTGTGTCAATTTCGTCTGCCATGCGATGTTATGTTATTTAAGAACAGTGGCTCTTTCATTGTTTAAAGTTTAAAAGACAATTGTTCTAAAAATAATTTTTTAAAAGACAGTTGAAAATAAATAAAGGAATAAAAGATGCCTGTTGTTTGCGATAGCCCGATAATGGATAATGAACGTTCTGCCGCCGTGTGCCATGAGTCATTTTTACATTATATTTATGGTCAAAGCCAAGTTTTATCAATGAAACTCGATATTTTTAAGACATTCCAGAAGCGGCTACAGATAAAATGTTTTAACATAATACATACATTTTTATTGTTGAAATATTTGTCTGATGAAAATCGGTCCGGGTTAGCCGGACTTCCGGGTTATCGGGGGCCGACTTATCGAGGTTCCACTGTACATACCTAACTTTTTTATTATCTAACATAATCGAATGAATCAAAGAGCAAAATGTTAAGAAAGCCTAAGGCTACAGTTGAGTTTTAATTTCAATATTTTATATAGGCTACAATATTCCACAGGGTGTTCCAAACTTTGAGGAAAAAACACACTATCATTGTTACACCCGGTATACAATGACACTTATCTCTTTAGCAATAATATTATTACATCGATATTCTTGAAGAATAAAGCTATAATAAACTAAAAAAAATCACTCAAATCGGACAACAGGTTTAGGAAATATGAAACGTTAAAAATGTCCCATTTTTAAGGTGGTGTGTTAATTTTTATACTTAGTGTATATGATACTAGTTACGTCATCCATCTCGGCGTGATGACTTAATCGATAATTTTTTTTCGTAAGAATAGGGGTCGTGTGCTAGCTTATTTGAAAGGTTTTTCAATTCTTTTTCAGTTATATAAACATTAACATAATTGAATGGGTCCGCCGAATAACGTTGTAAGCGCCACTTTACTCGTTTTTAAGAAATCGAAAAAGAAGTTTTAAAATTATAACAATGGCAAACGTTTGTAAACGTAAAGTTTGTAAATACAAATTACAAACTGTATTACTCACACTTAAAATGTATAAACTCACAATTATCACAATTTTAAAACGTTTTCTTCGACTTCTCAAAAACGAACAATGTGGCGCTTACAACGTTATTCCGCGGACCCATTCAATTATTTATACAGGGTATCCACAAAACAATGTTTTAATTAAATTAATTGACACAGAAAGAAGAATGTATGTAATTTATTTAATTCAAACTACATTTTACTGCTCCCAGAAACCAGAAAATACTGTTTATTTGTTAATAGACAAGTAAGGATCTGTTTTTAGATGGATGTGAGAGGTGGCATTCAGATTTTTGCGGATAAAGTTAGGTGATAACTTTGTTAATAATAATTGATTTATACTCCTTCTCAAATATGCCCGGAACATTAATAAAAAAATAAAAAATTACAAAAAATTTCGTTTTTTTTTTCTACTTTTTTGCTTATAACTTTAAAGCGATTCATTTTGGAACAAAGTCGAATAGAAATAAAACAAAGATAATTAAATTTTCTATCAGATGCGATTGGTTAAAAATGTCTTAATTTATCATCCTTGCTGCAAAATAGCAATAAATATAAAATAAGGGGGCAAAACAAGCCTGTCCTTATTCAATGATTTTCCATCACTTAGGTTCCACTTGGAACCTTCCTAATTCGCTTAGAAAATTTTTGTAATGTGCTAAAACCCTACACCAAATTTCATTAAAATTGACTTACTAGATTTTGAATAATAATTTTGCAATCTAAACTTTTTTTAAAAAATTAAAAATTTTAAAAAACTTGCACAACAAAAACTAGAACATACAAAGATTTGTTATTTTTTTACATATAAAGAAGCACTCCATCTATCTAATACACTTTACAGAATTGAAATCGGATTGTTTAAGCAGCCTCAGCAATGTTTTAAAGTTATAAACAATTGTTTGGCTTATAAACAAATTAGTCCTGTGGCCAGGAGGGGATACTACGGGCTCCTTTATTTAGATGGACTTACCCACGATTTTTATGTATTTTTTGACCCGTAGAACACGATTTTTTTTTTGGGTAACAGTTGATCCGGATGTCGATAAGATTGTTATAAACAAAGAAGTTGAGGAATTACATAACATTGATTTTTCGCAAAATAAAACATTTTTTTGTATTTCTTGGGTAATTCTAAGCAAAAAATGCTCTTACAAGTTTTTTCGCAGGATGCATAGTTTTCGAGATAAACGCAGTGGAACTTTCAAAAATTCGAAAAACTGCAATTTTTTAACGCGAATAACTTTTGATTAAAAAATAAAATAGCAATTCTGCTGACAGCATTTGAAAGTTTAAGTCAAATGATACCGGTTTTAATTATTTGCATTGCTAAAAATTAATTTTTTTATTATTAAACAAAGCTGTTTGTTTATAAGCCAAAAAATTGTTTATAAGTTTAAAACATTGCTGAGGCCCCTTAAATAATCCGATTTTAATTCTGTAAAGTGTATTAGATAGGTAAAGCACCTCTTTATATGTAAAAAAATTAGACAACTTCTAAATGGTCTACTTTTTGTTCAGAGAGATTTTTAAAAATTTGAACTTTTTTAAAAACATTTAGATTGCAAATTTATTATGCAAAATCTATGAGATGGTTTTTAATTAAATTTGGTACACGGTTTAAGTATGTTACAAAGAAATTCCTGGCGGTTGTATATAATTCCATCATTTCTTGTGGACGGCATTTACAGCTGTTATGCCCCTATAATTTTCTCAGAGTCGTTTGTCTCCCCCCTTGCAGATAGGAGGTCTGATCCTTACTTTGCAATCTTCTGGGATGACTTTTAGTGTCCATATGCGGTAAATTAGTTTATGGATACAGTTCTGCAGTTATTCCATCTGTACCAGGCGCTATAACTAGTTGTTCTACTGTGTGGTGAATTATTTCTTCATATATTGGTTGTGTTCTGTTTCTAGGTTTAAGAACTCTTGAAAATGCTTCTTCCACGTTTTGATTGGTTTCACTTGTTTTACCGCTGTAGCCCTCTTATCATTAAAACAGTAGATCGCTGTTTCAATTAGTTGTAGATATTTTTAGTTATTTGTAGATACCTAAAAACTTAAATTTTATTGTAGGTAGAACTTTTAAAGCGGAATCCGCTAATTCGTTCAACAATTTTTAACATAATAACCTTGTTAATTTTAGAACTTTTATATACAAAGTGAAATTAAAATCAATTATTTAAAATCTTGGGAAAATTCTAAATTAGAAATGCAAGAAATCACATTTTCCAAATTAATCGAAGAGATAACCGAAGACATTAAAACAACGGAGGCAAATATAAATCAAGACATTAGAGTACATGAAGAGATTGAAATCGCCATGAGTGAAATTATTCAGGTAAAAATTATCACCAAACTTACAAAAAAAAAATGTACAGCTGGTTCCAAAAAAAACTGATACGACTCTTGAAGCGTATTTTGTAGAAAATTG
Source organism: Diabrotica virgifera virgifera (assembly GCF_917563875.1). Taxonomy (NCBI): domain Eukaryota; kingdom Metazoa; phylum Arthropoda; class Insecta; order Coleoptera; family Chrysomelidae; genus Diabrotica; species Diabrotica virgifera. Next base: position 170,373,545 of record NC_065444.1, read on the forward strand.
AGCAGTGTATTTTGAAGGATAAATACTTTTATTTACATTCTGTCACTGTCACTGCCAAATCTTAAAATTTGTCAGATAACTTATTCTGTTTAACTTGGTTCAACCTCAAAAAATGGCTCCACATGCTAGCAAAGAACTAAAAATCAAGCACGAATTGTAAAAATTAGAAGATGGTTGGTCATTATCTGCCGTAGCTAACCATTTTAACGTAAGCAGAATAACAGTTTTTAACATTAATAAAAGATGGAAAGAACAAGAAACTCTCGAAAGAAGGCAAGGTTCTGGAAGACCAAAAATATTTACCGCGCATGATGATCGTACGCTTTTGGAGATATTAGAAGAAAATCCTTTTGAAGATGCGAAAACTGCAAGAAATATGTCACAGTTTCCGGGAAGAAAGACAACAACTTGGCGCAGAATTAGTTTAAAACAACCATATTTTATTTAAAAACTATCATTTATATGCTCTTATAAAATGCAGGAACTCCAAATAATACCAAAATTTAGACCTAAATAATTATTACAATTTATGAATTAACATTATGTAATATATGTAATCAGTTGTTTGTTTGTTTATTTTATTATTTGTCTGTCATAATTCATAATAAATATAATATAATGTCAATCCAATCAAATACACTGCTCAACATGATCAAATCTTACTAAGAGTCGTATCAGTTTTTTTAGGAACCAGCTGTACACTCTAGCTTTTGTAGTCTCCGTGTATAATAGTCTGGGATGTAGTGTCAAATTTTTACGGTGATTTTAGAATGGATTCTATGAATTTATTTTGGTGGTTAGTACTTGTTTGATAACGAAAATATCTGTCAGCTGACTTCGAGTATTTTAGGCAAGGAAAAATAATATGAAAGTAGATGAAAAAAAAACCCTAGAACTTGTATGTCAAATATTTATCTCCACGCAGGTCCACGCGTATATGGTCTAGTCACTCTAGTGGCTAGGAAACCTGGCTTGCACCTAGCAGGGTCGGGTTCGATTCCCGGCTCGGAAATCCCTTTTGTTTTTAAAATTGATATTTTGATTTAAAAATAATAGTTTTTATAATACTTTTTTATATTGTGCCCTATAAATAATAAAAACGTGGTACATATTATAAAAAGTTATTTTTTATAAAAGTGTAATTATTTTTACGATCAATTTTTCTGGTCTTTTTTCATTTTATGCCCCGGTTTTGGGCCAGCTGACACATCATTTTTGTTAATAAGCTTTGGAACAACTGACTAGTTGTTATATATACATGTATAAAACAAACAGCCATGCCAAAATGCTCCGGTCAAATTTGACGCTACCTCCCGGAATATAATGTAATGATTTAATTTTCTAATTTATTAACGAATTTACACATTAATTTTATTTAGTTTTTACTTACCCTTATGTGAATTTATTTAACCCACTTCGTGAAGTAATCCATTACGACCAACATATACTTGCATCCATTTTAACTTTCTGGAACTGGCTAATTGGTCTTCACCAAAGCCATCAAATTAAATAAAAAAAACTTTCTGGAAATGACCTGGCAATATCCAAAGCTATTCTTTTAAACGGACTTCCAACACTGTATTGGCTCATATAGGAGACTTTCTTTTTCCGTAAGATTCGTTACTCGTAGCACAGGTACCTAGTACATTTCTACACCGGGTCGCCCCCAAAACCGATATGCCTTCACGGCTTCACGCGCAACTTTGATACGAGAATTATAAAATATGCATTGAAATCCAGATCCCGTAATTTTTTGAGCATTATAACGTGAATACAAAGACATACACATATGTATATGTTTTTGTAATTCCATCTTCAATTTACCCTGCACTTCTCGTAGACTTATTGTCGGTAAGGTAGGGTCGTTATATATTTTGGACGACGCTTCTTACACCAGTTCTTTACATAGTCGGAACTATTCATCCAATAAAACCGTTCCCGAATGCCCGAATTCTCTGAAGGACAGAGGCGTAGCTACCGCCGTATCAGCCGTATCAATTATACGGGGCCCCCGACATTCAGGGGCCCCAACGCGGTATGTCGAAACAAAATTCCGTTCAAAAAATTAAACAAAATATTTTGCAATTATTTCACTATTAAATTAAAATGCTTTGAAACAGTGTAAATATATTGTTGGGAAATCAACATTTTCGTGTAATGGATTCTTTTATTCTTTATTATAAACTATATTTATGTACTGTACAGGTACCTATCTATTTTCTGCCTCTCGCCGTTCTATAACAACAGAGGTTTTTTGTTTTCAAACTACTTATTATTGTTTATTCACCATTGGCTGTGTGAGACATTGTATAATGTATAATGCGAAATTACAATATTTGTAATCGCTTTACCTTTGATAATTTGAAACATTGAAACACTGTATATTGTTTGCGTATATTTTCGTGAAATCTGGGCCCGGATTACGTACACTCGATACGCATCGTATCCGCCATGTTTACCGTAAGGAGTGATTACAAAACCTCTTTCCCTACGTTGTCGATGCGAGTCAACTCGAAGGCACTGCTCGATACCTACGACCCTGTCGAGTTGCCAACTCGAACTATCTATCTCTCTCTGATAGATCGCTGATCTCCTATAACGCTTTCTCTCTTGCCGGTCCAAGTATAAAAATTAAGAAAAGTGAATACATAATGACATAACCTACTTACTTCATACTTTGATTTTTCCAATTTAAAAATAATGTAAATCGTTAATCAAACGATATTTAGATTATACGGTTTTGATAATAATTCTCATGTTTTGAACGTTAAAAAAATATATTGTTTAAATCTCCCAGTGAGGTGTTATTACACTCATTACACGGACAGAAGTTCTCTAATACTTATTCCTACTTTAAAAATATGTGAAGGAAAGCTCTGAGACAGAATTCGATGAAGTGAATAGGTAGTTAGCAGTGACCATTACGACCTTTAGTAATATTTTTATATAACGTATCCCATCTTTCCCTGGCCATTTAATCTTTAATAACGGTAAAAAATCATAATTAATCTCAAATTCTACTCAAGTTCGAAAATCATATATTTTTATATCTAGGTACACGTTATCACTGTACCATCCTTAGAATATAAAATAAACGTTTATAACAATTAAATATGTAATAAAAACTTTATTTTATATTCTATTGTAATAATTATTGAGGTTAATGAGAGAAATTCCTTGGCATATAACGTGCAATCATTCCATTTGTTCGAAATATTATCCCGTAGGTTCAAAAATACGAAAATTGCCGATGATTTTCTGACAGTCTACTCGAACCCAGTTCGTAATCACTTTTTGGCTTCGATGCGTATTCGCATCGAGTTTGCCTACGGTTCGTTTTGCGATCTCGCATCGAGTGTTCGTAATCCCGCTGCTGTTCTTTATCTATAAATTGTATTTAGGTATATCTATTTGCCGGCCGCTCGCCGTTAAAGAACAGAGCTTCTTTGGTTACTCTACTTTTCATTGTCTATTCACCCTTGGCTTGAAAAAACTGAATCTGTTTTAAAACAATGAGTCTCAATCAAAATCTGTTTTTAGACTTTGGATTATTAGAGTTTATTAGATTTATTATTATTATCTATATTTGAGTGTTATACGCTGAACTTATTAGTTCCTAAGGTTGTATTGTGCAATTTGCTATTTATTTAAATATTTCAATATACCGTGTGTTTCATTAATAGTTGAAAATAATTTAACTGTCGATTCCTAGGCTCAAAATATGTATTATGATTTAACCCAAATCACCTAGTCTGTAAATGCTTCTTACAGAAGCTAGAGCTCTTTGAAAAAGGCGTCTTGTAATTAGTTTTTTTTAAATACCTCCAGAACGCTTCTATTAAGAGAAACAAAAACTGGTACGCCTATTTATCTTCCTTTTTTATCTTTAACTTTTAAGCCTTTTTGACACTGGATTAATAAATTGTGAGGCATTCTAGTAATAAAAGGTACTCTTGCTTTAAGTCGGTACGATACACCGTTTTCTAGAAATATCGATTAGAAAATTTTGTGTTTTTTTAATGTGAGAAAAATTTTCAAAAAAAAACTATGAAAACAAAAAACGAAAACTGGTACGTTTATTCCAGAGATGAATCGATTTCATCCATTGCGAATTTCTAGTACCAGTCATATGCGTCCGTTTTGAGTAGGTCAACGGTTATTTTATCGCAATATTTTTTGTGTCTTTAATTTTGAAACATTTTTGACACTAGATTATTAAATTATGAGGTATTCTAGTACTAAAAGTTACTCTTGCTTTAGGTCGCTAAAATACACCGTTTTTTTAATTTTTTTAAATTTGGTCTAATTCAAAAAACGAAAAAATTTCAAATTCATTTTTCTAGAAAACGGTGTATCCTACCGATCTAAAGTAAGAGTAACTTTTAGTACTAGAATACCACACAATTTAATAATCCAGTGTCAAAAATGCTTAAAAGTTAAAGACAAAAAAGTTATGCGATAAAATAACAGTTGCCCTACCCAAAGAGGACGCATATGACCGGTACTAGAAATTCGCAATTTATAAAATAGATTTATCTCTGGAAGATAAATAGCCGTACCAGTTTTAGTTTTTCTAAATAGATGTGTTCTAGAGGTATTTAAAAAAAACTAATTAAAAGGCACCATCTTAAAGCTCCAGCTCCCTTAAGAAGCCTTTTCGGAGTAGGTGATTTGGGTTAAACCGTAATATTTTGAGCCCAGGAATCTACAGTTAAAATATTTCCAATTATTAATGAAATACCCTGTATTGTTTTGCTTTATTTCATTATCTTTTATTTTGCAATAATATTGACGATTTTTATAATTTCAGTAAACTGTATTTGTTGTTGTTTTTTTTCCTACTCTTTGTACCTACGCTTTGTCCATAAAATTGTAAAATTTCCAGTGACAATAAAATGACTAAAACTTATTAATCCTGATAATTTGGTATATTATGTACATATAAAAAAGAAGAAGAAGAAGATACATAATGGAAAATGTGGTGAGCAACTTGGACAGTCCATAGCGGCCAGCTTTTGAACTGAGTAGAGAGCTGTAGAAGAGTTTGCTATGGAACTCTAAGGACCTCATTGCCTTCCTTATGTATGAACAGAAAACAAAAAAAGTTGTGACTGGCTAAATGACACCCAAGTCTATTCCATAAAAAAAATATATTTCTATTCTATTCTATACAAGCGTTTTTGCTGCTTTTGTTGAAAATTTTTCTTGGCACTATCCCATATCAGTCGTGGAAAAGGGCCCCGCGACAAACTTTGATAGGGGGCCCCTGTGGGGCTAGCTACGCCACTGCTGAAGGACTTCCTCTACGCCAAAATGCCCTCCTTATGAACTTTCATGTAACTGACGAAGTACTTCGGCTATTATGCTCTATGTAATTACCAACTCTATTCTCTTCTCTGAACCATCATCATTTTCTAGTACTTGTTTAAGCAAGCTGTCTTCCATAATAAAGGAGTCTGATTGAGCCCAATACGTCTTAACTACTGAGCATAGGCTTAATATTTCTTGCCAAGACGGTCGACGGTTTTCTTCTTTCCATTTTCGAATTTTCTTTAAAACTGGATCTTTCTCTGGTTCCTCTCTGATCCTAGTAGACGTCCACTCGTCGTCGACCAGCGTTATTCTTAGCACTGCTGCCCGCGTGTATTCTGTCACCTAAGGCTACGGCTCCACGGGCGAGAAATTGACGCTAGCAGCAGCAGTAAAATGAACTTAAGGTTCCGCGGAACGGAATGGGAATAGCCGAACTGAACCGACTACGCACAAGTCCTGTAGTCGGTACAGTTCGGCTATTCCTATTCCGTTCCGCGGAACCTTAAGTTCATTTTACTGCTGCTGCTAGCGTCAATTTCTCGCCCGTGGAGCCGTAGCCTAAGGATTAACCACTTAAGGACGGCATGGTCGGCTCGAATTAAAAACTTTCTTTCATAGAGGTATTGATAGAAGTGATTTATAAATTTTATTACTGCTAGAGGTTCTCCTAGAAGTTCTCTTCTCTACAGAGGCGCATTCTCACAGTTCGATTTTAGTTTTATCAACTTTAGTGGATCAACTAAAATCGAATGATAATAGCTATGAGAACCTATGTTTCAATTTTAATCGGTCAACTTTTGTCGATTCAACAGAAGATTGATCGGGTCAAACTTTATCGTCCAACTTGACATTTTTCAGACAATAAGTTGAATCGCATTTGAAGCGTATGAACATTTGTTGGTCGACTTGAATCACTATATTATTATCTCGTCAGTCTGCGTAAAAAGTTATCCTTCAAATCAACAAAATGAGTTTAAAGTGGTCAGAGAGTGTTATGTTCAAATGTTTATATATCCTTCTGTATCCTCCAAAGCAAGCTCTTTTACGCTAGCAGTAGCCGTAAAACGAAATTAAGGTTCCGCGGAACGGAATAGGAATAGCCGAACTGAACCGACTACGCACAAGTCCTGTAGTCGGTTCAGTTCGGCTATTCCTATTCCGTTCCGCGAAACCTTAACCCTAGAACACGGGTCATTCGTAAATTTTACGACGCTCATAATACATTGGGCATTTTTGTCCACTCTCGTTTATTTTAACGATTTCCCCAATTGACTACCTTCCACATTAGTATTGAGCTTGATAATGTAGCAGACGGTTGTTATAATTTCCAATTCTAAGACCATTTTTCGTCGCTTGGTTCGTCAATTTTACGAAAGTCCCTTGTATATGTCATATAATAAATCATCTGGCTATTATTGTTTGTATTTTGATTTTGAGTGTTTTAGTAACAAAAAATTAAGGTAAATTGTTGTTTCATTCCCATTACATAATATACTATTTAATATTTGAGCTTTTCGTATTAGAATGTCAAATACAAAGTTTTTGTCCGCTAAACAACTGGAGGAGGAAGTGGCACGTATTATGAACGGGGAAGAGAGTGATCCAGATCCGTTTGAAGATAGTGATAGTGACTGGGAAGAGGATAATTTATAAACTGAATCCTATGGTTCCGATAGTAGTCATAGTCATGGCGATAAACAGATACAACGCCCAACGCCGCAAGTTTACGTCGAAATATTCGCCAAGACATAGCTGAAATCCTCAACATAACTAAAGGAGATGATGCGAATATGACCCAGGAAAAAATGAGGAAGACTTGTTTCTACTGTCCAGGCAAAAAAAAGCGCATGACCCCCAACTATTGCAAGGAGTGCAAGAAGCCAATTTGAGGAGAACACCGAGGAGATATTTGTACCCTATGTTCCTAAAAATACCTAAATTATGTTTGTTTCATAATTTTACGCCTTTATTTTTATTCTAAGAATCTTAATTGTTTTCTATACACTGAATAAAAAATTCAAAGTAAAAATATAGGCTTTTTTCTATGTAATAGTAAAATTTACGGTAGTCCCGTATTTACGTTTGGCAAAAACGGTCCCGTATTCTAGGGTTAAGTTCGTTTTACGGCTACTGCTAGCGTAAATTTGTCGCCCGTGGAGCCTTAGCCTTAGCAGAGTTTCTGAAACACCACATTCATTCCTTCTTTTAATCTAATTTCGTATCCAGAAACGCGTTTTTTATGATCTTTATTCCATCTTAACATAATTTTCCTGAGTTACTGAATCAGTAAACTATTAATAATATTTAGGTTATGTATAACTACACTTGGCGCCATTTTATTAAAACTAATTTCTTCAATTTTGTCAATTTTGTTTGAAATCTGTGAATAAAAACTTGGCCGATTTTAGTTGATCCACTAAAGTTGATCAGTTAAGCGTCGTTTAGACACAGCGATAAGTCACAGCAACTTATTGTGATGACAAGTTGCTGTGACTTGTTGATGATTGAAACGCTGTTTAGACGCTGCGATATGTTGCTGTGATTTATCGCGATGTGATTGACCACAACAAGTTGAAGAGGGGAGTATTGTGTATACTTTACACCCTTCAATATATTATAACGAGTTTTCATCCTAACAAATAGATCCTGTTACCTTCTTCATAACAAAAATATCAAGGTTGGGTATGTTATACAGGGTATTTACAAAGTTATAACCAATTTTATATGAAAATCGTAACAAGTTCAACTCACTGTATAAATAAAAATAAACACAACGGCAATGGTTTATTGATGCCATATTTTTTATTTATTGTCAAAATTTTTAAAAATGATTGACATTGCTAATTTACTTTATATCTAATACAGGGTGAGTTAAAACTCAAGTACATTATTTTCTCAGTAAAATTTAAATGGGATACCCTATATTTTATATCACTATTGAAAAGTACCATTACCGTTCTTTAATTTGTATACAACATTCCCTATGTCTAAATTTATTAGTTTTCGAGATATTTTCATTTTTCAATGGACCAGTAGCGTGGCTACCCAGATCACCAGAATTTAATAAACTGGACCGATTTTTTGGGGTTACTTTTAGAATAGAATGAAGGTTATAAAATGCCTCCAACAACAAAAGATGAGATGAAAAATAGAATAAAAAGTGTATTTCGAAGTGTTAATTTACAATGCTTCGTAGTGTAAGTAACTCATTCAATGGCCGTTTTTTGCTAGGCGGTCATTTTGAACAACTTTGTAATTACATAAATATTTAAAATATTTTAATTTTTTCAAAAATGTTGTGTTTTGTGTTCATGTCTTTTTTGTAAAATTTTTTACTGATAAATTATTTTTCGTTCTTTATTTGTTACATTGGTACATTTACATACAAAAGTAGTTTTTATTTGTTTTCACAAAACGTTTGTTTTGTGTTTGTTTTTTTTGCAAAATTTTTAATTAATAAATTATTTTTCTTTCTTGTTTCTTACACTTACACACAAAAGTAGTTTTTGATTGTTTCAAAAATTGTGTAAGTATGTTGTGGTTGTGTTTTTTTTTGTAAAATTTATTACTAATAAATAATTTTTCTTTCTTTATTTGCTACATTGTTACATTTATTAACAGATTGATAATCAGTACTTAATCGTAAATTGTCAGTCTTAGACAATTCAGTCATGGCTTACTAAAAATTTGGAAAGTTTTAGACCCGTAATATCTCGAAAGCTAATAAATTTAGATATAGGGAACGTTTTATAAAAATTAAAATACGGTAATAATACTTTTCGATAGTGATATAAAATACAGGGTGTTCCATTTAAAATTACTGAAAAAATAATGTAGGTACTTGCGTTTTGACTCACCCTGTATTCAATATAAAGAAAATTAGCAATATAAATAATTTATGATATTGATATACGAACGAACTCCTAAAGTACGGAGAACAAGATCTAACTAAACAACTATTAAAACTAATACAAAACATAATAGATTAAAACAGAAGAATGGAGATCAAGCATCCACAAGAATGGAGATCAAGCATTCTAATACCTCCTTTCAAAAAAGGAGACAAATCAGACCCGGAGAATTATAGAGGAATTAATTTATTAAACACAACATTAAAATTAACAACCAAAGTGATAACAAACAAATTGACTGAAATTATACCATTAGCAGAAGAACAACAAGGTTTTAGGTCGGGAAGGTCATGCACTGACGCTGTATTTATAATGAGGTAAGTTAAAATGAAGATGATTTACAACGTATTCTGCACCAATTTAACATAACCGCCAGAAAATTTAACATGTTAATTTCCCCCCAAAAAAAAAGACTAAATGCATGGTTATAACAGCAGATCCAATAAGATTTAAACTGGAGTTGGAAGGTCAGATAATAGAACAAGTGAAGGAGTTTAAATACCTAGACATCACACTATATAGCTACGGAAGGCTCGAAACAGAAGTGGAAGATCAAGGTAATAGAGCAAACAGAGCCGCAGGTTGCCTGAATGACACAATATGGAGAAATAAAAATATCGGAAAAGATATGAAAGGCAGAATTTACAAAACAGTCATCAGAACAATAATGACATACGCGGCAGAAACACGACCCGACACAGAGAGGACAAAGAGATCGTTCGAAACAGCGGAGATGAAAACCCTTCGAAAAGTTGATAGTAAGACTCTATATGGGACAGAGTTAGAAGTGCAGATGTACGACAGAAGACAGGGTAAGAAACAGAAGAATAGAATGGAATGACCACATAAGCCGAATGACAACAGAGTAGTCAGGACAGCGAGAGACGGTTTGCCAATAGGAAGACGATCAGTGGTAAGACCACGAAAACTATAGAACGACAACTTACTAGAGGCACAAGACTAGAGTCATGTCTATACAAAAAGAAGAAGAAGAAGAATAATTTATGAAAATTTTGATAATAAATAAAAAAATATGGCATCAATAATCCATTGCTTTTGTGCTTATTTTTATTTATACAATGAGTTAACTCGTTACAATTTGTCATAAAATTGGTTATAACTTTGTAAAATACCCTGTATAACATAACAATCCTTTATACTTTTGTAATAGCGAAGTTAAGAAGATTTTGAATATAAAATAAAATACACGGTGTTCCATTTAAAAAAACATAAGTTTGGTCTGCCACTATGTTATCGAACACCCTGTAACATTCTAATTAATTTTGAAATGTGAATCTCAAAGTTGGCTAGGTATTAACTTTTATTGCTATCTATTATTATAACGGATCTACGGAGCTTAACCCCACTAATCAATCACCCTGTACCTACATATAATTGAGGCGTCTCATAGCAAAACTCGCCTTATCCAAATTTTACGAAAAATGAGGTTAATATGGTAACGTTATTCTTAATAGGTTGATATGCTCCTCTTACAGTAATATTTCCGTAAGAAATGTTGCTTTATCCCATTAATAATCAACGGCAAAATATTGCTGTCAGCGCAAAACTCGCCTTATCCACTGCATCTTACGTGTCAAAACTCGCCTGATCCACGCAGCCTATAAGAATGCTGGAAACATGAAGCACGTGATCACGGCACTGTAAGAAATTTAGGGCAAGATTGTCTCGTTATGGACTGGAAATCTGCTGTTGGTGATTTTCTAAAACCCGTGGGCTCCTGGCATTTTAAGTTTTCCGATGCCAAGAGATTTATACTAACAAAAAATCGTAGTGGAAATGTTATGGTTCAGAGAGAACCTTTCTAGTGCTCGGACACTGGAATACCCAAGTCAATTTTAAAAAAGACATCCGATGGACGTCCAACAAACGTCCAGAGTTCACAAAATTGGACGTCCATAGAACGTCCGCTTCAAACGTATAGTGTACGTTGTTGCAGCTTTCAGTGTATATCTTATGTACATTTAATGTACATCTGATGTACATTCAATGTACGTCTTATGGACATTCTTGTAGGGAACTTTTCAGAAAGCAATCTAGTGCCATAATTTTTTGAATACATACATAGCAAAAAGCCTTTAGGTATAGGAAATAGTTCCTATAATACTAAACTTATACTTTAAAATATTACACGAAATACCTTTTTTATTTCTCTTTATTATAACTTTATTATGTATACTTTATTATAGGAACTTCATTAATGCACGACTGCACTTGCACGATAAACAGCAAACACAAAGATATCACAGGATGTATTATATTGTATGTAATAACTTAATAAAGACAAAATTCAGATAATGGCGCCCTATGAAGCATGCACATTAAAAGAGGTTTATTTCTGTTCTGTTCTGAGTGTTCTGTTTCCTTCCAAACATTATTTCTTAGAACTTAGAGTCAGTACGGTTGTATATTGCAAGCGGGTTTGCCATTCTGTGAATTATCATAAATAAATTCTCCTTCAGTATTCCACAACAATTAACAGCGATAATCCCCTAAAAGTACCTGCCTAATACTACCTTTTACGACCGATAGCGTGAAGAGCGACAACGTTGTCAAGAAGATTCTCATTTAGTTTGGCGGGAAATTTAACAGTTACAAAATGCACATTTAAGATTTAAATTGGTAGTGTCTAATTATTGTAAGTTCTATAATTACCGATGCGCGATGTAGCTCCGTTATTCTGAAAAAGTTTACCATCGTTTTATCATCATCTAATATTATACAGGTTTAATTAAAATAATTTTAGTGGTTCAGTGTTTTAATTCGATGATGAAAAAATATGTGACTACATTTATTAGAAGCTTCTTGTATTCTACTAATAATATTGCTTTGATTAAAACAGGAAGCTATATATAATTACTGATAATAATAGTCGCGTTTTGTGTAAAGTCTCCATGGACCACAAATGGATGTCCAATGTACGTTAAAATCAAACGTCCAATGGACGTCGCGTAATGGACGTACATAGTACGTCCAGTTTTGGTCCATGGACGTTTGGACTTTAAATGTACGTTATAGGTATGGACGTCCATCGGACGTTGTGTGCTATATGGGAAGTTGATGCAACCCAATACCAACTTCAATCCAACTCCAACTTCGATAAGTCGCTGCGATGCACCGTTTACACACAATGATAAATTGCAACAACTCGATTGATATCGATAAGTTGTTTGATTTATCGCTGGGTCTAAACGACCCTTAACTACCCTAATAAAATATCGAAGAACTCGTTCCTTTCCTCCTGAGATAGCATTCTGTCATTTCCCACTTTAGTTGTATCTGTATTTTAAGATAAACTCCCCTTCTGGCAGTGGATACCCTATTTGTGCTGTTACTCATTATTCCTCATGGTTTCAGTATTTGTGTACCGTGCCCAAATTTTAAGCGTGGGTAGCTTCCATGACAATTTGCCCATATCGTTCTCGATCTTACGCGGCTTGTAATAATTCATCTGCTGAAAAGCCAGTCCATTGACGAAGGTTTAGGAGCCATGAATATTTCTGTTCTTTCCTACCAATTTATCTTTTTTCGTCGATCTTTCCGTGGAGTATTAACTGCAGGTATCTATGCTGCTGACTATATGACCTAGATAATTGACTTGACTTGGAAATTTACTTTGAAGTAGCTGGTACTTCTTGGGATGTAATATCAATTGAGCGGCTTTAGGTCAACTAAAAACCTCTTCTAAATTAAAAAAATCCACGAGGAAAATAAAATTTCTGTAGCTGGCTGTATACCATAAATCACAAAAATACGAGATCCTTTGTAAAAAGTATATTTAAAATTACCTAAATAAGGGTCAAATTAAATCACAGAACGTTTTCGGATTAAAAAATCCATCATCAGTGTTACTAAAAGCCAATAATATGCATGCCTGAGCCACCAAAATGTTTTGGGTGAAAACCCTTTAAATGTTGAAAATTGTTAAGATATACAACATATTTTTAATAATATTTAATGATGGTGCAATTATTCCTGGATATTACTAAGAGTAACACAGGACTCTTCTCGCGTAGTTGGAATTTAAGGATTGAAACCTCACATATTGGAGTTAAATGGCTATGAGTGTTGGACCTACTAGTCAAGTCGCCAACTAGTGTTGAAGTTGGCCATTTGACTCCAATATGTGAGGTTTCAATCCTTTAACTCCAACCACGTGGTAAGAGTCCTGTGTTGCCCTGAGTAATATCCAGGAATATTTGCAACTTCATTAAATATTATTAAAAATATGTAGTATGTATATAGCTTAACAATTTTCAACATTAAAACGATTTTTTTTTCAAAACATTTTGGTGGCTCAGACATGCATATTATTGGCTTTTAGTAACACTGATGATGGATTTTTTAATCCGAAAACGTTCTGTGATTTAATGTAACCCTTATTTAGGAAATTTTAAATATATACTTTCTACAAAGGATCCTGTATTTTCTCTTCTAAATTCTTCAAATTCTCCCTCAAGACGATAATGTCGTCTAAATACACCATGTCGTCTAAACACACCATGTCGTCTAAATACACCAGGTAGGTTTTCCAAGATAACTCTCTCAACACATTTTCCATAAGCCTTTCAAATATCGCAGGAGCATTACAGAGTGCAAATGGCATAACGTTGAATTGCCACAATCCAGATCCAATGGTGAAGGCTGTCTTCTCCTTCTCTACTGGGTCTATTTCTACCTGCCAATATCCAGACTTCAAGTCCAACGTAGAAAACGGTTTACTTCCAGCCAATGTATCCAACGTGTCGTCGATCCGAGGCAGAGGATAACTATCATTATTGGTAACATTTTTTAATAACCCTAATAGCGCATGACGTCCTCTGGACGTCCAAAATAGGTCCATTTTTGGTCCTAACGTCCATGGACTAAAAACGGACATCCTTCGGACGTCCGACGTTGGACGTCCTTCGGTGGACTAAATATGTACGTCCTTCGGACGTCCGACGTTGGACGTCCTTCGGTGGACTAAATATGAACGTCCTTTAAACGTCCGTACTGGACGAAATACGAACGTTTTCTGATCGTCCATATTGGACATATTATACGAATTACGGGATCAAATAGCAAAATAATTCAATAAAATATTAACTTAATTATGTTAATAAAATAGTTTAAATCGAAGAGATAATCATATTTAATTCAAAATCGTACAGTTTAATATCCAAAACATGTTTTTGTTTTTTTTTGTAAAGTGTGAAAATCTTATTTGTAAATTATTTGTTACAATGTTTTATTATTCTAGTTACCAAGATAACATAAGTTTGCTAATTATGTAATTCTAATAAGCAAAAATATAATTTTTATCAATGTATCCGTACTATACAGATGAATCTTGAGAGCATCTTTGTGAAGTTGAAGATATACGTACCGAAAATAGGTCCAGTTTTAGTCCTAATGTCTATGGACTATAAATGGATGTCCTTTGGACGTCCGACGATGGACGTACTTCGGATGGAATAAATATGAACGTCTTTGGACGTCCTTCGGTGGACCAAATATGTATGTCCTTCTGACGTCCGATGTTGGACGTCCTTCTACTGGACGAAATACGGACGATTTCTGGACGTCTGAAAATCGCACCCACTACCTGGTTTCTCTGTTCAAAAAAATATAACGATAGGCGATAGATTTTCGATTCACCGATATCAGTTCGAAGAGCTGATCTCTCAGTCGTTGTCGTCGTTAGGTCTCCCGCCTAGAGTTTTATTCATCAACCACTTATTTTCATAATTTAAGAAATTATATTATACCTATTTATACGAATTGTATAATATTATAAATATACTACATATTATTATGTAAAGAAATGAAGACGCTGTTTCACAGCATAACACAGCGTCCGGCTGCCTCATCGGGCCATTTAGAGCATCAATGCATAGGTCCATCCAATGGATTATAATGTGCCCCTATGAGGCGCCCAACATTTTAATCAACTACGG
This sequence comes from Diabrotica virgifera virgifera, assembly GCF_917563875.1. Lineage (NCBI taxonomy): Eukaryota > Metazoa > Arthropoda > Insecta > Coleoptera > Chrysomelidae > Diabrotica > Diabrotica virgifera. The sequence continues at coordinate 170,388,726 of NC_065444.1, forward strand.
TGAGGATTCCTGTTCCTGAAGTTTTTCTGAAGTGCCTAAGCAGTCCATGTTCCTGATTCCTCGACCGGATGAGGAGTTTTGGAAGTCATCAACCCCATACAGCTCATGGAGTTTCGAGTTTCCCGGGGTAGCCAGTCACTTTCTGGTAACTGAACGCCGAAGAGCATTCAGACTCTGCTACCACCGTCTGGACATAGCCTATGGATTCTCTATGGCCTAGAGAAGGACAAACGCCGAGGAGGATGACATCCAAACATTTTAAACAGTGAGATTTTTAATTTTTGTGTTGTGTTGTGCAAACCTTATTTTAATAAACAAAAAATTTCTTTACAATTTTGTCATTATACATATTTGCATTTTAGCACATTTTTCGATTATTTGATACTTTTTTATACTGCAAGCGCCAGTTAACTTGGCCAGACGCATTGCACAGTGGCTTATGGGATGATCATCAGTCTCAGTGTCGTTGTGCGTATTCGCTGTCGCCAAGTCAACTGGCGCTTGCAGTACCTCATGTATATTTTCTATCCAATTTAAAATTTTTTTTTTTGATAGTTTACGATCTTTTACAAAGTTCTACAGTTTCGTTGAATTTTTACCTGAAAGGGTCGTGATTGTCTTCAAGTGCAGAATTCAAACAATTCTCCGTATTTGATGGTCAATATCCACCCATAGTTCATAGAATACAATACCCAACGATATTAACTGTATGGTATTTATTTATGTAGGTATATAGAAATTTGCAATTCGTCTTATTTCTGTAACTGGGAGGTATAATAAATTAGGTACCATTGCTTAAAAAATAATATTTTAAACAATGTAGGTAGGTACATTATATCGACATGGTGTTGTTTTGAATACGTTTAATCCAACTATTTTCTTAGTTGGATTATTCAAATTTTTTATATTTATATTTATTATCATTGAAATATGAACACATTGTCTTTCAAACAATTGGAATATATGTATCAGATTTTTATAGAATTCAAAGTACTCTATTGCACAGTTACTCGAAATATTCGAATTTTTACATAGTGTTCATACATACTGTTCATTTGGTCATTAGATATAAATACAGGGCGGTTAATTACTTCAGATGATTTGTTATTACAGTAGCAATATCAATAATAGCTTTAGGTACTATTTGAAGCACTAAAATGCAAAATGTTACATTGTTTCAATAAATGTGTATCTACTTTATTGTATTAATTTATTATTTTATTTTTATTTATAATTTTATATAGATAGTAATAGGTAATATTTGTATATTATGTTTTTCTTTTTTGCTGCATTCGTGTATAATTTTGAAAGTTTGTTTGTCCCGTTTGTTATTAATAAATAAATATCAATAAATTAATATATTATAATGTAATTTGTAATAAAAGTTCCTTTTCCCTAAAAACTAGCATGTCCAACTTACATCCCCTAGGACGTCCGATTAAGGTCCAATTTACGTCCGATTAAGGTCCAATTTACGTCTGATTAAGGTCCAATTTACGTCCCCTCGGACGTTAGGTGGACGTCCATCGGACGTTTGGCAATTTGGCTTTGGACCAAACTAGGACGTCCAGTTAAGGTCCAATTTACGTCCCCTAGGACGTCCGATTAAGGTGCAATTTACGTCCGATTAAGGTTCAATTTACGTCCCCTCGGACCTTAGATGGACGTCCAATGGACGTTCGGTAGCGCGACATTTGGACCAAAATAGGACGTATAAATGACGTTCCTTGGACGAAAACGGACGTCCAAGGGACGTACTTAAAGTCCGTGAAGGACGTCCTATGGACGTCCTTGTGCTATTAGGGAAACTGTAGTCTACATAGAACCTCGTAGTTCCATCTTTCTTCTTGACCAGGACTGCCGGAGAGACCCTTGGGCTGGTAGAAGGTTCTATCACCCCCTCTCTTCACTTCCTGAACAATCCTTTCAGCTTTCTTTCTCTTCGTCTGTAGTAGTCGTCGAGCTGTTTGACGAATTGGCATATTATTTTAGGTTTCAGATGATGAAGAATGGCATTTTCTCGTATATTTATTAAAAAATATTCTTTACTTACTAATACATACTATATATATTTTATATAACGAATTCTTATATGTGCATAATTTTTAAGGGATTTGAAGAGAGAGTTGAAGAATGGAAAAACAAGTATTATGAAAAATCAAAAGAAATGAATGAAAAATTAGATGTTCTTCAAACAAAACAAAATAAGCAATTGGAAATTATAGCGAACTACAAGGAATTGGTATTATTTTATTAACACATAATAACAAACTTTAAATTGTCGAACATAAATAAGAACAACCGTAAAATAAGGAAATATGAAAAAAATTAAGAAACGCTTTTCTTTAGTTACAAGTGACTAAAATTAAAAGTATTATAAAAAAATCAACTAAAAAGCAAAAAATAAAAAAAAATTAAAAATCTAACACATTTGTCAACGAAAAGCGTGGCGCGTCTTCATCGAATAAACGGTTTTCGCACCACGCTTTTCTTTGACGAATGTGTTAAATTTTTCAATTTGTTTATTTTTTGCTTTTAAGTTGTTTTTTTAAATTGTTTTTAATTTTAGTCACTCGTAACTAAAGAAAAGCGTTTCTTAAATTTTTTTTTATTTTTTACTTTTTAGTCTTACACTTTTCAAACATTAAAATATATCGTCATGTTTATTAAAATATGTATAAAACATATGATGTACAAACATGAAAAGTAGTAGGAATCGGCAAAAAATTTGAAACTTTATTGTTTACCTATTTATAAAGCATAACGTAAACAATTAACGTAAAAAAAGAAATTATGTATAATTCATATAATTAGCTACAATATGTAAAAGTTTCAAGTTTCTTCATTGTAAAAAACAAGAGAATTTAACCATTTTCCGTTAAAATCGTTTTTTTTTATTTAAACAATTAATAAACATAAAAAAAATTTATTGACTATTGGTGTATTGTTCCCGCGAATGCATATGTCAAATATGTAAATTTTTAGTCATTTGCATTGAAGGAAAGGCAGTCAAATTAACGTCCAAAGATTTGACCCAAACGATTGAACTAAAGAAAAGAGTTGAATTAATTAATACGCCAAAAGGAATTCTAATGTTAATTGTAGCACAAAACGTCTCTACCGGTGGTTTTTCTAAGACAACGATAAAAACATGAATTTTTAATTCGAGTTTTGGTTTTTTACATAAAAAATTTTTTTTATTGACTATTTGTGTATTGCTCCCGCGAATGCATATGTCTGCACATTTTCATTCATTTGCATTGAAGAAAAGGCAGTCAAATTAACATTCTAAAGATTTGCCGCAAACTACTGAACTAAAGAAAAGCGTTTAATAAATATTCTTATTGTACTAAATTTATAATCCACTTAAAAGAAAACTAGAAATATCATATTTACCACACTGGACCGTTTTATCTATTGTCTTGATATTTTAGCCAATGAGTCCCACTAGACCAGGGCATTTAGCACTAAAAACACTGGGATAGATCTATTTTTACTTGCAACTTTTTACGTTATGTTCAGGATGATGTCAGGAAAAAAGTCTACCACAGAAAAATAGTTGGAAATGCATACATATTTAGTTGCATTTTAAAGTGCATAAAATGCATCCAAAAGTGCATAAACATGTCAAAATAAGCATAAGAAGCAGATTTTGTTATTCGGAGGTTTTGGAATCGAAAGTAAAGCCAATCGATCGAATTATTTACTAAGATCAAAACAGCTGTCATGGAATACGAAATTCAGGATTTACAAGACTATATAATAAGACCAACAGCGACATACGGATGTGAGACATGGATAGTCAACCAAAGAACAAAAGAAACAGTAAGAAGATGGGAAAGGAAATACTCGAGAAAAATATTAGGTGAGAAGAGAACAGGGGAAGGGTATATAAGAAGGAGAACCTACAAATAGATAACGTAATAAAATCAAGAAAGTTGCAGTGGCTGGGCCATATAGAAAGAATGAACGATGACAGAGTGGTCAAGAAAATAGCATGGAGAGTACCAGATTATAAAAGAGAGGAAGACCACGGAAGCGATGGAGAGAGGAGGTAGTAGAAGACCTAAAGGAAAAGAGAATAACAGACTGGAAGAAGTTGACAACTTACAAAAAGCTATGGAAAAGAACAACAAAGCTCTGGGATTAAAAGGCCTGTAAAAAGCTACATATATGCACTTTTGGATGCATTTTATGTACTTTAAAATGCAACTATGCATTTCCACTCGTTTTTGTATAGTAGACTTTTTCTGGCCTCATCCTGAACATAATGCAATTTAACTTAAATGTTGAATTTTTTCTTAAAATATATTTCTTATTTATTCACATACATATTTATTATTTGTTTGTATAGTCTCCAAAATGATGCAACACATAAATCATGACGTATCTTTCATAACTTAGCGCGAATTTTTTTTAGTATGCTAAGAGGCAACAGGAAATAGATGATTACAAAAAACACAAAATCGAACAAGAGAGATTAAGATTAGAAAAAGAAGAAAAGAACAAGAAAGCTACAACAATCCAAGCTTGGTGGAGAGGTGTTATGGTTAGGAAGGGTTTTGGAAAGTTCAGGAAGAAGAAAGAGAAAAAAGGCAAAAAGAAGAGCACCGATAAGAAAGAAAAGAAATGAATATTTCATTTTGTATACAATAATTTTTTTGTAATGATCTTAAAGTTCTTTTATAATAAAAAACAATAATTTGTGGTATCGTATTATTACTGTTTATTATCCTTAGTATGTTTTATTTATGAAAGTTAGAAATTAGAACCACGAAAAGATGTAATGAATATAAATATCTCGGATCTATAATATCTAAAGAAGGCACTACCAAAAGAGACATCGAAAAGAGAACGCAGCAGGGCAAAATAGCGGTAAACATTCTGAGCTCTCTACTGTGGTCTAAAGATATAAGGCAAGAAACGAAATTGACAATCTATCGTACCTTGGTAGAGCCTATTATGACTTATGGGGAAGAAGTTTTTCAGATGACAAAAAAAAAGATAGGAAAAGAATAGAAGTAGTAGAAATGGATTATCTAAGGAGAGCGTGTGGTATATCTAAAAAAGATCACATCAGGAATGAAGATATTAGAAGGAGGGGAAATACTGTATATTCCAGTGTAGATAGAATTGAAACGAGACAACTAGTGTGGTATGGTCACGTGAAACGAATGAATGAAGATATATGGCCAAAGAAAGCTTTAAATTACATACCACAACAAAGAAGAAGGGGAAGACCTTCAGTTGCCTGGGAAGAAAATGTACGGCACATCATGAAAGATAGAGCCATCAAAGAAGACGAATGGATGGACAGAAAACGATGGCGGTCGAAATGCGAGAAGCGGCAGAGGCTGTAGGAACCTCGCTGATAGATAGATAGATGTTTTATTTATATGTAGGTACTTCTGATTTGGAGGTCCAAATAATCATCATCGGTGGTATTACAGCACTACATAAATGTGCCTCAATATTCCCCAGCAGTATTTGTCATCACTAACCGTTGCCAGCTTTCTGCGCCGATTTTCAGTGAGTCTTCATTCTTACACATTCTTAAAATTTTTCATTCCAACAAATCTCCCTTTTTGCATGATTCCAGTGCACCTTTCCTCTGACATTTGTTCATCTTCCTTGACATTGACTATTAAGAGCACAGATGCAAAATTTCGGCTCCAATGCTTTTTAAATGCATTCGTTTTTTTTTCGAATCCTGAGAAAACTAATAAACATTTTTGAAAAATTTAAACGCAGAATGAAAGATTACATTATTACCGAGGGCCGAAAGTCTTTTAGAATAAACAAAAAGTTTCTTTTGAATGAGATATTTAAAATTAAAGATCACACTTAATTTTCTTTTTTTTTCACCCCTCTAACTTATTAAAATAAACGTTATAGAAATTTATATATAGGGACTTTCGACCCTCGGTAATAACGTACCTAATCTTTCATCTATCTATAAGCGAGCTTCCTACAGCCCCTGTCGCTTCTCGCATTTCGACCGCCATCTTTTTCTGTCCATCCATTCGTCTTCTTTGATGGCTCTATCTCTCATGATGTGCCGTACATTTTCTTCCCAGGCAACTGAAGGTCTTCCCCTTCTTCTTCTTTGTTGTGGTATGTAATTTAAAGCTTTCTTTGGTCATATATCTTCATTCATTCGTTTCACGTGACCATACCACACTAGTTGTCTCGTTTCAATTCTATCTACACTGGAATATAGTTTTTGTCCTCCTTCTAATATCTTCATTCCTGATGTGATCTTTTTTGGATATACCACACGCTCTCCTTAGATAATCCATTTCTACTACTTCTATCCTTTTTCGTGATCTGCCAAACTTGTGCCCCAATGTCATAATAGGCTCTACCAAGGTACGACAGATTGTCAATTTCGTTTTTTGTCTTTAGACCATCTTTAGACCATAGTAGAGAGCTTAAGAATGCTCCACCTGACATCCGGAATATACCATGTATTACAAGCAAGCCAGAGGGTTTCAATCAACCAAGACGGATCTGGGTGACACTCAACAGAATTAGAACCAACTGTGGTAGGTGCTCTGACTCACTTTTTAGATGGGGAAACATACCTTCTCCAAATTGCGATTGCGGTGCTCAAAGACAAACGATTAAGCATTTGGTGGAGGAATGTCCCATCAGATCGTACAGTGGCAATCGGTCCGATTTTTTAGTGTCGACCAATGAGTCGATTGAATATATTTACCAACTACATTTTCGTTTATAAAAATTAATTATTATTTATAATGTATTGTTATCTTTATTTATATACAAAAACTGTGATATAGCCATACGCTAAATAAAAAAATAAATAGAGAGCTTAGTATGTTTACCGCTTTTTTGCCCTGCTGCCGTTCTGTTTTTCACCTAATATTTCATTCTGCGTTTAAATTTTTTAAAAATTTCAAAAATAGTTTTCTCAGGATTCGAAAAAAATGAATGCATTAAAAAAGCATTGCCCCGAAATTTGGCGCCTACCCCCTTATCTTGTATATTTGGTATATATTGGTGTTACCTCCATGTTTGATGATTTCTGCGAAGATGCAGTCAACTCCTGAGGACTTGTTTTTGAAGAGTATGACTGATGCGGCCCTTATTTCCAATGCTGATGGAGTTTCTATGAGTTTCTTGGTCTCTGGGGTGACGTATGATTCTCTACTTCGGTACTAAGTATATAGTTCTTTGAAATGCTTAACCCACCTGATTTCTATTGCATCATCTGTACTAATCCAGCGAACTAGATCCAGTAAAGTCCAGCGAACTATAGAAGAGAATAAAAGTCTGAAAGTCCTGAGAAGACGGCTAAACAATGGAAAATGCGAAATACACAAACTAAAGAACAAAGAAGGAGTCCCAACATCAAATAGAGAAGAACTACTATACATAGTTGAAGACTTCTATCAAGAACTATACAGGGTGTCCCAGACTAATTTAGCCACGCTATATCTCTTAAACGAATAGAGATTTTCGAATGGGACAAAAAGTGGTCTATTCTACTTGTAATACACTTTAATATGACGTAGAAAAAAATCATCCCCTAAATATGCATCCCTTAGTGACAGCCCCTAACTTTAATTTTTTTAATAGCACCCTGTATATTTTTTTATAGTTTTGGATGTGGTCTTCTATCGACTATTCAACACATTTTTTGAAAATAAAATCGGTCCGTAAATAACCAAGAAAATATCAGTTTAGTTTTGTTAATTATGTGTCCCAGACTAATTTATCCAGGCTATATTTCTTAAACGAATAGAGATTTTCGAATGGGACAAAAACTGATCTATTACATTTGTAATACACTTTAATATGGCGTAGAAAAAAAATTATCCTCTAAATATTCATCCCTTAGTTACAACCCCTAATTTTATTTTTTTTAAATAGAACCCTGTAAGTTAGGGATGAATATTTAGAAGATGAATTTTTTCTACGCCATATGAAAGTGTATTACAAATGGAATAGATCAGTTTTTGTCCCATTCGAAAATCTCTATTCTTTTAAGAAATATAGCCTGGATAAATTAGTCTGAGACACACAATTAACAAAAATAAACTTATAGTTTCTTGGTTATTTACGAACCGATTTTATTTTCAAAAATTGTGTTGAATAGACGATAAAAGACCACATCCAAAACTATAAAAAATATACAGGGTGCTATTAAAAAAATTAAAGTTAGGGGTTGTAACTAAGGGATGAATATTTAGGGGATGATTTTTTGTACGCCATAATAAAGTGTATTACAAGTAGAATATATTACTTTTTGTCCCATTCGAAAATCTCTATTTGTTTAAGAGATATAGAGTGGCTAAATTAGTCTGGGACACCCTGTATACAAGCCAAAGAGAAGACCAAAAGAATTTAGAAGCCACTGCATCAAGCAAAGTTATCAACCAGGGTTCAGAGCTCATGCCAGAGATCACACTAAGCGAAATCCAGGACGCAATGAAAGATGAAAAACAACAAAGCGCCAGGAGAAGATGGAGTCGTAATAGAAGCTATAAAGATGGGTGGACGTGCCCTTCTCAACCAAATAAAAATTTTGTTTAACCTTTGTCTAACAGATTGTTGCATACCGGAAACATGGAACAATGCAGTAACAATTTTACTACACTAGAAAGGAGACAAGGCGCACCTAGAAAACTATAGACCAATCAGCTTATTGAACCACATCTATAAAATGTTTACCCGAATAATTACGACAAGACTAGAAAAAAGTTAGATTTCTACCAACCCCGAGAACAAGCTGGATTCCGCTCAAAATTCGGAACAAACGATCACCTACAAACAGTAGAAACCTTACTAGAAAAGTCGATAGAATATAACAGACCACTGGTACTTATCTTCGTACACTTTCACAAAGCCTTCGACACTGTGGAATTAGACAGCATTTTAACTGCTCTGAACAATAGTAGAATAGATTACCGGTTTACAAAGTTAGTGCAAACATTATACCAAAACGCCACAATGCGTGTAAAACTACATGATACTACCAGAGAAATTCATATCAAGCGAGGTGTGAGACAGGGCGACACTCTCTCACCTAAATTATTTATAGCGGTCCTCGAATACGCCTTTAAAATGCTAAAGTGGGAAAATAGAGAAATAAAAATAGATGGAGAAATGTTCAATCATCTGAGTTTTGCCGACGATATAGTACTTATAACCGAAGATCTGGGTGAAGCACAACAAATGCTACTAGAATTAGAAAACGTATCTTCAACAATAGGTCTAAAAATGAACATCAGTAAGACCAAATTTATGACAAATTTAGTTCCCAGCGAACACCTAACCATCCAAAATCAAGTGGTAGAATTGACAGAAAAGTACATACATATTTCTCGGTCATGAAATCAGAATAGGCAAGGACAATCAGACTTGCGAATTTCAACGACGATTAACACTTGCTTGGGCGGCGTATGGTTCACAAGAGACATCTTTAAGAGCAACATCCCGACAGCTATGAAACGGAAGACATTTGATCAATGCGTTCTCCCTATTATGACATACGGAGCAGAAACTCCCACGCGCATGGAAAGATCGATTCTCGGCGTGACAAAAAAAGACAAAATAAGGAACCAAGACTTAAGGAAAAGAACAGGTATCACTGATGTCGTTGAACGTATAGCCAAGCTGAAATGGAATTGGGCAGGTCACATAGCGCGACTGAAAGACTCAAGATGGACCAGAAAACTAATTGACTGGCGCCCAAGAGAAGACAAACGCAGCAGAGGACGACCACCAACACGCTGGATGGACGACATTAACCGAATATCCAAGAAATGGCAACAAGAAGCACAGAACCGTGAAGAGTGGCGAAGAATGGGAGAGACCTATGCCCAGCAGTGGACAGAAGAGGTTGTATGATGATGATGATGATCTGTACTTATTATATGTCCACTTTTATCCCCACACATCACATCAGCAGTGATTTAAATTCTTTTCCTACATTATTTATGCTCTAATAGAATTTTCTAGTCCAAGTATTATTAAAAGTTCCGTAATATTCCCTATCCTATTGATGTAGTTATATTCTGAGAAAACAAAAAAATTATGTGCCACAGATTTTTTTAAATAAGCTGGAAGATTTGCGTTAAATAAATAAATTACGTAGGTGTTATAGAAAATATACAATCATAATGTAATCATATATTAACTAAAATGGCAATCACGAAGGCAAGAGTAAATAAAGACAAATATTTTTAAACATTTTTTTATTTCTATAAGTTCTATTTTGTTTGTAATTCTTATTGTATTGACCACTTTCACTTTAAACTATTATTTTTTTCCCAATTCGACCAACAGCTCGCAATCATTTATCACATCCTTAAAGTTAGAATGTTTATGAATCATAAAGAAACCTTGCACTTGAGCAGGACTGACTTTAGCATTAAACTTCATAACTTTTTCGGCAAATAATTTAGATTGAGATGCAGCCTCCTCGCCGTCATAAAATCTAAGGTACATCCTTTCGATTTGGTCTTGGGAACACCAACCGATATATTCCTGCATATCAACACGACCTGGCCTAATTAATGCAGGATCCAATCTAAAAATACAATATGAAATTGGTAGAGGTTACAAAATACGACCAATTCGAATAAACATAATATATTCAAATAAACGCACGCTTATATCTATAGTACTTCCACTCTAACTTTTCCCATGCATGAAATTATTCACGAATTACTTTTTATAATAGGTCTCTTTTTTACTCACAGAAACTAGTATCGCAAAATTAAGCCACTTGTCAATAGAAACCACAATAAGTTAAACAAGGATAAACAACATGGCATGTCCTTAATATAATTTTTCGTTTTACTTTATTTACTATGAATTTTGACGTTTACGATTTTAAGTGACAGTGTCATTAGCGCATGACATGTTGTGTTGGTTATTATTTGAATTTATTGTTTATTTGTTTTTCAAATTATTTAACTTTTAGTCTTTATATATTTTATGTTATTGTAATTTATATTTTCAAACATATTTATTGTTAGGACGACTAACTACTGACCTCTCTTAATTTGATTACTTCCGGTAAGTAATTATTATATTCTTTAAGGAAAAGTGACAAGGAATATTTTTATGAGTATGACTACATCTCTGTCGAGTGGAAACTTATTTGTTTATTTTCGAGATTACTGTTTACCTTTTGGTTATTTTTTAATTTATTTATTACCATTCTACATTTATCTCTATGCTAGTAATACTCGCTATGATGTTCAAGCTTTTTAATGTTGAGTCGATCAATGTCCACCATACTGAAAAACTATTAAACATTTCAATAAAATAACTTTATAAAATACGTCCACCAGATAATAGCCATTTCCTAATTATTACCACTGACAGTATGTATCAATGATACTACACATCGACGTACGTTTCACTTTATTTTTTGATTTAACTTGTTTGATTTAATTTGTTTGAAAATGAATTGTGACGCATGGGAAAAGATAAAATGGAACAACTATATCAATAATTCTAAAAAAATTTCTAATAGTTACTTATTCTTTCATGAGGAATACAAATCTGCAATAAAAAAAGAGTGTTCCTATTTAAGATTTTAAAGTTACCCCCACCTCTAGGAGGTAGACTGGGAAACGTGTTTGGTGTCATTCGATAGGTTATTGGAAAATATTAAACAAGTGTTTTTTGCTTTTTCACTTGAAAGTGTATTTCTCGGAATATTAGACCGTTTCTGTAATTTACCTAGGGTATCAGGATAAATCGTTTTTTCCGATTATAGCGCCATCTATCCACAATTCGAAAAAATGTCTCGAATAAATGTTGCTCGTTTTTACGTAAGGAATCCAAATCTGCAATAAAAAATTGGGTTCCTATTTAAGATTTTAAAGTTACCTACATCACTCCACAAGGGGGTGGAATGGGGGGTTCGTTTTTGGTGTCATTGGATAGATTTTTGAAAAATATTGGAAATCATATTTTTCATTGATTCGACGTTCATTTCGCGAAATATTCAACGTCCCACTACTTTTGGGACACCCTGTGTTCTGTGTTATTCTCAAAGCGGTTAAAACGAATTAGGCTACGTAAGGATGTACTTAAAGAAAAAATGTGTGGAGGGCAGGATCAACAAGTAAAGATTTATTATATAATTTTAAAGTAAAATTATGACATTGGATTAAAACGACATAATGTGGATGATTTAAGATTTAAATTTAATTTTTACAACCTTTAAAATATAATTTAAATATGTTTTTGCACGATTGATCATTTTTGACTGTTTACCGTGACAGATTTTACGTCAGTAGGTGACATTTACTAGCAACTCGACGGTAAGTAATCCAACTCGACGGTAAGTACTCCAACTCGACGGTAAGTAATTCACTTACCGTCGAGTTAAAAAATCTCTTAATTTTGATTTATTTTTTGAAAGAATAAAGAAAACTAACGAATTATTTATTAATATTGAAACTTACGGTACAATTTGTTAATTTTTCTCTTCAAATACGCGATCAAAGTTGAAAACTTGGAAATATCAATGTCATCATACAGAAAAACGGTGGATTTAATCATTGAATATTCTGCCCAGAGGCTTCCAGGAGCTTTCAACTGCATATGTCTTTGAACGAAATATGCCAATAGAGTCTTTTCTTCGATTCTTCAATTCTTGCCTTCGCACCATTTTTTAAAACTTTGGTAGGTATTTTTATAACGGATTTTGGATTTTTCGGGAATAATTGCGGAACACCCTTCTTCCCAAGCCCGTTCAATTTCTTCAAATTCACTTTCGCTCATATTTTAATTTATAATAATCAAAATTGTACTTAAAATTATTCACAACTAAATAAAAACTCAATTCTCCATTGTTGTTATGCACCCTAGTTACTACCTAACAACCAAAGTATCTATCTTGATAAAATGAATGAAACTAGTCAATATGACGAAAATGTTTAATTTTATAATTTATAATGGTATCAATCGTGCAAAAAACGTTATAAGCATGTCGAACGTTAAGGGTAACCGATCTCAGACAATAATTGGAGTCGTCGCTCCGCTCCGCCTCCAGACAATTGTCTTCGATCGGTATAAAACCCTTACCGTTCTCCATACTTAATATACTATTGTATACCGTTTTGTAAATGGCTTTTTTGTAAATGCTCAAGTAAATAATTATACCACATTTTTTAGATTAATAGTCAAATGTTTATCACCTTTTGTTCATTATAATAAAGTTTGATTACTTCAGATTCAGGCTTGACTGATGATGGTCTGATAGAACCGAAACCGTTTTGATAGCTGTAATCAACTTCGATACAATCAATGCGTACTCCCTGTTCTCACTTACGGTTCCCAAATGTGCACATTTACAAAAGCAAACATGGACAAAATCATAAAAACGCAAAGAGCAATGGAAAGGCAAATGTTGCTCACAAGACTAATGGATAAAAAAAGAAACGAGTGGATAAGAGAGAAAACCAAAGTTAGGGATGTTAGACAAGAAGTTGCAACATTGAAATGGAGATTTGCCGGACACACTATAAGACAAAAAGAAGACTCTCATTTTGGCATCAATTGGTGCCACACCTAGACTTCGCCTAATATACTCATTTCTAATTTTATCCTTCTTTGCCACTCCTCATCCATCTAAGCATTCTCATTTCCGCCACATGCATTCGTTGTTCCTCTTTCTTCTTCACTGCCCAACATTCAGTTCCGTACATCATAGCCGGTCTTATGGTTGTTTTATAGAATTTTCCTTTCAGCTTCATTGGAATTTTTCTGTCACACAACACACCACTCGCTTCTTTCCACTTTATCCATCCAGCCCTAATTCTACTGCATGCATCTCCATCTATTTCTCCATTACTCTGTAATACCGATCCCAGGTACTTAAAACTATTGCTTTTTACAATCAGTTCACCATCCAAAGATACCATTTTATTTGTAGTAACTCCATCTTTAAATGAACATTCCAAATAATCTGTTTTTGTTCTACTAAGTTTTAAACCCTTTTCCTCCAGAGCTTGCCTCCACTGTTCCAGTTTTTGTTCTAAGTCTCTTTCACTATTTCCTACTAACACGACATCATCAGCATACATTAAGCACCATGGAATGTTACCCTGTAGTTTCGCTGTTATCTGGTCCAAAACTAATCTGGACTAAGCACAGAGCCTTGGTGCAATCCTACTTTCACCTGAAATTTATCAGTCTCTCCCACACCTGTTCTAACACTAGTCGTTACTCCCTCATACATCTTTACATATTCACCAGGGACTCCTTTCTTATTGTGTGATATTTTGAGTGACTCCTTTCTCCTTATAATGAAAATTGCATCTGTTGTTGATCTGCCCTGCATAAAGCCAAATTGATTCTCGGATATTTCGGTCTCTTCACGTATCCGTCTATCAATTACTCTTTGCCATATTTTCTTGGTGTGGCTAAGCAGTTTTATAGCCCTGTAGTTTGTACATTGTTGTATATCTCCCTTGTTTTTGTAAACAGGTACCAGTATACTGTTTCTCCATTCGTCTGGCATTTGTCCAACTTCCATAATTCTATTAAATAGACCTGCTAGCCACCTTGTTTCTGTCTCTCCCAATGCTCTCCATACTTCCCCAGGAATATCATCTGGTCCTACCGCTTTTCCTTTCTTTATTTTTTGAAGCGCTTGAGCCACTTCCTCGTTTGTTATTTTGGTGACCATTGCTGCTACTGTCTCCGTTGACTATACAGGATGTCTGTCAAATTCTTCATTTAATAAGCTGTCAAAGTACTTTCTCCATCTCTTTTTGAGATCCCTTTCGTGAGATAGTATTTTATTATTTTCATCTCGGATACATCTAATCTGATTAAAATCTTTTGCTTTCTTTGCTCTCTGTTTGGCTATTTTATATATCTTCGTTTCGCCTTCCCTGGTATCAAGTTGATCGTATAGGTTTGAATACGCTTCTGCTTTGGTTTTGCTACTGCTACTTTCGCTTTCTTTTTCGCCACCATATAGTTTTGAAAATCTGTGTCGGATCTGGTTTCTTGCCACTTTTTATATAATTTTCTCTTCTCTTTTATTTCTCCTGTACTTCGTTTGACCACCACCAAGTCTCTTTATCCTCAAACTTTTTTCCTGACGTTTTCCCAAGTATTTCAATAGCACAGTCTCTCTAATACTACTGGCCATTTTTCTCCAAATTGTATTAGGGCTTCCTTCATGTTCCAACATATTTTTTCTACTATTATTCTTCTCCTGAATAGACCTTCTTTCTCATCTTTTAGCAGCCACCACTTGATTTTTTGTGGTCCCCTCCGATATTTTTGTTTAGTTTCGCTTTTTACTTCGATGTCCAGAACAAGCAGCTTATGTTGTTGGCTTACTGTCTCACTATTACCTTGCAGTCCTTGCATTCACGTATGTCTTCTTTCCTTATCATGAAGTAGTCTATTTGGGATTGATGTTGTCCACTTTTGTAGGTAATAAGTTGAGTTTCTCTCTTTTCAAAGAATGTGTTAACAATCGCCATATCCAATGCTGTTGCTAATTCAAGCATGTCATCTCCAGCTTCATTTCTAGTTCCAAAGCCTAATCCCCCATGTATTGCTTCATATCCTGCCTTGGTTTGGCCCACATGTGCATTGAAATCACTTCCTATTATAACTCTCTCCTCTGACGGAATATCACTCAGGACGTCTGCTAATTGGTCATAGAAAGCTCTTCTTTCATTCTCACCCAGATCTGTTTGAGGAGCATACACACACACAACATTCAATACCTCTTTATCAATTACAAATTTCACTGACATCATTCTATCACTCGTTCTTATAACTTCCACTACGTTATCTTTCACTTCACTATCAGCAATTATACCAACTCCATTTCTAGTGTTACTACTCCCTGCATACCACAATTTGTAACCTTCACCTAGTTCTTTCGCCCTTTGACCTTTCCACCTAGTTTCATGAATGCAAGCAATTTGAACTCTCCTTCGTTTGAGCGCATCCACTAACTCCAGACTCTTACCTGTAAGACTACCAAGATTCCACGACCCTATCCTGATTTTTCTAACCTGCAATGGTGTTCCCCCTGAGATAGTCCTCACCCGGAGATCCGAACGGAGGCTCATTTTACTTCCGGTATATTTTACCTCAGGAGATGCCATCATTTCAGTATAAGTTTTTATATCTTTGGAGAAGGTCTTTTCATTTTTATGGCCTGAAAAGATTTTGTTTGGATATTTGATGCCTGAATGCCTTTTCTATCAGCACCATACCCTGCTCTGCACTTTTAGCCAATACACCACCAATGCAACCAAAGTGCAGTATTACCCCACACCCGCCTGCATTTTTCTGTATAGGCCAGGATCCCTACTGTAAGGACTGCTCTATAAGCCAATGTATTGTTGCCCGTATCCCGCCACTAGGAGGCACATACTTTATTCGGGATACAATTTCGATACTTTCATTATCTTAGTAATTTTACAAATATACCAGTTAGAATAGGAATTTTTACTTCTTTGTAAAAGACAAAAATTAACCGCCCACATTGTATTTCTTTCAATTTGCAAAAATTGTCAATCTTGGACGAAATTTTATGAAAGGTACAGTGAAAACTACGTTTCAGAACGAAAAAACAATAAAATCATTGAAAAAAAGTCGTTTATCAAGGGATGCTTAGCAACTATCCAATGTTTAAAAATCGTCGAAGAAAATTCAAACAAACATAATTTTGAAAATCATAGTCTAATTAATAGTCCAGAAAGCCACTGCGCATCCGCTAGGAAAAATATTCCGATTCGGATTTTTTGCGTAATCTTACTCAAAAAGGACCCCTTTTGACAAATTTGCATGTTGCCAGGACCAAAAATGGGTCAAAAATTTTTTAAACGTTTTATTTTTTGTTTTTTTCCTAAAATTATTTTTTTTGCATGGAACAAAGTTTTTTTAGGTTTTTTGGATCAATCCAAACAGAAAAGGTTTTTAGTGACATTTCTCTAAAGTTAATAGTTTTTGACATATAAGCGATTAAAAATTGAAAAATTGCGAAATTGGCCATTGTTAACCCTCAAAAACTATGTGAAAAACTGAAAATTTGAATGTTGCCAAGGTAAGTAGATATTCTTTAAACATCGATTGATGAAATCCCGAAGAGTTTTTTGCAATACAATATTCAAAACTCCTTTGTTTTTTAATTGCTAATCAAGCGTGCGCGACACTATTTTCCACCGACAGTATGGTGCAAATGAAAGGAATAAATTCGTTATTTCGTAAACCGGCGATTTGAAGGAAGAAGAGCAGATGGAGAACCCAAAAAAATGGCCTACCTCAAGGAAGCGTTCTGGCGCCGTCCCTATTTAACATCTACACCAATGACCAACCAATGCACCCTCGGACTGAGAGTTTTGTGTACGCTGACGACCTTGGTATCGCCGTAAAGGGGAAAACACACACAAGTAGAGTCGACAATGGAAGAGGCTTTAAATATGATGTCAGCTTACTACAAACAAAACTCATTAAAGCCAAACCCTACTAAAACCCAAGTATGTGCATTCCACCTCAACAACCATCTGGCGCATGTAAAACTGAATGTTTCTTGGGAGGGACAACGCTTGGAACATACTGATAGGACCAAATATCTTGGAGTGATACTAGACCGGTCACTAACGTATAAATTCCACTGTCAGAGCACAAGACAAAAGGTTTCTACGAGAAACAACCTTCTACGGAAACGTAGGGAGCAAGTGGGGTGCAAACCCCCAGGTCTTAAAGTCAACAGCTGAGGCCTTATGTTTCTCAACAGGGGAATATGCTTGTCCCGTCTGGGGTAGATCTAGACACGCCCAACAAGTCACCACGGCGTTAAATGAAACATGTAGAATAATTACCGGTTGTATGAAGCCTACCTCTCTACCATTACTGTACCGGGCAGCTGGATTCGCATCACCAGACGACCGTAGATGCGCCTCACAATATGTGGAGAAGTTCAGGCAAACTTTCGATGAAAGGCACCAATTATACGGGTTTGACGAAGCGCCAGGAATCAGCCGACTTAAATCAAGGAAAAGGTTTATGAGCAATGTCAGCGTCGAACCACCCGAACTGTTCCCCCTACATCCAGAACGACCTAATGGAATGAACCTGGACTAGAGAACCTGGAGGACACTCAACCGAATACGCACAGGTGTTGCCCCTGTAAAACAGAACCTTATTAAATGGGGCATCAAGACAGATAACGACGCACTTTGTGAATGTGGGGAAATACAGAGCGTGGAGCATCTGAGAGTATGCAGACTTTGCCCATCACAGTGTACCCTCGATGATTTATGGCTCGCAAATACAAAGGGTGTAGACGTAGCCCGATATTGGGCAGAAAAACTGTAGTCGGATCCAGAAACCAAAAAGTAAAAGTAAAGTGAAGGAAGAATACCGAAACAGGTCGATTTTTATTTTTAAGTTATGATATTGTGGCATATATGGTATTCTAGTGACGTCATCCATCTGGGCGTGATGACGTAATCGATGATTTTTTAAATGAGAATAGGGGTCGTGTGCTAGCTCATTTGAAAGGTTCTTCAATTCTCTATTTAATAATATAAACATTTAGATAATTATTTATACAGGCTGTCCTTCTACTTCGTTTTTTGTCAAATAATTTAATTTAATAAAAATTTTTTGGACACCCTGTATAAATAATTATGTAAATGTTTACATTACTGAATAGAGCATTGAAGAAACTTTCAAATGAGCTACCACACGACCCCTATTCTCATTTAAAAAAATAATCGATTACGTCATCACGCCCAGATGGATGACGTCACTAGTATACCATATATGCCACAATATCATAACTTAAAAATAAAAATCGACCTGTTTCGGCATTTTTCCTTCAAGTCGCCGGTTTACGAAATAACGAATTTATTCCTTTCATTTGAACCATACTGTCGGTGGAAAATAGTGTCGCGCACGCTTGATTAGCAATTAAAAAACAAAGGAGTCTTGAATATTGTATTGCAAAAAAGGCCGAATGGTAAAGTCAAGGTGGGACGCACAATAGACAATGTCTAGTTACACAATGCTATTATAGATACGGGATTGTAGATTTGGGATATCTTTACTTAATCTTTTGAGAATCCTTTACCTAAGTTTTATATAAAAATGCTGGTTTTATTCCTTTATAAATTTTCTTAAGAATGCGTCAGGTACCTGGATAATGATCATCAGTGCTTACGAGAAGTTTACATGCTAACCACCAAGATATAATTTTACAAAAATATGTGGGTCAAAGCCCACACCTGTGACTTGCCACCTGACTTCCACCATGTAATCAAGTCACACTACAGCTCAGATGTTACCTAGGGCATAATGGTAAAATATTTCTAACATCCATGTTTTAATTGACATCTTTAACCGATGTTTCCTTAACGGACCACGTATATAGGGCTTTGACCCACATATTTTTGTAAAATTATATCTTGGTGGTTAGCATGTAAACTTCACGTAAGCACTGATGATGACTGGTAAACCAGTTGAAAACTAGTTCTGATTGTGATGTAGCCCTTTTTAGGGATTTTAAATATACCTTTTATAAAGGATTTACTGTTTTTTGTATTACATGGTATACAGCCAACTACAGGAAAACTTTTTCCTTGTGGAATTTTCATAGCATATAACTTGTTTGTACAATACAACTAATGAAATGTTAAAATTTGCCCTAATTACTGTAAGTAATATTACTTATCGTATTTATCCAAAATGAGATTAAAAATAACCTGCATAATAATATTAGGGTCGATGTCGGCGATCATAAAAATCTTAAAGCTCTATAATAACATGTCGTAAAATAGGAAACCTTTGTCGCTAAGAAACAAAATAAAAATATAATAGCTGAAAAAGTGAAAAGTATGGTTTACATTCACAGTTGAAGAATTCTTTAAAATGCTTAACATCAGCAGATGTTTAAACATCTGATAACAATCTGAACAGATTCTGTTTTTTTCGTAGTATAAGTACAGTTTCTGGCCAAATTATTAGAGGCACTATAAAAGATTTTATAAAAAATGTTAATTATGAGGTAATACCATTGTAATCTGTACTAAATAGGGTTTTTGTATGTACCAGACACAAGGTATGTTGTTTGGTTGTCTATTTAATTGTCTATATTGAATCACAAATAGAACATTATTATTAATGAACCAATATGTATTTATTGACTCTTGAAAGAAAACAGATATAATGACAACCAAATATTGTCAATTTGTTGTTGTCATATTGTGGCTCAACAAAATAATAACATTTAATAGTACTTTAATTCTTTCAATTTAATAAACTTTAATACACAGAAAAGCTTTTTATTTCATATCAATCACAACTGTAAACTACATACCGCTAATAGGCTTAGTTTTATAGTATTTTTTGATAAAACGTTTTAGCGGTATCTACCTTTTTTTATATAAAACTTTGTTTTAAAATATAATTAATGGTTCCCTTAATAAACTGGGGCATATATCCATGCATAAAAACTATTAGCTACTCCATAAATCGCTAACGGGCCAAAATTTTAGCATTCAATTTTGAAATCGATTTTGCCGCCATTTTGTCAAATGTTAGTTACCGCCTTTGGGCCTAGCACGGCAGAATTACCCAATCGGATATCATGAATGGATTGGCGAACCGGCTCCAAGAAGGCCTAAAGGCCAGAGGCGGCAACAATACTCATAATTTTTTTAATTAGACTATGATTTTCACATGTTTGAATTTTCTTCGAAGATTTTTAAGCATTTTACCATTAGTAAGCATCCCTTGATAAAGGACTTTTTTTCAATACTTTTATTGTTTTCTATTCCTCAAAGATAGTTTTCGCCGTATCTTTCATAAAATGTCTGCATTTCTGCAAATAGAAAGAAATACAAGGTGGGCGGTTAATTTTGCCGGTGAGTGTAGTCAAAAAATTCTTTAGAAAAACTATTAGCACTAGAAAACTTTACCTTTCCTTATAATTCGTCGTCATAAAAACGATTCTAGCTTCAGTGCTAGCCACCCCGTCTAAACAATTTAACAACCCACTAAACGTAATTCTATTTAAACCCTCATAGGCTGCTTTTTGTAAGGCAGTATCTTCTCTTGATACAAATGCAGCATCGATATCTTCTAGTAGGATAATACTTTGCTGTGGAGCAACACTCAAAAGATGGTTGAGCCTGTCATCTGAGAGGCTTCGTTCTGATAAGTTCAGTATGCAGATAGAAAATCCTAATTCACCTGCTAACGCTGTTATGTAGGATGATTTTCCACAACCTGGAGGTCCATAAAGAAGATAACCTAAAATATAGAAAAAAATTTTTTATAGTGATAGTAGTAGTAGTCATAACAGTAGCAAGGTAGATATTTAAAAAAATGCTAAAATGATAAAGCAGAAATTGTAGCAGCATTTAAAGTCAACAAAAAATTTCCAAAACTGTTCTATGAGATTTGTTTAAGCAACTTAATTAAGAGGCTACATCAGCGCGTCATCAAAACGGAAAATGCGTTCCAAGATTGCAGCTTTGATTTTGAATATTTTTGTTGAGATATTTGGCACACATATCAGAAAAACCAATGTAACCGGCCATATAAACACCAAAACAGTACAAATTACTGCATATGCAGACGATGTCGCCATTATTAGTAGAAGCAAGGCACGACTAATGGAAACGTTCAAGGAAGTTGATCCTGAAGCACAAAAAAAGAGGGCTTAAAATAAACGAAACAAAAACTAAGTACATGACCATCAAAAGAACACCTGTTAATGAAAATAATATAGCAATAGATAACTATACTACTGAACGTGTGGATGCCTTCATATATCTGGGCACAGAAATCAATCAGAAGAATTCCATAAGTAGCGAAATTAATGCACGTATTTCTAGTGGAAATCTTACATACTGTGCTAATAAAAGATTGATGACATCGAAATTATTAGACGTAAGAACTAAAATGACTATCTACAGAACTTTGATGAGACCCGTAGTACAGCACAGCCGATATGTGAAACAAATGAAATATTTTAAACTTTTTAGTTATGTTAATTACCATTTAATAAATGCATAACGTATGTTCAAATGTACCTATGAGCGGCAGATTCATTTTGAATGCCCGCTATTTTTGTAAAAGACAAAATCTGAGATGGCCTCATATTTAAATTTGAATCTCTGTATGTGTAGTATGTTTGGTCCAAATTATATGCTTCTAGCATTAAATGCACAATAATTCTTATATTATTAACAACTTGTCGAAACCAAAAGACTCCATTTTCAAACAAATAAATGTTTAAAAATAATAAAATCTTTGGATTTATTAGTTCGGAAACAGATTCTCTCTTATACCTATTCCCCATCCTTCTAAAATGTGCAAGGAATAAAGGGTGATGAATGCAGAGACGTGGGGGTCTATATAGTTGCACTCCACAACACATCTTTTCATCGAGGCAAAGATCAACGAAACTGTCTCCTTGTACTCAATTATATTGTTATGACAGTTCCGTAGATTGTTCCTACATAGAAAGAGTCCCTCGACGTGAAAGAAGAAGTAGTCACGTACGAGAATATTCTGGATGTCATGGAATAACCCAGAAATGTCTGGTGACATCTAGAACGTCAGAAAACTATATAAACCATAGAGGTATATATTAACATAGAGGGAGCCTACCTTCCGCGCTTCCTGACGACAAGATCTCAGGGACTGGTTTGCTGCATCTCCTTCTAACACATTGTATCGAGAATCTATAATCACATTCAGTGTGAATATAGGCACGGAAGAGGAGGACAACTGTAGCAGCTTTACTATGCGTAAGAGTGAAACAGCACTAATCCAAATAAAAAAGATGGTGTCGTCACTTCGCTCTGAATGACTCTCTCTCTATGCTAATATTTAACTCTATGATATAAACATTATGTGTTTGACATTCTATAGTTCAGTTGTAATTGAGTATTTAAAGTTGATAGTTGTCATTGAGTTTGTATTGTAATTGAAGTAAAATAAAGTATTTTAAAGAAGTTGTAACATTGGTGACAGCGGTGGGATTGAAGACATAACTACATTTTGAATGGTTAATACGAGATCAACAGAATTTAAGAAAGAAATGGATAAGTCCGGACCCCCAGAATGGTTTTTACAAATGAAAGCAGATGAAGAGAAACGTAGGCAAGAAGAAAATATAGAGGAAGAGAAGCGTAGACAAGAAGAGAAAGAGGACAAGGAGAAGCGTAGGGAGGCGAAGGAGAAGCTTAGACAAGAAGAGGAGGAGAGGCGTAGAAAAGCAGAGGTAGAAATGATAAATAGTTTAACCCAAATTCATGAAAATTTTCAATTAGAGGCAAGCCAACTTAATAATAGAATAGACACATTAGATGAAAAACAAAACTCTTTAGTCAATAAAATACAGCAGCAACAAAATTCTTTAATTAATTTAGAGCAACAACAAAACGATTTGAAATCTAATTTAGAAAGACAAATAGTTGAGTTACAAACCAAAATTAATACCCAAGCTTCATTATCACATATTTCAGTAACTAATATCGACTCTGAACAAACAGCCCCTTCATCTTCGATAGTGTATCCAGGTACCGTCAGAACGAGCAAAATTTTGAAACCACCCACCTTCGATGGCCAAACAGCATGGGAAACGTATCGTTTCCAATTTGAAGCTGCAGCTAAAGCAAATGGCTGGACTGAAAGAGAAATGGCAGCTTCCTTGGTGGTGTCGCTTCGAGGTCAGGCAGCAACCGTCCTTCAATTTCTTCCTCAGGATTCACCTAGTTATGACTCACTTGTTCAAGCTTTAGAAACAAGATATGGCCAACAACATCTGAAGCAGGTTTTTCAAAGTCAGCTTAAAGTTCGGTATCAAAAACATAACGAGAGCCTACAAGAATTTGAAGCTGATATTAAAAGATTACTACATTTGGCATACCCTCAGGCACCTAAAGATTTTCTTGAACAAATCGGTATACAGGCATTCATAGACGGACTACATGATATCGAAATGCAACAGGCTCTCCGATTACAACACCACAAAACGCTAAATGGAGCCCTAGTTTCAGCCCAGGAGTTTGAAGCGGCTAAAAGTATTTCAAGATCTCGCCCAAGATTAAAAGAAATAAGATTTCGAGAAGATGAACAAGTCCCTACCACAGATAATCAACAACCTATTTTGTCCCAGATGTTGAACATACTCCAAAATCTTCAACAAAATCAACAAAAAGCTCAAAATCAAAACAGAAGATGTTTTAACTGCGGAAGAATTGGACATTTGCAGGTCAATTGTAGAAGTGGATCCCAAGCGAGAAAAGAAGAATACAATAATGATGTCAGAAGGTCGCCTAGATCGACATCCAGAAGCCCATCATATAGTCCTACTAGAAATATTAGTAGAGATAGGTATGTAAGAAGTCGATCTCCTACAACTGACCACAGATATTCAAACAATAGCCAGGGAAACGAATAAAAGTCGACACTAAGGGGCGGGCGTCGGCTGAATCTAATAAAAGCCCCCAAATTCGCAGTTATACTTTAAACAAAAATGAACAGAACTTATTACTTAAGGGCTACGTTGACAATCAAAAATGCACTTTTCTTATTGATACCGGTGCAACAAGATCTTTTGTTCGCAAAGAACTTCTGAACGGAAAACTACAGCCATGTAAAACAAACTTAGTTCTTGAAACAGCTTCAGGTCAAACTATTCCAATTCATGGAGAAGTAACGGCGACCATAAAGATTGGCAACACCTTGATAAAACACATATTTCTTGTAGCCGATATTAAAGATGAATGCATTCTTGGAATGGACATTATGCAAAACAAATTTATCATAGATCTTCAAAATAAAATTTTGTTTATTGAAAATGAAGAAATAGTCCTAAATTTTGAAGAGTCTACACCTCAAGTAAGAGTTATAGTTAGTGAAGATACAGAAATTCCTCAAAATTCTGAAAGTATAGTCCTGGCGAGACTGAGTCAAAAACCTGAAGGTTTACATTTCGGCGTTGTTGAAAGCGAGGAACTTGTTAATGACGGAATCTTGATAGCCAGATGCCTCGTGAATGTAGATGAGATAATTCCAGTAAGGGTTGCTAATTTGTCCAAAAAGCCTTTTAAGTTGAAGAAAGAACAACAAATAGCACTCTGTACGCCAATAGAAAAAAATAATCAAGTGCGAAAAGTATTTGAAAAAGAATACAGCTTTAAGTTACCAAGTTGACGCTAACCTGGCGAAAGAACTGATCAAAAATGTTGATCACTTAACAACTGAAGAAGTAGAAAAAGCTAATGAATTTATTAATGAAAACTACGACATTTTTGAATCCGAGAAATCTACAGGGCGTACTAGTCTAGTTCAACATAGAATCGATACTGGAGATGCAAGACCAATTCGTCAAGCCCCACGCAGATTACCGTTTGCTAGACAAAAAGAAGTTGAAAACATAATACAAGACATGATAAATTCCGATATCATCGAAGAAGCTTCGGGCCCCTGGTGTTCACCAGTAGTCTTAGTAACTAAGAAAGACGGATCTACTCGTTTTTGTGTAGACTACAGAAGATTAAACCATGTTACACAAAAGGACAGTTATCCATTGCCACGAATAGATGATACACTAAACACTTTATCAGGTGCTAAATGGTTTTCGACTCTAGATTTAAAAAGCGGCTACTGGCAAGTAGAAGTACATCCTGATGATCGAGACAAAACAGCTTTTTCAACTGGCCGTGGTCTCTACAGGTTTCAGGTTCTACCATTTGGTCTTTGTAATGCTCCAGCTACGTTTGAACGCCTGATGGAAATGGTTTTAAGAGGACTTACTTGGAAAACATGTCTAGTATATCTTGATGATATAATGATTATGTCCAAAACCTTTGATGAACATCTGAAAAACTTAAGCGAGGTATTTGAAAGACTGCGAAATGCCAACTTAAAGCTTAATTATAAGAAATGTTCACTATTTCAAAGAGAAGCGTACTATCTAGGACATATCGTTTCAGCAGATGGAATTAAAACTGATCCAGAGAAGATTTCAGTTATTAAAGATTGGCCTAAACCAGGAAATAAAAAAGAAATTAGAAGTTTTCTTGGACTCTGTTCATATTACCGAAAATTCATAAAAGATTTTGGCCGCATCGCTAAGCCTCTTTATCGACTAACCGAAAACAACATTGAATTTGACTGGACACCGGATTGTCAAAATGCCTTCGTAGATTTAAAAAAACTACTTACAACAGCACCTATCCTAGCCTATCCACGAGAAGATGGAAAATTTCTGTTGGATTGTGACGCATCTCAGCATGGTATTGGCGCTGTATTATCACAAGAACAGGAAGGTGAAGAAAAAGTTATTGCATATTTTAGTAAAACCATAGGAAAGGCAGAAAAGAATTATTGCGTTACCAGAAAAGAGCTCCTAGCTATTATAAAAGCCCTAGAACACTTTCATACCTTCCTTTATAACAGAAATTTTACAATCAGAACAGACCATAGCGCTTTGCAGTGGCTAATGAATTTTAAAAAGCCAGAAGGACAAGTGGCTCGATGGATAGAGAGACTCCAACAGTATAACTTCGACATAGTACATCGAAAAGGGCGTCTCCATAACAATGCCGATATTCTTTCTAGGCGACCCTGTTTAGAACGACAATGCCAGTACTGTAAAAGACTTGAAGAAAAAGAGAGCGTAACTGAAGAAGTAAGTCTCTGCATGACCACGGTTGAACAGGAAGAAGATAATGATCAGACTTCCCTGGAAAACATTAAGAAGAGTCAAAAGAAAGATAATGACTTAAGAGTCATACGAGAATGGCTTAGAAATGGAGTAAGACCTCTTTGGCAGGAAATATCTAAATATAGTCGAATTATAAAGGCGTACTGGGCTCAATGGGAATCTTTGCATCTTTCGAATGGTCTATTATATCGGAAGTGGGAAAGTCCCGATGGAGTACGTATAGTTCAACAAGTGGTACTGCCAAAATCACACATTAAAAGTGTGTTGCAAGAACTTCATAGCAGTCTGTCTGGAGGACATTTTGGGGTAAAAAGAACACTGGCCAGGGTTCGAGACAGATTTTATTGGATCAATTGTCGCCGAGATGTAGAAGAATGGTGTAAGAAATGCGACTTATGTAACGGTAGAAAAGGCCCTAGAACAAGAAGTCGTGGTAAAATGGCACAATATCTTTCCGGAGAGCCTTTTGAACGACTTACAGTTGATATTCTCGGTCCACTTCCAACGACAGAGAGAGGTAACAAGTACTTAATGGTTGCAATGGATTATTTTTCAAAATGGCCTGAAATTGCACCTCTTCCTAATCAAGAAGCGACGACTGTAGCAGAAGCATTCATAACACACGTCGTATCAAGACATGGAGTTCCTTTAGAGTTGCATTCTGATCAGGGACGAAATTTTGAATCCGAATTATGGCAAGAATTAATGAAAATCTTGGGTATTAAGAAAACTCGAACTACGCCTCTCCACCCACAATCAGACGGAATGATCGAAAGACATAATAGAACTATTTGTCAATACCTCTCAATGTTTGTTGCTGATAATCAAAAAGATTGGGATACCCTAATACCTCTATTCCTGTTAGCCTACAGAAGTTCTGAACATGAAGCAACCGGTTATTCTCCATCAATGATGATCACCGGAAGAGAAATGAAGCTTCCTCAAGATCTTATTTTCGGAAAATTGCCTACCTGTGAAGAAGAACCTTCATCCCTGACGTACCTAGAAAGCTTAAGAGAAAAACTGGAAAAAGTCCACGAATTTGCTCGTAAAAGTTTGAAGCTTCAAAGTGATAAAGCCAAGTCCAGGTTCGATGTGCAAGCTACAGGGACAACTTTCGAAAGAGGTGATCCAGTATGGCTATACAATCCCACACGCAAGAAAGGACTTTGTCCGAAACTTCAACGAAACTGGGAAGGCCCGTACACCGTCTTAGAGAAAATAAATGATCTGGTCTACCGCATCCAGTTTTCAGCGAGAAGTAAACCCAAGGTAGTTCACATTGAGAGATTAGCCCCATATCATGGAACTGATCCACCCTGTTGGCTTCAACCAGACCCTGATAGACCAGTTATTCGAGGCGAATAACTATAAAGGAGGGAGCAGTGTTATGACAGTTCCGTAGATTGTTCCTACATAGAAAGAGTCCCTCGACGTGAAAGAAGAAGTAGTCACGTACGAGAATATTCTGGATGTCATGGAATAACCCAGAAATGTCTGGTGACATCTAGAACGTCAGAAAACTATATAAACATTATGTGTTTGACATTCTATAGTTCAGTTGTAATTGAGTATTTAAAGTTGATAGTTGTCATTGAGTTTGTATTGTAATTGAAGTAAAATAAAGTATTTTAAAGAAGTTGTAACAATATTATTATTATTTGCACGAATTTGCCCCACATAGGTACCTACATGTGAAGATACGTTATGCATTTCCATTAAATGGTAATTAATATAACTAAAGAATTCAAAACATTTCCTAAAAAATATTTTTACGCTCTTTTTAACGCCGGTATTACCTTTTTGAAAAGTTAATATATACAGGGTGAAAGAATTGAAAAAATAAACAACATATTTTTACAAAAAAATAAGGAAAAACACAACTTCTGGTAAACTGACTCTTCTGGGTCAAGAGCTCATCTTATACATCAAAAGAAGAACCTATATCCCAAATTTGGTTGAACTCGGACTTTTCGTTCAAAAGTTATCGTGCTATTAGTCACATATGTATAGCCGCCATTTTGAATGCCCGCCTTTTTTGTAAAAGGCAAAATCTAAGATGGCCTCGTATCTAAATTTGAACGTTTATATGTGTAGTATGTGGTCCAAATTATATGCTTCTACCATTAAAAGCACGATATTTGCACGAATCTGCCGCACATAGGTACATGTGAAGATAAGTTATGCATTTATTAGATGGTAATTAACATAACGTGTCGAGTCGAGTGGAGGCCGCGAGAAGAAGCACTACGGAGCAGAGGACGCCCACTAACCAGATGGGCCGATGATTTGAAACATCTTATCGGTAACTCGATGCAAGCCGCACAAAATAGAGATAAATGGAAAGAGCTGAGGGAGACCTATGTCCAGCAGTGGACGCGTACGGGTTGATGATGATGATGATGATGAATTAACCCAACTTTTGGCAAACTGATTCTTCCGGTTCAGGAGCTCGATCTTATACATCAAAAAAAGAACCCATGTACCAAATTTGGTTGATGTCGGACTTTTCGTTTAAAAGTTATCGTGCTATTAGTCACATATGTATCGTCGCCATTTTTAATGCCCGCCATTTTTGTAAAAGGCAAGATCTGAGATGGCCTCGTATGAAAATTTGAACCTTTATATGTGTAGTATATGTGGTCCAAATTATGTGCTTCTATCATTAAATGCGCATTTCTTATAATATTTGCACGAATCTGCCGCACTATAGTAACAACCTATGGTTGTGAAACCTGGGTAATGACGAAAAAAGATGAAGACAAACTCAGGACATTCGAGAGAAAGATACTAAGAAAAGTATATGGCCCGGTGCAAGAGGAAGACGGCACATGGAGAATCAGGAGAAACGACGAGGTCAATGAACTGAATGAACGGTATGACATTGTAAGATTTGTGAAAAGGCAAAGACTGTCATGGCTGGGATATGTTCAGCGACAAGAAGACACGAAAACGACAAAGAAGATGTTACAGTGGAAGCCGGTAGGAAGGCGAAAAAAAGGAAGGCCTAGGACGAGATGGTTGGATGACGTGGAAGATGACCTGAAAACCATAAATATAAGGCAAAGAGAAGAAGGGCCTAAGAGAGATATGAATGGAAGAACATAGCCAGACAGACAGACCCATCCAGTGTTATGATGCCAAAAAGAAGATTTGGCTCACATATTTGAAATATTGTAAAGATGGCACAGATGGTACAGAGCCCAATTTGAGAAATATGTTAGTAATTATGTTTAAATTACTCTATAATTAAATAAAATCTTACAAAAACGAGCCTGTACCGCCATTAAAAGAACAAAAAGATTGACTTTCTTCAAATAAACTTTTTTATCCCATGCCTAGATTTTGTGTCACATTGAATTACTAAAATTGATTATCTGTAACAAGAAATCGAAAATATTATAACTAATAATTCATTAGGCAACGTAGAGAAATAGTCATTGTCATTTTGACAAACCTGCGTCGGTTTTCTAAGTAAAATAGCATGATTATCTTATCTGTTCTGTTATCTACATTGATATCTGTTCAGTGCAGTAGTGTATTATTTTCTAAGATATTGGAATTCGTTAGTGTTGATCCATAGGGAAGTAGTGTTTGTTCATAATTAATTTATTATATTTTGTATAATAGAACTAAGTGGTCGGACTATTTGAAAAAATAGATTATTATTAATTGTCAGTTTTGTAGGTAAGTATGTTTTACGTAAAAATATTTCGAATTTTAATGCAAGTATATAAAGTTTTAGGAGGATTTTTTATTTTATTTAAATTTAAATAAAAAAACAAAATGCACGCTTTTAATAAAATGTTCACCTATTTTGGTTTATTTTTATAAATATTTATTTACTTGTAATAAAATCGATTTCTATTACTTCCATTTAGCGCGCTTATGAATATATTGTCGCAAAATTGGATTACAGACCGATATATCTGTCACCATGTTTATCAGTCTCTCTCTACAGACCAGTGTATGATTAATCAGCCAAAGTTTAAAAATGAAACTAGCAGGTAGACAATTGGCATATATCTCGAGACTTGCTAATCTGCCACACAGATCACAGATCTAAACAAGTCCATAATTTTTTGTATTCTAACCGATATATGTTCCGTCCTTTTTCAAGGCAAGCTAAAAACTATCGTCTGTGTGTCACTTTAAGGGGAAATGGGTGCCGTCCTGAAAGGGTTAACCCGCCGTTACACGCGTCTTCTATTGTGACGTGGTTGCACGCGTATGAGCGTCGCCCTCACCTACATAAATTCGACTTATTTCGAGGAAGAATGAATGTCAACATGTATAAATATAAAATGGGTTGTACTCACATATTATAGAAAGTCTCGTAAACCAATTTTTTTTTATTAATTTAACAAAACAAAAGTAAAAATAATATAGATCAAAAGCAAGTTTTCTTAATTTTCAATTTCAGCAAGCCACTGAAGAAATTAACGTTCTTTACGAGAATTCATTTTACTAAAAATACAAATTAAAATTAATAACTGTTCTGAAGCTATTTCTTTGTGGCATTTATGTAATTGACTATTAATATTTTGTATTTTGATAACGACGTCCGAGGTGGAACTCGAAACGTCAATAAAATCAATTTTTCAAGTTAAATTGTGGCTTATTTCCCAATTAAAATAGGTAAATTTAAAAATGGGTTCTTAACCAGTAGCGCACCTAGAATTTTCCTCTGGGGTGGAGGGGGGTTTGCTTGGGCACAGAAAGTTTTTTGTACTGTTTGTGAAAGACAAGTTACATTTTCCTACTTTCTTTTATATATATTTCTATATGCTCTGGGTGGGATTTTAAACCCCAAACCCCCCCCTCGGTGTGCCACTGTTCCTAACCTAATCCAAACAATAATATTTTAATTAAACCTACCTAAATATTAAATAAACACCTAAAAGTTTCTTTGAGATAACAGAAACGTGATTTCACCGTGATTGCACGCGCAGTGAGGAATTCCCTCACTTGAAGAGGAATGTCTCTTCTTTCAACTATCACACAGCACACTGACCGCCTGAAATATTCTGTAACTTTTTCATACCCTCTCATGAACCATGCTAAAGGCATTCCTGGGTGCTTAAGGTTATCGTATTAGTTTACACAATTTTATTGGTTATAAACAAATATGGTGAGGGATTCCCTCATAGCGCGTGTAATGGCGGGTTAAGATTAAAATAATGATGCAAAAGATATTGATAAGGATAAAAAATACACGATACAAAATCTAACACTGGTTTTCATTTAAGTTTGTCTTATTTAACTTTCGTGTCCCTCGCCTTCAAATATTCATTCATGAATTACGTGAAAACATCACAAACAGATTTCAAATTATAAGTCAGTAAGAAGTAAATAATATTCATTTTGGTACATCTATTACTGAATCTCTCACAACCATCATACCCATCAAATAATCCAAATACAAACAAATCCACAAAAAAAATAAACAAATATAATTATTTTTTTGCAAACGACGAATGACGAGTAAGAACGATATAAATCAAATTTTTGAAATTTGGTTGAAAGTCCTTAGATCAATTACTGTCAATGTATGTCAATAATCTCACGATTCACAATTATCTGAATATTATTCCCTTTGTAAGAGATGAAATACAGCTGGCAGCGAGCAACCATGAAAGTCAAACAAGAAACCACGATAACGAACTGATTGAACAGATTTACTAGAATGGACCAACAATCAGAAGATTCCAGCGAACGTGGTCACAAGATTTATTACACAATGAAATAAACCTATTGTTCGTCCGCTATAACTTTTCCCATGCGTCATGATTCATTTTCAAACAAATTAAGTCAAAACATAAAGTGAAACGTACGCCGATGTGTGTAGTATATAGTATACAGTATACAAAATGTCTACATACATCGGCGTACGTTTCACTTTATGTTTTGCTTTAATTTGTTTGAAAATGAATCGTGACGCATGGGAAAAGTTATAGCGGACGAACAATATAAGGCGAAGCATCATTGGATTCTCCTCCTTCATTGCTTACAAATTCATTCACATTTACTTAAGAGTATATATTTTTGTTTTTCAAAAGTTCTGCGAACTTTCAACAGTGAGGCAACAGTGCGTCGGTAATTCGACACTGACAGTGACATTATACTATCAAAAACAATAATTTTTATACTCATAGGCACCCTCAATGTTGCCGAGTCAGTCACGTTCGATTTCCTGTTATAGAAAATCGATTTTTAGTAGATCGAATGTAACACCAAATCTAGACATGGGATGAAAAAGTTTAATTGAAGAAAGTGTATTTATTTGTTCTTCTTAATGGCGGTACAGGCTCCTTTTTGCAATATTTTTCTCAAATAAGGCTCTGTACCGCCATTCTTTATTATATTACGAATATGTGTGCCAAATATCTCGACAAAATATTCAAAATTACAGCCGCAATCTTGGACCGCGTTTGTTGCTACCTGTTGATCGCTACTGTTGCATCTTAAAACTCTTATGTAGAAGTTGATTGTAAATAAAAGTTTAAAAGGAAAAAAATCTTTATGTCTTTTTGTGTGCGTAAATAGAAAAGGTTAAAGCTACAGAAAAACAGATGACTAAGAGCCAAAAAAAGAAAATATTAGAATTTAAAAAATTGATTTTCAACTATATTGAAATAATTGTCTTACCCCTTCGATATGGAATTCCTCTGTTTATATACCACCCTGGATTTGCAATAAACTCCTGACAATCAGTGAGAATTTTGTCACTTATTCCTTTGTCAAGAATAACAGAAGAAATTGGTCTCTTCCTTCTTGGATGCCCTAATGTCCTCCATTCACTTCCCATTGCAGTGTACATTAATGTTTTTCCTTCATGTTTTTCTAATGCCATATGCCTAGCTAATGAAATTTTATAATTAGAACTAAGTAAAATATAAGAGAAATGAATTTCGACTCGATTCGATTATTCCCCGTTAGAGAGCGTTCTAACCATACTGCGATATAAATAGTTTTAATTTATATCGAGAAACTACGGTCGTGTTGGTGTAAATTTGTCTTATACTAGAGTACTATCGGGGTAGAGTAGTAGAGTATCGGGGTAGGGCTAGAGTATATATAGTCCGTCCGCTATATAAAACAGAAAGCGAAACGTACGCCGATGTGTGTAGTATATAGTATACAGTATACAAAATGTATATACACATCGACGTTCATTTCAATTTATGTTTTGACTTAATTTGATTGAAAATAAATCGTACAGCATGGGAAAAGTTATAGCGGACGGACTATACCTAGAAATAGTACTATCGGAGGATGGAGGGAGACAGATTTAAGTCAAAACGAAACCTTAGATTTTCTTATTTTAAAATATAAGAAATTGTTGAAAAGAAATTTCGAGCTCTCGAAGCTCTCTATAACAAAGTTCAATTAAACCGCGAAATTGAACCACCAAGAATCATGCGTGGTTATTTTGGTTCCACTGTATTATGTGGTGTTATCAGTTAATTTTAGTTATTATTACATAAACCGCATTTCTTACACCAGTCTTCTATATCTCGGCGACAATTAATACAGTAAAATCTGTCTCTAACTCTGGCCAGTGTTCTGACTCACTTTTAATGTGTGATTTTGGCAGTACTACTTGTTGAACTGTACATACTCCATCAAGACTTTCCCACTTCCGATATATTAATAGACCATTGGAAAGATACAGAGATTACCATTGGTGGGATCAATGATCTTCTTCTTCATCATCTAGCCATTCACGTTCACATCTGAACATAAGCCTCTTCAAGTCTTCCTTTCCATTGTTTTTTGTTGTACGCTACTTCTAGCCAATTTTTCCCGGCAGTTCGTTTCAGATCATCTGTCCATCTCATAGGAGGTCTGCCTCTGGGTCTTTTGTGTTGGTATGGTCTCCAAGTTAGAATTGTTCTGTGCCATTTGTTTAGATCGCTCCTAGCTTTATGTCCAGCGTCTTCCCATTTCAATTTTAATGATTTTTGTACCACATCGGTGACTTTGGTTTTCTGTCTTATCCATCTGTTTGTTTTCCTGTCCTTAAGTGATATCCCAAGCATTGCTCTTTCCATCGCGTGTTGAGTGACTCTGAGTATGTTCATATTCTTTTTTGTGATTGTCCATGTTTGTGCCCCATATGTTAATATCGGAATAATGCATGCATCAAAAACTTTAGATCTAAGATGTAGTTGAATTTGCTGATTTCTGAGTATATAGTTCAGTTTGCCGAATGCTGCCTATGCTAACTTTCTTCTTCTTTTTATTTCTTCCATTCGAATTTCCCTATTTAGTATTATTTTTTGTCCTAAGTATATATATTCTTCAACTTTTTCTATAACTTTGTCGTTTATTATTGTTACGGTTTCTTCGGAGTGCATGACTTTTGTTTTGTTTAAATTCATTTTCAGTCCTATTTTAGAAGATTCTGTGTGTAGTTCTGAAAGCATGGTTTGCAGTTCTTGTAGGTCAGTTTAGCTATCAGGATTATGTCATCCGCAAATCGTAGATTACGTGACCTGCACAATTATATTCTATATCAATGGTAACCTCTGTAATACTTTATAAATCAAGTGTTTTATGTTGTAATTATTTCATACAATTCTGTCTGAGGCATGTTGACCTGGAATAGCATATTTTTTATTAGTTTAAGCCAATGCTTCATTGCACCTTTTGTTGCAGTGGAGGTATGAGTGTTATCTTTCCTTTGTTTATGATAATGAGCATTATTGGACAAAATAACCCATTTGGAGGCAAATTCATCATCATCATCATGCAACCTCTTACGTCCACGGCTAGACATAGGTATCTCGCATTGTTCGCCACTCTAGACGGTTCTGTGCGTCATGTTGCCATCTTGGACATTCGTTTAACCTTCGGATTACCAAGGAGGTAAATTTTGACCCCAATGCATGTTTTTATTTAATAAATTCAGAAATATTTTCAATTTTAATCTCATTATTTTTTTATTTGACCTTAATATCATTCTATGGTAGCCTCATATTTTGTAATAAAAAAATTCAGTATATTTTGCGAAAAAAAATTTTTTCTGAATTTGGGGTCAAAGATGAACTCCCTTGGCCTTCCACGTTCCAACTTGATATTAAGTAAATACAACGGTCTATTATGTGGAATTGCATGTAAGAAACATTCCAATATTGAAAAAATTGTTTGTTAAAGCTGTGGCGACGTAAATTAGTACACTAAGCGCCAAAATTAACGCACCACCTTAAAAATGGGACTTTTTAAGGTCTCATATTTCCTAAACCTGTTCGATTTTAGTGATTTTTTTAATATATTATAGATTTATTCTTCAAGAATATCGATGTAATAATATTATTGCTAAACAGATAAGTGTCATTGTATACCGGGTGTAACAATGATAGTGTGTTTTTTCCTTAAAGTTTGGAACACCCTGTGGAATATTCTAGCGTATATAAAATATTGAAATTACAACTCAACTGTAACCTTAGGATATCTTAACACTTTGCTTTTTGATTCATTCGCTTATGTTGGATAATAAAAAAGTTAGGTACTTTAACAACTAGCAACTTTCTTCATCAATACAGGGTGTTTCTAAATAAGTACGACAAACTTTAAGGAGTAATTCTGCATTAAAAAATAATGACCTTTTGCGTTATAAACATATGTCCGCAAATGCTTCGTTTCCGAGATACGGGATGTTGAATTTTTCTTACAAACTGACGATTTATTTATTGCTCTAAAACCGGTTGAGATATGCAAATGAAATTTAGTAGGTTTTAAGAGGTAGCTATTACGCATTTTTTGACGTACAATTAAAAATTTTATATTCACCATTGGCGTACATACGGGTCATATTACCCTGTCATATTACCCGTATGCACGCCAATGGTGAATATAAAATTCTTTGGGCAATCCGAGTTCATTTGCCGGCCATAATTACATAATTATTAGGATGGCTGGGATATGAACTCGGATTGTCTTATCACTGGTGTCGTAAGTACTAGATCATTTGGGAGAGAATGCGACCAAGGCGACCCCAGAAAACGGCAATTCTCGCTAGTGGCGCACAACCCATCTACAAGCGACACTATATATACACGAAATTTTCGATTTTCTAAATCTGACTGAATTAAAAAATTAAAGTTTAGGAAAAGACTCACCCATCCATATGTGAACATTTCATTTTGGTCATAGGGTGTGGATTTTACGTCTATTCCTATTTAGGGTCTGTTTTTCTTTCTCATTCTCAAAACTACCAAAAATTTCAAAAATATAAGTTCGACCTTTGCGGCTTCTGATAGTACTGATCATTACCTTTCCAACGCACATCTAATTTTGAAAATTACCAGAGAACGGCACTTCTCGCCAGTGGCGCACCATGCCCCTACATTCGACACTATATATATACACGAAATTTTCGATTTTCTAAACCTGACTGAATTGAAAATTTAGCCAAATCTCATCTTAAAGTTTAGGAAAAGACTCGTCCATCCATATATTACTTCTCCATTTTGGTCCAAGGCTGTAGATTTTACGGCCCTTCCTATTTAGGATCTATTATTCGTTCTCGTCCACAAAACTCCCAAAAATTTCAAAAACTAAGTTCGACCTTTGCGGCTTCTGATAGCACAGATTACCTTTCGAACGCATGTTTAATTTTGAAAATCGGTTATACCGTTCAAAAGTTACTGAGCTCAGAATTAGAACTCAATTTTTATCTAAAAAGGGGAAAATGTTTGTGGATATGTATGTATGTATGTGAAAAAGTTACACAGATCTGAATTTTTTTTTCTGAGAGGGTGTGAACAGGGAGTTTCAGAACAGGTGTAATTTTTGACTTCTGACTACCCGTAAGCCAGCTATAGGGCTAAGGTAGATACAAAATGGCAAATTTTTTGGGCGTATATATCTTAGGTTCAAGGAGAGACAGGAAAATCGCAAATACACCACATCAATAGGGTTGAGTTAAGCTTTCAAATGGTGCCTAAGCGATCAAGCTCAGATATACACACGGCTCAGTATAGCCGAAAAATTGAAAAACTAAACAAACTAAGTTATCAATCGAAGCAGCGCAGAAAACGACAATAAATATCGCCTCCGTACCACCAGATTGACAACAGGTGGAATACTTTCTTTGGTTACACCTCCTGAGACTTTTACAATTTATAAGTCATACAGGTGCCGAGAAAATTAAGATGAGAGAATTTTAAATAATTCACAACTCATCTACTCAGCATGGTAAAGCTCCAACAAGAAAGATTCCTTAATACTCAAAAGAGTAAATGAATTAAAAATGTATAAACATTCTCAATTTCTTTGCAAAACGAAAATGCAGCAGCTGCATAATACTCTGGTTAAAGCGGAGAGTGCAGGAAGAGTCTATACCGGTTTCGGAGATCTTTTTCCCCTCATCAGTAAACCCATATCCTCTTCTCTCCGCTTTAACCATTTACCATAGCTTAGGGCCTTCCCGAAGAAGAGGATATGGGTTTACTGATGAGGGGAAAAAGATCTCCGAAACCGGTATAGACTCTTCCTGCACTCTCCGCTTTAACCAGAGTATTATGCAGCTGCTGCATTTTCGTTTTGCAAAGAAATTGAGAATGTTTATACATTTTTAATTCATTTACTCTTTTGAGTATTAAGGAATCTTTCTTGTTGGAGCTTTACCATGCTGAGTAGATGAGTTGTGAATTATTTAAAATTCTCTCATCTTAATTTTCTCGGCACCTGTATGACTTATAAATTGTAAAAATCTCAGGAGGTGTAACCAAAGAAAGTATTCCACCTGTTGTCAATCTGGTGGTACGGAGGCGATAT
This sequence comes from Diabrotica virgifera virgifera, assembly GCF_917563875.1. NCBI lineage: Eukaryota > Metazoa > Arthropoda > Insecta > Coleoptera > Chrysomelidae > Diabrotica > Diabrotica virgifera. The sequence continues at coordinate 170,427,223 of NC_065444.1, forward strand.
TTATTGTCGTTTTCTGCGCTGCTTCGATTGATAACTTAGTTTGTTTTCCGGTAGATGGCCCTAGTTCATCCGTGACATTTCTTTCTTTGCAATTCGGGAAGGCCCTAAGCTATGGTAAATGGTTAAAGCGGAGAGAAGAGGATATGGGTTTACTGATGAGGGGAAAAAGATCTCCGAAACCGGTATAGACTCTTCCTGCACTCTCCGCTTTAACCAGAGTATTATGCAGCTGCTGCATTTTCGTTTTGCAAAGAAATTGAGAATGTTTATACATTTTTGAAAAACTAAACTTTGAAAATTTTGATTTTTCGACAATTACTCAAAATTTCAACCTACGAATTGCGGCAATAACTGAGCTTTTGTAGAAGGACTGTAGACGAATCTAAAGGTGTTCACCTCATATCCAGAAAAATTCGAATTTTTAAGTTATAAGCTTCATAAGTATGATCAAATCTATTTCCTATGGGGAAATCGGTTTTTCAAGCTCAGTAATTCCTGTAATAGCTTTAGTTTTTATACTTGACCTTAGATGCATCAGATACTACTTGTCAATACGTTTCAAACTCATGTTCAGTGATTAAAATCGGTTAAGGCGTTTAGAAGTTATTAAGCTACAAAAGTATAATCCAATTAACGATTATTCCCGAAATGGTTTATGTAGTTGTAGTGGTTACGACGCTAAATTTGATCTGCAACGGGCAATCCGAGTTCATTTACCGGCCATCCCAATATATTTTTATTCAATCTATTTCGACTAGAAAAAAAATCTAGTGTACATTCGATGGACATTAGAACATTTGGGAGATAATGCGACAAAGTTGACCATTTATAAAGCTTAACGTATAGTCGAGAAAAATTGCATTCAACTTCATAGATTTAATTTCTAAATAACTTGAAAAACTTCTGATACAAGAATAAAAACCGCTAAACGCCGTAAAAATGAGTGGCGCATACAATATTCCAGCTACAAAAGATCTGATATGAAAATTACGTGGCGCGAAAATGTATTTTCATTTTGATGCAAAACAAAATTCTAGTTTTATTTTAAAAGATTTTTCCATAATATTTGCTAAATTTGAAGTAAACGCGCCACAAAAGAGTTTCAAAATTCAAACTGTATCAAAGTTACTCTTTTGTGGCACGTTTACTTCAAATTTAGCAAATATTATGGAAAAATCTTTTAAAATAAAACTAGAATTTTGTTTTGCATCAAAATGAGAATACATTTTCGCGCCACGTAATTTTCATATCAGATCTTTTGTAGCTGGAATATTGTATGCGCCACTCATTTTTACGGCGTTTAGCGGTTTTTTATTCTTGTAGATAATAGACAATACACGTTAAAAAAATCTCGAATTAGGAAATAAATAACGGAACATATTATTAAAAAGTACTACCATGTAAAAAACTTATTTATCTTCATATAAAACATACCTTCTTCTAGAATTTGAAAAAACATATTTTTATTTCTCCCAAATGCAGTTAATTGTACTGTTTCCCATGGTGTCCCCATATGTAGGTCCAGTGTATGCTGCTCTCTTGTACGTTCTACTCTTATCCAAGTTCTGCCATACCTAAAATGGGAGATAAATTGTAATTTTTGGATTTATATAATGTTTAAAGCACAGGAAATAAAAGGCCTGCTACTCTAATACTAAAAATCAAGTAGTTTCGTATTTATTTATTTATTTTCAACGGGCTGCCGCCCAATAAGGTTAACAAAGTTTACAATATATTCCAATATACTTGTATAATATGTGTTTTAATAATTATTAAAAATACAATAAAATAGTAATGATAATGCGATATAGATAAGGCGAAAACGGCGGGTTCGTTGGGAAAAATATTCCCATGAGATTTTTTTTGCATAATTACATTCGTGAGACATCCCAGAATAAGGTTCAAGAAGTCGCCCACGTGAAAAGTGGGCCAAATTTTTTTTAACAATTTTTTTTAATCAAATTGCAAAAATCAATATTTTGTCCCGGACAATTTTTTTTGAGGTTTTTTGGACCATTCTGGATAAAAATGGTATCCTATAATTTTTCTCTAAAGTTGATCGTTTTCGAGTTATAAGCAATTTAAAATTGAAAAAAACGAAAAATGGCGATTTTTAAGGCTTAATAACTCGGTTAAAAGTTATTATTATGAAAGCCAGAAAGTGACTAAATCAAAGTTTAATGCCCCCCCTACAAGATACCGAAGAAATTTTTGTCATTATTTTATTACTAAGCTGTTATTTTTAAGTAATAATATTGAGCGTCATGCACGTGGTAGCCGGCCGTAAATGCTGAGTGCGAGAGATATGCCACTCCGGCAGTCCAATTGTGCATCTTACTTGCACTCACATTTACGGCCGCCTACCACGTGCATGGCGCTCAATATTATTACTTAAAAATAACAGCTTAGTAATAAAATAATGACAAAAATTTCTTCGGGATCTTATACTGCCGTGCTAGGCCCAAAGGCGGTAACTGATTTTTTATCGAAAATGAGATTTTTGTATTTTTAGGTAGAATAGGGTATTTAGTATATATTTATAAAGTCTTTGGAGTTGTAAAAGCATTATATTTTAAATAAAATTGCAATTTTGTTAGCGGTATCTACACTTTTCAGTTAAAATACTAAGCCATTTGGCGGTAAATGTTAAATACTACGGCGTTTTGACGGTATCTGCTACAGTTGCCGTCCATATACCTTAGCATATTGCACTTACCGCTAATCTACTTTAAAGAATGCTACGCCTACATTTAGAAACCGCCAACTCGCCTTAGTATTACGAAGTAAATTCGGCCTAACTTTACAAGGTTAAATTATTGTGTTAGTAAAAGAAATAATTAGCGAGGATGATGAGAACTTTTCGAGATTATTATATCTATTGAAATGTATTTTCATTTTTGTTTATAGTGTTTCAAGGATTAACCAATTATGTTGTCCTAAACAATATGACTCTGCTCCAAGTGGATGATTTATATCTTGAATTAGGCAGTAAGAGATTTTCACATTTAAAAATATTCCTTTTTTTTAATTAGGTTTTAAAAACTTAATATATCCACACGCTGTCCACAAGCATTTTTAGAAAAAGAGACTTAAAATATTTTGTTTTTTTAGAAAATCGAGTAGAGTCGAGTATGAGTTGTGAAACACGAGGTGAAACCACTGAAGACAATATTATAGAAAGAGGACAATTTATTGTAAAGTAATTAAAAGAGGTGAAAAAAAATTATGTTCAGCCTGTACAGGCGCAAGGTTTGTTTCATACTTAAAGTTTTCTGTAATTAAGCCTTTGTTGGTCGTACATGGGATTAGCAGTTCCATTGATTGTATTTTTTTTGTTTAAATACAAGCTATTATCATTGTTTAACTAGACAATATCTAGTAGTCTAGTTATACAATGCTATTATAAATAGGTAAAAGACGATGTGATGATATTTTAATCATAACATATAACTAGTTTGTACAATACAACTAATAAAATGTTAAAATTTGCCCTAATTACATTAAGTAATGGTATTTTAATACCCAATATGATATTGTGAAATACCTAATAATATAACAATGCATAATAATATTAGGGTAGGTGTCAGCTATCATAAAAATGTTAAAGCTCTATAATAACATGTCGTAAATAAATAGCGAACCTTTGTCGCTAAGAATATAATAGCTGAAAATAGAAAGTGAAAAGTATGGTTTACAATCACATTCACAGTTCAAGAATTCTTTAAAACACTTAACATCAGCAGATAACAATCTGAAGAGATTCTGCTTTTTCCTAGTATAAGTACAGTTTCGCCTAAATTATTAGACGCACTATAAAAGATTTCATAAAAAATGTTAATTATGAGGTAATACCATTGTAATACTAAATAGGTTTTTCGGTATGTACCAGACACAAGGTATGTTGTTCGGTTGTCTATTTAATTGTCTATATTGAATCACAAATGGAACATTATTATTAATGAACCAATATGTATTTATTGACTCTTGAAAGAAAACAGATATAACGACAACTAAATATTGTCAATTTGTTGTGGTCATATCGTGGCTCAACAAAATAATAACATTTAATAGTACTTTAATTCTTTCAATTTAATAAACTTTAATACACAGAAAAGCTTTTTATTTCACATCAATCACAACTGTAACCCACATACCGCTAATAGGCTTAGTATTATAGTAAGTTTTGATAAAACGTTTTAGCGGTATCTACCTCTTTTTATATAAAACTTTGTTTTAAAATATAATTAATGGTTCCCTTAATAAACTGGGGCATATATCCATGCATTAAATCTATTAGCTAGTCCATAAATCCCTAACGGGCCAAAATTGTAGCATTTAATTTTGAAATCGATTTTGCCATTTTTTCAAATGTTAGTTACCGCCTTTGGGCCTAGCACGGCAGTATAGGGGGGGCATTAAACTTTGATTTAGTAACTTTCTGACTTTCATAATAATAACTTTTAACCGAGTTATTAAGCCTTGAAAATCGCCATTTTTCGTTTTTTTCAATTTTAAATTGCTTATAACTCGAAAACGATCAACTTTAGAGAAAAATTATACGAGACCTTTTTTATCCAAATGGTCCAAAAAACCTACAAAAAAATTGTCCGGGCCAAAAATACTGATTTTTGCAATTTGTTTAAAAAAAATTGTTAAAAAAAATTTGGCCCACTTTTCACCTTTTTCTGGAATGTCTCACGAATGTAATTATGCAAAAAAATCTCATGGGAATATTTTTCCCAACGAACCCGCCGTTTTCGTCTTGTCTAATAAAATAAAGTATAAATATCACAAACATAATTTAGTTTTACATATCACAATGATGACTATCTATTCTACAGCCATTCAAATAAACATATGCCTGAGACCCGAAATAAATTCAGCCTTCTGTGCAAAAAAATCTAGATCTGGGTGAATTTTTACCAATCTTAGTGATGGAGATTAAAAATGGTTATATGTATAGTTGGTTCTGTGAATAGGAATATAGAAAGTTTGGTTTACTTGTGTTCTATGGAGAGGTACATGCAGACCAACTTGCTTAAGTAGCTGAGGACACAAAATTGGAGTATTAATTATGTCATAAACCATCTTTGCATCTTTATTAATCATCAGTCATACAATGAGAGAATACCAAGTTGGGTTTCAATTTGATGATACTTTACTTGATTTAATCCAAAACGTATACTCTCTTTATCAGCTACATATTTCAAGAACTTGTGTTGAACTGTCTCGATTTTTGATAATATGTAAATATTATAAGATGGAGACCATACAGAAGCGTTGAGATTCAAAAAATATGAGGAAATATTAACGAGAAGTCAAAGAAAACCCCTCCTGAAGGTAAGTGAATACCGGACTACATCGACGTTAGCCCTACAGGTGATTGTGGGTACGCTCCCCATTCACCTCCTAGCAAAAGAACGTAAGATCATATACGAAAATGATAATGGCCACCTAAAAGGGGTGAACGCCGAGGTAAGAGAGCAAATGCTAAACGAATGGCAACAAGAATGGGAGCAACAGATAGAAAAAGCACAATGGACGAAAACACTAATTCTTCTAATATGGCTAATAAAACCTATTATTAAAACTACTTGATCTCAAGACTATTATGTCAGTAAATCATTTGCCTATATAACCAACTATTTTTTTAGTTTTCTTTAAAGTTTCTTTCTTAAAAGCAATTTGTAGGTTATATTAAAACCAAACACTCTTAACTGAATCAATCTGGTTATCGTAAAGACTAAACTATGCTTCTTGTTAGAAACAATAAAACTAAGCTCATCAATGTCCAAAATGGTCAGCCATTTGTTTTAGAGCCAAACAGTGGTGTAGTGTGTTGTAAAAAGTGGAAGTACAGTTAGTATAGAAGAAATAAGTCGCAAGTACTTAAAATAGAAACGAACTGGTCATTTTAAAAGAAACATACAACACACATGCACTACGACGCCTCGATTTTAGGTTAGATTCACATTAAAACTGAGTGGCATTGTTGACAGCAGCATTAAAACTAAACGGTTTTAATTTGAAGGCAACCTTGCTTTTATGTAGGATATAATATGCTCTTGGAAACGTATACAATAAAACCATTTGATCTTAACAATTCTCTCTTGATAGACCAAATAGTTTTATTTGGATTTTGGCCATACTGCTTTCTGGAGATGCTGAAAGCCATGGATTACAGTATAAGGCTTACATAAAAATTATAAATAAGCGTCTTAAAGACTTAAAAACATTAAAATTGTAGATAATAGTTATTTATGTACCAAGTCAGTAAAGTGACTCTTTATCGAACGAGTCTTGATATTACGAGAAGAGCGAGAGTAGCGAGCGAGGCGAGTAACAGACGAGTTCGATAAAGAGTCTTTACTGACGTGGTGCATACAAAATTGTATCGCCAACATAATTTGATTGGAAATCAACTTGGAATTTGCATTCCGATCATTCGCACCTTAAAGTTGTCTACGCTCTGTAACTATTTAAAAATAATATAAAATTTATAAAATAAATTGAACAAAAATCTGTCGTTTTTTAACTTCTTTAAAATCTCATTATAACACTACGACACATTTTTTTAAATTTGATTATGTTCATTATTTCATAAAATTAATCATCTTTAATTTTAATAATCCCTGAATGAAAAACTGGAAAATGAAGTATGTTCTGAAAGCCTGACAGCTTAGATAATGCCAAAATATATTTTATCTACAATTTCACTTTCTACAACAATTTGATATTGTTTTAACACTTACCTACTTGCAATTTACAATTTAAGAACTTTTTAAATTTCAGACGTCATAATAATTTCATGACAGTGATGACAGATAACTTTTGCAAGATGGCCGCTTTCGATTTTTAATCGATAGTTATCAATACTGAATAATTACTAAATCGGTAAAGTTTTAATTTATTTTCTATGAACATATTTACAAAATACTACAGAATTTCACTTTTTGACATAAATTTAATTGATAATAACGCAAATTGTGTACAATATTTTTAATAATTAAAGTAAATAAATTTTAAGTTCACTCAATTTCTCGCTATTTGATTACTGCCATCGACCACTTACATTCAATCCGGGTTAATTTGATTAATCGCGGCAGGTAAAGTAAAATTCTTCTTTCAGTACAATAAAGTGTTACTTTACTGCCGTAAATGAGGGCAAATGAGTACAATAATGAATGACTTTAGTGACGGTTGGCGATAAAATTATTTTTCTTTCTAATTAATATTTTTCGGATTTAAATTTTTTTATTGTTTTTATTTTTTAATCGCCAAGTCAGAAGTTTTAGGCCCGTATTTATAGTCGAGTCTCAAGACAGCGTCGATGCTCAAGACCGACCTTGAACCAACTTTGCGTTTTATAAACCGATCTCGAGACCCGACGCAGTCTTGGGAAGTGTAAAATGACAGGCGAATCTCAAGTCATTGATCGACCTTCCTCAAGACCACGATTCTAACCTAACTTTGTTTGTTATTGTTTGAATTTTGAATATTTTTAATTCAGTTCCAACATATATTTTTTGTTTTTCTAATTACAATAAAAATGTATGAAGAAGTAAAAGCATTTTTAGAGTTTATTGATAATATTGGAGAAGAAAATCGGCCAGGAAGTATACAAAAGCGATATATTCAAGATAAAAATATAATCTAAAATACAATGGAGTATTACAATATTGAAGTTCATCAGCGAATCAGCGCATTAACTTAAACAACAAAGGTTTTATGCTACTTATAGGAATATAACCAGTTTTTATGAGGAAGCCCACTTTCCAAAAATGTACAGGTACTGTAAAGACATACAATATATGTTATTCAGGCTCTTATTATGTAAATGAATTTGTAGGTACTAGAAGAGAAATTATGTATATTATTGTTCAACAACAAGGTTATCAAGTCATTCAATATTTGATCTAAGAGCATTAAGAGTGAAATTGTGAAATGGAAAGAAGTGAAATTCCAGGATTATTAATAGGAATAGATGACAGTAGTGGGTATGTATGCAGACACTATCTACTTACCCCAGTATTACAGCCAGGTATTTATTGATAATTGCTAAATAAATAGTAGGTTATTTAATAGACATAAATATCTTTTTACGTAATGATCAAGAAAATAAGATATTTTTACCATAGTACTCATGTGAGAACAAGAAATGTAGAAAAGCTATTTGGAACCTGGAAAAGAGAGTTTCCTTGTCTTCAACAAGGTCTACAAACCAAATTATATACATGTCTTGCAATAATATGTGCTACAGCAGTACCTTACAATCTAGGTAAATAATGATCTGGTGGTAAATAGACATGTTAATGATGTGGAACAATCTCTAAATTTTTGGTGACATTTTTTCAACAATGTTTTGCATGAGAATACATTATTGAATACCTACTCTTATTGTGTTTGATTTTTTTGTCATATTATTTCTCAAAATGTCAACATGATCATTGTTCGACAACCTTTTTTGTTTGAGTTTTGGTCTCTTGAGGAATACAGCTCCATTCCAGTCTATTTCAGGATTTGTTCTTACAATTTTTTATTTTTAAAATATCAATGTCTTATTCTATTTGTTCCTTATATCTAATCTATAGTCTTTCTCTCGTTATATGTCCAGCTGACATTTGTGTGTTTATTTTGGAAAGTATTTCATATGCTTCCATCCTTCCTCTTAGAACGTGGTCCTATTTTGATGAATGTATATGGATCGTGGTATGCCCTGTATTGTTCAAAATTATATTTCATATGCTTCCATCCTTCCTTTTAGAACGTGGTCCTATTTTGATGAATGTATATGGATCGTGGTATGCCCTGTATAGTTCAAAATTATATTTCATATGCTCCCATCCTTCCTCTTAGAACGTGGTCATATTTTGATGAATGTATATGGATCGTGGTATGCCCTATGCCCTGTATAGTTCAAAATTATATCTTCTCTGGTCTTCATATTTTAGATGCTATTTAGCCTGATTCTAGTGCTTTATCGTTATTTCCAGTGCTTTATCAATTTATCATCATTTATTTTACCTACCTGTCTACTGCTACTCTACTATTGTACTTTCACCATATATTTTTGGAATATAAATATATAGTAACCTTCTGTCTTTCTCTTGTTCAACTGGAATTTGTTTATTTATTCTGAGAATACATTATTGAATCTGTATTATGTTAGATATATTATTTTTTATTTTATTTCTTAATATGTATTTTTTATGTTTTATTTTAAAATAAATGAGTATGAGTTTCCCTCTTCTTAAATAAGTATTTATTTGACAAACCTTTCCTTACCAAATATAAAATTAATTACACATCTGGACCTCGGAGGTAAACTACACTATGTCATTTCGAGCAACTGTGTTTAGCATGTGTTTGCAACAAAGTTTAGAGCACTTAGGATGTTAATAAAAATCTGATATATCCCATAATTAGTTGAAAGACAATATGACTATATTTTAATGATAATATATAACCAATGTGTATAATCCAACTAATAAAAAACACCATGTCGACATAGTGTAGATTACCTCCGAAGTCCAGGCGTGTAAACAGCAATACTGTGATGAGCACTCTAATAACCAGCAAAATAGCGCAAAAAATGGAAAACATATGTTGTGAAATCAAGAGATCTAAAATTATCTATAGGAACCTATAAATTTACATTACATAGTTTGTCACCTTTAGATGTGTGGGAGGAGTATGACAACTGTCACAGAGGTCTAAAGGTGGGAAATTATGTAATGTAATGTAAATTTATAGATTCCTATTGATAATTGTACACCTCTACTTGTTTCATCTCCTTTTATTTCACAACGTACTATATGTTTCCATCTTTTGTGTCATTTTGCCAGTTAATAGCACGCTCATCACTGTATACCATTATTTATGCAGTTGACATAGTCCTCTTAACAAGAAAAAAAGCTGAAGTTGTTTAGAAACTTGAGAGGTGAAGCAAGAAAATTGCATGTCTATAAATGAAACAAAAATAAAATATTAAGTGTATTGAAATGTGTGGAGAGATGAAATAGAATAAATTTTTCACACTAAAAACAGGAACAAAGGCATACAAAATTGAAAATATCAACAAATTCAAGTATTGTAAGTTAGTAAGCAGATCGATGGTATATGATTGAAGTCAAAAATGTATGTAGGACAACTATAATGCAAAAATGTATTATGAAGCAGTTATTTTAAGTGGCATTGTATGCTTGTGGCACTTGAAACAATGAATAAGAAAGATGAAATGAAAATAGACATAGTACTGGTAGGGGCTGGCAGTTCTGAGTTAGGACTGGCAAAAAATAATAGATATGGAAAGTCAGGTGGCTAGGTCAACATTACTTGAATGTAAGAGCGACATGTAAGAGATTATTTTTGGAGAAAAAAAAAGAGAAAGACCATGAAAAGAGTTGTTCGAAGCAGTAAGGAGATTTGGATGATATAGAAGTGTAGAATTGGAGGAGGAGCGTTAATGTCCAGTAGAAATGGATAGGCTATATTTACTTTTGTGCTGTTATTTGGGTAAGATTGTTAATATTTTATATCAATATTGTTGTTGCTTGATAAAAATTCTTCTAATAATTTAATTTTATCTGACTCATTCAGACATATATTTATGCATTTTAGAGTAGATGACTTTAAAACAATATCGCCAATGAGTTGCATTCCTGGGACGATTTTATTAAAATATAGTTAATTCAATTACATAAAATCAACTTTAACTCAATAATATCCATCACAAAAAATTTATAGCATGTGATCTGTCTTTAAGAATTTAAACATTAAATAAATTTAATTTCAAACTTAAATTGAGGCTTATTCCCATGAAAATAGTAATTGCATTTTATACAAGTTCCACCTGTCATGGTTTCTTCTTTGTTGTTAGTCAGATGAAGAATATAAACATAGAAGAAAGCTTACACCATTAATAAAAAGGCAGGCAATACTAGGAAGTACCAGAGTTTTATTTGCTTTGCTTTCTCTCATAAGAAATAAACCATTACTCCCAACCAAGAATAAAGTAATATCACAGGATTCTGTTATACTGGGGTAATATCAAAGAATATATTTATATCACATATTTCACCTTTACCACAAAGAAAAGAAATCCTTTATCTCATAATGGAAACAAATTATGAGAGGTCATTAACCTTTGAAAAAATAGCATGTAAGATTTAGAAAAAATAAAAATGTAAACTTTCAATCAATAAAATAAACTTTATTTAACTGAAAACATTTTAATAATCTATTTTCAAAAAACAAATTAAATATAAAAACATTGCAAAGATATTTAACTTGACGATTGACAGTTTTTAGTTGGTGTTCTATGTCAAAGTTGCTTAAAATCCATAATTTTCCAGCCTCGAGATCAATCTTGGCCGAGATTAGCCGAAGACTCGTTTATAAAACAGAACGTGGTCTTGAGCTCGTGAGCTCGACGTTGCCGTAAGATCGTCTTGGCTAAGACCGATCTCGAGATCAGTCTTGAGTACTGACTATAAATACGGGGCTTAGGGCGCGTGAGTTATTTAGACCTATTTTTGTTAACATTATCAATAAAGTTGGGTGCGCAAGTGTTTTTCTACCTTGAGAGACCGAAATAATCAAGTAGGTACCTACTTTTTATTATTTTATGGTTACAAATATGTATCTACCTATCATAACACATGTAAAAATTTGTTGGCCTATATGAAGTATATGGGTTTAAAGAATCATTTAATATGGTAAATTGTCTTTAAAGTCTCCATTTAAGAAACCTTTTTAAGTTTGCTATAAAACTGTCTGCACTTAAAGTGTCTTTTAACATGGTTTTAAAAGCACCTTCACAGCAGCTTCAAAACCAGTTGCTTAAAGCAAATGTTGCTAAACAAAGTTTTAAGAAGGTTTTTATTTTTGGTTTTATTGACCTCTTTCAGAGTGGGCCCTTTTATGTTGAAAGCGGTTTTATTGCAACCTTAAGGTTTACAAAAACCAAATGGTTTTAATTTTAGTCTTATTCTACAGTTTTAGCATCCTTAAAAGACTCAATAAACCCGTTCGGTGCTACTTGGGTACTCTTTTTAATGAGTTCGTATTACATCAAGGAAATAACAAAAGACAAAATAATAACGAGTCATGAAAAACATCATAAGAAGGTAAAAAGTCAGAATTCACTACCAATTTTTTACTACAGTAAAACATCCGTTAACTGAAACCTTTTTAACCAAAACATCGTTTAACCGAAATAGCTAACAGTTTCAATAATTTCTTCAACAAAAAATAGATTTAAAAAAAAGCAATACAATTAAGGAAAATGAACATGTATTTATTTATTTATTTTCAACGGGCTGTTGCCCAATATGATTACAATATTACAAGTTTATAATATAATATTTCAATATACTTATGTGTGTCAATAATTACTAAAATATAATAAGCTAGTTACAATAATACAATAAAATATAAATATAATAATACAATAAAATATAAATATCACAAACAGATTTACATATCACAACAATGACTATCTATTCCACAACCACTCAAATAAACATACGCCTGAGGCCCGAAATAAATTCAGCTTTCGGCGCAAAAAAATCTAGATCAGGGTGAATATTTGCCCATCTTAGTGCTCGAGATAAAAAGCTGTTATAAGCATAGTTGGTTCTGTGAATAGGAACATAGAAAGTTTGGTTTAATCGTGTTCTGCGAAGAGGTGCATGGAGACCAACCTGCTCAAGTAGCTGAGGACACAAAACTGTTGAATTAACTATGCCTTAAAGCATCTTTGCATCTTTAATTATTCGTCGGTTTCGCAATGAGAAAATGCCAAGTTGGGTTTCAATTTGATGATAATTTACTTGATTTAACTCAAAAGGTATACCCAGTTTATATGCTACATATTTCAAGAACTTGTGTTGGACTGTCTCGATTTTTGATATGTAAATATTATAAGATGGAGACCATACACAAGAACAATACTCTAGATGAGGTCTAACTAAAGAACAATATAGTAGTTTAATTGCTTCAATATTCTGAAATTCTCTAGTGCATCTTTTTATAAAACCAAGCATTTGTAAATATTTGGAAATTTTTGACGTATAATGTGATTAAAATAAAAGTTAACAGTCTGAGTTAATTCCCGAATCACGAATTTCAGTAACCCAGTCAACAGGAATATTCTGTATATTATAATTATATTCCATTGGGTCTCTCGATCGTCCAAAAAACATTTAGTGTTTTTTAACGGAATTTTCTATTTTCTTTTGTGTTTTCCTTTGACAACGATGTTTTGCAACTATACATCTCCAATACTATGCAATTTGTTAAGAAGAATACAAAAAACAATGTTATTTTTAACCGAAATTCTTGTTATCCGAAACGGCCTTCCCCCCAATTATTTCGGTTAACAAAGGTTTTACTGTATCTACATGTTATGACTTTTTAGATTTGACAAAACCAGAGGGAACTGACCCACAAGAAGTTTCAACTAAAAATCATTCTTTGGATAACATGGAGAAATGGCAAAGGACATCGCACACATCTTATGGAAAATATAATGTCACTCAAATTCAATAAAATTTATACGAATAGATTCGTTTTAAATTAACGGTCAAATCTTATCATTGCGCCAACTCCATATTTTCAATAATAAGAGCAGAAATTGATATAAATAAATCTGAAATCAAATGGATACGTACATAAGTTAGAGAGAGAAAAAATATTTTATAATACCCAAATTGTCGGTACTCCATAAATCAGCGGATTAGTTTCACTAATCCGCTTAGGCCCAGCGGGGTTTTTAAGCTCTTTTGAATAGCACCCAGAGCAATAGTAATTGTAACTGACAGTTTTACTGACTCCAAAAATGTGATTTCGATCAACTTTAATTGCAATTTGCGCCGTAATTGATCATAATTAAGAGTTGGCGCAATGATAAGATTTTACCGTTAATTTAAAACGAATCTATTCGTATAAATTTTATTGAATTTGAGTGACATTATATTTTCCATAAGATGTGTGCGATGTCTTTGTGCAAATTGCCACAAAGAAAATGTTACAGTTATGGAAGAATAAACCAAAAAAATACTAAATATTGGTCGTAGTCCTGCGAGGCATATTTTTGCTTAGGCTGTTTTTTTTTTGTCAAACAATTTTGTTTCTAAAAACTAATTTTAGGCTCTTATTGCTGCATAATTTATTTTTTCTAAATAAAAAATAGGAATATGTATACTGAATTCATTCAGCCGAGCTTCACTTTGACACATTCGGAATAGGAAATATACAACACAAAAATTTTTACCTCACACCATTAACAGCTCAAATCAACTTACTCAATCTTTCATTAAAAAAAGAAGAATTATTGGAAATAGTGGGATTGTATACTAAACTCATAAAATTTTGTGGAATTTATTTCTACAAAATATTTTTATTTTGTACAATAAATAATTTACTCATTTGTTATCAATACTTTTTTCGTTTATCAAAATTTGAATAAATTACCAACGTCACTAACCACATTCAAATAGCAAATTCCCAACTATAAACAAACGCACGTGTTACTATTCGCCGTCTCATTCGTCAAGAGGCTGTTAAATGTAATTTATTGCCCTAAACAAGGCGGATTCTCATTTTACAGGTCCAAACTGGTCAGTCTGCAAATTCAAATTGTAGGTAGCGTGTTGGTTTTTACTTTAGCTTCCATGCGCGTTTGATTAGAGTTGGGAATATCCCTTTCAGGCCTGAACTTTTTGTGAGTGAAAATGAAGTTTCCCTTTGAATAAATACGATATACGGTATCTAAAAAAGGTGTAAAAAATGCAGAAAAAAAATTCATAGTTTGAATCTGTCACAAATGACATGTCACGTTCGTGCGCTCTCGGCTTATGTTCTATGAATGCAGGATTGTAAGTATATAAAAAAATTCACTTTTATTAAACGTAAAACACTAATAGGACCAAATAACAATTATTTTTATAATTTTTTAATATGATATTACATACTAACTAAAATGAAACAAAAATTTTTTGCTGAAATGGCATGTCTTTTCATTGTCTCCTTGCTGAAGAAGAGCTCGTTGAAGAAACAGGTTCTTCATCCAATACAGGTTCTTCATCCAATACAGTTTCTTCACTATCCTTGTCATCCGTGTTATTTTTAAATATTTGAACCTCAAAAGCATCATCATTTTCGCCATCTAAATCTTCTAGTTACCATCATTTAACAACTCTAGAGCCAAAGCTACTCTTATTAAGACTGAGCAAACTCAGTCTTAATAAAGCAGCTGGCATGTAAACATGTGTTTCAAGTAAGGCGTTTTTGTTTAAGTATTTTTGGTGGTTAATTTGAAAAGTTCAGTGTTAAATTTGTACCAGTCTATTGAGAAAAGTGCGCTGAAGACGCTCATATAATGAAAACCAAATATCTTTTCAAGCTGGAAAAATTTCAAAGGAAAGTATAAAGTAAAATCTACTAAAATCTAAAATAATTAAGTGGATATACTTTTTATAGAAACTGGTTCCAGTTTTTTGCTTCATTTAAGTTATTCACAAATTACAGTTTATCAGTAACATTAATTAGGGACCAGTGGCGTACATCTTCATAATGCCAAATATTTCAAAGTGCTCTATTTGTTCTGTGGATAACCCAAAAGAAGCAATTTGTTGTGATTCCTGTAAAAGCTGCATATGTAGAAAGTGCAGTGATTTGACGGGAACGGAGTGGAGATGCATACTTTTAAAGAGGTGTACCTTGTCTTATTTGTGTAAAAATTGCGAACAGGGGGTGCTGCTGATTCCAACAATGTTGAAGCAGATTCAGGAGCTACAAAATGAAATTGTTGAACTAAAGAAATTAGTTTCTGGTGGAAACAATGCCAATGGTAATAATCTGATGAATGAATCAATTTATGCAGAAGATCAGGAAAAAAGTGTCAGATCTAAAAATACACTAATTTTTAATGTTGATGAATCGAAGTCAAGTGAATATTCACAACGTATTAATTATGATACGGATAGATGTAATGAAATCTTTCAAAATCTTGATGTCCAACCTGGGGAGTTTAGAGTTATCAGATTGGGTAAAATTACAAATAAGCCAAGACCATTAAAGGTATGTTTTACAGATTATTTCATTCATAGGAGATTCTGACCAATAGAAAGCTACATAAATCTGAATTAAATCGATAATTTTTGATAATCTCCCGTCGTTAAGTATATTACGTCAGATGCCCTTCGTTGTTACGAAAAAATACATTCATTGACATTAATGACAATTAATGTTTTAAAAATTATAAAAGTGATGACTTTCAATCGTCAAATATTTATAAAAACTGTGTGTTTAATGGTACTTACATAAATAAATTACAATAAAATTTTGGTTTTGAACAGTTTTATTCATGAAATAATCGCAACAAATTGCACTCGAACTCTGAAATTAATATAGAATTTTTGCTCTCGTGGCACTTTGACATAATTTCACGAGCCGAAGGCTCGTGAAATTAAAACTGTCAAAGTGTCACTCGGGAAAAATTCAATAATTTCAGAGCTCTTGTGCAATTACTACTGATAATACAGTGACGTTATCTTGCTTGAAACTTAAAAGAAAATTAATTCAATTCAACAAGGACATCAAAATCAATGCAGACCTTACCATTATTTAACGAGATTATATAAAGACCCTTTATAAGGAACTGGAGGAGCGCAAAAATGCAGGTGAATCTGATTTGATAGTTAGATATAAGAATGGTGTTCCCATTATTAGCAAAAGGAGTTTTTGAATCAAAAAACTAAAAACGAAGTTGATGGTTTATTGTCAAAATATTGGTGGTATGAAATCCGAACTGACTGACTTTAACCTCGCTGTTAGTGTTAGATCATATGATGTTATATGTCTTAATGAAACATGGTTAAATGATGAAATCTCGTCTAATGAAATTGACCTTCCTGAGTTTAATATTTATAGGAAGGATCGCGATCTACAAGTCAACAATAAGTCTACTGGTGGAGGAGTCCTAATTGCAGTTCGTAAATATTTGAATTCCTATAGTATACCTACTGTATCTGCTCATTTGGAAGAACTATTTGTCTGTATCAAATATGGTGACCTTAAGCACATTTTTGGTACAATTTACATTCTCCCTAAGTCAGCTAGAGGACTATATGAAGAACATGTGGATAGTGTGCTAGAGGTATGTGAATCACACTTAGGCTCAGAAGTAACTATTTTTGGTGACTTTAATATGCCGGACGCCACTTGGATGCTGAAAGATGACATTCTTGAACTGATTTGTCCAGATTTATCCAATGGCAAATTTTTATCTGACTCTTTTGGTGCATATGGTCTTAATCAACGGAATCATATTCCTAATAAACGTGGGGTTTTTCTAGACTTACTTTATACACATAATTTGAGTAGTGAGATTACTGAAGCAACGGATATACTATTTAACAGTAGTTTTCATTATGTAGCTTATTGTGTAACAGTTCCTGATAGCTCTAATTCATCACTACCAATTGAGACTTTCTACTACGATTTTAGGAATATTGATTTTATAGTTATAAATAATTATCTTGCTCATATTAATTGGTCATATATGTAGAATTGTAAATATTTTACCTTAATTTTAAATTCTCCTGTATATATAATTTTTCTTAATTATTAGTCCGAAAACGAAATAAGAGTCTCACGCATAAGAACACATGTGCGGATTAGCTTGGGGATCGGGAATCGGAGTTGCAAGATAAACATAAGTAGCCGCCTTGACTAATTTTATTGGTTTTCGTGTATTGGAAAAAGTCGGTACATACTTTGATTCAATTTTAATAGGTTGGTTCTCAGGGCAAAACGGAAAAGGGAGATTAGATGTATTTAAGAGAATTGGTTTTAGCGCAGGGGTTAGGAAAGGCAGTCGATTTTGAGATTCTGAGGAAAGACGTATTTGGCAATAATCGAAAGGACGAAGTTTAAGACGTACTTATATATTGACAAGCCGGTCATATATTAAGTAGATAAACGCGATTATTTCAAAGACACTTTCTTTGGTGAGAACTCGTAAAATTTTAGTCGCAATTACACAAACACTTTTACATTTCGTCAATTTAATAGTATCAATAATTTAGTTATCTATTTTATTAATTAAAACTGTTAAACATCACACGGACTCTTATTACGATTGTATTTAAAGAATCCCTTATTTTGGGGGCTCAATCGCGGATCTAAGAAAGACAATTTCGTTATAAAGTTCGCGAAATACCGTAAAGTGACGTGTAATTTAAAAAATCGGCTCAGTGACGTGACGTAATTTTTGGAAACTGTTTATGACTGTTCGTGAAACGTGGAAACTGTTGGTGACTTTCGGACTTTTTTAAACTATTGGTGACTTTCGGACTTTGTAAACTGTTGTGAATTGTTGTGTTGGTGGAGTAGCAGGCTAGTACAGTGTAGACGACGCTGTTAGGCAAATAACGACTGTTTGGGCAGTGACGACGACGACGACGAGACGCAATCATAGCAAGCAGTATTACCAAGGAGAAATCAGGTGTGTTTGTTCCAATATTTTAAAAGTAGTCAAAGTCAAGACACTGTATTCTGGTGTCTGAAAAGTAGAAACCTGACCAAAGATTATTTTTTTCGAGGAACTGTGAACTGGAACTTTGACGATAAACAGTGAATGTTGAGAAAGAAGTATCATAAATTATTTAACGATTAACTTTTTTTGTTTTTTCATTGTTTTGTTGCTCATTTATTTTAATAAATCATAACTTTGTTACTATTTGTAGTAAATATTGGTAATTTTGAAGTAAACGCGACTACAATTCTACAGTTCACATTAATACAATTTGCATACGGGAAAAAATAATCTAATTTTGTAGTTAAAAGATAATCTAACTTTTTATTATATACCTTTTTAAAATGCAATCTAAACAAACTCTTAACGATTTTCCAAAAATTAGTTTAAATCTTACGAAATTCGGCATTAAGTGCTGTTAAGGCCTTGCATGTTGTTACATACGGTGATAAAGGGTTGCCGCGACAAACTAGGAAGAACTTGCGGAATTTTACAAATTTTACGTGAGATAAAGAATCCGAGGAATATTCTACAAAAATAGACGACGTGAGAAATAAACTAAGGATGCCGGACTTAGTAGCAGTTTGCCATGTTTTGGATCTGAACTACGCTGGTTCAGAGGACGACGTGATTGAACGTATTTGTTCATTTTTGAACGACTTCAATTTTGAAGACGAAAATGACGATGAAGACGCTAGCGACGATGGCGGTGATAAAGACGTTTATCACAAGGAAAACGGTAAAGACGTTACCGAAGACGATGGCGATAATGAGGATAACGACGCAATTAGTGATAAAGACGCGTATCACGAGGAAGAAGGTAAAGACGTTACCGACGACGATAGTAATGATGACGATATGGAGAATAAAAGGACGACGGATTTATATACGAGGAATAGATCAAAATCAAACAAAATGACGAGAGGTAGACTGAATGATTCATTTGCCTTAACTTTTAGAGACGTAGAGAAGAGTATAAGAACTTTCGACGGAAAAGACGATTATCCCATAGGAAAATGGATCGCTGATTTTGAAGAAATTTCCAATCTGATGGGATGGAATGATTTGCAAACGATTTTGAAGAAATTTCCAATCTGATGGGATGGAATGATTTGCAAATGCTAATTTTTTGCTAAACGATCTCTAAAAGGAATAGCCAAACTGTATATACAGTCAGAGAAAGGAGTTAATAGCTGGAAGCTCCTGAAGGAAAAACTGACAGCAGAGTTTGAGAACAAAATAAGTAGTGCCGAAATACACAAAATGCTGATGAATAGAAAGAAGAAACAAGGTGAAAGTTTACAGGAGTATGTAATAAAAATGAGAGAAATCGGTAGTAGAGGAAACATCGAAAATGAAGTCATAATACAGTATATAATTGAGGGAATTATTGACGATCCTGCTAATAAAGTAATACTTTATGGTGCCAAAAATTTCAATGAGTTTAAAGAGAAGATTAAACTGTACGAATTAATTAAAAAACAGACGACGCAAAAATCAGTTAAAACCGAGACGCATAAAAAGACGTGGACGAACGAGGAAGTAAGACGAGATGAAAGAAGAGCGCCTCAAAGTAGGAATAAAAAGGAAGAAAAAGGTTTCAATGATAGAGAAGAGGAACCATCAACTTCTAGGCATGTAAATGTTATTGAATTGGGCCATAAAAACTCTTTGACATTGAAGTGTGGACAAATATCACTACGTGCATTATTGGATACAGGAAGTGACATCAGTTCAGTAAGAGAGGATATTTTTGAAAAATATTTTGACGACGTGGTTCTTTCACAAAACGTATTAGATAAGTGGATTAGGAGGTACGAGAGTTAAAACTTTAGGTTCATTTATTAAAATGGTAGAAATTCAAGGAGAGGATTTTAATATGTTGTTTCATGTTATTCCAAGAGCAGCACTAGACGTTGAACTTATTATCGGAAACAATATACTGAGACAAGCGGAGGTTACAATAACCGAAGACGGAATAATTTTATCTAAAAAAAGAGTAGATACTTTTATAAGGAGGATTACAGTAATGATTTACAGCTGAACCATACAGAAGATACAAAAATAAAGACGGATATAGAGGAATTCGAAGATTATTGCGAAAGTGAAGATATAAAACATGTAAAAATTACAACAGGCGTACCAAGAGGCAATGGACAAGTAGAACGCATCAATAGAACGTTAATCTCAGTATTAACTAAACTCAGTCTAGAGGAACCGACGAAGTGGTGTAAACATGTTAATAAGTCGCAACAGTTCTTTAATGCAACTTATCAAAGAAGCATAAATTTGACGCCATTTGAAGTACTGTTCGGAACGAAGATGAAGAACAAAGAGGATCTGAGGATGAAAGAGATCATAGAACAGGAGAAAATTAAACAAGTTGATGAAGATAGAGAGATGCTGAGAAACGAGAGTCGATGTCAGTTTGGATTGAGTAATAGGCCTATGGTGTTTCAAGGGTTTATTAGGAGCATTATATATAGAGAACTGCCGATTATTCAACCTGTGTTAGAGATTTATCAAGAAGAGATAGAAACAGAATTGCATACAGACGCCAGCAGTTATGGATATGGAGCGTGTCTTTTACAAAGATCGGAAAACCATAATAAACTTCACCCAATGTATTACATTAGCAAGAAAACAACTCCAGCCGAGGAAAAATATATGAGTTATGAGCTAGAAGTGTTAGCTATAATTCAAGCGGTGAAAAAATTGTTTTTTTTCTATTCGGAATCAAATTTAAAAAATATACAGATTGTTTCGCATTTACGAAGACAAGGTGTAGAAAGGAGTTAACTAGCAGAGTTGTCAGATGGTCATTAATACTGGAAGATAGTCGATACGAGCGGAAACACAGAAAGAGAACAAGGATGGCACGTAGACAATAGACAAGTTAAGTTTATACCCGATAGTGATGGTAATAAACAGGTACTGAGTATATATGAAGACATGGATACAGAACTACACGGAATTCGGGTCGAATTCGAGCAGGATGGCCGAATGTAGAATTGTAAATATTTTACCTTAATTCTAAATTCTTCTGTATATATAATTTTTCTTAATTATTATTCCGAAAACGAAATAAGAGTCTCACGCATAAGAACACATGTGCAGATTAGCTTGGGGATCGGGAATCGGAGTTGCAAGATAAACATAAGTAGCCGCCTTGACTAATTTTATTGGATTTCGTGTATTGGAAAAAGTTGGTACATACTTTGATTCAATTTTAATAGGTTGGTTCTCAGGGCAAAACGGAAAAGGGAGATTGATGTATTTAAGAGAATTGGTATTTAGCGTAGGGGTTAGGAAAGGCAGTCGATTTTGAGATTCTGAGGAAAGACGTTGTATTTGGCAATAATCGAAAGGACGAAGTTTAAGACGTACTTATATATTGACAAGCCAGTCATATATTAAGTAGATAAAAGCGATTATTTCAAAGACACTTTCTTTGGTAAGAACTCGTAAAATTTTAGTCACAATTACACAAACACTTTTACATTTGGTCAATTTAATAGTATCAATAATTTAGTTATCTATTTTATTAATTAAAACTGTTAAACATCACAAGGACTTTTATTACGATTGTCTTTAAAGAATCCCACATATATGTATAATATCAAGGATATTAATTTGGCTATTCAATTCTTCTACAGCATTATCTATGAGGCTATTCATTTATTTGTACCACTGAAACTTTATAAAACATCAACCTTTCCAGTATGGTTTACAAGAGAATTAAAAAATTTGGTTTTTAAGAAAAAAATGCAGCACAAACAATACAAACAAACACTTAATCCTTTTGACTATCATAAATTTTGTGAACTACGCTTACAACGTAAAGCTCTGAGTGAGATTTGTTATAGAAACTATTTGATTAAAACTGAAACAAATATTCAGAACGATCCTAGTTGTTTTTGGAAATATGTCAATAATTTACGTAAATCTAATGGTTATCCCAATACAATGTTTTTAAATGATGAACGTAGTTCTGATGCTCAAACTGTTGTTAACCTTATTGCTGAAGACTTTAGCACAGTATATTCAGATAAAAAAAAAACAACATTACCAACTACTACCTCTATTGATGTAATTGACTTGAACAGGGTATCTCTAAGTATTATTTTTTTTTTTTTTTTTTTTTATTCCATTTATTAAAATACGTAATAACAATATACAAAAAAAAAAAAATACATTAAAAAAAACCAAGAGCCGTAGCTATGCTGGTTTTGTGGTAACATAATAAACATAAATATAATGGTAACAGATTACATAACATAAAACTTTTTAGACTACTTTACACTGAAGGTTAAGTTTTCCTATATAGATTCATTAAAGAAATTGTATTAAAGTAAATGATTAAATTATTATTTATTATTAAATTGTTATAGAATTTTATTCAATTAAAGCTATCTGTTGTAGTAGTTAGTAAGAAGTAACTCTTTTAATTCAGTTTTAAATCTTTCTAGCCTGCAGTCTTTGATCTTTGTGGGTAACTTATTATACAAAATCAGACCACTTGAGTATATACTTCTTTGTGCACCAGTAGTTCGCATTCTTACGGTTTGAAAACTACCTCCCTGTCTGGTATTATGGTCATGCACATCTTCTATACATCTTAGAGTAATATTTGTAAGTGTTTGAGAAAGCTTAATTTGATGAATGAATATACAAACTTGTAAAATGTATAGCGACTCAATGTTTAGAATTCCTCTCTGATAGTACAGGTCGTCAGTTGGATGAAGTCTTGACAGTTGAAATATATATTTCACAGCCTTGTTCTGTAACACCATGAGAGGATGTAGCTGTTTTTGATTTGTATTACCCCAAACAATAGTTAGATATGACAAATGTGAATTTATTAAAGAGTGATAGATCATTTTACGCTGTGGGATACTTATAAATTTAGCAATTCTTCCAAGCATACCCACTGCTGGAGCTATTTTTTGACACGTGTTCAATATATGCTGTTCCCATGTTAGTCGATTATCTATGTGTAAGCCAAGGTATTTGGTAACATTTTTTTTAACGAATTTGAATTTTCCAAAATTTAACTGTAGCTCTCTGTGTTCTTCAATATTTGAAATTATTGTGTAACTACATTTATTCATATTGAGTGAGAGCTTGTGGTATCTGAGCCAGTCATCTATATCTGTCAGATCTTTTTCTACAACATATTCTAGCTTTTTGGGATCTTTGTCAGCATACAAGAGTCCCGTATCATCAGCATATAAAAATAGCGTTGATTTTAAAGGCAGATTGGAGATGGAGTTTATATAAATAAGGAACAATGTTGGTCCCAATATAGACCCTTGAGGAACTCCACATGTGATGTCTTCTGCTGTACTAAGTACATTATTACAGAGCACTTTTTGTATTCTGCCAGTCAAATAATCCCTGAGCCATACTAAGGACATACCAGTTATACCATATTGTTCAAGCACTGAGATAAGTAACTCATGGTTAACTGTATCAAAAGCTTTTTGTAAATCTAGTGATACAAATACACAGCTTAATCCTTTGTCTAAGTTACTATATATATCTGTAATCAAATCGGTAGCTGCTGACACTGTGCTGGAATTATGTCTGAAACCATATTGTCGATTAAACCAGGCACCAGTTGTATTCAAGAAGTTTACGATTTGAAGATTTACACATGATTCTAATATCTTTGACATAGCTGTTAAGAGAGATATTGGCCGATAACTTCCTGGCAAAAGTGTTCCTGTTCCTTATTGAAGTGTTCGAAGGTATTAACCAATTAAAAAACAAGTCTTCATTTGGCCCAGATGGTGTCCCTGCTCTTTTAATTAAATGTTGCAAATTTACTTTAGCCTATCCCATTTTATATTTGTTTAACTTGTCTTTGGAAACAGAAAAATTTCCTGATTTTTGGAAGGATAGTTTTATTACACCAATTTTTATATCAGGTGATAGGGAAAATATTAAAAACTACAGGGGTATATGCATACAATCAACATTACCTAAATTGTTGGATAAATTAGTGACTCGTCACTTAAATTGGGCATGTAAAAATGTAATTATACCACAACAGCATGGTTTTCAATCAAGTAAATCTACTGTTACAAATTTACTTTGTTATCACAGTTTTATATTAGACGCTATTGAAAAGGGATTACAAGTTGATTGTATTTACACAGACTTCTCTAAAGCCTTCGATAGAGTCAATCATGACCTACTCGTATATAAGTTGAAGAATCTTGGTTTAGGGAATGGCATTGTGACCTGGTTCAGTAGCTTTCTTTATGGTCGTCAACAACGTGTTAAAATTGGCAGTTATATATCTAATGAAATTCAGGTTCATTCAGGAGTACCACAAGGCTCACATTGTGGACCATTATTATTTAACCTCTTTATCAAAGATCTATCATCTGTAATTGAAAATGTTAACTTTCTACTCTTTGCTGATGACTTAAAATTATTTCACATTGTAGAGAACTTATTGGATAGTAAAATTCTACAAAACGACTTGGATAAAGTATATGAATGGTCTATTTCCAACAATTTATTATTAAATATCGACAAATGTCATATTATTAGTTTCTCAAAAACTAACACTACAGATCTGTATGAATATAATATTGGTATAAATGTGTTGTCTAGAGTTGATGAGATGAGAGATCTAGGAGTAATTTTTAATAAACAATTAAATTTTAAATCTCACCTGCGTGTTCTATCATCTAATGCTAACAGATCTCTAGGTTTTGTAAAAAGGAATACAAAAGTTTTTTCTGTATCCGTTCTTCGAGTTTTATATTGTTCAATAGTTCGATCATCCCTAGAGTATGCCTCCATTATTGGGTCTCCTTATTATGAGGTTGACAAAGTCTTAATTATTGAGAATATTCAAGTACGTTTTGCTCGATACGCTAGATTTAAATTGCAGATTCTCACTAATTTTAACAACAATGATGTTCTTCAGCATTTGAATGTCACTTCTTGTAAATAGACAAATAAAACTAGAAATGCTTTTTATCTATAAAGTAATTAACGGCTTTGTTAACTGTCCTGAATTACTATCGGAAATCCGAATTAATACAACCAGTTACAACTTATGAAATCCTTTATTCTATATTGAGTATCACCATACTAATTATGGTAGAAATTATCCGATGACTAGAGCTCTTAGGCACTTTAACACATATACTGTTGATCCATTTTTTAGTTCAATTTATTCTTTTAGGCAATTGTTAAATTGTGTTGATCATGTTTAGTTTGTTTATGGTGTTACATCATATTTTTAATATGTTTTAGATTGTTTTTTATTGTATATGTTAGAATTTAACTATGTCAACAATTTTATAATTTATTGTATTACTTTTTTTTTGAACAATGGTGAAACCGTTAATAAATAAATAAATAAATAAATAAAGCGTGGGTGAGAGGTAAACCTGTTTTTAGAAGAAATACTTGTATCATTTAAATAGAGAAAAAATAATAAAAAGTCAAACCAATAAATATTTAGTATTTTTAATTTTCTGCTATTGAAAATTGAATGTGTGACGGCAACTCACTATCGTGATATTCAAATATTACGGGACAAGATCTCTACAAACAAACCAATAATTTCTTAAATCTTGTTTATTATCTTGAAGTTGAAACTTTATCTATACCACAACCACGTTACAATAACATAAACACTTATAAAAAACAAAATATCATTTACATACCTTTACCGGTTTTGTCCTCAAAATACACAGCCATCTTATAGGGTATTCTATTGCAAACTAAGAGTGAATTCGTTAAATAATTTCAGTTACTCTGATAATGCACGATAGACACAACATATTGATATCATCTTTCCCAGTAAAAATATGTTTATTTTGATATTGGTACCCACATAAACATGAGCTCACGATCGTGTCAGCCAGTCACGAAAGGGATTAGTAAAATGAATGGACTTTAGACAGTTGCGTCTCAGATCAGTGAATAGACTTTATCTGTTTTGCTGAAAAAATGTTTGGTCATTTGTAGGGACTTGTATTTAGTCATTGTGCAAAACACAGAAACCAACTTTACTACCTTTACGTATAATATGCTTTATAAACCAAAATTCTAAGCTGGTGCATAAGCATAACGCATGTTCACGCAAGCCACAGGGGATACTTTTTTTTCTTGAAAATGGCAGAAACATTATATCCAGCATGGCACTCTAATCTAGGTGTTAACACGTTGAATGCTGTTATGTATATAATATTAAAGAGTCTTTGGGCCAAGTGAGCCATGGTCCATACAATATAACAGTCACTGTAAAGCAAGTGTGATTCACGTAGACCTGTAAGTAAAATAAGCGTGAATCATATATGATTCACATGCCATTTAACGTGTTAAACTATGGTATACAGCCAACTACTGGGATTTTTCCTTTCAATTTTTTAGGAATATAAAAATCCGTTACAATATGTTACAATTTTGCAAATTGTTAAAAAAATAGCAAAAATTTATTAGAATAAAACTCACCCCCTACCGGAAAAAGTGTGTTCCTATACTTGGTATAAAATCATATTTGGTCTTTATTAACCCACTATCTTTCTGTTCAAAACTAGTTTCAACACTTAAATGTTGTGTCTGTCTGGCACCTTTTGATGTCATCCATTGTAATAACCACTGATATGATTTATCTCGGCAAGGAACTTCTAAAGTTATCATATAATGTCTTCTAAAAAGAATTAGTGAGCTCTGGAATGCTTTTCTTAATAAGGCTGCACCAGCACCAACACCAAAAAGACCAAATCCAGCTCCAAAATAGGGATTATCCGACAAAGTGGAGATGAAATCAGTAACGGGCATTTTGTCTACCAAGGTTGTGTTTTATTTTGATTTTCACATAATTCACCAATAATTACTCTTATAGTATTCAATCTATATTCTGATCACTTTATGAAATGTAAGTAAATTAAATAAAAATAAATTAAAATTAAATAAGATGTAACATTACCAAACATAACCCATAACCTACAAACCGAAATTCTTCTTCTTAATTATGAGTACCATTCAGTTTAAAACAAAGTTGAAATAAAAGTGAAGTAAATCACAACTTTCAACACATTATCATTTTTATTTCCTTATTTCTCTATTAACTGTAAGTAATAACGAAAGTAACAAATAAATAATCGTCTTGTTTTATATAAATTAAAAAATTCCAGAATTCATAAAAATAAGATCCAATAATAAATGAAAATAATAGTGCAACGTGAAGATAGCCTCAAATGAAATGAAAAATATACTAATAGGTCTATGGCACAGAATAGGAAACAATTGACCATTCCAAATCACGTGATATAATATGGCCGGCAGTGGGCAAAAATTTAATAATATAGACATCAGGGCCCGGATTACATACACTCGATACGCATCGTATCCGCCATGTTTTCCCATAGCGCCTTACGGGAAAACATGGCGGATACGATTCGTATCGAGTGTTCGTAATCCCTATGCAGTTTTTGTAAAGAATATCCTGTTTGGTTTTGTTTTTTATTGTTAATTGTGCACCGAAATTGTGATAGCAAATAAATATAAACTAGTTTATCACCTACAGATCTGAATTATCCCATAGTAGTTATTGACACAAACTGGTAACTAATATGGGATAATTCAGTTCTGTAGGCGATAAACCACTTCATATTTAATTTGTTATCATAATTTCGCAGATTTCCCTACACAATTAACATAAAAAAACAACCAAACAGGATTTTCTTTACAAATTAATGTCGATGTAAGGTTAGATTTTGCCCACACCCGGCCATGTTTGACGTTTCATTGGAATGCCTAATTGTTTCCTATTCTGTGTCTATGGCATAGAGGTATCTATGGTCTATGGCATAGAGAAATAAAAACAAGAGAGTGCTTGGTTGCCTAACATGACTGTCACACTCGATGCTAGCTGCTAGCACCGCTGCTAGCAACTCGATGAACTACTTACTCAACTACACTACACGGCCAAAAAATGGAAACGGGATATAAATTGTTCTAGATTTCACTTACATAGCTGTTATTAAAAAAATCATTGTTATCAGACTCTGATTACTACTAAAAAAAATAATAATAAAAAAAGATTACATCGTATTACAAAGAATATATACCTACAATTATTTTTGTGGCAATAAAGCTATGATTTGAACAAACTGGTTTAGTACCTACACTTTTGACACATTTTTTGTCCTCTTGTCATTCTTTGTCATTTCCATGTCCTTGGAACACATAGTCGTGTGCTTAACAGTTAAAATTATGTAATACGAAACTTGAACCACATATTATACGGTGTGGCATACAAACGTATTCCACAAGAAAGTTTTTATTTTTTATTTTTAGTTAATTTGGATTACAAAATTTACATATCATTGCGATTAGTTATAGATACAAAAATAGACACATTAACTCTGAAACTGTCACGCCGTGAGAAAAAATCTCACATTTTTTTTCTTTTCCGTGATAGCTTGATGAAAAATTTTGCAACATTGCTTTCCACTCGTAAGTGCCTCGAGGAGGATCATAATAATGCGTGGAATTTTTTTTTTTAATTTTTTTTGTGGAATTTATGGCTTTGGTAAGAACCAATTAGCTTTAAAATTGTTAGAAATAGATATTTTTAACATAACAAGTAAATAAAAATATAAAATAGAAATTTGTTTCAAATTCGTATTTAAATTTGTATTGTGAAATTTTTTCTCTACGCGCGACTATCTACGTGACAGAAGTAAGCGCGACTGCTCCCGGGTTAAAGAAAAGGATAAAACATATGGGGACCAAATATAATTAATTACAACGAAATTTAGCTTTGTGGCATACAAATGTATCCCGCACGGGCCGGGAAACGTTAAAGGTAATAAATTATCCCAAAGAAATTAGAAAACTAATCGAGGAGAAAAGAAAACCCAGAAGGATCTGGCAGTGCTCTAGAGCTCCATCTGATATAAAACTAAACTAAATAATGCTACTTCTTAACAGCTTAAAAGAGAAATCGGAAAAAATAAAAACGAATCAATAAGTAAATACAGTGCGGCAAAATAAACAGTACCTACTGAAATGAATATTGAAATGTTTATAATGATTTATATATCTAGTATACATGATATAGCCTTTCAAACTTTATTCACGACGACGCACGCTCCCGATAAAACAGATGTTAAAGATGCCCTCTGGCCAGTGGCGGATCTATGGGGAGGGAAAATAAGGAAATTTGCCCCCTAACAAGGTCCAAAATTAAAGAAAAAATTGTTCAAACATAAAAATATATTAGCTGACATGAAAACCGAAACCACAGAGAGACAAATTCAACCCAATAAATACGCTAGTTAGGAAAATAAAGGGAACTTTCTTCACATTTTTACAGTCACACTTATAATTGATTTGGTACAATCCACAATGATCTTTTCATCTCCATCCATCAAACCACTGTCATCGATCCAGTGATATACATATTGTTAGAATATATTCAACTATAAATTATGGTATTCCTATTAGTGTTAAAATGGACATATGCAGTCTAAGTGGGCGGGCTAATTCCCCGAACCTTTTAGGTCGAAAACTCTTACATAGGATTGATTGCATGAAAGTATCGTGTTACAAGACATATGGATGTGAAAGCGATTTTAGTAGTTTTGTTTTTGATATTTTTACAGTAGTCTTGAAGTATACGTTGTAGAAGACACATCTTAATTTCTTTGTTTGTATATTATTATAATACGGTTCAGTTATAAAATAAATAGTTTGTTTAGTATTGTTTGTACCTTTTATTATCTACTATTTCTAATAGGTTCTGGGCTCAGTTACGTTGTTAGCTCACATGTATTAAGATAATAATTAAAAGTGTACAGTCGCGAAATTTTCGTGTTAACCGAATACATAATGGCGGAGAGTGCGAAATATAACGTCGAAAAGTTGAACGGCAAGAACTATCAATCTTGGAGTTATTTAGTGAAAATGTTACTCATCAATGCTGATCTATGGGAAATAGTTTCGAGTGAGTTACCATTAGAAGCAGATCGAAGCAGTTCTTGGAAAAAACAAAATGATAAGGCTTTGTCAACTATAGCCTTACTTGTTGACGTTAATGAATTAGTGCATATCCGGAACAGGGAATTCGCGCGCGATGCGTGGATAGCGCTAAGGGAGTATCATCAGAAATCAAGTTTGTCTAGTATGGTGTTTTTGTTAAAGCAAATCTGTAGGCTATCGCTAGAGGAGAATGGTGATATGGAAGCACACATTAGTTTATTCCTAGAATCGTTGAATAAACTGGCCGCCTTAGGGGAAGAAATTAAGGACAGGTTCTCAGCAGGAATTTTGCTGGGAAGTCTTCCAGACTCATACAGTTTTTTGATTACAGCGCTGGAAAGTAGGCCATCGAGTGAATTTACTCTAGAATTTGTTACGAGTAAATTAATAGATGAGTACAGGAGACGTCAGGGAGCTTTGGGAAGAAATCAGGAGGAGTCGGTGATGAAGTCAGTATACGAGGGTAACAAAAATAATGGTACTGCAAGGGCAGAAGCAAGGCAGTGTTATTTTTGTAACCGGAAGGGCCATTTTAAACGAGATTGCTTTAAGTACAAAGCGTTTAAGAAGGAAAAGGCCAATAAAGTCACTGAAGGTACTGATGATGCATGTTTTATGGTCAATTATAGCTCAAGGGACGGAAAAAGGGATTCTGCTTCGTGGTATGTGGACTCAGGAGCTTCGAGCCACATGGTTAATTACAAAGGATTCTATACCCAATTTGACGGTAGCAGAAAAGGCGTTGTAAGTTTGGCGGAGAAAGGGCAATACTCCGAGGTTCAGGGTATAGGAACAGGACTTATTGAGTGCGTAACTGGATCGGGAGTGGAAAATTTAAAAATCGACGAAGTGTTGTATGTGCCGGGATTAGACTCAAATCTGCTTTCGGTGAAAAAGCTAACAAGTGCGGGACATAATGTGCAATTCGATAAAAACGAGTGTAAAATCGCTTTACACGGAAAAGTCGTCGCGAGTGCGTTGCCTTCACCGGACTTATACAAACTTTCAACTGTGGACCATGGATTGAGTGCTGTGGAGCACTCCAGCAACTGTCAACATGCATGGCATAGACGGTTTGGACACAGGGACATGGATGCAGTCAAACACTTAATGGAAAAGAAAATGGCAGTCGGGATTGATATGACAGACTGTAGGATTAGGGAAACTTGTGAATGCTGTATGAAAGGTAAAATTTTACGTAAGAGTTTTCCAAAATTTTCTCATAGCAATACATTTAATATTCTTGACTTATTACATTCGGATATTTGCGGGCCCATGAAGACTGTTACTCCAGGGGGTAAACGTTATATTTTGACTTTAATTGATGATTTTTCTAGATATACAACTATATATTTATTAAATCATAAAAATGAAGCGGTAAAATGTATAAAAGAGTTTATAGAATTTGCGAGTAATCAGTTAGGTAGGGTTCCAAAAGTATTTAGGTCGGATAGGGGTGGCGAGTACGTAAATAATAATTTAAGGGAATTTTTAAAGGGTAAAGGTATAAAAATTCAATATACAGCGGGGTACTCTCCAGAACAAAACGGGGTTGCAGAGAGAAAGAATCGATCTCTAGTTGAAATGGCTAGGTGCATGTTAATCGATGCGGGTTTAGCAAAGAAATTTTGGGGGGAAGCGATAGTGACAGCCAATTATTTGCAAAATCGATTACCTACTAAGTCGAAAGAAAAAACGCCCTATGAATTGTGGCATTAAGTAACACCGAATGTGTCGAATTTGCAAATATTTGGGTCTACGGTTTATAGCCACATTCCCAAAGAAAAAATGAAGGATAAACTTGATCCAAAAGGTGAGTCACTGATATTTGTAGGTTACTCTGATGAATCAAAAGCGTATAGATTGTTAAATGTAGATACAGAACGTATTACAATTAGCCGTAGTGTGGTGTTTTCCAAGAGAAATATATGCGTCGAGAAAAAGGAGGCAAAAAGTGAGGAAATATCCATTGGGTCCATGATGGAACGGGAAAAAATAGAGCCAAACGACGTAGAAGACAGAGAGGTTGCAAATTTTGAAAACACGGAGGAAATAGAAAATTCTACGGACACATCTAACACGTATGAGAGCTTAAGTTGGGAAGAATCCCATGACGATGACGGTGATTCTAACTATCAATTAGATACAGATCTCGATATAGAGAATTCAGGTGATCGTAGATCTAGCAGAATAAATAAAGGTATCCCACCTGAGCGCTACATAGCAAAGTTGACAAAATTCCAAGAAGAAGAACAAAGAAACTTTAAAGAAGCGCTTGAAAGAAGTGATAGTGAAAAATGGAAGCAAGCTATGCAAGAGAAAATCACGTCATTACGGAAAATTTTTTGTAAAAGCAATATTGATATATATTTATATATCAAGGTAATAAATCATGAAAGGGTTTACGTACTTATATACGTGGATGACATTTTAATAGCAGCAAAGGATTCACAGGTAATAATTGATATATTTGAAGAGAAACTAAAATGTAATTTTTATATAAGGAGTTTGGGATTATTACAAGATTATTTAGGTATGAAGATTGAAATGTGCGATAAAGGGATATGTAGTTTAAATCAGGCCAGTTATATTGACAAATTCGCTGTAAATTGGGGATGTAGAAAACAGAATTGCGTGTCTCTATCATCAACTGAAGCAGAGTACATAGCATTGGCTGAAGGATGTCAGGAAGCAATTTGGTTAAAACAGGTTATAAAGGAATTTGTGGGTTTAGAGCCGGAATTAGTTATATAGAAAAAGGGGTTGTTAACTTTAGGTATTGTCCTACCGAGGATATGATAGCTATGTTGACTAAGCCGCTGAATAGGGTTAAGTTAGAGTACTTAAGTAGTAAAGGGGGTCTGTTTGACTAATTCAAAAATAATTTTAGTTGCGAGGGGATGTTAGAATATATTCAACTATAAATTATGGTATTCCTATTAGTGTTAAAATGGACATATGCAGTCTAAGTGGGCGGGCTAATTCCCCGAACCTTTTAGGTCGAAAACTCTTACATAGGATTGATTGCATGAAAGTATCGTGTTACAAGACATATGGATGTGAAAGCGATTTTAGTAGTTTTGTTTTTGATATTTTTACAGTAGTCTAGAAGAATATCTCGTTGTAGAAACACGTATCTTAATTTCTTTGTATATTGTAATATTACGGTTTTTTGGTTAAAATAAATAGTTTGTTTACTATTATTTGTACCTTTTATTATCTACTATTTCTAATACGTATAAACTACCATCTGCTATCATCATCCACATAGATCTCCATATCTAAATTTTCATCTATATACTATCTATGACTACTTTCACCCCATCTATTCAATCTGACATCACCATTACATACCACTGGATAACACTCATTCATACTAAAACCAAATCAAAAAGTTTCACTTCTCTTTCTGGGTCCCGTTCATGTCCCTTTCTCATTAATTATCTCATATACATCTTACATTCCTGTTTATATCTTACATTATATCTCATATAGGTACATATTACATTCATGTTTTGATTTATTGTTGAATATGTTGTATATCCAAAAATTATGCTTCCTTTTTCTAAATTGTTTTCTTCTTCTTCCTCTTCTGCTAACAAAGTAATAATTACTTATCCTTCATTGCTTTCGTCCATTCTCACAAACACTTTCCGCAGCTAGGCATCGGCAATCCGATTGTTGCCGATACAGTTTGAAAAATTTCAAATATTAAACCTTATGATGGAGATACTAATACTTTAAATAAATTTATTTTTCTTTGCGATAGCTTAATTATTACATATAGAGCATATAATGACCAAGAATTAAGTGATCACATTTTTGAATGTATTCAAGGAAAACTTATAGGAAAAGCTGAGCTTATGGTAGGAAATAGGGTAGAATTAAATAATTGGCAGCTTTTAAAAGCCGCACTTATACAATGTTTTTCTGATAAACGTAATTTAGAATGTTTAACACAAGAACTCACTAGAACCAGGCCACAAAGAAATGAAAATTTAATAGAATTTGGAAATAGATTACAATTATTGAGAAGTAGTATAGTACAAAGAATTAGCAATGATACTAATCTTAATGCAAATCAAAAAGCTGTTTTCATGCAATTTTGTGAAAATACAGCACTAAATACTTTTATTGCGGGTTGTAGCGGCACATTAAGAAATAATATGCATTTAAAAGCACCAGCTTCTTTAGAACACGCCATAGCTTATGTAAATGAATTCGAAAATTTTGAAAAACTCTATTCCAATATTAATGATAATAAGTCACATCAAAATAAGAACAATTACAGAAATCAGAATTTCCCTAATCCAAACAGGCAATTTTATAATCCTATGAACAATCAGTATTTTCAACCAAATTCTTCTATTCCCCCAAATCCAAACTTTAATACAAATAATAATTATTTTCAAAATCCCCCATGGCCTCGCCAACCTATTAACGTACAGCCTCAACAGCTACCCCCCACAAAACTCCCGACGAACTCAGAAGTTTTCGGACCTTCCCGAAATACGAATATTTTCAGACCAAATCAAATTCCCCAGCATCGCCTTCCAAAGCCGGAACCGATGAATATGTCTACAAATTCTAGATCCCCTTCAACGTTCAGCAGAAGAACAAATAATTTTAGGAGAAACTATTTTCAAAATAATGGGCAAAAGCCAAATATAATAGCTGAAGAATTATATAATAATGATTACGATGGACAAGAATGCGAACAGACGCATAGCGACGTGCCGACGTCGACGCAGATATCCATTCCAGTGAGCAAGTAGATTTAGATTATTTTCCTCAGAATTTTCAGGAAGCCACCTCAGAAAACCAAATAACTTAATCGAATTAAATTTAACCTCTAATAACCCTTTACCTTATATTACTATTTCTAATCCCCCATTAAAATTGTTAATAGATACTGGTAGTACTAAGTCAATCTTAAAACCGAGTATTGCTGAACAATTTTATTCAGATTGTATATTTCAGTCCAACGTTTCAATTTCTACGTCTCTCGGTACGAAAAATATCAAATACCAAGCCGCGATACCAGCGTTCCAAGAATTTAATCGTGATAATATCTTAAATTTCATATTATATGACTTTCACGAATTCTTCGACGGTGTTGTCGGTATCAATGACCTATTATCAATGAGGTTTAATATTGACCTTAATAATAAACGTCTTGTTAGCACTAACGCAATAATCCCTATTAAATTTAGAAAACCATCAGACATAAAGTTTGAAATATCTGTTGGCCCTTATGAAAAGATTTTAAAGGAAGTCCCTGTGACCGTACCAAACGGTGAAATAATAATTGATAAGATAATTTTAGGTGATATGTATGTACCAGAAATGCTAACTGTAGCAAATAATGGTTTAGCTTTAATAGAATTTGTCAATGAAACAAATAAAAATTTATCTATAACTTTATTAAAACCCATAAACGCTTATCCATACCATTCTAACGTTTATCAATGTTATAAATTTGAATTTTCTAATAGACAAAATAAATATAAAATAGACAAAATGCAATTCAAAATCTTGTTAGACCGGATCATATGAACGCGGAAGAAAAATCCGAAATTATTAAATTATGCTCGCAGTAT
Source organism: Diabrotica virgifera virgifera (assembly GCF_917563875.1). Classification (NCBI taxonomy): domain Eukaryota; kingdom Metazoa; phylum Arthropoda; class Insecta; order Coleoptera; family Chrysomelidae; genus Diabrotica; species Diabrotica virgifera. The sequence continues at coordinate 170,463,382 of NC_065444.1, forward strand.
AAAGATATATTTTTGAAACCCGGTGACCCACTTACATTTACGTCAAAAGTAAAACATGTTAATAAAACAACCGACGAGGAACCTGTACATGTAAAGTCGTACAGATATCCTTATGTCCACAAGGAAGAAATTAAAAAGCAAATTGACAAAATGTTAGACGACGGGAATATTAGACCCAGCAGCAGTCCTTGGGGAAGTCCACTTTGGATCGTAAAGAAGAAACTCGATTCTTCCAATCAACAAAAATTTCGCTGTGTTATAGATTATAGGAAACTTAACGACAAAACCATTAGTGATCGATATCCGATACCCAATATTACCGAAATATTAGACAAATTAGGATGAGCACAATATTTTACTACTCTTGATTTAGCTAGCGGTTTTCATCAAATCGAGATGAGCCCCTGCTCCATAGAAAAAACAGCATTTAGTGTTAATAATGGACACTACGAATTTTTAAGAATGCCTTTTGGCTTAAAAAACCCACCATCCACCTTCCAGAGGGTAATGGATGAAATATTAAAGGATTTACAAAATAAAATCTGTATGGTATATATGGACGATATAATTATTTTTAGCACAAGCCTCCAAGAGCACATTCAAAATTTAAAATTAGTGTTTGCAAAACTAAAAGATGCACAATTAAAAATACAAATTGATAAAAATGCGAATTCCTTAGAAAGGAAGTTGAATTTTTAGGGCATATAGTGACCCCCGACGGAGTTAAGCCTAATCCAAAAAAGATTAAAGCTATTAAAAATTTTCCTATCCCTCGTACGCAGAAAGAAATAAAGTAATTTGTAGGTTTGTTAGGATACTATAGAAAATTTATTAAAAACTTTGCAGCTATAACTAAACCTATGACCATGTGTTTAAAAAAGGATCAGAAAGTTATCCACAATAAAGAATTCTTAGACTGTTTTAATATTTGTAAAAATCTTTTAACTTCAGAACCTATTTTAGCTTACCCTGACTTTAACAAAACTTTCCAATTAATAACAGACGCCTCTAATTTCGCAATAGGCTCTGTTCTAATGCAAGATAACCATCCTATATGTTACGCCTCACGTACTTTGAATTCAGCCGAAATAAATTATTCAACCATACAGAAAGAGTTATTAGCGATTGTGTACGGTTGCAAATATTTTCGACCTTATCTCTTCGGTCGCAGATTCCAAATTTTAACTTATCATAAACCCCTTCAGTGGTTGTTCTCACTTAAAGAGCCAAACTCTCGCTTAGTAAGGTGGAGACTTAAGCTCGAAGAATTTGATTATAATATCCAATATTTAAAAGGAAAAAATAATAAAGTAGCCGACGCACTTTCTAGAATTAAAATAGATTCCGACTTAAATGCTCTCGAGACGGAATCGATGGATGTTAATTTAGGCGACATAAATGAAATAATAGATAATGAACTACGCAACTTAGACGATTTATCGCAACTTTCAGAAGGAGACCTTGACTCCTTACTAAATGATCGATCAACAAATAAAATAAATATTATTTCGGACATACAAGTTAGACCCCCTTTCGAAAATCCAGAAACAGAAGACTCAGATTTAGAAACTTGTCATACTTCTTTAGAAAATCCCATTATAGGTATAACCATAACTGATAGAGCCTTAAATACTTATAAAAATCAAATTATATTAACAGGTGGAGAAATAAATAAAATAAAATGAAAAAATATTTGATAATAATAGATTTTATGTTACTTTACCCCAAAGAAATATTGAAGAAAGTATTTTTAAATTTGTAAAAGAATATATAGATCCCAAAAAGACTTATGCTTTGTATTTTAGAGAAAATATTTTACCAGAAACTTTTGTAGTAATAGTTCAAAATTATTTTAAAAATTCTGCTTTTAAACTTGTACATTCCACAAAATTTTTAACCGACATAATAAACATGCAGGAACAAAAAGAAAAATTAGAATATTATCATGTACACAAAAAAGGACATCGTGGTATAAATGAAGTAAAAATGTCCTTAGGATCACGTTACTATTGGCCAAAAATGGCAGAAGATATCGAACAATTCATAAATAATTGCGAAACTTGTCTTAAAAATAAATATGATCGAAATCCTCCAATTATAAAATTTAGTCTAACTCCCACTGCATCAAAACCCTTTGAACATATTCATGTAGATGTCTTTAAAAAATTTCTAACCATTCATATTTTAACGATTATAGACTCATTTTCGAGATATGCCCAAGCATACCCTTTATCTAGCGTCAATGGCACCTCTGTAGTGGAAAATTTACTTCTCTTTGTAAGCCACCATGGTTTACCATATAAAATTACAGCCGATTGCGGTACTGAATTCAAAAACAACGACCTTAAAGATTTTTGTAAACTTCACCATATAGAATTACATTTTACAACTTCTAAAAATAGTAATTCCAACTCTCCCGTAGAAAGGTTTCATTCTACATTAATAGAATGCTTTCGCTGTCTTAGAGAGGAAAATAATAAATTAACCAATAATCAATTAATAAAACATGCTATTCTAAGTTACAATAATTCAATTCATTCCATCACTAAATTTACCCCATTTGAAATCATAAAAGGACATATTATTATTAATAGTCCAGATCCTTTTGACTTGGACGATAACCTTATATTATCATACTACGTACAAAATCATAAAAAAGCAAGTAAACAGTTATGTATATGAAATAATAAAAACTAGAAACGAAGAAACAAAGGAAAAAATAATTAATAAATTAAATAAAAATCGAAATGACCCTCCCCTCCAGATTTTTCTAACCAAGACGTTGCATACGTCAAAACAAAATTGCGCGATAAAAAGGCACCCAAATTTAAAAAGACTGAAATTGTTCAAGATTCAGGTCTTATATTACAAACTAATAAAGGAAATTACCACAAAAATATAATCAGAAAACCCAAAATAAAACCAAAAATATCTTTTCCACCTACCTCTACCGAAAGTATACTTCTCCGGACCTGATTGTAGGGAGCAAAGTTGTACTTTTCCTCCCTAGGGAGGAAAATATTTTTCCTCCCTAGGGAGGAAAAGTAAAAGTGACGTCATGGTATTTCATTCATGAAATATAACTTATTGACGCCCTGTACAATATCTATTTTCTATTACGTAAGTATCTATACATTTTAACGTTTATTTATAAAACATTCTGTATTTTACAGAATGGTAAAAAACAGTAAATTGTTATTTTGATTTAACAATATTTACATTAATAATTTGACTTATATTTGACAGTTGACAGTTATATTGTACCTACTTCTTAGTTTTAGTTCTAATAAATTTTGTTGGTTAGTTACATAAATAAATTAAGTAAAAATAAAAACATTACTTGTTATTTGAGGAAGGTGGAAAAACCATATGTATAACATGGGAGTAAAGTGCCTTTTCCTCCCTTGAATGATTACTGCCCTCCGCTACGCGTCGGGCAGTAAACTTCATTCTCGGGAGGAAAAGTAGCACTTTCCTCCCTTGTTATACAAATAGCTATTTCAGGAAAATGAAAATCCGGACAACGTGTTTGCTTCTGATATTCCTGGCACTTCAACACAGATGTGAAGGAGAAGATGTAAAAATTACACCTATAACAAATCCCTTGTTACCCATATTATTAGGACCCTGTAAAATCATTTACACTAAGCATACTTTTATACACTATCTAGATTTAAGAGAAGTAACTAAACAGATAACCAGTTTAACTAATCATTTTTATAGCCTTAAGAATAGTCTAATAGTAAGTAATGCTTCTAACCCTATATCTTTTCATAACTTAGCTGAACAAATGACAAAAAGAACCGAATTTTTAATAAAAATTCTTGAAAGAAAATTTGAAAATTTAAATCCACATATTCGCTCTAAAAGAGATTTAATAGATGGAATAGGCAAAATTAATAAATGGGCTTTTGGAACTTTAGATGCCGACGATGGAGAACGATACGATAAAGCAATCAATATTTTACAATTAAATCAGAAAAATGTAATTCACGAACTTAACCTTCAGTCAACTTTGTACAAAAAGCTTGTTAATCATTATAATCAGTCTTTATCAACCTTATGGCAAAATCAACAAAAATTGCAAGACCTAGCTATATTAATACTAATCGTTATAATTTATGTCATTACTAGATGCCGAAAATATTACAAAAATAAGAAGGTTCCTGCCGAAATCCCATTGGAAGAAAGATGTCCCCAAAATTTGGAATCCAAAAATACCTCAGTTATTTTTTCCTCTTAAGGACGGAGGAGTTACATGGTACGAAAGTTCAGACCTGGCACAATCCAAGCCAACACCTGCAGCTGACTCTACAGTTTTCATCAAGTTTTGTTTGCTAGTTTTATTTTAATTGTATTGTTAGATTCATTATTATTCTTGGTCTTGTCGAGTTCAGATGCATTAGAAATTGTAGCTTAGAAATAAAAATATTTTTTAAAAACAGATTTCATTTTTCGAAATCCAAAATTCACACTACACACTAACTAAGTCTTCGCCCGCTGACGACTAAGGAGGTTCTATTTTAAATCACTGCATAATATCTTATTACGTTACACTTTTTCTGCTACAAGGTCGTCTCACATATTTGCCTTATTTCGATAGGCGAGATGCATCTTACAACGCAGATGCTAAGAATTGCCAGCACATATTCGATTTATCAAACTAACACTAAAGTTTCAGATAAGTAAAATTCTTTCAACCACAATACAGATCGTCCCAAAAAAAAACAGTTTTCACAACATACTCCGCCCCCCCCCCCCCCCGTTGAAGCGCTGGCTTTAATATAAATCAAGACAAAATTTAGTAATAGAGCGCGCTTGAAGACTCCCATCTTTAGTTTTGGCTGATGCAACTCTTACTCTGCCAACCCCAAAGAAAAGTATTGACTTAGTGAAAAAAACTCTATAGAACAAAAGTTGCTTAAAATTAGTGAGTTTATCCAATTTCGGACTTATTTGGAACATATTTTTTTACCCCAAAGAAGGGGTAGTACTCACTCCCAGAACAAAGGCACACATCGGCACAATATCACTTTATTTCTTTGACATGTTAGCTGTATGTATGCCAAATTTCATGTCAATCCAAACGGTTCTTTAAAATCCTTCTTCTTCTTAAAGTTCCCTCTCCTGTCGGAGGTTGGATATCATAACGGCTATGGTCACTTTGTTGGCTGCTGCTCTGAATAGTTGTAATGAACTACAGTTAAACCATTATCTAAGGTTCCTCAGCCAGGAGATGCGTCTTCTTCCTCGGATCCTTCCTTGCATAATAATTCGCAGCAACTCATATTTTTCTCCTCTGGTAATGTGACCCAAATATTCCAGTTTTCTAGTTTTTATACTTTTCATAATTTCTAACTCCTTATTTAAACGTCGTAGCACTTCAACATTGGCAATCCTTTGAACCCACTGAATTTTCAATATTCTTCTGTAACACCACATTTCGAACGCTTCTATTCTTCTTATGTGTTGTCTCTTCAATGTCCAAGCTTCCATTCCGTATAGCAGTATAGAAAATATGTAGCATCTTAGAGCCCTCAATCTGAGAGGCAACTGAAGGGCTTTGTTTGTAAGCAGTGTCTTCATTTTTATAAATGCTTGCCTTGCAGTTTCAATTCGGACTTTAATTTGTTTGCTTTGGTCATTTTTGTCAACAATCCAGGTTCCCAGATATCTGTATGTCTTAACTTTTTCTATTTGGGTTTGCTTCTATCATTAACCTTTCATTTCCATGTTCTGTTTTTGAGACAATCATAAATTTAGTTTTTTTCTTGTTTATTTTTAGTCCGTATCGAATGCAATAATCGTTAATTCTATTTAGTAATTCTTGTAGCGATTCCAGGGTGTCTGCCATTATAACGGTGCCATCTGCGAATCTTATTTTATTTACTATTCTTTCGTTTATCCTCTTCAGCCCAAGAAAAAAGTTTTTATTATTTTAAAAATATTTTCTATTTTCTCTCCTCATTTGTGAAAACAATAAATGAAAATCTATAAAAACTATAAAAAAATTATTTGAAAGACGTAATATGACAAGTCCAGCACAATGGACATCAGGACTTAGCTTTCGTTTAATTTAAGTATGAAACTGAAAAAACATTCTAGTTCAGGAGAAATACACATATATATTTTGCATTTTGTACAAAAGAATCTCGTCTTCTTAGTGCATTCAAGAGGTTTAGGCAACGCGATAAGAATTTCTATTGCTGACAGAGCTTATTGGCAAATGGTCATTACTGGTTTTTCTTACATCTATAGGCGGTAACTGGAAAACTGTAGATCTTTTTATAGGAATTATGGGCACTTCATCTTCAGATGTCTCCGGTTTTCTTGAAGTAGGCGCACTAGCTTGTCTCCCACTTGCAGGCTTACCACCTAGAGGTAGTGACCTTCCAACATACAGATTAAATTCCTGTAAAACGATTTCTTTTGATCATTATCGCTATCTTCACTGACGAAAAAATCGTTATCTGGCAAAATAGTCTCCAATGCACTTTCCATCACTATCCTTTTACTATCTGTAACTAAACGTAAAAAATGTGAGTATGGTAACATATTTGACTAAGTCCCAATGTCCAAAATGCTGGACAAAAAGTTTAGACGACCGCTAACGTGCCCAGTTGTAATTATTTTCAAATATATATTTAACACAAATACGTCCAATCATCAAGTAACATACATTAGAAACAATCAATACTTTAAAGTACAGAAAAACACTACAACTTACTGTATTTTTGTGGAGCCACCAGCATACCTTAAAAAGTTTCACCACGTGTAACAACAAACTACCGAGGTAGGCGCTGTTGTTGAATTTTTCAAATGAGTAAATTTGACTGATAAATAGGAAGTCCAATTTGCTGCAATATAGGATGCAGCGATGCCCAACCCGAATAGTCACCGTGTAATAAATTAGTAAACATTGTCCAGCTGGCTGGACCTATGGACTGGGGAGGTTATAGAGATTCCATCACTTAGCTCCGCTATCGCTTTCTGAAATATGGCTTCACTGTACAGGTTAAACAGTATCGGCGACAGAACACAACCCTGTCTTACTCCTCTCTTTATATCAATATTCTCGGATTCTTGTTCTTCTATCTTTATATTGGCCTTTTGATTCCAATACAGATTGATGATAATTTTTACTTTAAAATACTATAAATGATACTTTAAAATCCAGTTTTGCAATATTTTACCGTGAGTGAATGGACTATTGATCCTTTTGAGGAACACACAGCACACAGCCCGTAGAAAAGAATTTTATAAATAACTATCTTGTTAACATTTAACTAATAGTTTATTATTAATATCTTATATTCTCCTTTTCATGAACATTTTTCAGTGCGTCACAAATTATAGAAAAAAGGTAAGTCCGTGATAATACACATTTATGACATTTATTCTAACGTGACATTTTTGTTAAATCTGACAGTTGTCAAATTTTATTTTCAATTTGGAATAAAACCAAATCAATTATGTCTATTGCATTTATAAAATGGTATTTTCTTTCATTTGTATAGTCTTATAAATTGTACAGATTATATTGATAATATTATTATTTTATTTAATAAATAATTCTTTTTTGATTATGGCGCCATCTATCGACAACTAGAATAATCACCGAACTAGAATAATTACCAAAGTATTCAAAGACGTGCCTTTTTTTCTGTCACATACAATTTAATGCGTTAGAGAGAAATCGAAAAACTGTGACGCACTGAAAGATGATCATGAGAAAAAGAATACCTATAATACACATAATATGTATATACAAAATACTTAATATGTACTTAATCTTAAACCTACAACATCACTTTTTCTACGGTTGAAGAGCCTCTATCGTTTCTCTTGACCTGCCAGTAGTTGTCAAGACTCTGTACTTGCGTTATGCTACGCAGAAATTCCTCATCGTGGGTAATGATAAGAAGCTGGAAATTGGTTTGATTCTCTCTGCTGGCGATCAGTTCCGACAAAGCATCACTCAAACTGCAAATATTAGCTTTGTCCAAATTCGTCGTGGGTTCGTCCAAAGCCAAAATGCCACAATGCGAGCTAAAGGTTTCAGCCAGCGCCATACGAATCACCAAACATGCTAGTACCTTAAAATTAAAAATAAAACACATTATTCCCTCTTAGGAGAGCGGCAACGTAGCGTTGGTGAATAAACATCGTTTTCATTTTCGGCTATAAGAAAACTCGGAAAATGGGACTTATAACGAAAAGTAATTCCGTAGAAGTGACCCATATACTAAATAAGCAATTGCGACACGTGAAGAGGCAAAAATAAATTATAAAAGAAGCGAATCTCAGTAAGTAAATCCAAAAATATAAGGTTAAAATTCGATTGATAAGAATTTACCAACTAGTTTTTAAGATCGTTAACAGCCACGTAGCGGACGAACTGCACTAGATATCCGTGCGACGTTGCCAGACTGAATTGGAATACGAAAAATATAGGATCATTTTTAAATAAATATAAAAACAAAACCTTTTAACCCGAGAAGGAAAACATTTAATTATAAACACCGATAAGGGTCGGAGATTCGACGAGTAGACTGGTCGACGACTCTTTTCGCGGTGTAAGACGGGAAAAAAGGAAACAAAGTAGATAAACAGCGAAATAATAGAAAAGGCCAAGAAAATATTATAAAAATGAGCAGAGATTGCTCCACAGAGAACAGGAAAAAAAGGAAAGGAGAAAACATAGATTTCTTTACAAACAGCAAAAAAACACCAATATCACCTATCAAAAGCCAAATAACAGAAACAGAAATTAGATCAGTTATTAATAATGCTGAAAGAAATGAACGCAACCCAAAATGATATGAAACAAGAACAGAAAGAAATAAAAACCGAAATAAGAGAAATTAGAGACCACAAGTTAAATGAAATTCTTGAGGAAAGTGCTGGGTGTTAGAAGAACAGACAGATAAAGAAACGAAGACATTAGACAAGAACTAGGAACGAAATCACTAAAGGTAAAAGCAGAGGAAAAAAACTGAAATGGTGGGGACACATGATTAGAATGAACGAAACTAGACAGGTGAAGAAGATATGGGAGGCGAGAAGAATAGGGAAAAATCGTAGAGACGACCAAGAAAAACATGGAACAAAAGCATAAATGAGATTCTCGAATAAAGAGGGAAGACATGGAGTGAGGCGAAGGAACTAGCTAGAGACAGAAAAGAGTGGCGTAAATTTGTAGACAAAATTTAAGAAAGCTTGTACACCTCGACAGCTACGGGTATAAGAGGTTTTCGATTATGTATGTATGTATGTATATATATTTCCTCGTAAGTCCGTTGCACGTCACCAACAATTTAGAATTTTCTAGGGCGGTCCGATAAGTACTTAGCATCCAAAAGAACAACGAAAATTTTGGAAAATTGCCGATTTATTCCTGATTGTGGGCTTCTTTTAGCCCGATACACTTAACCCAGCGATGCTCAGACTTCGTTAACCCATTTGAAAAAAAAAACGCTTTCTCTAGGCCTGCAAAATAGGTCCCCATGGCTGTGATAAACTCCTCATTCGACTTAAATTTCTGCCCGGCGAGAGACTTTCTTAAATTTGGAAACAAAAAGAAGTCGTACAGGACCAAATCTGGAGAATACGGTGGATGGGATAGAAGTTTGTATCCCAATTCTACAAGTTTGGCCATGGCGACGGTGGAGATGTGAGCCGGTGCATTTTCATGATGGAAGAGCATTTTTTTCTTCCCCAATAGCGAACTTGCATAAAATTTTAAATTCGAAAAAAATGGTATAAATCACAACAGAACTTAATTTAGAACCAGTATCAAAGATAAAAAAATTTTGTTTGTCTTTCGTTTGGCCCCTAAAGACGACTAAAAATTCAACTTATACCAGCCACACCAAAACGCGTCGTGACGTCACGGAGTTGTATGTTTACATTCTACACCAATTGTATATATAATTTTAAATTAGACATTATAAACGTCAGTAAAAAATACAGTTATGTGACGTTAAAAGTGTTTTTGATCGTTTGAACTATTCATAGAAAATGTGTACTTTTACAAAATGGTTTTATTTTCAATAGTAAACCTTCTTTCCTTTCCTTCAAAAACTGTATCAAACTCCAATCTCAACAAACTGGTATACAGTTGAGTCCGCGAGTCTTTACCCGTGAGTCATCACTTAAAGCATACGAAATAAGTCGGAAATCTATTTCACGCAACAACAACTGACAGAAAGTGGCTACTGTTCCGATTACGGGTTTTATTATAAAATTTGACGTTATCAAATATATAGAATGTCAAATGTAAGTTTTGCTTCAAAATTTTTGCGCAAAATTACAGCTACATTTGAAGTAGCTTAATAAATTCTTTTATTATTATTGATTAATAAATAAATAAACAATTTATAAAAAAATCCAATAACATATTTTATTTTTGTTATTTTATTCACTTTGACGGAAATCTAAACACAGTCATTTCTTTACTGTGTGAATGACGTTAGCTTTGTATGTTTTAAATATTAATTGCCTAAATATAATTATTTACCTTAAAATTTCAAAGCCCAATATAAAATTAGTTGTGAAAACAACTGTTTGTGTAATATAAAGAAACTTCAAAACTCAAATATTCGACAAAACCCGCAAAACTACTGTGACTGACAGCCACAAAATTAAACAAATCAGAAACGTCAAACAAATTGTGTTTAAAATATGAAAACATACCGAATCGTCTTTTTTTGTACCTATCTCTTTTCAATGCACTGAGTCTAGATGGTTCATAAAAATAACATGTGTTGTTACTTAATAACAAACGGCAGCTGGTTTGTCATGAGTTTCATGCATGGAAGAGAATGATGCTAGATCAAAAGTATGTGTTTTATCTCGCCAGGTATTAATGACGCACGGGTAAAGACTCGCGGACTCAACTGTATATTATTACAACGACATACGGTAAATGTCATTAGAATATAAATATTTTTCCTTTATTCCCCGACGACGAGCTGGGCAAATACCCAAGTAGGTGGAGGCCAATAAACTAAAGACGAAGAAGAAGAATATACGTAAATATAACCATAAACGGAACCAGATCGTTAAACTCTGTGACGTCACGGGCCGTTTGAACTATTTTAAAATAAAGAAGGCTTTAAATTTGTACTTCTAAGTTACACTGAGCGGCACAAAAAATGGCCACCCCACAAAATGGGTAATTTTTGATGTCGTGAATTTTCTAAATCTGTTGTCCGATTTAAGTGATTTTTCTAACATTTTATAGCCTTATTCTTTAACAATGTCGCTGTAATAAAATTATTGCTAGACAGGTAAATGATCATTGTATACCGGGTGTACCAATCAAACTGTGTTTTATTCTCAAAGTTTACCACACCCTGTGTAATATTCTACCATTTATAAAATATTGAAATTAAAACCCAACTATAGCCGCAGGTTTTCTTAACATTCTGTTTTTTGATTCATTCGCTTATGTTGGATAATAAAAAAGTTAGGTACTTTAACAACTAGCCAAGTTCTTCATTAATACAGGGTGTTTCTAAATAAGTGCGACAAACTTTAAGGGGCAAATCTGCATAAAAAAATAATGGCCGTTTGCTTTATAAACACATGTCGGCAAATGCTTCGTTTCGGAGATACTGGATGTTGAATTATTTTCTTACAAACTGACGATTTATTTATTGCTCTAAAACCGGTTGAGATATGAAAATGAAATTTGGTAGGTTTTAAGATACAGTTATTACACATTTTTTGACATGCAATTAAGGATTTTATATTCTCCATTGGCGCGCATACGGGTAATATGACGGGTAATATTACCCGCATGCACGCCAATGGTGAATATAAAATTCTTAGTTGTATGTCAAAAAATCTGCAATAATTGTATCTTAAAACCTAAAAAAATTTCATTTTCATATCTCAACCGGTTTTAGAGCAATAAATAAATCGTCAGTTTGTAAGAAAATAATTCAACATCCAGTATCTCGGAAACGAAGCATTTGCCGACATGTGTTTATAAAGCAAACTTCCATTATTTTTTTATGCAGATTTGCCCCTTAAAGTTTGTCGCACTTATTTAGAAACACCCTGTATTAATGAAGAACATGGCTAGTTGTTAAAGTACCTAACTTTTTTATTATCCAACATAAGCGAATGAATCAAAAAACAGAATGTTTAGAAAACCTGCGGCTATAGTTGGGTTTTAATTTCAATATTTTATAAATGCTAGAATATTACACAGGGTGTGGTGAACTTTGAGAATAATACACTGTTTGATTGGTACACCCGGTATACAATGATCGTTTATCTGTCTAGCAATAATTTTATTACAGCGACATTGTTAAAGAATAAGGCTATAAAATGTTAGAAAAATCACTTAAATCGGACAACAGATTTAGAAAATTCACGACATCAAAAATTACTCATTTTGTGGGGTGGCCATTTTTTGTGCCGCTCAGTGTATTATGAGTTTTTGAAGCGTGAAATTTTGGAAATCTCATACAAAACTGAACATTATTATGTAATAAAAAAATGTGCAAGTTCCCTATTGGGGCAGTTTTTTCTGCAATTCGTCGTTGAGTCGGGCACTAATGCGGCATACTAAAGCCCTGTGGTCGTTTTACCCTTTTCCAGGAAGTTGATATAGATCACACCTTGTTAATCCCAGAAAACAGTGGCCATTACCATACCGGCCGATAGGACAGTCTTTGCCTTTTTCGAGCACGTTCACGGGGTGACGTCGCAACGTAGAAACTCCTTCGGATTAGGCTTAAACAGCCTTAGCCACTGGTCTGAAGTGGTCTCATAGTTGCGCTTGTTGGCATGAGTGAGAAAACGCGGCACCAATAGCGCCAACAACTTTCTGATGCTCAAAATGTCATTCAGAATATGATCCACGCGATATTTTGAGATGTCTACTGTGTCAGCGATTTCGCAAACCTTCAGTCGGCGCGCGGTGGTCTAACAATAGGGTCTACCAATACGTGAATTTCTTTCATATTATTCTCCGTGGTAGCCTTTTCGGGGCACCTAGGCGTGACTTATCAAAAGCTGACGTGCGATCACGTTGAAACTCATTAAACCAATTTTTGTCGGTCGCTATCGAAGGAAGAAGTCACCATACACAGCATTCAAGCGCTCTTTGATTTTACTGCACGATTTCCCTTCCAAAAACAAGAATAGAATTACCGACAGATATTAATCTTTTTTCATTTTTCTAAAATCCCCAGACACGCCCGCTTCCACACGCAGTCAAAGTCCGATTTGGCTGAGCTTTGACGGCCGTCTAATAAGAATGTATTATGGTATATTATTTCTCTTGTGATAGTGGTGCCCTAGGGCGGAGAGGCTAAGTACTCATCGAACCACCCACGTATCTGTAGCTAATAAATTAAATATCTACGAGGCTTGTTCAATTGCAACACATCTTTGGTCTAGAACTACTAGACCAAAAAATTATCTATTCTTAAAGAATTCTTGTGGCCGTTGCACGAAGAATTCTTTTACGGTATATTGTACTTCTTCCTCCGACTGGAAACAATTACACTTTAACGCCTTTTTCAATGGGTCAAAGATGTTAAAATCGCAAGGCAATACATCGGGACTATAGGGTGAATGCTCTAATATTATCTATTTCTTTCATTGTAGATTTTCTTTCACTACTTTGGTAACCCGAGGCATTGTCGTGTAGAAAAATGACACTACGCGAGAGCTTCCCTAGACGTCTCCCTCTTATTGCTTGATACATGATACTATAAATAACAAGATAATATATTGCGCATCTTGAAGATAAGGTAGTCGTGACGTAACTGGAGACCCAAGTTCGTAATGGTTCGTAATGACCGAATGATTTCCGATTAGTTTGAATTGCTCGCGGTTGTATAGTCCAGGCTTTATGGTCGCTCTCGTTAGGTAAATTATTCCGATTCGATTTTTTTGCACAAACTTACTAAAAAAGAGTTCCTTATAACAAATCTGCCGCGAGGTCAGAAACATATAACAAATCCTGTCGGGAGGTGCCGCGGTCAGAAAATTGTTTAAACCATTTTTCAAACAAATTCAAAACATTAATTTTTTCGATTCGTTTAATTTTCTTAGATTTTTTGGATCATTATAATAGACCTGGATCCCGCGTATCAAAAAAAGTTGATTAATAGCAAACTGAAAATCTGTTAATAGCTTAACGGTGTCTAGTCAGACAAACTTTGATCTACTGGAACACTGGAACAGGGAAGTTTTAATTGTGGAACAGTTTAAAAATTTGGAACGTCAGATTACGAAAACGTCCCATGTATTTTGTCGGACAGAACATCCAATTGATTTGTTACCCTTTCATTAGACTCTCATGCAAAAATCAGACTACTATTACTAACCAACATGATTTCTGTCATTTGACATGTTCTTCGTGTTCCACTCATTAAAATGCCCAGTTAGTGATAAACACCAGTCTGATTTTTGCATGAAGATTTAATGAAATGGTAACAAATCAATTGGAAGTTCTGTCCGACAAAACACATGGAACGTTTTCGTAATCTGACGTTCCAAATTTTTAAACTGTTCCACAATTAAAACTTCCCCTGTTCCAGTGTTCCCATACATCAAAGTTTGTAAGACTAGACACCGTTAAGCTATTAACAAATTTTCAGGTTTTTCCTGGTTTTCCCTTGTGATTTACTATGAAATCTCTAACGCGAGAATTTTACTGTCGTTGCATTTGGTTGTCTTTTTAAAGACAGATCACATGCTATAATTTTTTTGTGACGGATATTCTTGAGTTGGGATTGATTTCATGTAATCGAATGAACTATCTTTCAGTAAGTCGTCCCAGGAACGCAACTCATAAATATTGGCAATATCATTTTAAAGTCTTCTACTTTAAAATGTATAATTTTTTTTTTATTGTAACTGACTGTAATTTTTTCCCCTTAAATAAAGTCCTTTATTATTATTATTATATAATATATGTCTGAATTGCCAATATAAATGAGTCAGATTAAATAAATTATTAGAAGAATTTTTTACTTAGCAACAACATTTTTGTTTATTTTAGTAATATTTTGTATTTTGACAACGGCACCCGATTTGGGCGTTGAAACGTTAATAAAATTATTTTTTCATTTTAATTGTGGCTTATTTCCCATATAAATATAATTAATCATAAAAATGCCACAAGGAAATAGCTTCAGAACAACATTTCAGCTTGCTATTAATCAACTTTTTTTTGGTAAACGGGATCCAGGTCTATAAGCAAAAAAGGTCTTTTGTATGATTTTTCTCTAAAATTTATTTTTGTCGAGTTATTACCAGAGAACAGCAGTTCTCGCCAGTGGCGCACACCTACACCCCCTACACGCGACACTATATGTACACGAAATTTTCGATTTTCTAAATCTGACTGAATTGAAAATTGGGCCAACTCCCATCTTAAAGTTCAGGAAAAGACTCACCCATTCATATGTCAACCATCCATTTTGGTCCAAGGGTGTGGATTTTACGGCCCTTCCTATTTAGGGTCTGTTTTTCGTTCTCGTCCCCACAACTCCCAAAAACTTCAAAAATTTAACTCTGACCTTTGCGGCTTCTAATAGAAACGATCATTGCCTTTCCAACGCATGTCAAATTTTGAAAATCGGTTATACCGTTCAAAAGTTATCGAGCTCAGAAATATGAGTCAATTTTTATTTAAAAAAGGGAAAATGTTTGTGGATATGTATGTATGTATGTGTGTGGAAAAGTTAAACCGATCTGAATTTTTTTTCTGTGTTTGAAGAGGGGGTGAGGGTCGATTCAGAACCGGTGTAGTTTGTGAGTTTTGACTACCCATAAGCCAGCTATAGGACTTGGTAGATACAAAATAGCATATTTTTTGGCGGTATATATTTTCGGTTCAAGAAGAGACAGGAGAACAGTAAATACATCAAATCAATAGCGTTGAGTTAAGCTTTCAAATGGTGTCTAAGCTGTCAGGATCAGACATACACATGGCTCAGTATAGCCGAAAAACTGAAAAACTAAACTTTGACCATTTTGTTTTTTCGACAATTACTCAAAATTTCAACCCACGAATTACGCCAATAACTGAGCGTTTGTAGAAGGACTCTAGACGAATCTAACGGTGTATACCTTATATCCGGGAAAATTTGAATTTCTAAGTTATAGACTTCATAAGTATGATCAAATCTATTTCTTATGGGAAAAACGGTTTTTCAAGCTCAATAATTCCTGTAATAGCTTCAGTTATCATACTTGACCTTAGATGCATAAAATACTACTTGTCAATACGTTTCAAACTCATGTTTAGTGAACAAAATCGGTTAAGCCGTTTAGAAGTTATTAAGCTACAAAAGTATAATCCAATTAACGATTATTCCCTAAATGGTTTATGTAGTTGTAGTGGTTACGACGCTAATTTGATCTGGCAACGGGCAATCCGAGTTCATTTACCGGCCATCCCAATATTTTTTTCAATCTATTTCGAATAGAAAAAAAATCTAGTGTACATTCGATGGACACTAGATCATTTGGGAGATAATGCGACAAAGGCGACCATTTATAAAGCTTAACGTGTAATCGAGAAACATCGCATTCAACTTTATACATTTAATTTATAAATATATTTTCAAATAATTTTTCAAAATTCAAACTGTATCAAAGTTACTCTATTGTGGCGCGTTTTACTTCAAATTTGGCAAATATTATGAAACAATATTTTAAAATAAAACTAGAATTTTGTTTTGCATCAAAATGAAAATACATTTTCGCGCCATGTAATATTCATATCAGATCTTTTGTAGCTGGAATATTGTATGCGCCATTCATTTTTACGGCGTTTAGCGGTTTTTTTGTACGTTATACGCCATTTAATATTTGAAAAACGCGAAAATCGCCATTTTTAAGACTTAATAACTCAGTTAAAAATTATACTATGAAAGTTAGAAAGTGACCAAATCAAAGTTTAAAGTCCACCCTACAAAATCCTGAAGAAATTTTTGTCATTATTTTATTACTAAGCTGTTATTTTTAATTATTAACAATGAGCGCTAACTGCATATAGGCGGCCATCAATAGTAAGTGCGAAAGAGATGCACCATTCCGGCCGTCTAATGGTGCACCTCACTTGCACTCACATTGACGGCCGCCTCACTTAGCGCTCTTGGTTAACAATTAAAAATAACAGCTCAGTAATAAAATAATGACAAAATTTCTTCAGAATCCTGTAGGGGGGCTTTCAACTTTGATTCAGTCACTTTTTGACTTTCATAATAATAATTTTTATAAAAGAGTTATTAAGCCTTGAAATGGCCATTTTCGCGTTTTTCAAATTTTAAGTCTAGTATAACTCAACAACAGTCAATTTAAGAGAAAAATTACAAGAGACCTTTTTGGCTCATAGTGACCCAAAGAATAAAAAAAAATTATACGAAGTGAAAAAATTGATTTTTTGAAGTGAAAAAATTGATTTTTTGAATTTGTTTAAAAAAATTGTTTAAACAATTTTGCGACCGCGGCACCACCCGGCACTCTGTATATTTGTTATAAGGAACTCTTTTTAAGTGAGTTTGTGCAACAAAATCGAATCGGAATATGTTACCTAACGGGGGCGACGATACAGCCTGGACTATAAGCTAACAACAAGAATTCAAATTCCGGCCTCCAGTTACGTCATGCGATGCGCGAACTTGGGCGTATTTGCGCTACGGAAATATACTATCTTGTTACTTATAGTATCATGGCTTGATAGAGCTTGTTCAAGGTTTATTTATTATACCGGTTTGCGTTGATACGAACTTTATGATGATGGAGACTCTCTAAGCAAGGGTCCTTCATGGTTTAAAAAAAAAGTTTTTTACTACGCGCTGATTACATTTCGACGGATTGTTTGTTATCAACAAACACCATTTTTAAGCCACAATACTCAAAATCGCAGACAAATACAAATTAATGATAAGAACTGATCAGTGTAATGTTTACAAACATAACAGAATTACACATTACAGAAACATTACAGAATGTCAGTTGAGTGATTTCAATTGTTTCCAAAGCTAACCTGGCCAAAGATGAATTTCAATTGAACAAGGGTATACAGTGATGAGCGCACTAATAACCGGTAAAATAGCGCAAAAGATGGAAAACATAATAAGTTGTGAGATAAAAAGAGATGAACCTATAGGTGTTAAATTTAGCGATAGTAACGTATAAATTGACATTATGTTGATTATTTCACACCTTTAGACGTATCGGACGAGTTTGAGAAATGCCACTGTCACAGTGACAGTTTTAGTTGACATACTCCTTCGATACGTCTAAAGGTGGGAAACAATCAATATAATGTCAAGTTATAGGTTACTATCGCTAAATTTAACACCTCCACTAGTTTTATTTCTTTTTATCTCACAATTTAATATGTTTTCCATCTTTTGCGCTATTTTGCCGGTTATTAGCGCGCTCATCACTGTATATATATAGTTAGTTCATAAGACCCTACATTCTCTGCTATAAAGACAATACGGCAAAGCTGTGAGAAAATGTCAACGTCAAATTTGATGTCGTGCAGCGGATTGGCAAAGTTAAGTCACAATGACGACCTCTCGTGTATTTCGGCTGAACTAATATTGAGGATGTTTTTCTTCTTTTTCTTTTTATTGGTCTGCTATAATGGGGGTTTTTAATGTCAAATCGTTGACCAATTTGAAAGTTTGAAACGCGCGAAAAAATATTCATTGTTTATTTTTACAAATTTGTGGCTAATATAAAATTAATCACATGGTTTTGAAGCCGCTGTGATTGAAAAAAAAAATCAAAATGTTGATTCTGAAAACAACATGTTTTAAGATTTAGGTAATTTTGAATCCGCTGTGACTGTAAACAATGAATCAGATTATTCAAACATTGTTGAAATTGTAGATGAAACAATCAAGATACTTATTGCGATGATTTTATTGATTTGAACAAAACTCCTCAAGGTGTTAAAGATATTTTAAAGCATTTTGATCTAAATAGGTAAACTCTGTACATATCTGCTTAGTATAAAGATAACTATCATTAATATAAATTACTTACTTCAGTAATGTAATCGTCTTTTTTTGAAGTGGTCACTGCAAATATAAAAATACTTGACATTTTTGCTTAAACCACAGATTTCGATCCAGAATACTTGTTCCGTTTTTTTAACTGGACAATAATGCAGTTATACTCCATCACCAGATTTTTTACAAGTTTCTATACAGCATCGACGCCAACCTTTGTTGACACGTGAAAATTCCATGTTAATAATTTTATATTAACCACAAATTTGTAAAAATAAACAATGAATATTTTTTCGCGCGTTTGAAATTTCAAAATTTTACAACGATTTGTCATTAAAGACCCTTATTGCAAGCCAAGAAAAAGAAAAAGAAGAAAAACTCCCTCAATATTAGTTCAGCCAAAATCCACGAGATGTCGTCATTGTGACTTAACATCGCCAATAAGTTGATTTTAGTACAAAATATTAAGAAAAGCAATAGAGTTGGTAGGAAACGTTCTATCTGCAACATTTAAAATACTTTCCACTTGAAAACAGCTTAAAAATAAGAAATAAGATCCCGACTTGTCATACTTTTACAAAAAATGTGATGGCTATAGGTTTTACCTTTTGTCCAGCACTGCATCTACCACGCATGTCAAGTTCTATACCATTTTTCACTTGAACAACTTTATAGTTGTACGACCTACGTTTTCCAGCTGCCAGAGTGTCATCTGTTTTCATTTCGATGTAGTCTATGTCGTTACCGCTAAAAAAATATATTATACAGTGCTAGTCAAAAGCCCCCCTCATATCTTTTAAACGGTTATACTTATAATAGTGAAATTTGGATGGAGGAAATAAACAGACGTAGTATTTTCAACTAGTCATGACAGATGATGTAATAGTGACAGATGACTTTACAGCCCCACTGTGACAGACAATTTTAAATGGAACCTTATGGCAAGTGATACCTCGTTTGAAATGTATTGAAAATACCTATTCGGTCATACTAATTTTGTTTGAATTTAAGCTCATTTTGATGAATAAATAAAATAAATATAAAATTGTAGTTTCGCATTTACTTAATAAAAATTTAAACTGTCGCCTATGGTTACTTGTCAAAAAGGTTGACGTTGACGTAAAAACTACTAGAGAACTGAAAAACGTCAACTTTTTTGACAAAAAAACCATAAGCGGACATTTGAATTTTTTTAAATTAAATGCGAAACTACAATGTTATATTATTTAGTTTATTTACCAAAATCAACTTAAACCCAAAAAAATTAGTATGACTGAATAGGTATTTTGAATACCTTTTCAACGAGGTATCACTTGTCATAAGGTTCCATTTAAAATTATCGGTCACAGTGGCTCTGTAACGTCATCTGTCACTATTACGTCACCTGTTATCACTAGTTGAGAAGCTTACGTCCGTTTATTTCCTCCCTCCAAATTTCACTATCGTAAGTATAACCCTTCAAAAGATACGAGGGGGAGATGGACTTACCACTATTCTTAAAGTTGATTGTACCAAGAGTAAAAATGAATTGTTTGAAATGAGAATTGAGTCAGTTGCAAACAGAGCACCAGATATGGTAAAATATCTGTTTGTATATGGCTAAAACTTACCGATATATGGTTCTCCACAATTTTCTAATGGAAGTATTAATTTGCACCATTCTCTCTTCGTGGAATTTCAGTACGGATTTCTCTAAAATATTGACGTACCTAGTCAAGTCTTCTATAACTAGTTTGTTAAGCGATAGTTCATAATGAGCTTTTTTATATAGTTTGTGGGCATTTCTGTTGTCGGCTCTGCTCAATTCGTCCGATAACTCATCAATTTGAGTCTGTACCTCTTCCTGCTGGCCGAGAAGGTTATTTTTCTCCCTTTGCTTTTTATTGATTTCGTCGGTCTTTCTCTGTTTCTCTTCATAAACTTGTTGATAATTGGCACCTTCAATTTTTTGTCTGAGCTCTTCAACTTCGGTCTCGACTATGGTTTGTTTATTTTGTATTTTCCTCAGTGTCACGTTGTCTTTTAGTGCTCTAAACTCACTATCTCTTTTTGCGAGTGATTCTTTCTTTTTAGAAACGGATTCCAAATTTATAGTCTTAGTCTTTTCGTGGGTTTCCAAAGAAACTTTCAGCTCAGCTAATTCTTCTACAGCCTTCTTCAATTTGTCTTGATTCTCATTTCTTTCGTATTCGCGAATGCCCTTGAGCAGTTTGTGGATGTCACTTAAACTATTCTGATGTAAATTGAGCTTGTTCCTAGCTGTTTCTTTTATTTGATTATTTGTTATGGTGGCCTTTGTTTTAGCTTCTATAGCTTCCTTTAGCTCTTGCTTCTGAGAAGCTATATTTAATTTTAGCTCATCTACGTCTATTTTTAAAACGACCAATTTTTCATTAATCTCTGTATTTTGTGTTTCTAGAAGAGGTTTCTCCTGGACTAGCTTTTGAATGTCAAGTTGTCTTTGGACTTCATTTTGAATCTTCTTGTTCAGTTCTTGATATCTCTCTCTATGCGATTCTAACATATTTTTGTTGGTTTCATATCTAAAAACCAAAATACGTGTTATAATATCAGTTTATCTGTGAAAAAAATCATTGATCTCACGTAAAAATCTTATACAGATATTACATTGTTCTGAAAGATATATGAGGGGTAGCTGAAAAATCCGAGATGTACATTGTATGCTTTGTATTTTTATTAAATAATCTTAAAAATGATTTTTTGTTTATAAAACTCTTCTTAAACATTTTAGAAAAAAATTGTTCAAATAAAAGTTGTAGATCATACAAATTTCTTTAGGTATTGATAGTTTCAAAATTAAAAGACATAAACAATTGACCCAGATAAAAGAAAAAAACCTTTATTTTCGCAGTAATTTAAAAGCGTTAATAACTTTTACATATTGATATGTAATGTCAAACTTGTAGCATTTAATGAGTTATTAAAGTGTGGTAAATTTCAAACATATCAACCAATAGTATATGTAATTCCATTTTTTTTATCCCGGAGAGCGATTATTTAAACAACTGTACTTGCCCAAACAGCCGAATAGAGGTATTTTGTAAATCGTAATCGATTCTTTAAAAAACAGATACTTCTATGACTAATAGGAAACAAGATAGTATTTTTTTCTTAAAATCATATTTTTATTGTCATTTAACATTAAGAGCTGAAAATTGAACCGATTCTAAATGAAGATCTAAACTTTATGATCCAACTTATACATAGCATATGTAGAGAATGAGGAAAAAGTTATAACTCATTAAAATGATGGTACATACTCGTAAAATACCGCTACGTAAAGTGGAGGGAAGAACTGTCCGCTAGAATATCTGGGCTTGTTTCTTGTTATTGGTCATAGACGTTTCTCTTTTTTTTTGGAAAGTTTTTTTTACCAGCGTTTCATTGCACCTACTTACAAGAGTGCGATATAAAAAATATCAAAGTATTATAAATGTTTGTAAACCAAAAAGTCAGCCGTTTTTCAAAATGTTTTTTAATAAAAAATTTAATAAAATGTTTCTTAAATATACCTTAAAAATGAAGCCTCAAGGAACCGATTGTGATTTTCAAAATACCTCTATAGTAGTCTAGAGTACTGTTTGGGCATGTATAATTGTTTAAATAATCGCACTCCGGGATAAACAAATTGAACTACTTACCAACTATTTGGTCGATCTGTTTGAAATTTAGCACACTTATAATTTTTTCACTGTGATTGTTAAAAAAAAATGTGTGTGTACTTTGTACGCACGTAAGAAGTTATACTTCTATTATATGATTTCAACGAAATAAATATACTTTCAACATGTTATTTGTATTTTATTTAAAGATTAAATTAATTTTTACTTACTACTTTCAAAAAAATTTTATTAAAACAATACCAAAAATATAAAACACACGGATTCGAACCGGGGACCTCTCGATCTCCGGTCACACGCTCTACCACTGAGCTATATGCTTTGACAGGTTACAAGATTTCTCATACATACTGACAAATTTAAAATACCAAGTGAAGTATACAAAAATACTTTAAATTAATATACTTACTATTATTATAAAATATCTTATTCCCGAGGAAGACAAATCCAAAGACACAAAAATTATAATAAATATATTTACTAAAAACACTAATAATATATTCTTTTCACGCACACCTTATTTGCGCTACATAAAGATGTAGCGACTAATACCATACTGTCGGTGTGCGCATGCGCCAGGGAATGTAAAAATTCACCCTCGTGTCTAAAGAACTATAACTTCAAAAAGCAAAATTAGATGTACGTCTTTACGGAATTCTTATTGACCCCCCACTTTTAAACCTTTTAAAACTTTAAGATTTTTTGTTGTTTTCCCCTGCTGACTGGCGTATTAGTTATAAACATAAACTGCAAAGCATAACTTAGGGATATAGGAAATTATACACATTTTCAGAGTTGACTTTTTCGTGAACAGATTAACGGATTCCGCTAATTTTTTTATTATTTTAGATTTTTCTTTAGTATTTAGACAGTTGTGCAAAGGTTTCTTTTTGTACGTATACTACTACACTTATACCGGGTGGAAGAAATGAAATGTGTTTCTTATGTCAAGTTTGAGACACTCTGTAGGGAAGACGAGGTCTTATACAACATTTTGTTTTTTGAATGTCCCTGATATCTTTAGAAACAAAGCAAATAGACGGTTTTGTAGTTTAACATGTGTTTTAACTGAAACAAAAGTTTGAGACACCCCGTAGGAAGGAAAAGGTACCAAGATGGGTACGATGGGCACCAAGATGGATACATCGATATGTTGTAGTCTCATATTTTGTGAACATTTTATTTTTTAATTTCTGTGATATCTTTAATAACAAAGCAACTAGATGGTTTTACTCTTTAATGTGTTTTAACTGACGACATGCGATACGTGATTTGTCATACCACTAAGATGACATTATTTCCTATATAGAGTGCGAAAGAAAAAGAATGTTCAAAGAAAAAAATATGTGTAATGTACCTCTCGCTATTTAAAGAGCCTCCACGTACATACCAAATCCGTATTTACTCTCAAGGAAATTCCACCTCAAAACATCACACAGCCTCCATTAAACAATCTCGTATCTCTTATGTTGCGCTGTGCATACCGCTTACTAGGTAGATAAATAACTCTTATGGGTATCGATAAGGGCTGTTTACGTTATGTGCCTTTCTGTTTTTAAAGTTTTGTTAACTGATATTTTTTATTGTTAATTTAGTTTTCTTTCAGTTAAAACACATATTAAAGAATAAAACCACCTATTTTCTTAGTTTCTAGAGATATCAGGGATATTCAAAAAACAAAATGTTCATAAAACATAAGGCTACAATACGATTCCGATGTACACTCACATTTCTACCTCGTCCTCCCTACAGGGTGTCTCAAACTTAACATAAGAAAAACATTTCTTTTTTTCCACAAAAAAGAAGTTTGAGTAAACCTTTGCATAAAATTTTAAATCGAAAAAAATGTTATAAATCACAACAGAACATAATTTAAAATATGTATCAAAGATGGTGATCGCCAACGTCGGATAATTCTGATATGGCACGTGAAGAAGAAGAAGATCAAAGATAAAAAAAGTTGTTTTTGTGTTCCGTTTGGCCCCTAAAAACGATCTTAAATTCAAATTATTGCAACCAGCCCAAAACGCGTCGTGACGTCATAAGGTTGTGTGTTTACATTCTGCACCAACAAAGTAAATAAAATTGTATATAATCTTAAATTAGACATTATAAACGTCAGTAGAAAGTACGCTTGATCGTTTTAACTATTTTTAAATACATAGAAAACTTGTACTTTTACACAATGGCACTGAACAACACTTAGGTATAGTGTTTTCTTTTATTTTCCATAGTAAACCTTCTTTCCTTTCCTTCAAAAACTGTATCAAACTCCAATCTCAACAAACTGGTATATATTATTACAATGACATACGATAAATTTCATTAGAATATAAATATGTTTCCCTTATTCCGCGACGATGAACTGAGCTGGCCAAATATCCAAGTAGGTGGAGGCCAATAAACTAAAGAAGAAGAAGAATATACCTAAATATAACCATAAAGTTAAACTATGTGACGTTACGGGTCGTTTGAACTATTTAAAATCACAGAAGAATTTAAATTTGTACTTCTAAGTTATTATAAGTTTTTCAAGCGTGAAATTTGGGAAATCTCATTTTTAAATAAAATTGAATGTGTAAATACTAAAGAAAATCTAAAATAACAAAAGAAAATAGCGGAATCCGTTAATCTGTTCACGAAAAAATCATCTATGAAAATGAGCATAATTTTCTATTACCCTAACTGACGCCTCGCAGTTTATTTGACTACTGTTAAAATTTCTTACCCGTTTTTCGCATTGCTAAGTTGGCCTTTGACCGCGTCGATCTCGCTTTCGGTTTCCAGCCTGGATCGGTTCGATGGCACCCGCTCAATACTTTCTTCCAAATCTTGTATAGTAGAATTGGCATTGCGGATGTCAGTATTGTACTGATCGAATAACGTAGCGTCCGTTATAATAGCTTTGCAAATTTCAATTGTCTGTTGTGGTTGTTCCTGTTGTTGCTTAAGATCTAAAAATGTTTGTTTTTTGTTTTAATAGTGTATATGTGATGATGTAAAAATCAAAGTTATTGTAAATACAAATTTAAGGGCATAAGCGCAAAATGTCGTCTGTCAAAATGTTCAATGTGTTTTAACTGTATTAATTTTTTTCGAATCCTGAGAAAACTAATAAATATTTTTGAAAAATTTAAACGCAGAATGGAAGATTACATTATTACTGAGGGCCGAAAGTCCCTGAAAACTTCTATAATGTTTATTTTAATAAAAAGTTCAGGGGTGAAAATAAAAGAGAAAATTTAGTATGATTTTAATTGCAAATATTTTATTCTAAGGGACTTTCGGCCCTCGGTAATAACGTAATCTCTCATTCTGCGTTTAAATTTTTCAAAAATACTTATTAGTTTTCTCAGAATTCGAAAAAAATGAATACATTTAAAACACATTGAAAATTTTGACAAGCGACATTTTGCGCCTTTTCCCTTAGAAAAGAGTGTTATGAATCAATATCTGTAGACTATCTGTTTCTTCTCTTGTCAACGAGTTTTTTACTTACTTATCCGTAGCTTTACTCAGCACATTATGTTTGCTATTTATCACATTCATCCTAATCAATATTTCTTCTTATCATATAATATATAATATCTTCTACATTTTTTTTTATTTATTTAAATTGCAAATTTACAATCTCTTCCACACTAACATTTAGAGTAATAAGTAAATAGTTTATATTTTGTAGTATGCATGTGCCGGGTACCATTCAGCAATGGCTCTCCGTACAGCTACTCAAGTAGGTTTTCTGGCCAGATTCGTGGCAATCTTCTATCTTCTAAGGGCTGATCGAGTAGGTTTCTTATGAACAAATTGGCATGATCTGATGTTCGTTCTTTGTATTTATTCAGTCTAGACGATATTTCAACTTTTATTAATGGTATTTTTAGATCGGTATGTAAGGTTAGATTTGTTACGTACCAAGATGCTCCAGATATCATACGAAGTGTCTTGGACTGAAATGACTGTAATATTTTAGATTTGATGGCTTGGTACATCCCCAGAGCTCAATCCCATATATCCAAATTGGCTTTAGTATATTTGTAGATGGTCAGTTTGTTTTCAAGTGATAGTTTGACTTTCTCTCGAGTCGTCAGTACATATTTTTAATTTTCAGATTAATTTGGCTTCTTTTGGCTTTTTTGTATGTCTTCCATGTCAGTTTCTCATCCAAGTGGAGTCCAGATGTTTTACCACAGTTTTTACGGGGATAGGGTTATTTATGGTAACTTGAGTTGGTCTGCTTCTTCCTGTAGTAAATGTTATTTGGGTGCATTTATCGGTATTTTTCCTCTTATGTAGCCATCTAGAAAGGATATCCAGGTGGTATATGCTCTCGTCGGGTCCACGTATGTGGTTATTATTACAGTATCTTCTGCAAATGTAGCTGTTATAATATTGTCGGTTTGTGGGAATCTGCAGTAAAAATTAGATAAAAGAAAGAGCCAGGTACGCTACCCTGAGGAAATCCCGATTTTATAGGTTTATAACTTAATATAGATCATCATCTACTTTCACTTGGAAGTATCTATCATTTAAAAATGATTTCAAGGTAAGACAGTTTTTAATTTATAAAGTAGTCCATCGTGCCATACTCCATGGAATGATTATTGTACATCTAAAAACACTGAAGCACAGTATTCTCTTCCCTCTAAACTAGTTATGATTTTTATACTATTCGATGGAACTGCTGTATTGTTGAATGTATCTTCTACAGTGAGATCTTTTTTTTTCATTACTGTTTTTATATAGTGCTTTTCCACTGTAATATTGTATTAAATCTATGTGGTTTCAAAAATTGACCGCCTTCTACAGATTCTCATGTCAGAAAGTGGCATCCTATGAGTAAGTACTGTGAGGGTTTTTCGTGATTGTTTTTTGTTGTTTTCCTGTTGTTTACGAAGATATCGCTCTTTTTTTTTATCGTCTCTGGGCGTAGTGACGCGCTTTCGACCACATTTTTGAGCATGTTGATGAGTCAGTGGTTTGTTGGTATCATTTTTTTCGTGATATTGCTCACTGTTCCTTGTGCTACTTGTCACTATTGAGCCATCTGACGTTGAAAAAGATTTATTTATTTTGCTTAACAGGCTATCTAGGCCCTGGGCGTGAAATATACAATTACATTTTTTTACTATACATAGGTACAATATACAATATTTGTCTATTAAAAACACTTACAAATAAATATACAGGGTGAGGCAGATAAAGGGCCTATTAGAAATATCTCGAGAACTAAAGGCAACAGACTCATGAAAATTGGCATGAAGGGGTTTTGAAGAGTGATCTATTTAATGAAAATATTTTCATCTATTTGCTACTTCCGGTTATACCGGAAGTTGCTTATAACTTCGTTTTTTTAAACGGGACACCCTGTATATTTTTACACTTATGGATTCTACTCGAAGTCTTATTTCTTAAAATATGAGGTTTTGGTTTGTTATAGAGGGTAGTTTAAAAGATAATTAGGTTTTTTTATTAATTTCGTAGCAACTTTCACACCCTGTAGAATTGGAGTAGTTTGACATCAAAAACTTTATTTATGTCCAAATGATTTTTAATATAGTCTACTATTGTCAGAAATTATTAGTATAGCTAATTGTTGAATTTTAGTATACAGGGTTGGTCGAAACTCGGAATGAGTATTTTCTGAGTTTTCTTAAATGGAACAACCTGTATTTTAGTATTGTAATGAAATGATATTTATGTTACTTTTTTTATTTCTTAAGCATTCCCTATACCTAACTGCTTTAATTTGTGCTTAATTGTTAATCGCACCAACAATCTTAACTACGTAAGTATTTTGGTAGCTCAACCATTATTGGGAATTTTAACGATCAGTATAGATTAATATGTATTTATTTCCGAAAAATTATTTGTGACTGAATATTTTCAAGGCCAACCTAATAAAATTTCACGTATTTTTTGTTGCAATTAATGTTTGGCTTGAATCACCAATAGCTCACAAATTAAAGCAGTTAGGTATAGAGAATGCTTATAAAATAAAAAAGTGCCATAAAATATCATTTCATTACAATACTAAAATACAGGGTGTTCCATTTAAGAAAACTCAGAAAATATTCATTCCGTGTTTTGACCAACCCTGTATACTAAAATTCAATATATAGCTATACTAATAATGTTTAACAATAGTAGACTATATTAGAAATCATCTGAACGTAAATAGAGTTTTTGATGTCAAAGTACTATAATTCTACAGGGTGTGAAATTTGCAAGGAAATTGATAAAAACACGTAAACTACCCCGTATAATAATATAAAACCTCATATATTAAGAAAGGAGACATCGAGGAAAATCCAAAAGTGTAAAAATATACAGGGTGTCCCATTTAAAAAACGAAGTTATAAGCAACTTCCGGTATAACCGGAAGTAGAAAATAGATGAAAATATTTTCATTAAATAGATCACTCTTCAAAACCCCTTCATTCCAATTTTCATTCCAATGAATCCAATTTTCATGATCTGTGATAGTTCTCGAGATATTTCTAATAGGCCCTTTATCTGCCTCACCCTATATATAGCTATAATTTTGCAGTTCATGGCACACTCTTGTTTTACAATTTATCTTGCGCTCTTCTTACTATTCCTCTCCATTCTCTTCTGTCTAGTACCTTGTTTCTCCAGTTATCTATTTTTAATTCTCGTAAATCTGCTTGGACGCTGTCAAACCATCTTTTACGAGGTCTTCCTTTCCTTTTTTCCCGACTGGTTTCCTGTTCAAGATCATCCTGGCCATTCTATGATTTTCCAATCTTTGCGCATGTCCCAGCCATCTTATTCTATGCGCTTTTATTATTGCGGCAATTTTTGGTTCCGTATACAGCTCTTCCAGTTTTTGTTTGTCCTTCTTTTCCATTCCATTTGTGTATTTTTGCCTCCGTAAAGCTTTCCATTCAACAAAAGTGTCTTTATCTCCACTATTTTAGTTCCGGGGACGTCTTTAGCCTTACCCATTATGACTTTATTCTCAAAATCGATATTTTTTGAAAAATGTCTTTATAGTTCTTTTCACTCACAATCAATACTAATACTTTATTAAAAATTACTACATAAATAAAACTATATTAGTATTTCAAAAACAAAAAAAAAACAGACAAATTCAATTATAGCCTCCAAGCGCAAATGTGTATCATAGACCACAATGTGTATAGATATTTAACATATAGCCCGGGAGGTAGTGTCAAATTTGACCGGAGAATTTTAGCATGGCTGTTTTCTTTTTATGTAGTTAGACGTTCCAAAGCTTATTAACAAATGATGTGTCAGCTGGCCCAAAACCGTGGATTTTAGACAAGAAAGGGTAAAATTTGAAACTTGATGAAAAAACGCTACAACTTATATGTCAAATATTTATCTCCGTGACTTACGTGTATAATAGCCTAGAATACCTAGCTACTGGCTTTTACCCAAGCGACTCGTATTCAATTCCTGCCGTTGGATTTTTTTTTTGTTTTTAAAATTGACATTTTGATTTGAAAAATAATTATTTTTTGATAATACCACGTTTTTATTATTTATACGACACAATATAAAAAAAGTCTGTATGTCTTTTATAGAATTGTAAACTATGCATTTGATCATATTATTATGATTGACCTTAACAACCAAATTTGTTGTACATGAACCCCTAAAGCTTCCTGAGTTGGTACGACCACCCATTTCACTTAGATTGGTCGTAAAAACTCAGGAACCTTCAGGGGTTCATGTACAACAAATTTGCTTTTTAAGATCAATCATAATAATATGATCAAATGCATAATTTAGGATTGTTTATAATTGTTTTTTGTTTTTCATATCAAAATATCAATTTTAAAAACAAAAAAATTCCAACGGCAGGGATTGAACCCTGAGTCGTTTGGGTGAAAGCCTAGGTATTCTAGACTAATATACACGTAAGTCACGGAGATAGATATTTGACATATAAGTTGTAGCGTTTTTCCATCCAGTTTCATATTTTACTTTTTCTTGTCTAAAATTCCCGATTTTGGGCCAGCTGACACATCATTTGTTAACAAGCTTTGGAACACCTTACTAAATAAAAAGAAAACGGCCATGCTAAAATGCTACGGTCAAATTTGACAGTACCTCCCGGGCTAATATACATATTGCCATATTGAGCGAAGTGACTACACCATCTTTTTTGGCTCAGTGCTGTTTCACTGTTACGCATAGTAAAGGTGCGACAGTAGTCCTCCCTTTCCGTGCCTATAGCCCCACTTAGTTTCATGTTAGTTTCTTGATACAATGTGCTAGAAAGAGATACCGCAAACCCGTTCAAGAGATCTTGTCGTCAGGAAGCGCGGAGGGTAAGCTCAGTCTATGGTAATATATACGTCTATGATGTGTACGTTGTGCATAATGTGGCACAAATGGCAGTTCTAGAGCTGTCAACGTCAAAAAAGTAAAGTTATGGGTGATAAAGCACATTGGCATACCTTAATTGTGTAGCAGCGTATGATTTTGTAAATGTGAAAAAACTATTTTTTTTTTCTTTCTTATTGGCTTTGGATTACTTGATCCATTCAGCCACGATAGATAATAAATTACTGTTTGCTACAATATTCCAAATATAATACATTGCATTACATAATACATTAGGTACATGTGCGCACATATAATACTTATGCACGCACATACATACATACATATGTAGAAGTGGAAACATTTAATTGACCAGTAGGTATACTCCTCATTCATAGCCCTAACCAACTTAAATTAATTTACAAATAATTAAATCGACAAAAAAAAACTACATGCTAATACTAAATACTAATACTAAATGCTAATAAATATATGTTTTTTTTTACACAGCGATAAGGCTTCAACCCGGATCAACCCCGCGGAGGTTTAAACCCTCTTTGTGTTTTTAATTTTTTTTTCTCTTTTTTATTTTTTTATAATTTATTATACTTTTTTTTTTAATAAGATTTAATTTTTTTTTATACATTTTTTTTTGTATACATATTTTTTTGTATACATATTTTTTTGTATAATTTTTTTTTTTTTTCAATTTTTTCAATATAAACTTTTATACAATTCTATTCTTATTACCTCCCTGCAAAATCTACTTAATGAACTTTCACAGGGAGACAATATTACATAATAAGGATAAACATCAAAAACAATAATTATTGCTAAACACATTCAACCGGACTCATTCAGTGCAAGTTAAATTTTCCTCTTAGTCCTTTTTAAAAACTCCCAGATGATTTGTTTAATTTTAGAATTTCTACGAGTCAAATATAAAAGAGAAGCATTATTTTGTGGGAAAGGTATTTCTTCTTGAACCAGATTGTGCATCAAAAACTTAATTGCAACATCATTATGTTTGCATCCAAACAACCAATGATTAATATCGTCAACATATCCATTGCAATCGCAAAGATCTGATTCGGATAGGTTAAATCTATAGAGGTATGACTTGACAGTGGCATGATTAAAGAGACATCTAATAAACATGGCATATATATTTCTATTGGGATAACTTCTGATAGCAAAAGGCTCAGTAGGTAAACTAGGATGAATTTTGGTGTAGAGATTATTGTTTCGATTGCAGAAAGCGTGCCACTCAATATCCCAATTTTGTTTCAAACTTTTCTTGTGAGTAGCTGTTAGATCGCTTCTATCTAGCCAAGTTATTTCCGATCCTTTTAAGATTGCCTCTTTAGCAAAAAAATCTGCTTTTATATTACCGGAAATACCAATATGTCCTTTTACCCAGACGAAAGTTACAGAAGTCTGTTTTTCCAGTAGCTTTAGTTGGTTTTCTAAAATTTTGACGACAAGGCTATTTTTATATAAATGTTTACGTGTGTTTTCTAGAGCTAATAACGAAGATCTTGAATCTGACATAATTACAACTTGCTTGTTAGAAATTTTTTTGTTGACAGCCCATTCTAGAGCTTGATAAATCGCGAACATTTCTGCAGAGTATATGGAACATTGTTTATCTAACTTGAGCATCAAGGATTCTTGGTGATCCGGAATATATACAGCACATCCAACTCCCAATCTTGATTTTGAACCATCAGTGAAAATCCTGCATGGATTATCAAGCTTGGCTATATGTTGCTGAAAGTCAACTGGATTCTCACTGTCAAAATTTGAGAACCAAACATTAACATTGGCATAAGATATATTAAAACTCGATTTAAAGAAAGTTAATTCACCTGGACTGTTTAGGTGCTGAGAAACGTTCGAGTATGCCACTGCTAAAATAGGAGAATTCCTGTTGTGCCACCATTTGTCGACAAGATTAGAAACAGAGATGTCACATATTTTTTGTAGTAGTTCAGTTTGGTTGTAAGATTGGCATTTAAGAATAAATTTTTCAGCCAAAAATAGTCGTCTTAAATGTAAAGGAGGCTCCATGGATTCAGCTAAAAGATTCTCTATAGGCGTAGACTTGAGCGCACCTAGAACTAACCGCAGAGCCTTATATTGAATGCGATCTAGTTTTTTAAGGCGACTGTTTGTGGCAGATCCATAGAGAATGCTTCCATAGTCGAGAATGGATCTGGTATATGCACGATAAAACATTAAATTAATTTTAGGGTCAGCACCCCATCGATAGCGATTAACTACTTTAAGAATATTTAAACTTTTCTCACATTTTATTAAGCACTTATTAATGTGTTCATCCCATGTTAACTTGGTGTCCAATGTAATACCAAGATAAGTGTAGTGCTTATGAACGGGTATACTTAGGTTGTTAATCATGATGCTGGTCATAACTGCTAAGCGATGTCGCGTAAAAAACACCACCGCTGATTTATTTGCAGTAAGGTCAAATCCTTCTTTAAAAAAATACTCTCTTGCATCACCCAGTACCATCTTAGTTGAATTAATACTTTGTTGGTACAACTTATTCACATTGTAAAAGCAGAAATCATCTGCATATTGTAATATACTGCATCTAATTCCTATACTGTGGAGATCTAGAGTGTATAGATTAAACAACAAGGGACTGAGGACTGATCCTTGTGGTAAACCTTGATGCACTACTCTTGGGCCAATCAATCTATCATTACATCTAATAAATACCTGTCTATTAAGGAATAGGTTTACTAATACATAAGCACACAAAGGTGGAATACCTATGTGCTTCAGTTTTTCGAACAATAGATTTAAATTGACGTTGTCATAAGCCCCAGAAATATCAAGAAAAATGGCAGATAGATAATTATTATTTGAATATGATAATTGAATATCAGTTGTTAATTGAGAAACACAATCAATAGTTCCCTTGTTCCTACGAAAGCCATACTGAGACACTGGAAATATATTTTTGTTCTCACACCACCATTCTAATCTGCTTTTCATAACTCGTTCAAATGTTTTAAGCAAACAGGACATGAGAGAGATAGGCCTTAAGTCGGTACGCTGGTTTAGTTTGGGTATAGGAATAACCAGGCATTGTTTGAGGGCGTCACAATGATCTCCTTTAAGTAGAATATTGTTGTATATTTTGCACAAATAATATATAGCAATTGCAGGTAGGTTTAATAGCATACTATAGTTAATGCCGTCAATACCAGGGGCTGTATTTTTAGAACTCTTGATATTTGCTTTAAGTTCGTCAGCTGAAATGGGGGTTAGTAAAAAGTGGTCATTAGTAGAGATGCTCGGCATAAATAGTGGTAAATGGACATAATCCGGAGAGATTTTTGTAAAGAGCCTTTCTACCATACATTCATCATTAGCGGTGTACTTTTTGTTACCTTGAATTTTGTTTACCCTTTTCCAAAGCTCTGAAGGTGAAGTTTGCCTAGTAAGTGAGGAACAAAACCGAGCCCAACTAGATTTAGCTTTTGAGCGGAAAGTTCGTTTACGTATAGCTTCATTCTTCTTATATTCCATGAAGTTTGAAAGGGTAAGATTAGATTTATAAATTTTAAAGGAATTTTTTCTAGCGTTAGAAGCAGTGAGGCATTCATCATCCCACCATGGTGGCGATTTGAAAGATTTGACTGACGGTTTGATAATTTTGAAAGATTTGTTGGCTGCATCAGTAATAGAATCTAATAAAAAGAAAATCATTTCGTTTGTTTGGTTTTTAGTTGGTTCGTGTCTGAAGGCACTTTCTACGTTGTTTCTAAAATTATCCCAGTTTGCATTAGACATCGACCATTTAGCCGAAGATATAAAAGTTCTATTTTCAATTTTCATATTCTGCACAGAAAGTCTAATTGGAAAATGATCTGATCCATAGGTATCTGGAAGAACAGTCCAGTCAAAGGATGGACATAAACTAGAGGATATAATAATAGTAAGATCTACAACAGATTTCATATTCCCTGGAGGAGTAGCTCTAGTAGCCGACCCGTCATTAACAACAATTAAATTAGGAAAGAAATCTAATGCTTCTACTAGTATATTACCATCGACGCAACATGAATTTGATCCCCATAATCCATGATGTGCATTAAAATCTCCGGTAATAATACAATCATTGCTAATTTGAGAAAAAAGACTAACGTAATCTTGCACTGTTACTCTAACATTTGATGGACGGTACACACTCAGGATAGTATACATTTTTTGGTCAATTTTAATATCTACACCACAAACTTCTAAATTAGGATTGAAATTGTTAACAAATGAAATGGGATTATAAATAATGTTATTTGCTAAAATTATGGCAACTCCTCCATATCCTCTAATTCTACTTTTATTAACTACATTGAAATTATTGAAGCAAACAGTATCAGATGGTTTTGACCAAGTTTCTGATAAAAGACCTATGTCAAAACGTTCTTCAAACAGTAATTGCTGTAAAGAATATCGGTTCGCATTTAGCGAACGAATATTCCATTGAATAATTTTAATACTTTTGTCAGCCATTAAAATCATGTAAAAA
Source organism: Diabrotica virgifera virgifera (assembly GCF_917563875.1). NCBI lineage: Eukaryota > Metazoa > Arthropoda > Insecta > Coleoptera > Chrysomelidae > Diabrotica > Diabrotica virgifera. The sequence continues at coordinate 170,498,901 of NC_065444.1, forward strand.
TATTACCTATAATATCTTTAATTTTATTTTCTAATTCAATTTCGTAATTTTTAAAATTAGTTTCTACATTTGATGAAGAATTACAATAGTCAAGGATACTCTGTTTGATTAAATTTTTGAGTGAAGCACTGAGCTGGCCTATAAATATATCAAATTCATTACGGGGCTCATGGTTTCCAAATTGAAATACAGATCCCGAACAGAAACTGGTCGGGTATTCCCTACGCACAGGAGGAAAATTAGGAGTTGTATCAGTAGTCTTCCTTTTTTTGGGGGGGTTATCGTTAGGGGGGGCTATATTCAGATGATTATTATTTTTATAAGTAGTGGTGGAATTCGAGGGTTTAGCGGAGGAGCTTTTTAATGGAGGAAAGGCTGCGTCACAGGTCATTAAAGGTGCAAATTTATTTTTTTGGACTAAACTGGAATAACATGGATTTTCAAGAGCTTTTTCGGCTTCTTTAAATGAAATATTTAAGTTAGCCATAGCTTCTTTAGTCTTTTTTTGTTTTAAATATTCGGGACATTCTTTAAAAACTGACTCGTGGCTACTATTTTTACAATAAACGCAAAATGTAGTACATTTATCGGGACAATCAGTGTTACCTTCATTACCGCACTTCTTACATCTTTTTTTTGACTTGCATTGAGTCGTTGAAGGGCCATAACGAAGACAGTTGAAACATTGCATAACAGGACTAACATATATTTCAACTGGACACCTAACTTTGTTGATGTAAATATACTGGGGAATTAATTTACCTTCAAAGCTAATAATAACCATTTGCCTAGGAACTCTTTCTGATACACCGTCACTTTGAACTATTCTAGTCATTCTATGAACTTTTTTGATTGGAATATTAGATTTAATAGTATTAAGTAGTGCACTCTCAGTTAGAGTAGTGTCCACTCCGCGAACGAGACCCTTTTTTCCGTTAAATAATTTGGAATATATGCAATTAGGTTATTTTTTCCGAAAAAATCTTCAACTACTAATTTATTCGCAACAGCACCTGAATTGACTTGAATTTTAATGCGATTTTTACCTACACTAACAATTTCAATAATATGTTTATCATAACTAGATAGCGAAAGTAGTTTTTCTCCAAGTTTCATTGGATGCAAACGACCGATACTTAAATTTATGTGTTGAACAAATACAAAAACGGACCAGTATCATTTAAACTTAATCGATTAGATGAATTAAATTCCTGACTTTTTTGAATAGTATTTGTTTTATTTGAAGTAGATGTCAAGTTTATGGTATCATTAGTACTTTTACTAGTATCATTTAAACATTCACTATGAGAATTATTCTGATTTAAATCATTTGTCTGCATAATTATATCGCTCTCATCTGTGAACCCAATATTTTCTACACCAGGATCTGGTGGATCCTTTCCATTTTTGCCCACGGACATCCCGGGGCACGGGCGACGTTCAAATATAAGTATATAAAAAATTTTCTACTTACAGTACAGTTGTCAAATAACAAAACTTAAAATATACGGAAAAACAAACAAAATCGGCTAAACACTCTGTAGAATCTCTTGAAACACACTTTAATACTTCACAATCGATTTGAGTTGAATGAAAAAAGACTTTAGAACTAACTAAATCTACAAATTTTCCCGAGGAACTCTTAAATTTGTCTAAACACTTTGACAGTTTTTTTGACGTTGTGAAAAAACTTAAAATTTTGTAATTTATAGGAATAAAAGGCAGATATCGAGCATCTATAGTTCGTTTTTAAAACAGGAGGAGTAAACTAAAAAGACAGATTCACACCCAAGAAAGTCACTAGAAAAGTTAGCAAATACATCTTCTTTTTTGGTTGATCATGTCGGCCTTCGACAGTAATCCATACATTTTATATTATACTAATACGTCGCTAGAGTTCTAAAAAAGAACTGTTTTTATATAAAAGCAGACTAAAAATCTACAAATTAAAGGAATAACGCAGAAAACACAAAAAATTGTCGATATAACTTAATTAACCTATGAAATGTCAAAGTGTCAAAATTTCATAAAATGTTATTAGTGTCAAAATTTAAACTTGCCTGAGGTTAGACCAATTACAAACAAGTATTACGGCGCGGTAAATTTGAATTACTCCTCTTGGTTTAAAAACAGACCATAGTTTAATTAAATCTTGCCCAAGTATACTTTCGCTAACTTAGCGGAAAAGTATTTGGGCAAGATTTAATTAAACTAGATGCTCGATATCTGCCTTTTATTCCTATAAATTCCATATATTCGAGCATTCAACCTACTTCTATATTAAAATTTTGTGACTGATCATAATAATAATTTGATCATCTACTGTACGAAAACGCTACATTAGAAATAAAACTTGATGAGAACACAAAATCTAACAAAATACAAATTCAGAGAGGAGTGTAAGAAGGCGATACGACTACTGCGAAGTTATTCACATTGGCCCTAGAGGACGTTTTCAAGCAGCATACCTGGCAGCAAAAAAGTTTAAATATTGGCGGACGATACCTGAGACATCTCTGCTTTGCGGACGATATCGTTTCAGAAAAAATAGACTTGAAAATTAATCCAACAAAGACCAAGAGTCTGACTTTGGATGAAATACCGGTTACTGTGGGGAAGAGGTGATAAAAAGTGTGGAAGAATATGAATAATATTATCTACTCGGGTCATCTAATAAACTCAAGCAGAGGAAACAAACACGCGGAAGTGAACCGTAGAATCCGCAAGACATGTGTTGCCGTTGGTAAATTTAGAATTATCTTCAATAAAAATAATATTCCCATGAATCTAAAGGCAAATTTTTTCAATGCTTGCATCCTTCAAATAATGACATAATTGAGGCAATTACGTTGATCATAAAAGGCGCCAACAAAACGAGAGTAACACAACGCGCAGTGAAACCACTTATGCTAGGAGTAACGAAGATCCATTCCTTGTACTAGGAATAACAAAGAAATACGTAGAACAAAAGTAGAGGATGTATAAAACGTGCTGCTGCCTTGAAGTGGTCTTGGGTACGCCATTTTGCAAGGTGGACTAAACATAGTGGTGCAGTGGATACTTAGACTACACGAGAGAAGTGTGGATCCACCTCCAATAAGATCGTTGGACAATGTGAAAGAAAAGGCGGGAAGACAATGGCACCAGGTAGCAAAAGACAAATTAAAATGGAAACGCCAAGTAGAGTCTTGCGTTCAGGAGTGGACAGTCAAGGGCTGTTATAAGAAGAATTTAGTAAAAAGTATAAACAAAAAACATTATCTTACCTGCTAAACTCATAGACTTTTCTGTAAATTCCTCGTCGAGTGTCTCAATTTTCTTCTCTAACTCAGGAATCTCTTCGTTGGTCAGATTTTGTATGACATCATTGATGGTTTTCAACTGTTGGAGCTTATTATAAAAAGCTTCTTCTTTCTTCAACTCACCTTCGACTTTCAACAATCCAGACGGAATCTGCTCGATCTTTCCTTTGAGTTCGCGAATTATTTCTGGAATGGCGGTTCGATTGTCTTTGAAGTCCGTCTTGCAAACTGGGCAACTGTGCTTTTCTTCTAATTTATTGATAAAAGCTTTGTACATTATTTCTGCGGCCGCGTATTGTCCTTTATCTTTCTGAAGCTTGTCCTTCTTTTTGTACGTATCCTCTAGGACGGTATTGAAGTCTCGTCCTTTGCACAATTCCGCCACTTTTTGTTTCTTTGTTGATAAATCTAAAGGTAATAAAAAATATTTTTAGCAGCAATATATTTACAGAGATAAGAGGTACTGATTTTTTGTGGCATGTTTAAGTTAAATATTGTATTTATGTGGGATTCAATTGCTTGTAATAAAAATTACATTCTAAATCTCACTACAGCTTACGACACTGTAAATCACAGGAGACTTCTCCAAAAACTATATGACATCACATTAGACGTAACCTCACTTGTCTTATCCGCGTCTTCCTGTAGAACACAAGAATATTCGTATCTCTTGATGGTAAGAATTAATAGTAGATGAAGAATACAGAAGAACGCACAGTGGTTCCAAATTTTTAAAACGTGGTCATAAGGTAAAATAAAAGTTCAGTATTTAGGGATTTTCATGTTGACAGTTGTTTTCTCTTACTATCGTAAAGTCGTAATACGCAGGTATAAGGATCAGACCGGATCTATTCTTATTCATAACTCCGAGACAAGTGACCCATGTACGACCTTATTTTGGCAGGCAGTGAAAGTCAAAAGAACGCGTATATTGAAAACGCTGTAAAACGTTTTGTAGTTTATCAATTTTATTGCTGTAAAGCAGATTCTTCTTTTTCAAGTATGTATTAAGGTAAGTGGAACAGAAAGATGTTTACGACTGTTTTATCGACTATGAGAAAGCATTTGATACTATCAAACATGACAAACTCATAGAACTATTACATCTTTCAGGACTTGACACTAAGGACATCCAGATTATAAAAAATCTATATTGGAATCAAACAGCCCACATAAAGAATGGACATATGGTGAGTGAAAACATAACCATTTCTAGAGCGGTTAAACAGGGCTGTATTCTTTCGCCACTGCTTTTCAACCTGTACACGGAACAAATATTTCTAGAGGCACTGGAAGAGTACAATGAGGGCATCAAGATTAATGGCGTACCAATAAGTAATTTTCGATATGCAGATGATACTGTTATAGAATAGAATAGAATAGAAATATGCTTTATTGCCACTGAAAATTTTTACAATTTTATGGACAAAGCTTACATACAGTCAAAAGAAAAACATAATATAAATAACAAATAACAACTACAATTTACTAAAATTAGATAAATCGTCAATAATGTACAGTATAAGATATAAAAGCCAAGACAAAAACAATTTATTGCAAAATATATATAAATTGCAAATTGAACATACAACAAATAAAATAAAATAGGTACAACATAAGGAACTGACAAGTTTATGCTACTGCGCATGGAACCCAATTTTCTTAGTTATTCATTAAGAAATTCTTCTATTGAATAATATGGTCTTTTGGATAGATAGGCTTTTGTCATTTTACGGAACTTAGGGAAAGATGTTGCAGATTTAAGTTGTAAAGGAAGATGATTGTACAGTTTCTTTGCGGAATATAATATAGATTTCTTTACTAACTCAGTGGATGGAATCGGTAAATAAATATCAAAGATTGAATTTCTGGTGGAGTTAAGATGATTGGGCCTTGATGGAAAGACATGAAGGTGTTTACGAATTAAACAAACCGTTTCTAGAATATATAAAGATGGAAGTGTTAAAATTTCGTGATCTCTGAAGTAACTTCTGCAATGTGTAGATCTTCTGAGGCCAAACAAATATCTTATTGCTCTTTTTTGCAATCTAAAAATGACATCAAATTGAGCAGCTGTACTAGAACCCCAAAAAGGAAGACCATATCGAAGATGAGACTCGAACAACGAAAAATATGTTATTTTAGAAGATGCTAAATTGAGTTCCCTTGAGACAGATCGTATTGCATAGCAAGCTGAGGCGAGTTTCTTACTTAACGAATCGATATGAAGGGACCATTTGAGGTTGTTGTCTAAAAAAATACCAAGAAATTTTACAGAATCAACGGTACTGATCTGGCTGTTATGAAGTGGCAAAGGTTGAAGAGATCCTTTATAGGATAATGCTACTGTTTTATTTACGTTAAAAGAGAGTAAATTAGAGTCAGACCAGATCTTTATCGTCAGTAGATCCGAAGTTATAGTTTCATGAAGAGATGCAATAGTTGAGTTGCTCCAAGTGATACTGGTATCATCAGCAAAAAGAAAAATTTTCCCTTTGATTTTTAAATTAGTGATGTCATTTATAAAGATAAGGAACAGTATAGGACCCAATACTGAACCTTGTGGTACTCCACATACGATGTTTTTGAGACTAGAGTCAGTATCATTTGCTCTAACTAGTTGTTTCCGATTATTCAAGTAGGATTGGAACCAATTCAAAGAAATACCTCGAATTCCATAGAAATTTAGTTTTGTAATCAAGATGTCGTGATTTACACAATCAAAAGCTTTGGCATAGTCGCAGAAAACAGTGGCAGTATAAAGATTATTGTTCAGTGCTTGGTAAACCTCATGTAGTACAGAAAACATGGCATCAGTGGTACATTTATTTGTTAAAAAGCCGAACTGATTTTGTGATAAAATATTGTTATCAACGATAAAGGACATAAGTCGAGTTTTAATGAGTCTCTCAATAATTTTGGAGAGTACCGGTAGTAAGGCAATAGGTCTATAGTTGCAGGCATCAGATTTTTCGCCACCCTTATGAAGAGGAATAATAATGGCTGTCTTTAGGCACTCTGGAAATTTACCTTTTTCGAAGGAATCATTAATTAGTGAGAGGAGGATTTCCAACACATTTTCTGTGAGATTAGAGAAAATTTTTATAGATAGTCCATCAGTACTACAGGATGATTTGCTTTTGATACAATTCATTGTTTGGATAAGTTCAGAGTTATCGACTGGTCGTAAAAAGAATGAATTCGAGACCTGTCTTGAATTAGGAAGATAGGAAATGGGATCTTTTTGCGGCAAAATTGTTGATGTTATATTTTTACTCACATTAACGAAGTAGTCGTTTAGACTTTCAGGATTTGGAAGGGAAAATGATTGAGCTGTGTGAGTTTTATTTCGAAGATCGTTTATTATAGACCAAGTCTCTTTTGCAACACTTTTAGAGCTTCCCAGACGATTTTGATAATAGGCTTTTTTAGCTGACCTGACAAGTTTTAGATATGTTGTCCTGTACTTCATGATATATTCAGTGACAGCAACATTGGTAGTAAATTTCTTGATGTATAGTAGTGAACGCATATTCTTAGCTGATATGCGAATACCTTTCGTAACCCAAGGTTTCCGATGTTTTGGCTTAATAGGAATTAAAGGAAATGCCTTATTGAAGATGTGGAGAAGCTTATCTAGAAAAACACTGAAATTATAGTCCACGTCTATAGAAGGAAATTGCCACTCAGAAGTTAAGCATAAATTTTGGAATTTACGAAAATTCTGGGCGGAAAAAATCCTACCTAAACGTCGGGTTTTTGAGGAAGGTTTGCTGAAGATGTTAAACTTCGTATACACTGCTTCATGGTCAGATAGTCCCGCATTAATAACTGTAGAGCAGACATCAAGGGGTGAGAAATCTGAGACAATATAATCGATTATGGTAGATGTAGTTTTTGTAATCCTTGTAGGAGAATCAACGTGCATTGAGAGACCATACGATTCAAATATGTTTGCCAGGGACACTTGGGTAGCACTAGCAGCAGCATAATTAATGTTAAAATCACCGCATAGAATTTTTCTGCTTTTATGAGGCAGGTCATCTAACAAATTTAGCAGGTTCTGAAAAAATAGTTCCACGGTAGAATCAGGTGATCTATAAATGCAAATAATGTAAAGATTAAGATTTTTATTATAAACTAAGGAAAACTCAAAGAAGGATTCACTTAACAAAAAGTTATATTTTGTTACCAGAGAAAAATCATTATTTCTAGAGAGAATCACGGTGCCTCCATGAGCCGAACTTGGACGATCATACCTGGCAATTGTGGTATATTTTTCTACAAAAAAAGGCTCGTTAACTTCAAGCCAGTGCTCTGTAACCGCAACTATCGGAGGAAATCCTAATTCCTCCAGAAACAAAAATAATTCATCAGTTTTATTTCTTATAGAACGAATATTAATCAGAACCATGCCAAAGTTGTCATCACTAAAATAATTTGAGGTTTCTAGTCCCTCAGAACACGTCGTGTTGTTTAAAAATTTCGCTTTGTAGAGTCAGGGGAATAATAACTTCGGTGACATTCCCTTGACTTTTGTAGGTGTATAATTCTTTCCGAAGTGAGATAGGACCTATAAGCAGCAAGATCAGCTTCCACTTCAGCTGGACCAATTCCATAGGCATGGTTAAATTCTAGAAGAACTTTTCGTAGTTCTTCAGTCTTAGTAGGTAGTCCTTCGGAAGCCAAAAAGAGTTTCACGCTGGTGTTGGTATATCCGTCATAAAATACAGAAGCAGGCTGATCGTGAAGAAAAGCAAGATGTAGTTTAATTGCCTTTAAGATGTCCGGTTCCCTTAATCTTGCAAGAAGATATCGACTGTTCGAGTTATTAGTTAGTCTAACTCTTGGTGGTGTTAAAGGATCCAAATTTATGGATGGTTCCAAAGTATCTTTCTTAACAAAATTGATATGGGAACGGAAAGGCTCTTGAGATTTGCAAATTGTGATGGCCTGCTTGTCTGTAAATATATTGGTGTCTTCAACTTCATTTTTGTTGTTGCTTGGAATGGTAATTGGGTTTTCCAAGCTAACCTGGCTTCTGATGTACTTCTGATATTTTCTTCAGATGAAGTCTTTGGTTCAGAGTGTGGTGATTCTATAGACCATTTAATGTTGACACCAGGTGGCCAAATTTCCTTATTAAATAATAAGTCGATAGATGGTTTGGATTTTATGCCTATTTTGAATGAGGAACCAGTTGCTGTGTTGGCGTCTTTAGGGAGAGCGTAACATCTAATATAATCCTTGATACCTAGCCTCTCTTTAATGTAGTGTACTATTTGTATAGGGGTGTATGCTGCGGTTAAGTTACTGATAACAACAAAATGACACTTATCTTCTGAAACTTTTGACTTTCTTTCTGGACAGGTTTGGAAATGTTGAGGGCCTTCAGTTTGGGTGCTTGAAGTGACGTACACTATCTTTTTTTTAGGTACCTCTTTTTCAGTTTTTATAGCAGGTAGTTTGCTGGAAAGATTACTTATCTGATTAGATATTTCGCTGATGTTTTCAGATAGCCTTTGTAATCCCAATTTTATCTCGGATGAATTTGAGTCTTCAACTTGAACCTTAATAGTATCATCGGAACAGCCGAAAAAAACTGACGATATATTGAAGATATCTTGTTGCATTTGCCGTACCGATTTTAAAAGATGTTCAGGATTCATCAGGCTATTTAATTTATGGATCTCGTCAATTTTTTTTGTAAGGTAATCCAATTTGCCATCTTTTTTTGTTAATAAATCGTATGTCTCTATGAAAACGGGCAAATTATCAGTCAATTTTTTAGTTAGTTGAATTAAGGCATTAAAGTTCTCATGAGGTATCTGATTTTTTGATAGATTTGTTATTTTTTCATTTAAATATCTGAGGCTAGGCGAATCACATAGTTTACAGAAAAATCTTAGATTTGAATTTTTTGGGTCCAGGAGAGTTTTGGTGATGGTCTTGTTGTATCCAGAACAGTGCATGCAGAAATTTCGCTGACATTCCCCAAAACAACGAAGCTTATTATATTTGTCATTTTCGGGGAATTCATGTAAACAATTCTCACATTGGTAGTTTGCCATAGTTATGGTCAAGGTCAATTTGCAATATTTAACTGGGTCGTTGATAAACAGCCGATAACATCGAAGATTTACAGATGATGCTAAATAGAGTAAATACAACTGGCAACCAATTTGGACTGAAGATCAATAGAAAGAAAACTAAATTTATGGTGATTAGTAAAAAGAACATTCAACATATCGACCTGAATACTGAAGCCGAACGTATTGAAAGAGTACACCGATTTAAATATCTGGGATATACAGTAAATGATAAGTGGGACCCAGACGTAGAGATTAGGATCCGAATTGAAATAGCAAGATCCAAATTCATAAAAATGAGAAAGCTTTTAAGCAACCGCAACCTAAGCGTTAACCTCCGATGGCGCGCCACAAAATGCTATGTACTCTCTACTCTACTTTACGGAGTAGAAGGGTGGACGTTAACAGCAGCAACTATAAAGAAGTTAGCGGCTCTAGAAATGTGGCTGTACCGACGCATACTGAGAATACCTTGGACAGACAGAGTGACCAACACAGAGGTATTGAGACGAATGGGTAAAGAGGTGGAATTGTTAACAACTGTTAAAAGGAGGAAAGCGTCATACCTGGGCCATGTGTTCCGTAATGATAAGTACAGTCTGCTACAGCTTATCGTGGAAGGCAAGATTGAAGGTAGAAGAGGTTTGGGCAGAAATAAGAAATCCTGGCTGAGAAGCTTGAGAGAATGGTTTCAAATACCAGAAGCTGCGAACATAATACATGCGGCACAAAACAGAGAAACCTATCGTTTGATGGTCGCCAACCTTAGGTAGAAGACGGCACATAAAGAAGAAGATTAAGGTAAGACAGAAGTTGACTAAAGATTTGATAACAGTAAATGCATAAAATTTGTTAATGAATAAACAGTAAAAATATAATTGAAATAATAAAAATTTCGTAAAAATACATTCAAAAAGTACATAATTCTGCGATTAATGTTCATTGATTTCAAAATGAACAGTCAGAAGATACAGAATCACATTGGTTTAGCTGCCTTTAATTGCCTATGCATTGCTGGAAGTTGCTTGAATACAAAAGTGTGAAATGATGCATATTACATGATTCTGGCGATTGTTGCGTATTTATGGGCGGTTGTACCTAATTAATAGGTTCTAAACATTGTATTCAAAACGAAAATGTATTGGTAATAAGAAAATATACATTTAAAATAAAATTTTCGAATTTCTTTCGGCCAGATTGGATCCGCCATTTTATCTTTCAAAAAAATAATGTTAGATTTGTAATCAGCGACATTACACTATCAAATTTGACAAAAAATATTGCGTTTTGATATATTATATTTTCAATTTATTTCCGCCCTGTTGGATACGTCATTTTGTTTTCAAAAAAAATGTCAGATTCGTATTCAGCGATGCCAAAAATCATTAGATACGAAAGTAATTCCGACGTGTATGAACAATATACGCTTTAATAGTTCATGGCCACCTTTTCGGCATTTGGAACCACAGTGGAACGGTACCGCTTATGGCAGCGTAACGTCACCTACACTGTATAATATTTACACAAACGACCAAACCATACGAGTAGATACTAGGACTTTAAGCCTAGTGAAGCCTTAAACACAATAACCACATACTATCAATCAAACTATCTTAGCCAAATCCCGTAAAAACTAAAGTGTGATCCTTTCACCTTCGTAACAGAGATTCTTCCAGAAAACTGAACATTCAATGGTGTAGTAAAATACCTGAGAGTTTCATTGAATCGCACATTGTCATTAAAAGAACAATAAGCGCACACTGACGACAAGAAACAATATTCTCCAAAAGCACATATTTACACCCTCAGAATTTCGACGCTTGCACTATGTATTTCTGATGACAAATATGCCTCGCCAGAATGGAAATCTCAGCACACTCAAGAATAGATGTAGCTATTAACACTCCTCACGATATCCGAAGAGAAGTAGCTAGAGATGTGGCACGAAAGAAACAAACTCTTAAATTCGTGACGTCCACTCCACGATTAACAACATACCGCACTAAGACTCAAATCGAGTAGAAGCTTTCTGACCAGATCAACACATCTGCAAGATACACCAGAAAAAACTCGTCTTGTCAAATAGAAAGAAGCTGTTCCTCGGCATATGAATCCTCGAGAGGAACTTTCATCTGATAGGTATCTTCCTTATACTGTGAACGACTCTCAATCGTCTACCAGTCGGAATGTCGAAGTTTAAACCAACATGAAGAAATGGGGACTGTTGTCTGCTGACTGTGATACCATGTGTGAATGTTTGACGGTACAAGATAGCACAGCTACTTAGTTGTCCTCTGTACGAGAAACATTGCACTGAACACTGCAAGCAACTAACACAGCCATTCAGACAGCTTTTTTCTGAATGGACAAAATTTAATTGTTTGAACTGGGCACGTAAAGTAGTACTCGAAACATGGCTAATACCTATAAGATCGAGCCCAAATGAACCAACTGTTAAAATGGTATTACAAGTATTCATAATTTTTATTTGTTTTTTGAAAACGATTTTAAGATTTGAAATTGAAAGATCAAATCAAATGTAAAATGTAATTATTATTACAATCAATTGTGGTTTTATCTCATATAAAATAATATCTCTAAACGTTGGTCAATAAGTCCCGGGCCTAACTAGTCAAACATTTTTTTGCAAGAAACCTCTTTATACTCCATGTCTTTATACCCCATTTAATGAGGTTCTGTTTTACACGGGCAACACCGGTGCGTATTCGGGAGTATCCGCCAGGTTCTCCAGTCCAGACTCATTCCATTAGGAGATTCTGTGTGTAGGGGGGACAGTTCGGGTGGTTCGATACTGATGATTCTCATAAACCTTTTCCTTGATTTAAGTCGGTTGGTTCCTGACGGTTCGTCAAACCCGTATAATTGGTACTTTTCATCGAAAGTTTGCCTGAACTTTTCCACATATTGCGGTGGGCGTTTACAGTTTTCTAGTGATGCGAATCCGGCTGCTCGGTACAGTAGGGATAGAGGGGTAGATTTCATACAGCCGATAGTTATTCTTCATACATACATTTAATGCAGTGGTGACTTGTTGGGCGTGTCTAGATCTACCCCACACGGGACAAGCATATTCCCCTGCTGAGAAATATAAGGCCTCAGCTGTTGACATTAAAACCTGCGTGTTTGTACCCTACTTGCTCCCTACAAGTTTCCGGAGAAGCTTATTTCTCGTAGTAACCTTCTGTCTTGTACTCTGACAGTGGAATTTGTATGTTAGTGACCGGTCTAGTATGACTCCAATATATTTGGGACTATCAGTATGTTCCCAGTGTTGTCCTTCCCAAGATACATTCAGTTTTACATACGCCAAATGGTCGTTGAGATGGAATGCACATACTTGAGTTTAAGTAGGGTTTGGTTTTAATGAGTTTTGTTTGTAGTAAATTGACATCATGCTTAAAGCCTCTTCCATTGTCGACTCTACTTGTGTGAGACTTTTTCCTTTTACAGTGACACCAAGGTCGTCAGCGTAAACAGAATTCTCAGTTTTGGGGGACACTGGCTGGTTGTTGGTGTAGATGTTTAATAGGGACTGTGCCAGAACACTTCCTTGAGGTAAGCCATTTTTGAGGTACTCCATATGCTCTTCTTTCCATTTAGCACAACGTAGAAGCGTCTATTAAAAATTTATTGAAAACAACAAACCATCGTTTAATAGTTGTAATTGATGGAGCAGAGTCCTAACACTTTTTGAGCAAATCGCTTTGAATCCATTGTTCATAAAAATCACAAAAGTAGTGTCACTCCAAACACTGATTCGGTAAAGAATATTTCTTCTTCTTCTTTAGTTTATTGGACTCCACCTACTTGGATATTTGGCCAGCTCATCGTCGCGGAATAAGGGAAAAATCCCTTATTGACTTACAATTTGGAGTTATTGCATTATACAATTTGCTTCTTCTTTAGTTAACTGGCAATTTTGGTTGGTGTGGGACAAACATAACAAGATAAAAAAATTTCACGCTAGGGGCAACTGCCTATCAATACACAATCTTTTTCTTCTTTAGCTTAGTAGAAATTTTGAGTTGGCATGGGACAAATACAACTGAACTTTTTTTAAACGACATTAAACTTTTTCTCTCAGGGGCAATTGCCGACCACTACACAATCTTATTCTTCTACTTCTTTTATAGTTTACTGGCAATTTTGAGTTGGCATGGGACAAATACAACAAAGACACAATCTTTTTTCTCTCAGGGGCAACTGCCGACCATTACACAATAATAAATAATATTAGTAAATAATATTTCAAATGACATGAAATTTTGACAGTCAGCCTTTGACAGTTAGCCCTATCGAAATTTTCAATGGATAATTAATTAGAATCGGACATCATGGTTAGGTCCGTGACTATTGACCGACTTCACAAGACATGCCTCAAGAAAACAGTGTCAGAATATCATCAAAAGGAGTGTGCAGAAAGTGTGCTTTTTTAAACTAAAGGGTCTAGCCGGTTAAGATAGTGAAAAATGCCCCCAGCGATATTCCAAAAATAAAAATACCATGTTCTACAATACTATTGTAGCCCCACTCATAACCCTCCAAAAAATTAAAACGTGTTGTTGTTTCGTTTTTTGGTGATATCTTCGGTTCTGATCATCGTAGAAACTTCTTTTTCCTTCGTTTTGTAGGATTTTTTATTGCCTGTCACATATTGTTTTCCAAAATTTTTGGCGCGAAATTAAAATGCCGAAATAAAATATGTATTATTTATTGGGTGTCAAATTATCTCGATGATTTTTTTTCAGATTTTTATAGGAGGGGCATCAACATAACATAACAAAAAATCATTTTTTGGTATTTTCTTTAATCGTTTTGACTCTTGATTCAATTTTATAATCATTATCTGCCTTATTTTTATTCAAATACATCTCAGAGATCAAAAAATTTTTAGACTTCTAGACCTGAACATAACCTCACAAAAACTCGAAAAAACTGACGATTTATTTATTGCTCTAAAACCGGTCGAGGTATGCAAATGAAATTTGGTGGGTTTTAAGAGGTAGTTGTTGCGCATTTTTGACATACAGATAAGGACACATTGAATAAGGAATTTAAAAATAGTTTTTGCACTCAGTGGCGCACTATTTTTTTCTTAAAAAAAATTCAGACCTTTAACCGTATGCGCGCCAATGATGAATAAAAAAATTTTTGGAAAAATATGATATAGGCCATAAAAAAACCCTACAAAACGAAAGAAAAAAGAAGTTCCTACGATGATCAGAACCGAATATATCGCTAATTAACACGTTTTCATTTTTTGGGGGGTTATGGGTGGGACTAGGGGTCTAAAAAATTTTTTAGTCGAATACTTTTTGATGTAGGACAGCATGGTATTTTTATTTTTGGAATATCCAACTATGAAAAGTGTTATACAGAGAGAGTCTGTAATTTGGAATAAATGCAATATCTCAAATACTCATTGTTTTTTTGAAAAATGCTCAGACCCTTCGATTAGTATTTCAAATTGCCTTTTTTGACATACAATAATAATGTATACAGGGTGTCCCAATTTAGAGATATGACGTCATCGTTGATTTTCTTAAATGGCAACACTGTCATTTTGATAGCTATTTTGATAGGGTATGTAAAGTTATACACAGCTGCAAAATATCAAATTTTTATTCTCTAACATTTACAAGATAACAGAAAATAAAAAGTTATGTCTGTAATTTGGAATAAATTCAATAGTTAAAATAATAATTGTTTTTTTGAAAAATGCTTAGACTTGTCGATTAGTATTTCAAATTATTATTTTTAACATACAATAATAATATATACAGGGTGTCCCAATTTAGAGATATGACGGCATCGTTGATTTTCTTAAATGGCAAAACTGTCATTTTGACAGCTATTTTGATAGGGTGTGTAAAGTTATACACAACTGCAAAATTTCAAATTTTTATTTCCTACCATTTACAAGAAAATAAAAAATAACAAAGTTATGAAAAACAAGTAATCAAATAATAATTAAATTTAATTATTTCAATTAAGCAAATACTCATAATGTTGCCCTCAATTATTGTCAAATCGTCAGTGGGCAGCGTTATGAGCATTTGCTTAAATGAAATAATTAAATTCAATTATTATTTGATTACTTGTTTTTCATTACTTTGTTATTTTTTATTTTCTTAAATGGTAGGAATAAAAATTTGAAATTTTGCAGTTGTGTATAACTTTACACACCCTATCAAAATAGCTATCAAAATGACAGTGTTGCAATTTAAGAAAATCAACGATGATGTCATATCTCTAAACTGGGACACCCTGTATACATTATTATTGTATGTCAAAAATGACAATTTGAAATACTAATCGAGAGGTCTGAGCATTTTTCATAAAAACAATTAGGGCCGGTTGTTCGAACGCTAATCAACAATGATCACTATCAAATATTTAATTACTGTCACCAAAACTGTCAATGTCAACTTTTATTGGGTTGCTGAAAACATAATTGATTATAATTATGAGATTAGTTAATTAATTAACATAACAATTATTAACATAATTGATTAAGTAATTTCATAATTGTAATCAATTATGTTTTTAGCAACCGAAACAAAGTTGACATTGACAGTTGGTGACAGTAATTAAATATTTGATAATGATCATTGTTGATTAGCGTTCGAACAACCGGCCCTTAGTATTTTAATTATTGAATTTATTCCAAATTACAGACATAACTTTGTTATTTTCTATTATCTTGTAAATGGTAGAGAACAAAAATTTGATATTTTGCAGTTGTGTATAACTTTACACGCCCTATCAAAATAGCTATCAAAATGACAGTGTTGCCATTTAATAAAATCAACGATGACGTCATATCTCAAAATGGGGACACCCTGTATACATTATTATTGTATGTCAAAAAGGACAATTTAAAATACTAATCGACGGGTCTGAGTGTTTTTCAAAAAAGCAATTACTATTTGAGATATTGAATTTATTCCAAATTACAGACTCTCTCTGTATACAGAGTGTTTCATTAACAACTGTCCATATCGTAACTGGAGAAACCTTAGCACAAAATACGAAGATTTAACCCAAAACACTTAAATAAAATATTCTTCCTTACCGAGATACAGTGTGTTTTATTACAAATGTTCTAAAATGATTTTAGCCCATGGTTAAAGCACCTTTTAATATTTTTTGTTCAAACTTGACACATGCTAGGGTACTTTAACTAGTCTTAAAAGATAGTTTTCCGCTGTTACCAGAAGCGTGCTGTAGGGATATATACTTCATTTTCGCCCCTTTCCCCCTCTTACAATCTACGCCACTGTGGTAATAATCATTTCAGCATTATTTTTTGATTCTTCATTACTTTTTACGTAAATATCATCCTTTGTCTCAATGCGATAGAGTAAGTAGTTTTCAAAAAACTAAGTTTTCAAGCTAATAGCACATAAAACAACATCCAAAAATGTTATTCTACATCCTACCAGACTGAAAACTATGGGAACCTTCTCTGGTAACACCTCCGAGGCTTCTACAATTTGCAAGCCATAACGGATGCTGAGACTAAGGAAGATGAGGGAATTTTACAATTTATAATTCACGTCCCATCTGCTCAGCGCGGTAAAGTTCCAACGAGAATGGTTCCCTTCGTAATCCAATTGGAGTAAACATGTAAATCAAAAATGAATAACCATTTTCAGTTTCGTTGCAACACGAAACTACAGCCGCATTGTTATTCTAGTTCAATCAGAGAGTGCAGCAAGCACCTCTACCGGTTTCGAAACTTATTAGTCTCTCATCAGGAGGCACATATTCTCCCATTGTTTTCAGTCTGGTAGGATGTAGAATAACATTTTTGGATGTTGTTTTATGTGCTATTAGTTTGAAAACTTAGTTTTTTGATAGCGGTTGCCGCTAGGGCATCCCTGCCATTTCGTTCCTTGCAATCCGTGTCTGCACGCCGGGGTTTGTCCTAGTTGGGTCAGAGAGAGAGCAGCATATTGTGCCTCCTAATGAGAGACTAATAAGTTTTGAAACCGGTAGAGGTGCTTGCTGCACTCTCTGATTGAACTAGAATATGATGTAACGTGGTAGTTCTTCTAAGGACGACAGACTCAGTAAAACACAAGTTAAAAATAAAGTAAATATATTAAAGATAATTATATACAGTTTAAAACAAATAAAATAAAATATAATTCCATCTTCTGCAAAGGAAAAACAATATTAAATTTTATTACAGTCATTCGATCAAATTGTCCTTTTCATGAGCATTTTCAGTGCGTAACAAATGATAGGAAAAAGGGTAAGTCCGTGATAATACACATTTATGACATTTATTCTAACATGACATTTTAGTTAAATCTGACAGTTGTCACATTTTATTTTCAATTTAGAATAAAAACAAATCAAATGTGTTTCTTGCATTTATAAAATGGTATTTTCTTTGATTTATATAGTCTTATAAATTATACAGATTATATTTGTAATATTATTATCTAATTAAAACAAATATTTATTTTATTATGGCGCCATCTATCGACAACTAGAATAACTAGAATAAATCTTGTAAATGTCTGTAATCACGGACGTGCCTTTTTTTCTG
Organism: Diabrotica virgifera virgifera; assembly: GCF_917563875.1. Classification (NCBI taxonomy): domain Eukaryota; kingdom Metazoa; phylum Arthropoda; class Insecta; order Coleoptera; family Chrysomelidae; genus Diabrotica; species Diabrotica virgifera. The sequence continues at coordinate 170,516,873 of NC_065444.1, forward strand.
TAACATACAATTTACTGCGTTAGAAAGAAATCGAAAAACTGTGACGCACTGAAAGATGATCATGAGAAAAAGAATAATAGCAACATTAACATAATACGATAAACCATATATACAATAATAATCTCGCTACGTTAAATCAACATAGCCCTATATTCCGATCCGGAGATCATTCCTCGCTACTACCGCCTACTGCGATAACGATCGTGGCAAGACCCCACGTCACTACGGTGGCGTCTACCTAGGCATAGTTCCACCTCACAAACGGTGCATCTTTGCCAAGCCAGCTAAAGCTCGTTCAATACGCGAGCAGCAGCTGTTGAGTCATGGTTAGTTCAATACGCTACCCACGACTCATCTTCTCATTCTCCTGGTTCGCCTTAAATATGCTCTCGCTGCCACTACTCCTTCGATTTCCCCCAGCGGTGCTATGAAGAAGGAATGCGCAAACACTGACACTCCTTCGGTCGTCTATGGTATTGCAGCTCGTCGCTTGCCGAGGTATCATATCGTTACAATGATGCGGCTGTAGTTTCGTGTTGCAACGAAATTGAAAATGGTTATTCATTTTTAAGTAGTTTTCAAGTTATTTGCGTTTTAAAGTAATGGATTCAATAAGATTATGTATTTTAAACACATAATCTTATTGAATGTAGTTTAAAGTACATAATCTTATGGAATCCATTATCTTTAAACGCAAATAACTTGAAAACTACTTACTTTATCGCAATGAGACAAAAGGATGATATTTATGTAAAAAGTAACAATGAATCAAAAAAACATGCTGAAATGATTATTACAACAGTAGCGTAGATTGTGAGGGGAAAAAGGAGCGACAATGAAGTATATATCCCCACAGCACGCCTCTGGTAACAGCGGAAAACTATCTTTTAAGACTAGTTAAAGTACCCTAACATGTGTAAACTGTGTGTCAAGTTTGAACAAAAAATATTAAAAGGTGCTTGAACAATGGGCTAAAATCATTTTAGAATATTTGTAATAAAACACCCTGTGTCTCAGTAAGGAGGAATATTTTATGTAAGTGTTTTGGGTTAAATCTTCGCATTTTGTGTTAAGGTTTCTCCAGTTACAATATTGACAATTGTTAGTGAAACACCCTGTATAACACTTTATTAAAAAATGCACACTTTCTGTACATAATCTAAGCACTTACCTTGCTGGCGTATTCTGAGTTGATCTCTGGAATGCTTCAACGTAGTTTCCAAAGTTGTTATTTGTCTCTCCGAGCTATTGATTAAACTGGTGAGTTTCCTGAATTCGGCCTCTTGCGTATTTTGAATGTTTAATACAGATCTTTTTAAGTCTTTCTCTGGCAAGCCATCACTGAACAGTTTCGCGAAATGATTAGAATGTTTGGTTTTGATCCTATTGATCTGACCTTGTTTTTCCAGTATCATATTACGTTGAGTTTCTATATTTTGCTCAGTCGCGTAGTTCCTTTGCAGAATTCGATTTTCTCGTTCTAATTTGTCAAGATATTGCTCCTTGCTCTCGATTTGGTCTTTTAACTCCTGGATTTCTCGTAGCTTTTTGTTCTCGTCGAAAGAATTTTTTATTTTAGAGAGATCTGATTGAAGGGAGTCAATTTTCCCAGTTACATTCCTCAGCTGTGAATCGGAAGTATCCAATTCTTCCAGTTTACACTGAATTTCCTTCAATTTGGCCGTATTTTCTTTGATAGAACCATTTTTCGAAGCGATCATTTGTTCGGTTTTGGCGTTTTTCTCTCTTAGAGTATCTATTTGCGATTGTAGCTCGTTTTCTTCGGCGTCTTTTTCCTTCTTTAGCTCATTGAATTTACTTCCCAACATTTTTAAAGCATTGTTGAGCTCTCCCAATAACAATTCTTGGTCTTCGTAATCTTCCACTAGGTTTAGTTCCGTGCGTAAGTTGTCTATAAGCTTATTAGTTTCTTCTTTCTTTTTGTTGTACTGGTTTTGCTCCTCTTTCATCTGACCCATTTGAACTTGTTTATGTTGTATGCTGCGATTTACGGAATCTATTTCCTTATTGAGACTTTGAATGCTCATTTCCAACTTTTTGATGGCAGATTCCTCAGACGATTGTTCATCTTTAAACGACGTTATTTTGGATTGAAGTTCTTCATCCGTTCCTTCAAATACATACGATATGTCTTTGAGCAACAACTTCTGCTGGTTCACCAGACCTATAAGTAAATTTACATATAATTCATATTTATGAAATATAGAATACATATTTAATTAGTGGTTTGGGATTGGTAAAAGATATAGCATATTAGGGTCTTTAATTAATGGTTTGAGATTGGTAAAAGATCTTGGAGGTAGTAGGCTACCGGTGCTGATACTGTAATAAAACTTCGCTTGATTTCCATTGTTTCCGACGAAAGAGTCGGATAATGGAGAAAGAAAACTCAGTTTCTACCAACAAATCCTACTCTCACGCCCGCGAAGGCTTTTGCCGCGTAACCACTGATGTAAGGCGTACAAAGGGTGTGGCGTTATGTAGCAGAGGGGGAGGGACTGAAAGGCCAGTTTCTAGCGCCTAAAAACTAGAACCATATTAGACCACTCATCAGCGGTAAAAAACTGTAAAACCGTGGAATTTTGAGAATCAACACCGATATTAAACAAATTTTGGATTTAAGCTCGGTTGATCGTCTTCAAGGAGATCAAACGAATTGCAACAATTGGCGAGCAATAACAATACTTTCTACAGTGAGTAAAGTCAAGACAAGGATGACACTAGAAAGAATGAAAGAAACTATAGACCAGTTGTTAAGACCAAACCAAGCGGGCTTCAGAAGTAATAAAGCATGCACAGATCATATTAACACATTAAGAAACATTGTAGAACAAACAATAGAATGGCAGAGCAAAATCTATATAAATTTCATTGACTTTAGACAAGCCTTTGACCGGATTAACAGAGAAAAAATGTGGGAGATATTAAAGACATATGGAATTCCATTAAAATACATAAGAATTATCAAAATGTTCTATGAAAACTATACCGCACAAATCATGCACAATGGGAAACTCACAGAACCAATCAACATAGACAGTGGAGTCAGACAGGGGTGTATTCTGTCTCCAACCATACTTTTGATCTTAATCGACTGGGTCATGAAGAAGGCAACGAAAAATAAAACAGGAATTAGATGGAATGCTTTCGGCCAGCTTGAAGATCTAGACTTTGCGGATGATATATGTCTGGGGTCCGAAAAAAGACAAAAACAGAAAAGGTGACAAAAGAAGCAAGAAAAATAGGATTAGAGATTAACACAAGAAAAACCAAACTTATGAAGATAAATACGGAAAGAGAAATGGGTATATTAATTAAAGGAGAAGAAGGAGAAAATGTACAGAAGTTTTGCTATCTGAGAAGTATAATTGACGCTAGCGGTGGAATAGAAGAGGAAATTAATGGAAGGATAACTAAAGCCCAAAATGCGTTCTATATGCTGAAGAAAACATGGGAGTCCAATAAATTAACAACCAAAACCAAAATCAGGATATTTAATACAAATGTAAAGAGAATTTTGCTATATGCAGCAGAAACTTGGAAAATAGAGAAAACGATTATACAAAAGGTTCAAACATTTGTAAATAGATGCCTTAGACGAATATTGCAAATATATATATTGGCCAAATCGGATAAGTAACAAGGAACTTTGGAGATGAACTAATCAAGAGCCGATAGCCAAAACGATAAATAGACGCAAATGGAAGTTGGACACACATTAAGGAAAAATGAAGAGGATATAACCAAACAAGCCCTGGATTACCAACCAACTGGAAAAAGAAAACAAGGCAGACCAATGACATCCTGGAAAAGAAATATTACCAGAGAGCTAGAAGACAATGGATTAACATGGAAAGAGGTGGAAGCCCTGACCAGAAACAGAGATGAATGGAGGGGGACTGTAGATGCCCTATGTTCCAAATGGAATCAAGAGTAGTAAAGTAAGTAAGTGATCGTCTTCAAAATCTACCCTATGCAGAACCGGGCTTTTGCCCTGGGGGCCAAAACAACCCCATCTAGGGGATGCAAATTTTTTCAATCAAAATAACTGTGGAAGTCGATAGATTGACCAATTCTGAGTAAATTTTGTTCTTTAATTTTTTTTGTAAAGTTGATACTTTCAAGTTATTAGCGATTGAAACTAGGCATTTTTCATTGAAAAAACTCACGTTTTATAACCGTTTTTCATGAATAACTTAAAAAAAAATTTAGTTTTATAGAAAAAATTATTAAAAACAAAATTCTAGCTAATAAAAAAAACAAAGGTATTCGCGTCGGAAAGACCTATGTAAACCCAATAACGACTGAGTTATTGCTCTTTAAAGGATGGTTATTTTCGAAGAACCTCGAAATGGACAACCTTCAATCTCAAATAACTTGAATGTGGTGCAATTTATCGGGAAAACTAAACAGATGTATTTTAAAGTTCATTAAAAAACCTTTCAAATGAGCTCTGATATAAATAAAGTTAATTTCAAGTGGAAAGCTAATCATTTATATTAGGATTGTCATAACAAGGGTTTAATTGTTACATTTAAAAAAAAAAAGTAGAGGAAGATCTTCAGCACGATGGTCGGACCAAATAAAGAACGTGACTGTTTACTCATTCTCCGAAGCAAAATGGAGAGAGAGTGTGTCTTTAATTAACCGGTTCCAATATTCAAATTTTAATAAAGCAGTGTGTATGAGATATTGAAATTTTTTATTTATTGAAAAGTCCGTTTTTTGGTAAAGCTTTTCCAGATAATATAATTTTCAGGAGAAAATCATAAAGTGGAAACTAAAGAAGAAAATCCTTACCTTTCTTTTCTTCTTCCTTTCCAGAAAGTTTTCTTTGAAGTGCACCCAGCGATTCCTCCAGTTCCAAAATTTTTTTCATTCTTTCATTTAAGGGTTTCATTTCGTTAATCTTCTCTTCTATGCTATTTTTAATTTGCTTTAATTTATCCTTCTTATCCTCGAGTTTGCCTCGTTTCTTGTCCACCTCTACTTTCTTGTCCTTCCTTACTTCTGCTACCTTTTCACCCATTTTTACATGTACCTGTGCCCCAACAGATTAGTTATTTTAATAAAAATTGAGAAAGATGTAAGGAACATAAAATGTGTAGAACATGGTTCATGACATCTCGTAAAGCGACATTTCGTAACCCCACAAATGGTAACGAACAATTCATAACGCCATCAATTCGTAACGGCGACACTTCGTAACTATACAATTTTGTAACGGTATAACTCGTAACGCCAACATTTATTTTTTTTTAGCAAATACAGTCGTATTAGTATTCCTACTGAATTTATACAATAACGCATTTTGCTTACAAACATTTTATATTAAAGTAATGGTACTTTTTAAAAGATCACTTCTTTTTAAATATATTTCATACATATTTTTGCATATATTCTTGTTAATATGGCAACTAAAGAATTTGTTTTTAATTTTATATCTTGAATTACCACTTGGGAACCTGGGAGCGGTCGAGCCCTTAGAAAAAAATTAACATTTTGTTGGGAAGAGGAAGAATGTAGTAATGCGTAGGTATTTTTTTATTATTTTTTTTAATTTGTTTATTTTTTATTATTTTTTGTGGAATTTATGGCTTTGGTGAGAACCAATTAGCTTTAAAATTGTTAATAGATATTTTTAATATTACAAGTAAATAAAAATATTATAAAATAAAAATTTCTTTTAAATTCGTATATATTACGCACATCGGCGTACGTTTCAGTTTATGTTTTGACTTAATTTGTTTGAAAATGAATCGTGACGCATGGGAAAAGTTATAGCGGACGAACTATACTATAATAATTCAAACAATTTACAGTACTAGATTATATTATTTATTTGAGACAAAATTTTAAAAATATATTTCTCCACAAAATACGAAATGTGTTAAAAATGTATATCCTGATGGTGGTTCGTTAAATTCATAAACGTAATTATTTTAATTGTAGCTGCAATAAAAGTTGTTTACACGTTAACAAAAATAAACAGAATAATAGGGAACTTGTATAAAATTATAAATTGAAAAAATGCTATAAATCATAAGAGAACATGATTTAAAATATAAAAAAGTTGTTAAACTCTGCTTGATTTTGTGCAATTGATTCACCTTCTCGTTGATTTCTTGAACAAAATATGCTGTTCTGTTATTTCATTTGGTTTTGGACATAAATGTTGTTTTAACAACCCGATTAATTCACAATACTTCTTGACAGATGGTAAACCTGGTGCTGTAAGTGTTGTTAAAGTTAAATACATCTTAGGTCCCAAACAATTGAAAAGAATTTGTACACTTTTTTGATCGTTTTTAGGTGTATTATCAGTTACTTTACGTAAGGCAAAGAAATTTTCTAAACGTTGTAAATAAGCCTCAAAGTTTTCATTTAACTCGTCATATGGTTGCAAGGACATTCCTTTGATATCCACTTGATCGTTGCTGGATCTTCCCATAATTTGCCTTGTAATGCATGTTTTGTTGTTGAATTTGCCTGTTTTTTAATGTATTTACTATTTCGGCAAGTTGTAGTATAGTTGGGACAATCTATAGAAAATATGTTTTAAGTGGTAAATAACATTATCAAAATATAATATAGGGTATTAGCCCGGCACGAAGACAATGACTCCTGACCGTGAATTATAAACGTGATGTTTACATATTATGTCGGGTATAAAAATGCAGTATAGATGAACTTATGGGGAGAGTTATTATTAGATACTTGATATGTACAAATGTAGTGGTATAAGTAATGAGTTGTATTTGTAAACAATTATGGTTAAATCACCGTTTATACGATGTAAATATAATGTTAGTAGAACAACAGACTTTTAATTAATATGGACCAGAAAGACGTTATGGAACATATTTATGACAAAGTACTGCTTCCATCGTGAGTTCTCTTTATCGTCGTCGCCAATTATATTGCGTTTTTGTATGTAATTTAATATGAATAATAATTATTGTTCAAAATATTTTACAAGAGATTATGTGTAACAATGAATAATAACTGACATAACAATTTCTGAAAAATCAAAACAAAATTTCCATAAGAACACTAATAAAATATTTAAATAAAATGATATTGAACAGAAACTGAACATTATGTAATAAAAAAAATGTGCAAAGCCCTATTCAATTTTGAGGTTACGAATTATACCGTTACAATTTGTCGGCGTTACGAATTGACGGCGTTATGAATTGTCCGTTACTATTTGTGGGGTTACGAACTGTCGCGTTACGACATGTGTTATCACGGTAGAAAATACAGAAAATCTAAAGACTCCACATAATTTATTTTTGTTTATCAAATGTGATAGAAATTATTGGAAGGACAACTTATACAATAATATCAGAAGCTAGATTTAAGGGGAGGGTATGGTTTGAAATCAACATTTCAAGCACATTTTTATGATTTTTTTTTTAAGTTATACTTCTTTAGGCGCGTTTGGGAGTAAATGTATATGTGCGCGAATTCATCAGAAGTCTTGGTCCTGGGCGCAGCTCAAACGTTATACGTGCTTTGATTGGGTATTAAAATGACCTGTCAATAATTGTTCAATGTGGAGGTTATGGGTAAACAAATGTTGTGTATATTAGTTTTTATTATTGCGAGGACAAAGACAAAAGCAAGTTTATAATTATTGTAGTGACTTTTTAAATAGTTTTTAAAAGCAACAGGTACGTAATTGTAAATGTTTCAGTATTGTAATAAAAAATTACATACCTATTTGGAAAATGTATAATGTACCTAGCTAGTAGGTAATGCTTTGATTTATATAATTTGAGTATCAACAAAATTTCCACCAATCTAATAATAATGTTTTTTAGTCTATGTTTTGTTGCATTTTAATTACTTTAATTCCACAAAAATCAAACTAATTTGATTAAACTAAGAGAATAAGCAACTGTCAAAAAAGTTTTCAAAACTTTCACTTGGTGTATCTTCCCACATCACTCATATGTCTCGGTAGCTAAATTGTGCGTGCGTTGATTTCAAAATCTAACAACCTGATATACGCAGGTTCGATCCCCAATGCAAATTTTTATTTTATTAAGATTTTATGATTGTAAGTATATTTATTATATATTTTTTCAGAAAATACGTATTTAGTTAAAATTTTTGCCAACAATTATTGTTCAGAAATCATTTCTTTGTTTCATTTTTTAATGTGTTTGCGTGTGTTTTATTCTCTTTTTTTTTGTTTAATTTTTGGTATTGTTTTAATAAAAAATTTTGGAAAGTAGTAAGTATTAACATTAGTTTAATATTTAAATAAAATATAAATAAACTGTCTAAAGTATATTGATTTTGTTGAAATCATATAATACAGTTGAGTCCGGGAATCTTTACCCGTGAGTCATCATTTAAAGCATACGGAATAAGTCGATAATAAGTCGAAAATTGAAATTTATTAAACGCAACAGCAAGTGACAGTAAGTGACTTGCTGTTGCGTTTAGTAAATTTCAATTTCTGACTTATCATCGACTTATTTCGTATGCTTTAAATGATGATGCACGGGTAAAGATTCCCGGACTCAACTGTAGAAGTATAACTTTTTACGTGCGTACAAAGTACACACACATTTTTTTTTTAAATTGTGGTACAACTATTTTATTTTTAAATTAAATATAAGCACATTAAGTACAATTCAAAGAATGTTCAAAAAAAAATTGCAAGGAAAAATATTGAAAAATAAGCCAACAGTGGCCAATTTTTACAGACACTTACAAAAAAAATTAGATTTTGCGGTGGACATCCGATTTCGTCACAGGATCATATGAAATAAATAATTCTTAAAGATTTTATTAGCTTATGAGTTTTTTGAGGTAACACTGTCGAATGTTTTTTTTATTTGTAACGATTTTTAAGTTCTTTGTATCACTCGGGAAGTCAAAAAAGCGAAATTATTTGTAGCAAAAGGGTAAAAATCAACATAATCGATGGAAAAAAAAACAGGAAAAATACCCGGTTCGAAATGGAAAAATTCATGTTTGTTATTTATTTAATGTAATATACCAATAATGTTATCATTAAGTACAAAATAATCATCAATAATCTTACAAAGAGAATAAGTTTTTGCTGCAAAGACATCCATAAAGCTGCATATTTTGTGGATTCCCGATTTAGAGGAGAGCTTCAATTGTATGGAAGTTTTTCAGCAAATTACAGTTCATCTCAATCTACATCAGCAATGTATAAATCGAAAACAGGAAGTTTATGGGAAGTTGTAGAAAAAATAGACTGCCAACCATTAGTGTGGTGACAAAGTCTTTGCACTAATCAGCCCTTGCGACCTGTTGCAGTACATTTGCTTCAGTTGGTATTAACTTACTCTGGATGTGAAAGAAATTGGTCATCATTTAAGCACATACATTTAAAAAAGAGACTTACAAATCCCCGAATAGAAAAACTTGTTGTAATGCGCAGTAACATGTATATTTCGGATCGAAATGTTGCAGAAAAAAAAATGACACTGGAGATTGCGAATACTACATAAATATAAAAGCTACATCACTCGAAGTGGAATTTGGTGAAGGTGAAGACTTATTATATGCAACTAATGATTATGAAGAGAATGAGACTTCTGACGATGGCGATGCCGAATCTGAAAGTAAAATTTCTGATGTAGAGGAAAATTCAGATTAAAAAGTATTGATTTAGAAACAGTATTTTATTTTGTTTTTAAGTTAATGCAATTATTGGTTTTATTTTGTTTTAATGAAAATAATATATATTTCGTTATATTTGTTTTGTTTATACGAATATTGATAATTTTATTTTTAATTATCTGTGAGAATATATATTTTCCACCTACCTCTACCGAAAGTATACTTTTCCGGACCTGATTGTAGGGACCAAAGTTGTACTTTTCCTCCCTAGGGAGGAAAAGTAAAAGTGACGTCATGGTATTTCATTCATGAAATATAACTTATTGACGCCCTGTACAATATCTATTTTCTATTACGTAAGTATCTATACATTTAACGTTTATTTATAAAACACTCTGTATTTTGCAGAATGGTAAAAAACAGTAAATTGTTATTTTGATTTAACAATGTTTACATTAATAATTTGACTTATACTTTAACAGTTGACAGTTATATTGTACTTACTTGTTAGTTTTAGTTTTAATAAATTTTGTTGGTTAGTTACATAAATAAAGTAAAAATGAAAAAATGACTTGTTATTAATTTGAGGAAGGTGGAAAAACCATATGTATAACATGGGAGTAAAGTGCCTTTTCCTCCCTTGAATGATTACTGCCCTCCGCTACAACTTCATTCTCGGGAAGAAAAGTAGCACTTTCCTCCCTTGTTAGACAAATAGCTATTCTTATTGTTTAATTTTTATTTTCTACATCACTCTTTCAATAATAACCTTATTTCATTGGAAATCGGGTAATTAAGTTCATTATTGAATTTTTCCAAGTTTTGGTTTTTTCCCCACCACCTTCAGAAAAAAAAAAACGAAAAAAACCAACGGTTTTTTTGAAAAAAAAACCGGTTTTTTCCGGACTGTTAAAACACTAGTTACAATGTCCACCGCCTTTGAAAGAGAAGTTTTGAGAAAAATGCGTTTAAAGTTTTGACAACTTTTATTTTCAATTTCTTTTTGTCTGTCAAGTCGTAAAGTGATACACACGGGGATATGTTTTTTGAATCGCGAAGTAATCTACAGAAGAGAAGGGGAACAGTTGTTGAACATTTCTCACTACCCCCAAGCGTGCTGGCGCGAAACCGCGGCAAAGCGAGTCGAAGGTAGGGATATGCAACATTAGGGTGGTGCGAAAAAAGTCAAGTTGATAATGTCGTGTCGCTATATTGCGGAAAAGTTGCGATTGGTAATTACAAGAAAAACAAAACAAAAATTATTCAAATCGGACTTTATCTTCCGATCCCGCAACGGGCCGAAAGATTATGAAAAAAATGAAATTTTACCTTTTTTTCAACAAATTTTATTTATCCTCCATGTACGTTTTATTGATCGCTATAGTAAAATTTATTTACAGTTTACATGGTTGAGTAATAAAAAAAAATAGTTTTACGCATTTAACAATCCCGCAAGGTCAATCGAAATCTATAAAAAATTGAAATTTTTGATGATTTTGATAAATTAAAAAACATTTAGTTATCTCATTTTTCTGTTACATTGTACAGCTCTTCGCTTGTTTAGATATTGTATGACAATATTTAAATAACCCAGAACTCACAACGAGAAGGTGGTTGCAGTTCTAGCTCCTCCTACACCCTTTTCTCCAACCAACCAATGAGTGTGTGTTTTTTACATTATTTACATAATGTACAGTTGAGTACCCGTGTCTTTACCCGTGCGTCATCATTTAAAGCATACGAAATAAGTCGGGAATTTACTAAACGCAACAGTAAGTGACAGAAAGTGGGAATTATTCCGATCACGGGTTATATTATAAAATTTGACGTTATCAAATAAATAGAATGTCAAATTTAAGTTCTGCTTTAAAATTTTGGTGCATAATTACAGCTACATTTGGAGTAGCTTAATAAATTCTTTTAAATAAATAAACAATTTATAAAAAAACTCGATGTCATATTTTCTTTTTGTTATTTTATTCACTTTGGCGGAACATTAAACACAAGCATTCCTTAACATTAGGCAATCCAAACCACGTGACCTCTGGTTGGCACACAAACTAACAAAGAGGTTATGTTTGTATCTATTTTTCAATGATTTTTCATTGCTTATGGTCGTATTTTGTCTATTTTAGATTCATTTGGATTTCGTTTCCTGTTTTTGTGAACTTTATAAACTTTACCACAATGCAAAGTGATTATTTAAAGAAATTATTATTGGAAACTCCAGATGTTGCGAGAAAGGTAGGCGAAACAATTTTTATTTACTGTTCATTTTGGCCCGATATTTATCAATAATGATGAATTTTACAAGCAATAAAATTATTTTTTTTATTGTTTTAGATATTTATTGAAGCTGAAAATAATTGGGGATTTAGATCCATACGCAATTCAGTCAGAATTGGATTTTACAGTAAAGTGCAGTCCATCAAGTTACTATTATAGATATTTATACATATCTGGTGGAGTCTCACAGTTGCTACTCTAAGAAGCAGATGAAAGCATACAAAAGCCTTCAGGCACATAAATATTTTACAGCTGGATTTGTTTTGAATGGAGTAAAAATTGTTAATGATTTCCTGATTTCCATATTATTGTTGGAAAGGTATGCCTTTATTTTATTTATTCACCATTAAGAAATATATGGATAACAGTATTAGTGTCTTTTGGATAAATTGGTTCTAAATATTAGATTTATTTACGTTTATATATCTGTATGAAACCAGACATATCGTCGTCCTAATCTGTAAACTGCGAACTCCATAATTCTCTGAAAATGATTTATTACTGCCATCTATTTGAATTACTGTCATGATTGTTGTAAAATTATATTATATGAATGTCTGATTTTAAATAAAATATTCTCAATCATTGTAAAGAACGCAAATACTCTAATAAAAATAAATTTTTGTAGTTGAAGAATTTCCAAAAAAAAAATAAAATATTTTTTTTAGGTGAAGCATTTCCAAAAAGCTAATGCTAAACGACTAAATGCTTGGGTGGGGTGATAGCCAGTTCTGATGACATAGCAAATGCACATTGTATGCATATGGCCGGTAATAGTGAAGTCTGCAGCCATATTGCAGCAATCCTATTTTTAGCTGAGTATGCCCAGGGCAAGACAGACGAAGAAGAACCCAATGCATGTACATATGTTACAGCTACATGGTTTGGAGATAGCAACATATGCATTCTCTGATGAAAAACTAATGAGTTTTGAAACTGTTCGGTCAGAGTGCTTGTTGCGCTCACTAAACGAACTGAAATATAAGATGGCTTTGGCATTGTGTTGCAGTGATATGAAAATGGTTATTCATTTTTAATTACATATAATGTACTTCTTCATCATGAGTAATTATGTATTGGTCTTTTAAATGTGTATTTATTTTTGTAATTAGTATCAACTTGTAATGATAATATGCATTTATCGTTTAAGGTATGACTATGTTTTGACTCTAAAATAAATAAAATCAATGGAAAAATCCCAATAGTTGGCTGTATACCATAGTTTAAAAACCTATACAGAAGTAAAAACTTCAAATTGTATTTTGGTATAAAATAGTTTATTTAAAACTTCTAAAAGTCATCCACATGGATTGCAAAACGTTTTCGTTCTGAACAGAACATCTTCAGTGCATTCCGCAAAGTAGTTGTAACTAGCACACCAATGAAGGTGGTAACTTCAAAATATATGGCTTACATTATACCTTATGATAAAATATTATGACTACAAGTCGATGTTACTAGATTAAAATATGTATGTGCCTAAAGAGCAACATGCTTCCCTGCTCGAAAAAACTAGGTACTTGCCATTTGAATTAGCACAGACCAACTTAAGCACAGACCAACTAAAATAAATGTTTTAAAAATCGAATCCTGCCTCTTTCTGTTAGTAACTACCCATGGATATCACAAATTGTGCTTACTGATAGGTTTGTTCGTAGAATGATCAGCAACTCTTGCCAACCATCAGACACATGCGCATTCGTAGTCTATGAATGCTAACTATTAACTGCATAACGCTAACTGTTAACTGCTCATGCATCTGATGGTTGGCAGCAGTTGCTAATCGTTTGTGTCGTACTACGAACAAACCTATTAGGTCTGGATCCCGTGTACCAAAAAAATTGATTAATAGCAAGCTGAAAATTTGTTAATACCTTAACGGTGTCCAGTTGGACAAACTTTGATGTATTGTGACACTGGAACAGGGGTAGTTTTAATTGTGAAACAGTTTGGAAACTCAGATTACGAAAACATCCCATATATTTTGTCGGACAGAACATCCAATTGATCTGTTACCCTTTCATTAAATTCTCATGCAAATATCAGACTGCTATTACTAACCAACATGATTCCTGTAGTTTGACATGGTCTTCGTGTTCTACTCATTAAAATGCCCAGTTGGTGATTTTTTCACCAGTCTGATTTTTGCATGAGAGTTTAATGAATTGGTATCAAATCAATTGGAAGTTTTATCTGACAAATTACATAAACATTTTCGTAGTTTGACGTTCCAAATTTTTAACCTGTTCCACAGTTAAAACTTCCAGTGTTTCCATACATCAAAGTTTATCGGACTAGACACCGTTAAGCTATTAATACATTTTCAGCTTGCTATTAATCAACTTTTTTTTGGTACGCGGGATCCAGGTCTATATGGAATAAATAAATAACAAAACAAATTCCCTGTCAAAACTGCATTTATTTTGAATAGAATGAAAAACAAAATAATATTGTTTTAACAAAATAGGGGATAAAAATGTTAAAATTTAGTATTAATAAAGTTTGTCACATTGGCCTAAAATGAATGTCACTAGTTACGTTAGTGTCACATATAAATAATTGTAATAATATTAATAAAAACCATAATTCCTAGCATGAGTGCATCCTGTTTTTTGATAATTTAGTTAGGCGAGGAAACATAAATGAGTTTCTAATAGGGCTTTTCATCGATTGTCATTTGTTTCGAGCTTCTGTTAGATGTTGTATAATCCGTGTATAATATTACTATACACGGATTATACGACATATGACAGAAGCTCAAAACAAATTACTGTGAATGAAAAGCCCTACAGAGGGAACACGAAAAAAATTAACATTATCCGATCAGCTCGACTTCCACAGTTCACTACTATACAAGTTACAGGCATGTTTTCAGCACTTAAAATCGCCAAAAACGAAAAGTTTATAAAATAATCAATCTAATGAATGTCTTTAAATACTATATTAAGCTCAAAACCACGACACAAAACAAATTAAAATTAACATTATTCTGATCAGTTGGACTTCCACAGTTCACTACTATACAAGTCACAGGCATGTTGTCAGCACTCAAAATTACCCAAAAAAAAACGTAAAGTTTATAAAATAATTAATCTAATGAATGTCTTTAAATACTATATTAGCTCAAAATCAGGACAAAAACAAATTAAAATTAACATCATCCCGATCAGTTGGACTTCCACAGTTCACTACTATACAAGTCACAGGCATGTTGTCAGCACTAAAAATCACCAAAAACGTAAAGTTTATAAAATAATTAATCTAATGAATGTCTTTAAATACACTACCTCAAAATCACGACAAAAAACAAATAAGAAAAATCAATAATTACATTGAGTTTAGGTTAAGAACAGTTTTGTGTGCCAACCAAAGATCACGTGGTCTATCTTTGACAGGTCGATGGATTGCCTAATTGTCAACAATGAGGTTATTTGTACGTTGTCAAAATGTATCGTAAAATAACATAAACTAATTATAAAATTTCTAACTCCAATATAATATTAGCTGTGAAAACAACTGTTTGTATACTATGAAAAACTTCTTCTTCTCGTTGTCCTTATGCCCTATAAGAGCGTCAGACTTTGGTATCACCTATCCATCTTTTACCCATTTCTTCCACGCCTTCCGGTCTCCTGCCATTTTCTTCATCTGTTGCACTGTTTTCCCTTTATTTGTCCCGATTTCCTCGATTTGTTCCATCCACCCCTTTCTAGGTCTGCCCCTTCTTCTTTTCCCGTGTCTTTTGGCATCGGTCACCTTCTTTACTAGTCTGTTCTCGTTCATCCTAGTTATATGTCCAAACCAATTCAGTTTTCTTTTTTCAATTTTTTTCTCTATTGGTTCCTGACATTTCTTTTCATCTGTTTGTGTCCAGCTTTTAAACGCCAACTTTGTATTGTGATTTGGTGGTAAAATCTGGCAACATAGACCTTGATTGCCCTGTGTTGTGTTGCCTGATGAATCCATCTCTTGATTGGACCCACATACATTAGACGATGCTCCCGTGACCAACTTTAAGCACCACTCGACAGCTTGCGTGTGGCAGGAATAGTTTTGTACATTCCAATCTGGCATGTCGCCTGATGTAATCCAGGAACATATAACTTCATTTGAAACTCTTCGAAAAACTGATAGATAGTTTTGCAACACTGCAGTCTATAATTTCTGTGTAGTCCTGTACTTCAAAATTTCAAGTATTAGGGAGAAAGGAAACACATTAGAAAGCTAGGGCTAAGGAGAGTGTTAAAAACCGGGCAGACTAAAGCCAATGGCAACAGTTCATCCCCCTACTTGAAATTTTGAAGTACAGGACGACACTGAAATAATAGACTGGAATGTTGCAAAACTATCTTCTCCACCAGTTCTTCGAAGAGTTTCAAATGAAGATCTAAGTTCCTGCATTACATCAGGCGACATGCCAGACTGGAATGTGGAATGTACAAAACTATCCCTGCCACACGCAAGCTGTCGAGCGGTGGTAAAGATGGTCACGGAAGCATCGTCTAATGTATGTGGGTCCCAATCAAAAGATGGATTCGTCGGGGCAATCAAGGTACATGCTGCCAGATTTTACTACAAAGTTGGCGTTTAAAAGCTGGACACAAACAGATGAAAAGAAATGTACATGTAAATAAGGCAAAAAAACACTCACTGGTTGTTGGAGAGAAGGATGTGGGAGGAGCTATAAGTGCAACCACCTCCTCGTTGTGAGTTCTGGTTTGTTTAAATATTGTCATACAATATCTAAACAAGCGAAGAGCTGCACAATGTAACAGAAAAATGAGATAACTAAATGTTTTTTAATTTATCAAGATCATCAAGACTTTCAAATTTTTATAGATTTTGGTCGAACTTGTGGGATCGGCAGATATTCGTTAAATGCGTAAAACTATTTTTTTTATTAAACCGTGCAAACTAAATAAATTTTACTATAGGGATACATAAAACTTACATGGAAGATAAATAAAAATTTTTTAACAAAAGGTAAAATTTCAGTTTTTTCATAATCTTTAGGCACGTTGCGGGATCGGAAGCTAAAGTCCTATTTGAATAGTTTTTTTTTTTGTTTTTCTTGTAATTACCAATTATCAACTTGACTTTTTTCGCACCACCCCATTCAACATGCTGTATCTCTGGTAATTCTACTCCGATCAATCTGAAATTTTCAGAGAGTATTCTTGTGGTTATGCATTTTCATTTACAATAATAAAAAAAAATTAAAAATCAACTTACATGTTGCTCTTTTATTTGCTTGCGAATTTGATCAATACATTTATTGTATTTGACAGCATCAAAAATTTCATCAAACTTTTCTTTAAGCTTTTTAGGTTCATCCAAAGGCCATAATGAGTTTTCTTGGTGACAGAAGAGGACATTATTAAATATTGACTTGGAGACATTGATGGAAGAGCAACAGAAACCGTCAACATCAATACAACGCCCACTTATATCTTGGACATCTGATGGATCTTCTTTTGGTCTCTTGCGAATGGTAGGAGGAAACTTTTTAAAAGTGAGGTCACCTTTAGTATTCAATTGGACCTGCAAAATAAATTGCATTATCAATTTGAACAATATATTATTTCTTATGTTTATTTAAATGAGATGTAGTTATTAAATAGACTGACTATGTAACACAACATCATTATCATCATCCGGATGATATATTAATCGCAGATAACTTACAGGTTACAGTTTCTATGATACATTCGCTCAAAATTCTATCTGAGAGAGCAGGATTAAAAATAAACTTTCAGAAAACTGTTAGAATATACAACTTTATAAGTGGAGGTTGCCCCATTATTTATGTATTGACAGTATACATTGTACCTATATATTAATATATTGAATAATAATTTTCTAAAAATCGAATTTGGACACTATTTTTGCAATAATTAGGCAACAAATTAACAAAAATGACTTAACAAACTCTTATTTTATAGGATTTTCTATATTCCGTCTCACATTGACGTTACAGTATAAGGAACATTGGCAATGCAGTCCTTATAAGAGTTTTTAGCGCTGTGATGCCGATTTTATCAAAAAGAATTTGTAATCGAACATTAGAGAGATTAAATTAAAAATGTTTTAGAAAGACAATTTACAATTTTAGAATTCGTATGCGTTTAAGTTTATTTGATATACTATAGTTATTACGCATATAAATCCTAAAATTGTAGATTGTCTTTCTAAAACAGTTTTAATTTAATCTCTCTAATGTTCGATTACAAATTATTTTTGATAAAATCGGCGTCACCGCGCTAAAAACTCTTATAAGGACTGCATTGCCTACGTTCCCTATACTGTAAAGCCAAGGTGGGACGTACTACAGGCTTTTTAGTAAAATTATGTCACTTTTCCATATAATTTACGTCTTCACCTTTAGTATTTAAAATCAAATAATGATCTTACATCATTTATAAGTAAAAAATGACATTATCTTTTGCATACTATGTTTATTACATATTGTCATCACTCGCTCGGGAAATATGCAAAATGCATATTAAGTGCATATTTGCATATTTTGGATAAATTGTATAAATGCATAAATATGCACTTTATTAAAATTGCATATTTTAAGATATATCACAATATGGACAAACATCAGAGGACACAAGTAATGCAATTTAGCGAGGTAGGTAAAAATATCCCTCGGAAATACCCCTTACTGGTATTAGCATATTAGTTTCCGTTAAGGAGTTGCAAAAAACGAACAGTGTAACTATTTGTAGATTTGGAAATTAATGTCTGAGTAACATTTTTTTTACTCAACCGATCCTAACAGAAAAATTTTTGATATTGTTAAGTGATACTGCGCCATATGTATATGACCAAGGTTGGACAACATTTAACCCTTTGACTGCGGGAACCGCATATTTGCGTAATTTCAGGAGTGCACGAGATGTGCGGGAAACGCATTTATGCGACAGGGCTAACCGCTTCGCTGCGGTTAGCGATTATTTGCGGATAGACGAAAAATAACGTAAACAAAATATAAAATATAATGTCATCAGATGTTTTCTTATGAATGGGTGTGAACTGCCCACCTAAAGTGCCTCGAGCGGGATGAGTAGGAGGGGTAACTGAGAAGGTGTTTAGTATTGCGAATGCGTTAGTACCGTAAAGTGAAATTGTCGCTAATTATTACGTTTTGTTTGAGATAAAAAATGCTGGTAATAACTATTACATCATGCCGCTGCCACCAAAAAGGGGTAAACATTATTCGATGGCGGAATTGGAAGAACCATAAGAACAAATGAACCCTATCATTTGTTTTACTACATTATTTATTATATAAACTGCGCGTCATAGAAAACGGGCACCCTAAAAAATGGGTCATTTTTGATGTGGCGTATCTCCTTAACCTGTTATAGCCTAGTATAGCCTTATTCTTTGTCAATAACCCTGTAATAACATTTTTGCTAAACAGGTAAATTTTCATTGTATACCGGGTGTACGAATCAAACTGTGTTTTTTCTCAAAGTTCGCAACACCCTGTGGAATATTCTAGCCTTTATAAAATACTGAAATTAAATCCCGACTATAGCCTCAGGTTTTCTGAACATTCTGTTTTTTGATTCATTCTCTTATGTTGGATAATACAAAAGTTATGTACTTTAACAACTAGTCATGTTTTTCATCAGTATAGGTTGTTTGTAAATAAGTGCGACAAACTTTAAGGGGCAATTCTGCATGAAAAAATAATGACCGTTTGCTTTATAAACTTATATCCGCAAATGCTTCGTTTACGAGATACGGGACGTTGAATTTTTTTTACAAACTGACGATTTATTTTATTGCCCTAAAACCGGTTGAGATATGCAAATGAAATTTAGTAGGTTGTAAGAGATAGTTATTGCGAATTTTTTGACTTGCAATCAAGAATTTTATATTCACTATTGGCGTGCATACGGGTAATATGACCGATCATATTACCCGTATGCACGCCAATGGTGAATATAAAATTCTTAATTGTATGTCAAAAAATGTGCAATAATTACGTCTTAAAACCCACCAAATTTCATTTGTATTATATCTTAACCGGTTTTAAAGCAATAAATAAATCGTCAGTTTGTAAGAAAAAATTTAACATCCCATATCTCGCAAACGAAGCATTTGCGGACATACGATTATAAAGCAAACTGTCATTATTTTTTAATGCAGAATTGCCCCTTAAAGTTTGTCGCACTTGTTTAGAAAGACCCTGTACTTAAAAAGAACATGGCTAATTGTTATAGTACCTAACTTTTGTATTATCCAACATAAGCGAATGAATAAAAAAACAGAATGTTGAGAAAACTTGTGGCTATAGTTGCGTTTTAATTTCAGTATTTTATAAATGCTAGGATATTTCACAGGGTGTTGCGAACTTTGAGAAAAAAACACAATTTGATTCCTACACCCGGTATACAATGAAAATTTACCTGTTTAGCAAAAATATTATTACAGGGATATTGAAAAAGAATAAGGCTATAATATATTCAAAAAATCACTTAAATCGGACAACAGGTTTAGGAGATACGCAACCTCAAAAATTATCAATTTTTTAGGGTGCCCGTTTTCTATGACGCGCAGTATATATTATAATAGTTCTAGAATTGGCAATAAATAGTTGAAATAAAATAATAAAGTAAAACAAATGATAGAATTCCAACAATTAAGTCAACTGTAACCTAAAAGCCAAAAATATTTGCTTCACTGCGGGAGACGTCTATTAGCGCCGCAGTGACGAGATGCAAATACTCTCAGTAGCTCCGCAGCGAAATGGTTAAATAGTTATTTTCCTAACTAGTGCGGAAAGTGATACTTTCACTTTCGAACGAAAGTGACCGTTGACCCGAACGACGCGATAGCGGAGTTCGGGCAAGCAGTCGAGTGCGGGGAAGACACTTTCCGCATGAGTTAGGAACAATATTTTTTCTAGGGCCGTACGTTTGGAAAAAAGCCACAAAAAATAGAGTTATATCAATTTTTATTTAGAAGTGAAAATGCACAAATTAATTCTTTGACAAGGTTGTCAAAACGAAACTTTCAATATAATGGGTTACCACGACGACGATATTGATTTCCATGACGACGATTCAAAACCATTGTAATTGTCTACTGATCTGACTTTTAAATATTATGTCAAAATAATTTTATTTCATCGAATTATCGCGCTAATTTCATTAAAACATGAACACACTAAGATAAATTTGAAACAAATTAGTAGATAATATCTAAATATTAGTTTATTGCATGTATTATAATATATTATAATACCATATTGCAAGGTATTTTACTTTCCCGCACGCCGCCGTGCGGGAAAGTGCAACTTTCGGAAACGAAATACATGCGTGAAAGTGGGTCTTTTAGCACGTCCGTAAAAAAAATATTTTTTCAAATTTGAAACACGTTACTTGTTTAGCATACGCTTTAAATAGAGTAGCAGAAACTGTAAGGACAGAATTCCCAATGGTCAATACCCTTGTATCAAATATAAAAAAAAATTAAAAGCCCCTCTGCGAGTACAGATGTATAAAGATCGTTTACCTAATGTGCCTTAACCACATGAACCTGTGATAACTAGATGGGGAACATGGTTAAATTCTGTAAACTTAATAGCCAATAATTTTGAGGGAATTAGAGACGTCATTTGTAGTTTCGATGTAGACAGCTCAGGTGCTATAAAACATGTGTGAATGTTTTAAAACAACCGTTATTAAAAAGTAATTTGGTACATATACACCGATTTTGTAAATACTGTTGAATCAATTACTAAATTAGAAAATCAAAACATTTCATTAGACCAAAGTATTGAAATTATCAATTCAATAAATGAAAAAATAAACACCTTGGGGAAACCAACCAAGTATATGAAAAATTCTGCACAGTGTTAAATAAAAATGAGGGATATTCAAAAAATAATTCAAATACCTAAATAATATTATTAAGATGGGGCATTGTGAAGATGAATTAGTTTTACAGGTAGAACCCACTATCAGATAGATGGCACAATTTTTCTGTAAAAAATTTAGAAAAGCCTTTAATAATAAATATATAGTTCTATCTCTAATATATCAATTACTAAATTAGAAAATCGAAACATTTCATTAGACCAAAGTATTGAAATTATCAATTCAATAAATGAAAAAATAAACACCTTGGGGAAACCAACCAAGTGTATGAAAAATTCTGCACAGTGTTAAATAAAAATGAGGGATATTCAAAAAATAATTCAAATAAATAATATTATTAAGATGGGGCATTGTGAAGATGAATTAGTTTTACAGGTAGAACCCACTATCAGATAGACGGCACAATTTTTCTGTAGAAAATTTAGAAAAGCCTTTAATAATATATAGTTCTATCTCTAATAATACTATACTTAATAAAGAATTATGATGATGATGATGATGATGAATATAAAGAATTATAATGATGTAGGTAACAGAAATTTCAATAAATATTTTTTATGATTTGAGCATAAAATAAATTAAATACCTTCAATGCAAGGATTACTGCGTTTTTTATTTATATGCATTAAATGCATAAAGCATATTTTAGTACATATTTCAACTGCTTTTTTTGGCATATTTGCATGCGTATTTTAGGGTTTTAAGTGCATATTTCCCGAGCTATAGTCATCACCAAAATCAAAAGCAGTTGTTAGATACCTGTATCAGAGTGTCACATACAATGCTTTTGATTTGCTAATTTTTTTATTATTCTGTCTATTAAGATACTGTTTGCTTTGATTTTAGGAATTCACATTTCTTATACGTAATTTTGTTATTTTGACTGACTCACTTAATTTTAGGTATTTTGACTGAGCAAGAACATGTCTTTAAGTGTCTGTATATTTATCAGAAAAAATAGTAAGTTATACCTGCACAACTTTATTAACTGTTAGTATGTTCCCTTCTGCATCTGAAAATTTGATCCTAATATTTCCTTTAGTTGAATTTTTATTTGACATTTTTGGTTCATTAACAAAACCCTTTCCACCAGTGGTACCACCTGGCAATTCTCCCGTTAGTGCAAACCTGATAGTTTCCAAAATTGTAGTTTTGCCAGAACCATTAGGTCCTTGGAAAAGAACCACAGGAGTGTCGAAATACACTGTTTGGTGGTTATCTGGGCTGAAGTTTCTAATGCCACTAATTTGTAAACTTTGTAACAAAGCCATTTTGATGCATATCTGAAAAAAAAAAACAAATTTATGAAAGCCAGTTAATATTTCATTCTGTTTCAAAGATAACCACCATCCATTTAAGTAAGTTTCACTCTCTAGGGATCTTCAGAATAGTCTGTGGTCTGCTCTAAATCAAAACAAATACCAACTGTCTAGTAAGCAAAATTACATGAAATAATTTGCTGGTGAACACAATGGCGACATTTATTTAAAGCAATGAGAAGTATAAAGAATTGAAGATCTACAACAACGGTCGGCAACAGGCGGACCGCGGTCGGAATCCGGACCGCGAAAGGTTGAACTGCAGACCGCCCGCACTTTTCGTACTTCCATTGCGGTTCCTTGCAATCAATTTGGCCACTATGTTTGGCGCAACGTACATGTGCGAAACGTCTTTCTCAAAAATGAATTGTTTGAAAAACAAATATCGCTTCCGATTAAGGTATTAGTCCACTTTAGAAGACCAAAAATAATCATTTTTTTCAAGAATTTTTTTCTCAGAACTTTTATTAAAAATGAACATAAAACTTTTTACATGTTAATATCTAACTCTTGGAGAGTACAAAAAATATATCTTTTTTTCATTTATACACGTGCACTAATACCGGGTGTCCACTATATTTTAACCCATTCCAACTGCCTATAACTTCTAAACGGCTCAAGATAGAAATATGCGGTTTTCACTGAAATGTTTTATTTTAGTAAAAGTTTTGTCTGAATGGATAGAACTTTTTATATCGCTTTCAAATACGAAATAAAAAATGGCGGATTTTTGAAAAAAACTTTGTTGACTTTTTTTTAATGGAACACCCAGTATATTCTTTTGTAAATTGAAAGAAAGGTCATTCACCTATCTAGCGATATAAAGTTTTTCAAAATCGGTTGTCAAATCACTGAGTAATTAATTCTTAAAATGAGAGGTGCAACGTGGATATCACATACCTAAATAACATAACTAAGCAAGTTATGTGATTTCCACATTGCATCTCTCATTTTAAAAATTAATTGCTCAGTCATTTGACAACCGATTTTAAAAAATTTTATATCGCTGGATAGATAAATGACCGTTTTTTCAAGTTTTTAGGTAAATGACCATTTTTTATATCGCTTTTAAATAAAAAATGGCGGATTTTTGAAAAAAAAAAACGTTGTTAACTTCTTTTATTAAAACACCCAGTATATTTCTTTGTGTCTTGAAAAAACGGTCATTTACCTATCCAGCGATATAAAAATTTTTAAAATCGGTTGCCAAATGACTGAGCAATTAATTTTTAAAATGAGAGATGCAATGTGGAAATCACATAACATAATATCATTTTGCTCAGTTATGTTATTTAGGTATGTGATATCCACGTTGCACCCCTCATTTTAAAAATTAATTACTCAGTGATTTGACAACCGATTTTGAAAAACTTTATATCGCTGGATAGGTAAATGACCTTTCTTTCAATTTACAAAAAAATATACTGGGTGTTCCATTAAAAAAAAGTCAACAAAGTTTTTTTCAAAAATCCGCCATTTTTTATTTCGTATTTGAAAGCGATATAAAAAATTCAATTCATTCAGACAAAACTTTTACTAAAATAAAACATTTCAGCGAAAACCGCATATTTCTATCTTGAACCGTTTAGAAGTTATAGGCAGTTAAAATGGGGGAAAATATAAGTGGACAAACGGTATTGTGGAGGGCACAAAAGTCGAGGCCTCGAAAAATGATGGCGGACAGTTAATCTCAGGATTGGGATATCTGAAACAAAAAAATCGTACTGCATTTGAAAAAGGAAGGTTTCTTACGTGACAATTTACCACAATTTGATCAAAAAATAAAAAAATATTTTTTAACCATGAAAAACTGATAAACAACGGGTGATTTTTTACAAATTTTTTTCAAATTTCCGTAAAATCTTTTTTTGCGGAATGTTTCAGTAACGGTGGTAAATTGTCACGTAAGAGACTTTCCTTTTTCAAATGCCGTATGATTTTTTTGTTTCAGAGATCTCCATCCTGAGATTAACTGTCCGCCATCGGAACTACTTTTTTTCGAGGCCTCGACTTTGGCGCCCTCTACAATATTAGTGTACGTGCATAAATGAAAAAGATATATTTTTTGTATTCTCTAAAAGTTAAATATTAATATGTAAAAAGATTTATGTTCATTTTTAATAAGGGCCCTGAGAAAAAAAAATCTTGAAAATATGCTTATTTTTGGTCTTCTGAAGTGTACTAGTACCTTAACGGACGCCCACCTCGAAGATACACTTCGAATTTGCTTTTCGACTCGAGAACCAGAACACAAACAACTATAGCTCAAGACCGTCGCTCGGTGCAATTTTTCGAAATAATTTAAAATTTAAGTTCTTTTGTTTTATCATTAAGAATGTACCAAAATTATAAATATGTTGTCGTTAATAGTTATCATTTGTTTCTTTTTTCTGGACTTTGTTCAAATTTTGTTCTAGTATCCGGACCCCACATAAAATTACTTGCCGACCCGATCTACAACTTCTAACATTGGAACCAAAATTCTGGTGTCAACCTAAATCTGTGCCTTCTACAATTTACAAGGCAAACAGATGATAAATGAATAGATCATAGGTCTGGATCCCGCGTATGAAAAAAAAGTTGATTAATAGCAAGCTGAAAATTTGTTAATAGCTTAAGGGTGTCTAGTCGGATAAACTTTGATATATGGGAACACTGGAACAGGGGCAGTTTTATTTGTGGAACAGGTTAAAAATTTGGAACGGTCACACCACGAAAACGGCACATTTATTTTGTCCGACAGAACAGACTTAAATTCTTCGAACAGAGATTAAACTCTCATGCAAAAATCAGACTGCTATTTATCACCAAATGGGCGTTTTAATGAGTGGAACATGTAGAATATGTCAAATGACAGAAATTATGACAGGTGATAAATAGCAGTCTGATTTCTGCATGAGAGTTAAATCTCTGTTCGGAGAGTTTAAGTCTGTTCTGTCGGACAAAATAAATGTGCCGTTTTCGTGGTGTGACCGTTCCAAATTTTTAACCTGTTCCACAATTAAAACTGCCCCTGTTCCAGTGTTCCCATATATCAAAGTTTATTCGACTAGACACCCTTAAGCTATTAACAAATTTTCAGCTTGCTATTAATCAACTTTTTTTTCATACGCGGGATCCAGACCTATCACGGATGGTGGTTGTCTCTGAAATAGAATAAAATATTAACTGTCTTTCATTTTCTTACGTTTTACTCACATTTTGAGTACTAGGAATCAAAATTCGTTGAATTTTTACCTAGATAAATTGACTCGGCTCGCGAAAGTATTTAATCCAGCCCGCCGAGGTTCCATCGACATGGATATTAGACATACAGCTTTAAAGTAAAATAGATATTTTCTATAATTCTGGTCCTTCTATAGAATTTCTTGAATTTTGTGGCCCCCCATTAAAAAAACTTTGCCCACCACTGCCTAGTCTATTCATTTCTAACCAATGACAAGCTGTGACGACACAACATCCAACCTATCAGGCTTCTGAAACTGGTGTCTTAGCTTACCTTGGAAGGGAACAGGGTTGAAAAAAAACATATTTTTTAATTTTATACAAAACACATGTTTTTTTTGTTTTAAACGTTTTTTTGTTTTAAACATGTTTTATTTTGTTTTTAAATTTTATGTTTTAAACAAATAAAACATGTTTAAAACACATGTTTTTTTTATTTTTAACATTTTTTTTTTGTTTTAAACATGCGTTTTTTATTTTAAATTGTATGTTTTGAACAAATAAAACTTAGAAAAAAACATTGTTTAAATCACATTTTTTTAAACGTAATAATAATAATTTTGATTTTAACTTTTCTTTAACATAATAGATAAGAAAACCAAGTGCAATTAGGAGCTGTCGCCTGGGGGAACCCCAGACTTACTATTTATAAATTCGCATTGCAAGTTAGCTATTATTGCAAGAACCTACTGAAAAGCGCTGGTTTCCTCGAAAGCGGTGCCGACAACCTCCGATCGTAACACTGCGATGAATGACATCATAAAAAACTGTACCATGCAAAATAATAGCGTTGGTTTCCAAGGATGCGTTGGAAGCCACCGCTTGCTGAGCTTGCACATTCCATTGCCCCAGTGAAGAACCTTGAATTTTTCACACGTAATTGTCGGTGCCGCTTTCGAGGAAACCCAGGCTTAAGTTATTTTGCGGTGTTTAGTATTTTTTTGAAACATGCAAATGGCGAATTTTTATACATGATACGAAGGAGCGTATGGAAATGGCTTTGACTCCAGCTCATTTTTTGGCAAATTTGCTTGATACGCGCTTTAGTGGAAATAAACTTACCATCCATCCATTATAAATTATCATCCAGGAGCATTGTCAAATATTATTAATTACCAGGCAAAGTGTGTACCCTTTAAACCATATACGTTTTCTAAACATTTAATTGAGAATGTAATAATTACACTTTTATAAAAAAGAATTTTTTTATAATACTTTAAAACCTTTTTATTATTTATAGGCAAGAGTATAAAATAGTTTAACGATAAACGATTTAACGATAACATGCTTAAAATTCCAAAAATTACACTCTAATAAAAAAGTACTTTTTATAATATCACGGTTTTGTTATTGTACATATAGGACACAACATGTTTGGAAAGAATAATTAACTTGTAAGATATGATTTTCTAGTAGGTGTATTAACTGTTATTTATAATTATGATTCCAAAAATTACACTAGTATAAAATAGTATTTTTTATAATACCACGGTTGTTTAAAATGGTATATATAATTTTAAGTATATAAACTTTTAATTATTTAAAAAGACTAAGTCTTCACTCTAATGGCATATAACATATCCCACCAGAATGAAAACAATGGGAACCTTCTCTGGTTACACCTCCGAGGCTTCTACAATTTGCAAGCCATACGGATGCTGAGACTAAGGAAGATGAGGGAATTCTATAATTTACAATTCACGTCACATCTGCTCAGCGCGGTAAAGTTCCAACGAGACTGGTTCCCTTCATACTCCACACAGAGTAAATGTAAATTAAAAATGAATAAAATTGAACGAAAAAGAAAATGGTTATTCATTTTTAATTTACATTTACTCTGTGTGGAGTATGAAGGGAACCAGTCTCGTTGGAACTTTACCGCGCTGAGCAGATGTGACGTGAATTGTAAATTATAGAATTCCCTCATCTTCCTTAGTCTCAGCATCCGTATGGCTTGCAAATTGTAGAAGCCTCGGAGGTGTAACCAGAGAAGGTTCCCATTGTTTTCATTCTGGTGGGATATGTTATATGCCATTAGAGTGAAAACTTAGTCTTTTGCTAGCAGTTGCCGCTAGGGCATCTATGCCATTTCGTTCGTTGCAATTCGGGACTGCACGCTGGGGTTTGTTTTGGTTGGATCAGGGAGAGCAGCATATGTGCCTCCTGATGAGAGACTAATAAGTTTCGAAACCGGTAGAGGTGCTTGCAGCACTCTCTGATTGGACTGGAATATGGTTCGGCTGTATTTTCGTTTTGCAACGAAATTGAAAATGGTTATTCATTTCATTTTTAATTATTTATTAAAAAAATTTAAAAAAGATACGCAACAGCCGGGTTCCCACTGGGGACCTCTCGATCTGCAGTCTAATGCCACTGAGGCAACATCAATTTGTAGATATCGATTTATTAACGTACTTTAAAATATCATTGCATTAGTCACATTTTTAAAATAGTTTAAAATAAAAAAAAAATCGATTTATCCATACAGTGTGATTGGTCAGTGGGGTAAAGCTTTGTAAATCCGTTATAAGTAATAGATAGTAATAAAAGTTAATAACAAAAATTGTAGCCAACTTTGATTACAGATTGATAATCAGCAATCGTAAATTGTAAGTTTTAGACAATTATTCAGTCATGGCTTACTTAAAATTTGGAAAGATTTAGACCCCTAATTATTAATAATTTTGCTCTGAAAAATGATATTATCTCGAAAACTAATAAATTTAAGCATAGGGAATGTTATACAAAAATTATAGTATGGTAATGGTACTTTTCGATAATTGTGTTCTATTTAAAATTACTGAGAAAATAATGTACTTGCGTTTTGACTCACCCTGTATTCAATATAAAGAAAATTAGCAAAACAACCATTTTCGAAAATTTTGACAATAAATAAAAAATATGACGTCAATAAACCACTGACCTTGTGCTTGCTTTTATTTATACAGGTAGTTAAACTTGTTACGATTTTCATATAAAATTGGTTATAACTTTGTAAATACCCCGTATAACATACCAAACCTTTATATTTTTGTAATCGAAAAGTTACGAAGATTTCGAATATAAAATAAAATACAGGGTGTTCTATTTAAAAAAACATAAGTTTGGTCTGCCACTATGTTGTCGAACACCCTGTAACATTCTAACTAATTTTGTAATGTGAAGCTCAAAGTTCGCTACAATTTTTGTTATTAAGTTTTATCGCTTTACATTACTATAACGGATCTACGGAGCTTCACCCCACTAATTATTAATCACCCTGTATAATAGCAGTAAACTATTGCATTGTTAGCTAGTTCTAAGCTATCCTGAAAATTTCAGGTGTCTAGGTAGCCTAGAACTATTTTTAAAATGGATTATAAAATTTGCGGAGTCCGTGACACCAACCAAGCCAAGTATATAAAAAGGTTTTAATATGTACCAGAGACTTGGTGGCGTTCTATGAAATAGCTATTTGTATAACAAGGGAGGAAAGTGTAACTTTTCCTCCCGAGAATGAAGTTTACTGCCCGACGCGTAGCGGAGGGCAGTAATCATTCAAGGGAGGAAAAGGCACTTTACTCCCATGTTATACATATGGGTTTTCCACCTTCCTCAAATAACAAGTCATTTTTTCATTTTTACTTAATTTATTTATGTAACTAACCAACAAAATCTATTAGAACTAAAACAACAAAGAGGTACAATATAACTGTCAACTGTCAAATATAAGTCAAATTAATAATGTAAACATTGTCAAATCAAAATAACAATTTACTGTTTTTTACCATTCTGCAAAATACAGGATGTTTTATAAATAAACTTTAAAATGTATAGATACTTCGTAATAGAAAATAGATATTATACAGGGCGTCAATAAGTTATATTTCATGAATGAAATACCATGACGTCACTTTTACTTTTCCTCCCTAGGGAGGAAAAATATTTTCCTCCCTAGGGAGGAAAAGTACAACTTTGCTCCCTACAATCAGGTCCGGAAAGGTATACTTTCGGTAGAGGTAGGTGGAAAAATATAAATACTACAGCATTGGAACTTGCTCAACAGCTCCACATAGCTAATAGTATAAGAGCTGTGAGACATTTTTGAGTAGGTATTTTAGGCAACCTGAAAATTTTTCAGGTGACTTTTCTATGATAGCCTAATACAAAAATGCCGGTCTGGCTGGAGGGTAGCGGTTATTTTCCCCAAAAATCCCCCCCAAAGTTAAAAAAAGGGCAAAAATTGATATTACAAAAAATACCATTGACGTGACTTTAAAGTAAATTTAAATATTCAAATATAAAGAAAATAAACAGACCAGGCGATTTGAGGGCGATTTTAACTCTGCAAGATACTTGCATGGGCGTCCCAGGATTATTTTCAGGGGATGCATCTGAACTTCACAAGATTTCATCTGAATCTGTACATACTATTAACGAGTATAAAATATACAACTATACATGCATAGCTATGTACACTCCTTCCGGGCAGGGAGGTGCAATTGTTATTTTGACAGGGTATTTTTTAATATTAAAAATAAATATTCTAAAAAAGACAGGTTTTTTTTGGTGAAATTTTCCAACTGCCATGTGATCAAACAAATTACGGGTGCATATAAATGAAAAGCGCTATAGGTAAGCACCAGTGTGAGAAAGAGCGTATACCGATAGCTGTTTGCGTCCTCTGTTCTAACTGAGCGAGTCCGTTCGCTCGAGAAAAATCACGTGACCTAGCGATAACCATGTTGTTGTAACTTTTTCTTAATTAAAGGAAAATAATACGTACTATACAATACAGTGATGAGCAAGCTAATAACCGGCAAAATAGCTCAAAAGGTTGAAAACATAACACATTGCGAAACAAAAAGAGTTTCATCTCTTTTTGTTTCGAGATGTATTATGTTTTCCATCTTTTGAGCTGTTTTGCCGGTTATTAGCGCGCTCATCACTGTAGATTTTGCAAATATGATAGAAAAAAAACAAATGTATTATTATAAATATATAGGTAGAAAAGTATTAAACTATAGACTAAATTAATTCTGTGTCTTGTACTTCTTCTTCAAACTCCTCATCTGAGCTTAAATATTCATTCTCTTCTTCTTTGTTAGACTCCCCTCAAGACTCAGATTCATCTTCTACCTAATCTGTAAATAGTTATAATATGTATTTAGAGTTAATTAAAAGATTATTAGTGATTAATTAATTGAGTTGCTACGTATTCTTTCTTTTAAAACCAATACTTAATACTTTTCCTTATATAACCAATCACATCAGGTTTTTTATTTCTTAGTATATGACCAAAGTAGCTAATTTTTTTCCTTCATAGTGTTGAGTATTTCTTGTCTAATTTTCATCTTTCTTAATGTTTCCGCGTTTGTTACGTGTTGTGTACATTATTTTTTTACATTATTCGATAACACCACATCTCAACAATGGCAAGTCTTTCTTCAGATGCGCCCGTGGTTGTGCAGGCTTCGACTCCGTACAAAATGACAGAGAATACGTAGCAAATCAATTAATTAATCAGTAATTAATTTTTAATAAATTCTAAATGCATATTACAACTATCTACAGTTCATGTAGAAGAAGAATCTGAGTCTCGAGGGGAGTCTGACGAAGAAGAAAATAATGAATATTTAAGCTCAGATGAGGAGTTTGAAGAAGAAGTACAAGATTCGGACACAGAATTTATTTAGTTTATAGTTTTATAATTTTCTACCTATATATTTATAATAATAAATTTGTCATTTCCTATCATATTTGCAAAATCTATTGTATAGTACGTATTATTTTCCTTTAATTAAGGAAAAGTTACTTAAAAAACTATAATATATAACAATTACTCTAACGTTTCGAGGCACAACAACATGGGTATCACCAGGTCACGTGATTTTTCTCGAGCGAACGGACTCACTTCGCTAGAACAGAGGACGCAAACAGCTATCGGTATACGCTCTTTCTCACACTGCTGCTTACCTATAGCGCTTTTCATTTATATGAACCCGTAATTTGTTTGATCACATGGCAGTTGAAAAATTTCACCAAAAAGCTGCCTTTTTTAGAATATTTATTTTTAATATTAAAAAATACCCTGTCAAAATAACAATTGTACCTCCCTGTCCAGAAGGAATATACATAGCTATGCATGTATAGTTGTATATTTTATACTTGTTAATAGTATGTACAGATTCAGATAAAATCTTCTGAAGTTAATATGCATCCCCTGAAAATAATCCTGGGACGCCCATGCAAGTATCTTGCAGAGCTAAAATCGCCCTCAAATCGCCTGGCTTGTTTATTTTCCTAATATTTGAATATTTAAATTTACTTTAAAGTCACGTCAATGATATTTTTTGTAATAACAATTTTTACCCTTTTTTAACTTTGGGGGGGATTTTTGGGGAAAATAACCGCTACCCTCCAGCCAGACCGGCATTTTTGTATTAGGCTATTATGGAAGAGTCACCTGAAAAATTTTCAGCTTGCCTAAAATACCTACTCAAAAATGTCTCACAGCTCTTGGACCATAATGCATTGTCAGCTAACATAGAAAGACTCTTCTCAACATACGGTTTGTCATTCCAAACTACGTAATCGGCTAGGCAATGTCAAAGCTGCTAAGTTGGCTTCAATTTTTAAAGAGCTTAATTGCATCAGTGATGACGTGACTGATCAGATATCCGATTGATAATTTTAGATTACAAGATTATTGTGAGACTGGAACAGTTTTTAGAAATTTATTAACTCTTGTATGCAAAATGTATGTTGAAAAGTTTTTATAACGTATTTGAGAATTGTTTTCCTATTTATTTATTATTTTAATCAAGACAAAGAAAAAAATAACGCTTGTTTAATTTAAGTGTTTTAAATATATACACATGTTTAAACATGTTTAAAACAGTTGTTTAAAACAAAATGTTTAAAACGCAACAACCCTGGAAGGGAACTTAGTATGGTATAAAAGTCACCAGAAAATATTATTGTCAGGAATTAGTATCATCAGAAAATTTCAACTGGAGACAAAAAATAAGGTAAATGCACTAGTAATCGACAAAATGTACCAGTAGTTGACATTTGCCATTTTAAGTTTTTCAAAATACTTTTAAGGGCATAGGCGCAAAATGTCGCCTGTCAAAATGTTCAATGTGTTTTAAATGTATTCATTTTTTTCGAATCCTGAGAAAACTAATAAGTATTTTTGAAAAATTTAAACGCAGAATGAAAGACATTATTACCGAGGGCTGAAAGTTTCTTTTGAATAAAATATTTGAAATTAAAAATCACACTAAATTTTCTCTTTTTGTTTCACTCCTATAACTTATTAAAATAAACACTATACAAATTTTCAGGGACTTTCGGAGGTACGTGAACTTAGCCCGAAAAAGTCGGGAAAAAAATGTGATCGATGCCATTCGATTGTCCATTGATTGTCCACGTATGTCCACCATTTTATTTCGTTAGTCCACCCATCAATTCTTTTTTATAAACAAAAATTTATTTTCGGGCTAACTTCACAAATCCACAAATTTTGGTAAATTTAAAAAAACTCTTGCTATATTGTTTGTCCATCGTTTGTCCACATATTTTTTTTTTGTCCACCCTCTGATATTTTTAAAATAATTTTTTTTTATATATATAATATATTGCTTACGGATAATAGGACAGTACCGCCGAAAAAGTACTTCAGACATTAGAATGAATGTTTATGCGGGAGCAGAATCTCAACTACCCATTTGCCTACACCCTCGCAGCGTTTGTCCAATCCTTTAATGTGCAAAACAACCGCTTTGAAGACTTTAAATTATTTTTTTTTTAATTCTCAACCCGGGCCAAATTTACGTCCGCTTAAAAACGCATTTAAACGTTATTTCAGGTTCAGAATCCCAACTACCCGTTTGTCCACTCCTTCGCCGCGTTTGTCCAACCCTTAAAGTGCGAAACGACCCCCCTGGAGATTGCAATTATTTTTTTTAATTCTCAATTCGGGCTAACTTCACGTCCGCTTAAATGCGTATTTAAACGTTAAATAGGGGACAGAATCCCAACTACACGTTTGTCCACCCCTTCGCAGCGTTTGTCCAACCCCTTAAAGTTCGAAACGACCCCCCCGCAGATTGTAATTATTTTTTTTCATTTCTCAATACTGGCTGACTTCACGTCTGCTTAAAAACACATTTACATGTTATTTCAGGTTCAGAATCCCAACTATCCGTTTGTCCACTCCTTCGCAGCGTTTGTCCAACCCCTTAAAGTGCGAAACCACCCTCCTGCAGATTGTAATTATTTTTTTATTTCTTAATTCGGGCTAACTTCACGTCCGCTTAAATGTGTATTTAAACGTTAATTCGGGGGCAGAATCCCAACTACCCGTTTGGCCAGCACTTCACAGCGTTTGTCTAACCCCTTACAGCCGGTTTCACAAAGTAAATTTAAGAGATAACCAGAGGTCACCCCAATATATTGTAATGGAGGAACCTCTGGTTATCTTTTAGTCACAAGTTAACTTGACTTTGTGAAACCGGCCGTTAAAGTGCGAAATCATTTTTTTTGTCTTATAAAACGTGTATTACATAATATACATTTTAAGGAAAAATAGTTCAAATAATAATATTGTTGATTACAATTAACAGGGGGGTTGTTTCGCACTTTAAGGGGTTGGACAAACGCTACGAAGGGGTGGACAAACGGATAGTTGTGATTCTGCACCCGAATTAATGTTAAAATACGCGTTTAAACGGACGTGAAGTAAGCCCGAATAAAGAAATAAAAAAAAATTTACAATCTCCATGGAGGTCGTTTCGCACTTTAAGGGGTTGGACAAACGCTGTGAAGGGGTGGACAAACGTGTAGTTGGGATTCTGCCCCCGAATTAACGTTTAAATACCCATTTAAGAGAACGTGAAGTTAGCCCGAATTAAGATAATAAAAGAATAATTACAATTAACAGGGGGGTTGTTTCGCACTTTAAGGGGTTGGACAAACGCTGCGAAGGGGTGGACAAACGGGTAGTTGTGATTCGGCACCCGAATTAATGTTAAAATACGCGTTTAAACGGACGTGAAGTTAGCCCGAATTAAGAAATAAAAAAATAATTACAATCTCCATGGTTGTCGTTTCGCAATTTAAGGGGTTGGACAGACGCTGTGATGGGGTGGACATACGTCTAGTTGTGATTCTGCAAACGCATTAACGTTAAAATGCGCATTTAAGCGGACGTGAAGTTAGCCAGAATTAAGAAATAAAAAAATAATTAAGTAAAATCTTCAGGGGGCTCGTTTCGCAGTTTAAGGGGTTGGACAAACGCTGTGAAGGGGTGGACAAACGTGTAGTTGGGATTCTGTCCCCGAATTGACCTTTACATACCCATTTAAGAGAACGTGAAGTTAGCCCCAATTAAGAAAATAAAAAAATAATTACAATTAACAGGGGGGTTGTTTCGCACTTTAAGGGGTTGGACAAACGCTGCGAAGGGGCGGACAAACGGGTAGTTGTGATTCGGCACCCGAATTAATGTTAAAATACGCGTTTAAACGGATGTGAAGTTAGCCCGAATTAAGAAATAAAAAAATATTTACAATCTCCATGGGGGTCGTTTCGCACATTAAGGGGTTGGACAAACGCTGTGAAGGGGTGGACAGACGTGTAGTTGGGATTTTGTCCCTGAATTAACGTTAAAATACGTATTTAAGCGGACGTGAAGTTAGCCCGAATTAAGAAATAAAAAAAAATAATTACAATCTGCAGGAGGGCGGTTTCGCCCTTTAAGGTGTTGGACAAACGTTGCGAAGGGGTGGACAAACGGGTAGTTGGGATTCTGTTCCCGAATTAACGTTTAAACACGCATTTAAGCGGACGTGAAGTTAGCCCGAATTAAAAAATTAAAAAAATAATTACAAATAACAGGGGGTTGGTTTCGCAGCTTAAGGGGTTGGACAAACGCTGCGAAGGAGTGGACAAACGGATAGTTGGGATTCTGAACCTGAAATAACATGTAAATGTGTTTTTAAGCGGACGTGAAGTTAGCCCGTATTGAGAAATAAAAAGAAATAATTACAATCTGTGGGGGGGTCGTTTTGCACTTTAAGGGGTGGACAAACGCTGCGAAGGGGTGGACAAACGTGTAGTTGGGATTCTGTCCCCGAATTAACGTTTAAAGACGCATTTAAGCGGACGTGAAGTTAGCCCGAATTGAGAATTAAAAAAAAATTGCAATCTCCAGGGGGGTCGTTTCGCACTTTAAGGGGTTGGACAAACGCGGCGAAGGAGTGGACAAACGGGTAGTTGGGATTCTGAACCTGAAATAACGTTTAAATGCGTTTTTAAGCGGACGTGAATTTGGCCCGGATTGAGAATTAAAAAAAAATAAATTAAAGTCTTCAAGGGGGTTGTTTTGCACTTTAAGGGGTTGGACAAACGCTGCGAGGGTGTGGACAAATGGGTAGTTGAGATTCTGCTCCCGCATAAACATTCATTCTAATGTCTGAAGTACTTTTTCGGCGGTACTGTCCTATTATCCGTAAGCAATATATTATATGTAAAATAAATTATTTTAAAAATATCAGTGGGTGGACAAAAAAAATTATGTGGTGGACAAACATGGACAAACGATGGACAAACAATATAGCAAGATTTTTTTTTAATTTTCGAAAATTTGTGGATTTGTGAAGTTAGCACGAAAAAAAATTTTTGTTTATAAAAAAAAATTGATGGGTGGACTAACGAAATAACATGGTGGACAAACGTGGACAATCAATGGACAATCGAATGGCATTGCTCACATTTTTTTCCGACTTTTTCGGGCTAAGTTCACGGACCTGACTTTCGGCCCTCAGTAATAATGTAATCTTTCATAGTCAACTATTTTTAATGGGAATAAGCCACAATTTTACCAAAAAAATGATTTTATTAACGTTTCGAAGCCCAAATCGGGTTTCGTTGTCAAAATACAAAATACTACAAAAATAAACAAAACTATTGTTGCTAAGTAAAAAAAAATTCTTCTAATAATTTATTTAATCTGACTCATTTATATTGGCAATTCAGACGTATATTATACATTTTAAAGTAGAAGACTTTAAAATGATATCGCCAATATTTATGAGTTGCGTTCCTGGGACGACTTTACTAAAAGATAGTTCATTCGATTACATGAAATCAATCCCAACACAAGAATATCCGTCACAAAAAAATCATAGCAAATGATTAATATCATAGCATATCTTTAAAAAGACAACCAAATGCAACGATGACAGTAAAATTCTCGCGTTAGAGATTCCATAGTAAATCACGAGAGAAAACCAGGAAAAAACCTCGTGATACTATCCCGACATCGTAAGTATTTGGTGTTACATTTAATTTACTTTCAAAAAAAAACTAATACCAAATTCTGACTTTAATATGTTTAAATTATAAATAATATTAATAATACATAGGTAGATATACAATAAGTAATACTAAAATATAAAATTTGTACTAACTCGATATGTTATTGACTTATTAATCGTGGAATTTTCTTTCTATTGACTTCCTCTTTCAGTATGGGTAACCACATCCTACTGCATTCTACCGAGGAATTTGCGACACAATTGGTTTCATTTAGCATAATTAGAGCCGCTTCTTTGATTTTTCTCTTTTTACTATCTGATTCTTTCAGGACTATACTTGAATCTGAAATTATATACTTAAACCCTGAAAGAATCAGATAGTAAAAAGAGAAAAATCAAAGAAGCGGCTCTAATTATGCTAAATGAAACCAATTGTGTCGCAAAATCCTCGGTAGAATGTAGTAGGATGTGGTTACCCATACTGAAAGAGGAAGTCAATAGAAAGAAAATTCCACGATTAATAAGTCAATAACATATCGAGTTAGTACAAATTTTATATTTTAGTATTACTTATTGTATATCTACCTATGTATTATTAATATTATTTATAATTTAAACATATTAAAGTCAGAATTTGGTATTAGTTTTTTTTTGAAAGTAAATTAAATGTAACACCAAATACTTACGATGTCGGGATAGTATCACGAGGTTTTTTCCTGGTTTTCTCTCGTGATTTACTATGGAATCTCTAACGCGAGAATTTTACTGTCATCGTTGCATTTGGTTGTCTTTTTAAAGATATGCTATGATATTAATCATTTGCTATGATTTTTTTGTGACGGATATTCTTGTGTTGGGATTGATTTCATGTAATCGAATGAACTATCTTTTAGTAAAGTCGTCCCAGGAACGCAACTCATAAATATTGGCGATATCATTTTAAAGTCTTCTACTTTAAAATGTATAATATACATCTGAATTGCCAATATAAATGAGTCAGATTAAATAAATTATTAGAAGAATTTTTTTTTACTTAGCAACAACATTTTTGTTTATTTTTGTAGTATTTTGTATTTTGACAATGAAACCCGATTTGGGCTTCGAAACGTTAATAAAATCATTTTTTTTGTAAAATTGTGGCTTATTCCCATTAAAAATAGTTGACTATAAAAATGCCACAAGGAAATAGCTTCAGAACAACAGTAATCTTTCATTCTGCGTTTAAATTTTTCAAAAATACTTATTAGTTTTCTCAGGATTCGAAAAAAATTAATACATTTAAAGCACATTGAACATTTTGACATTTTGCCCCTATGCCCTTAGTGTAATTAATACCATCATAGTTAACTAGTATCATCTATACATCTTCTCTATAACTATAAAATCCTTTAATTTTAAAACAGAAAATTCCCTCGAAATTTTCCCTACAGTTGTGTGAACATCAGTTGCAACAAGTTTTGTAAATATGTACAAGTAGTAGGAAAGTAACTTTAAAAAAAGATTTATTGATTAAATTGTGAATGATTGTGGTTGTAGTTATAACAATCAGTGGTGGATCTAGACTCTAGACATTTGCCTTGGGAGGGAAAATTTGCCATTGGGGGTAAACTTCCAATGAAACACCAACCTAAACACATAAAAAAGATAAACTCAAATACATAAAAGATAAATAACTTATATGCATTAAGTTCCCTTAATTTTTCCATAGTACCATAGTAGTTGACACTATGTCAACTATTGAAACTTTGTGGTTGTCAACTACTAAAATAGAAATGTTTAGTTAAAAATATGTCTCCTAGAAAATGACAAAGGTTCCGAAAGCTATTAAGGAAGTTCTATGTGGGTAGATAGTTTTGACAACAGAAGTATGGTATACCCAGAACGAATTTGTTGTACAAGTCACAAGGCAAAGCTCAACAGAAAAGAAAAATAGACCCAGAACCATAGCTAAAGGAGGATCAGTAAAATATTAGTGAAGTCGATCACTGATATAACCAGAGTTGGTTTTCCTATCCAACAAAAACATATTGATACAGAAAAACTAGCTTTTTGAACAGGGCTTCCCAAATTGTGCATCGTGACGCATTGGGGTGTTGCAGCATTGTCCCAGGGGCATCGTGTGTCAGGGCAGACTTTTAATACAGAAAATATTTATTTGATTTTAAATGAGTATAAAATACATATGTATTAATAAATAAATCAAATAAAAAATATAACATATCGACAGACCCTTGAATTATCCGAAATTATTCAAAAAATTGTTCAATCCGAAAATTATCTGACGGTCCATGAACTTATCTGCAAATCGGATAATTATAATATTACATTAACCAGCCAGTTATATAAATAAATATCCCTTTTTATTCTTCTGCCTAGGTTTTGATTTCGTTCTTAATTCCTAATAAAAATTATAAATGTTCAAATAGTGTTTTTGTTATAATTATAACCTGTTACTAGGCTAGTACTAAAATTGGTAAGTATTATTGGGGTTGGGTTGAAGGGCGTCAAAAAAATAGCAAAGTCCCAAGAGTGTCAGAGTATGAATAAGTTTGGGAGGCCATGTTTTAGAAGAAGAAATAAACAATTTGAAATCAAAGCAAGGTGCAAAAAAACTGAATGATGAAGGCATTATTAACGACACCACTTATGTATATTGAAGACATACCAAATCATCAAGACAACCCCAATGTTGAAGACATTTACGTAGAGGGTAAAGCTGATAAAACAGCTGAACAACAAAACGAAATAGGTGAGTTATTGAACCAATTTGAGGCTGAAACAGATATAAACATTTTGGATGTTTCGAAATATCATACTACTCTTAGCTATTATTCAGGATACCTCTGCTACTTCAGTAACAAAATTACAAGTTCTGTCTTCAGCAATGGTAGAATTACCTACATCTTCTACATCAAATGAAATTATAGCCTCTAATTTTAAACAAATATATGAAGTTTGTTAGTTAAGAGAGGTCAATAAACTATGTAAGTCTCAAAGTAGAGCTTTTGTAATATAAAAATAGGTACTATACTACTGAATGATAAGGGCTGATTTATCTTAGGAGGGGAAGTGGATGGCACAGCTGTCTTACAGGGCACATTGAAGATTTGTGTTATATGAAAGACATTGGCTAGTAGTTTATAGTAAAACAGGATAGAGCGACAACGAGGCAGTGCACCGTCTATTGTTCCACGGTCCGTGTCGTACACGCCCCGTCTTAACATAAGTCTAGCTTTAAGCAGTATGATGTGCTCTTAGTGTAAAAAATGAGCAGGAATTAATATCATCAGGAAATTTCAACTCAGAACTAATATAAATATATAGAGAAAGCTGACCAGTATACTTTTCAGAAATGTCAGGATTATACTATTCTTATATTATGAAAAACAAGAAATTATTTCGGCTGGCTGAAGAAATTTGATGTAACATAAAAAAATTAGGCTAATAGATTGATATTTATATTAAACTATAAATAAAGAAATATTAAAAATAAATGATATACTCACAATATAAATATACAATTATTATAATAAACTAGCGACAATTACTTAAAACCGGCTTCAGAAAAATAAAATGGTTTAATAATAACATATAACGTTTTTAACCTAACCTAACTCTGTTTAACCCACGGCGTCCCACGGAACAAAATAACAAAATATTTGTATTTTGTGCATTTTGTGTTTGTAGTTTGGCAGTGTTGCCATGTCCTTAGAATGTATAAAGGACTTTTCAACGCTTCTTATTTGTTTCGAGGTTCTATCGGAAAAGAGCAAGAGCATAAATTTAGATAAAACATTAAAAATGAAACATACAATCAAAAGCAATAAGATACAAAAAATAATAGTTTATTTAAATATCAAAAAAGAAAAAGTAAAAACAATTTTTAAACAGTAATAAATAGAGTTAAGTTTTGATATTTTGAGATTTTAATATACGCTGTGTCTAGGTACACGCTAACGTGTACGCAAATAAAAAAGTTACGTACACGCGAAACGTCATCAAGTCAGTGCCGTCACTATTTAGCGTGCACTGTTACTGGTTTTTTGCATACACGCTAACTTGATAAGTACTTGTATCAGGTCAGAGTATTAGAATTTGTCTAATCGCGTTGTTTTTACTATAAAGAGTTTTCTTATTTTTTATTTGTTTAGTGTTTTTTTTTAATTAACTATGGAATGTGGACAATTATTTAGTTCTTTTAATGAGTTTTATTTTAAAACAGTATGAAAAAGATAAAGAGACAAAAATTCGTGATTAAGGGTAGTAGAAATATTAAGATAAAATATACAGGGCGATTGCTTTGTTTGATAAAGCTTAGTAGATCCGCTATAGTAATATAAATATAGCAATAAAAATTAGTAACAAAAATTGTAACAAACTTTGAGCTTAATAATATTACAAAATTAGTTAGAATGTTACAGGGCGTTCGATAACATAGTGGCAGACCAAACTTATATATTTTTTAATGGAACATCCTATATTTTATGTTCGAAATCTTCTTAACTTTCTCATCAAAAAATATAAAGGTTTATTATGTTATAATATAGGGTATTTACAAAGTTATAACCAATTTTCTATGAAAATAGTAATAAGTTCAACTCCCTGTATAAATGGAAATAAACACAACAGCATTGGTTTATAAACTGGTATAATTAACTTACGTATAAAAATTATTTTAACAGTATATTTTGTACATGTCAACTAAATATTTATTTTGTTAACTTGATTATACTTTTATATACATATTAATTTATTACAATTAAGTTTGAAACATCTGAATGAGTCGGCTTTCATTCCCCTTCCCTTAATAACAAATATTGTTCTATCAAACAAATGTAAAACATACCATACCAAAATAGCGTGCACCAAAATATAAAGTCACTGTGCACGCTAAATAATGACGTCACTGGCTTGATGAAGTTTAATTCGCGTGTACCAACTTTTTTTATTTGCGTACACGCTAGCGTGTACGTAGACACAGCGTTTAATATATGTTTTTGAAGTGAATACTTCTTATCGCCCGGTATGGTGATTTTGTCCGAGCCCGAAATCCTATTTGGCCCCATTCAAAAAATCGAGCATACATACGACACGTGCATACGACATAACTAAACCCATGATACTAAAAATAACAAGATAGTATCTTCCCGTATCGCAAATACGTCCGAGTTCGCGCATCGCATGACGTAACTGGAGACCGGAATTTGAATTGTTGTTGTTAGCTTAAATTATAGTTCAGGCTGTATCGTCGCCCCCGTTAGGTAACATATTCCGATTCGATTTTGTTGCACAAACTCACTTAACAAGAGTTCCTTATAACAAATACACAGAGTGCCGGGAGGTGCCGCTGTCGAAAAATTGTTTAAACAATTTTTTTTAAATAAATTCAAAAAATTAATTTTTTCACTTAGTATAATTTTTTTAGATTCTTTGGGTCATTATGAGCCAAAAAGGTCTCCTTTAATTTTTCTCTACAATTGACTGTTGTTGAGTTTTAGTAATAATTTTTAACTGAGTTATTAAGCCTTGAAAATGGCGATTTTCGCGTTTTTCAAATATTAAATCGCGTATATTCAAATATTAACTCGACAAACATAAATTTTCGAGAAAAATCTAGAATCTAGAGAAACAAAGAGACCTTTTTTGCTTATAATGACCCAAAAAATCCAGAAAATTGAACGAATTGAAAAAATGAATTTTTTGAATTTATTTAAAAAAATTGTTTAAACAATTTTCTGACCACGACACCTCCCGGCGCCCTGTCGATTTGTTATAAGGAGCTCTTTTTTAGTAAGTTTGTGCAAAAAAAATTGAATCGGAATAATTTACCTAACGGGGGCGACCATACAGCCTGGACTATACAACCGCGAGCGCGTCAAAATAATCGGAAATCATTCGGACATTACGAACCATTACGAAGTTGGGTCTCCAGTTACGTCACGACTCCCTTCTTTTCGAGATGCGCAATATATTATCTTGTTATTTATAGTATCATGACTAAACCACGTATGTTCGTCAAGGAACAGAAAAATTAACCCGGTTTAATTTATTTACGTCAATCATAGACACAATATGCAATATTGTATGTCCTACTTTTAATTGAACAATACATTAAATTATTTCAAATTTATTAAATTAACGATTTAAATATTTAAATTACGGTTCTGTCGTAGCTTGTCACAAATTAATTTCTCAATCCGAGCCTGTGCTTTTCCTCAGTACAAATGGCGGTCGCGTACTCACAAACATCAAAGGCGGCATCCGAGAGTGGGCCTTCTGATTGTTACCTATTCTGTGACTTAAACCGGATTCTCTGGCCCTTTGTCTCGCCGCTGTCAAGATTGTTTTAAAGTTGACAGCATGTTAGAATGGCCTATACGGTTTAAGTCAACGAACTGTCAATACTGTCAGTAGTGACAGGTGACAGTGACAGTTTGTTGGTTTAATTTTAATTTTTAATAAATAAAATTGAAATCATCACATCATCATTCACAAATTAACAGATAAGATGGAAATGTATATAAACCAAAATTAAACACAAATAAAATAAAAGAAACCAAGAGATCAGGGATCAATGAGTGAGGAGATTTGTAGAGCAGAAATATAATATAATAAGATGGAGGATTCATTATTGAACAACTGTAAAATTGAAATTCAGGAAGAATGTAAGAAAGAAAATACACATGATGCATTCCTTTATTCAGACTTAGAGCAATCTCCCATAAAGATTGAACAAGTGTATATAAAACCAGAGATCAGTGAGGAGACTTGTAGAGAGAAAATATATTATGAGGAGATGGATGATCCATTATTAGACAGCTGTAAAATTAAAATTCAGGAAGATAAGAAAGAAAATACAGATGATGCATTCGTTTATTCAGACATTGAGCAGTTCCCCATAAAGATTGAAGTAAAACAAGATGAAAGTAAGCTTACACCAGTTAAAGAAATAGGAACAAATGAAACAGGTAAATAAATAACAAGAATTAAAGCCTAAAC
Source organism: Diabrotica virgifera virgifera (assembly GCF_917563875.1). Taxonomy (NCBI): domain Eukaryota; kingdom Metazoa; phylum Arthropoda; class Insecta; order Coleoptera; family Chrysomelidae; genus Diabrotica; species Diabrotica virgifera. The sequence goes on from NC_065444.1 coordinate 170,561,531, forward strand.
TGTTGTACAATCATCAGAAGTGGAACAGAATGTGTATCAATATAAATTTCATATCCCTAAAACATCTACACTTTTACAGAACTATGGTTTGTTTATAAACCAAGAGGAGTGATTCAAATTTACCGCTCTGTAATGCTTGTATGTAATTGGTTTAACTGTAGGCAAGTTTACTCCACTGTTATAAAATTTTGACACTAATGACATTTATCAAGTTTTGTTCACAATTGGCATTTCATAGGCTAATTAATTTATATACTGAATTCGCTCTAATGAGATTCACTTTGACACATTCGGAATAGGAAACATACAACACAAAAATTCTTACCTCACACTATTAACTATTTATTTATTTATTTACGGCATCCATTTACAAGTTTTACACACAACAAGACTTTTACAAGTTACACCTCAACAATAGTAAATTATTAAAATAATAAACACATCAGAATAATACAAACAAACATATTGTAAGAACAATACAGAACTACACCAAACTTATTGCAAGATACTCCTTAGTTGTTTTTTGAACAAACCAATTTTGGAGTCAAAAATATCCATTTGTCTTGGCAGGCTATTAGCACCCCGAACCAATCGTGTAGTCGGTTCATTTATACCAAAATTAGTGTGGTGAAATGGCACTGAAAAGATTTCTGTTTGTCTGTTGCTTCTACTAGGAACTTTAAGACTAAAAAGTGATATCAATTGAGGACAATCTATGAAAGCATTAATAACTTTGTGTAGGAAGCATAAATCTAACAATGTCCTCCTTGACTCAAGTGTTGGTAAATTTAGACTATCTCTAAACTACTAAACTACTAAAATCAACTAAGGCCCGGTACTTTATATCTCGATTAACAGCAGATTAGTTAACCAGGGTTTAATCGGGACCTCTTTAGGGTCTCTTGCATTGTAATAAATGCAATTATAATTATTATTATACTTATTTATAATTATAATAATACTTGTAATTGCATTTATTACAACGCAAGAGACCGTAAAGAGGTCCCGATTAAACTCCTGTTAACTAACCCGCTGTTAATTGAGACATAAAGTACCAGGCCTTCATCTTCATTAAAAAAAGAAGAATTATTAGAAATAATGGGAGTGTCTACTAATCTCATAAAATTTTGTGGAGTTTATTTCTACAAAATATTTTTATTTTGTACAATAAATAATTTTCTCATTTTTGTTATCAATACATTATACTTAATTGTGTAAATAAATAATTATTGATTGGCGTAAGGTTTATGTTATTTTATTTTATTTTTTTTATTTTATTTATCAACAGGCAAGCCCAATTACAATTAGATAAGGCAAAAACGTCAGGTTCGTTGGGAAAAATATTCCCATGAGATTTTTTTGCATAATTACATTCGTGAGACATCCCAGAATAAGGTTCAAGAAGTTGATCGTTTTCGAGTTATAAGCAGTTTAAAATTGAAAAAAAAAACGAAAAATGGCGATTTTCAAGGCTTAATAACTCGGTTAAAAGTTATTATTATGAAAGTCAGAAAGTGACTAAATCAAAGTTTAATGCCCCCTACAAGATCCCGAAGAAATTTTTGTCAATATTTTATTACTAAGCTGTTATTTTTAAGTAATAATATTGAGCGCCATGCACGTGGTAGGCGGCCGCTCTCTCGCACTTAGCATTTACGGCCGGCTACCACATGCATTGTGCTCAATATTATTACTTAAAAATGACAGCTTAGTAATAAAATAATGACAAAAATTTCTTCGGGATCTTGTAGGGGGGCATTAAACTTTGATTTAGTCACATTCTGACTTACATAATAATAACAACTTTTAACCGAGTTATTAGGCCTTGAAAATCGCCATTTTTCGTTTTTTTTTTCAATTTTAAATTGAAATTTAGACTTAACAACAACTTTAAATGGGTGTTTCTTCCAAAATAAATTTTTTGGGCCTGGCTAGATTTAAAAAAAATATTGTTGTTAAATTTTTGAAAATAATGTATAAAGCACTTTGAGAGGTTCTTAATTAAATGTGATAGAAAGTTGAGCTTAATTCTTTTTATATATAGGTTTTTTGAAAAAAAATGTCCATTCTAATGATTTACCTGCCACTCTAATGATAAAAAATAAAACAACCCCTAAGTTTACATCAAAAATCAACTTATATTAAAAGAAAAAAGAACATTTCATTTTAACATTTTGCCCCAAAAAAATGTAGAAATAATAAAAAAAGAAACATCAGCTTTGTGAAACCATTCACTTGATTTCATTCCTTTACCATACAACATCTAAACTGAAGATTTAAATAAATTATCAATATAGTCATATTCTTGTATTTTGTAGAATCTATTGGAAACTGGTTCAGGTGGATGCACTAGCTGACATAAGATTCCATTTCTAGTAGTCACAGTTTGACGATCAGCGATATCTGGCCAGAAAAAACTTTTACCATTTTTCATCATAAAGTTAACAGTCATAATGTTTCGATCAATTTTTTCAATGATTCCTGAAAAAAAGTGTATAGCTTAATAAAATTTAACAATTAAATTTTAAAGTAAAGAAAAGCAGTATAGTAAAAAACTGTAGTCTCTTACCTGGATACCAATCATTATCAAAAATAGCTGTAACCCAGGTATCTTCACTAAATTCTTCTATTCCTGTAGGCCGAGCAGTGGCTCTTCCATTGTCATTTTCCTCACTTAAATATGAAGACTGTAGCGGCGGTACTTTATTTTCAATCGCATAATGAATACAATTCTCAAAGCTGCATTTAAAACAGCTTAAAGTTCTAAAACTCAGCTCTCGAGTAATGTGATTCCAAGTTACTTGATGTGTTTGCATTGTCCCTTTATATGGTTTTAGTAGTGGAGGCAGAAAAGCATCAAATTTTTCAATATTATTTTCATTAAGACATTTGATATGTATATTGCTGATGTTTTCTTGAATACATTTCACAAAGACATCAAAGTTATTTATGTCATGGTTAAATGTTATGAGTTGATCTGCAGTTCTTTTAATGGTTGCACCAATACCATCTGGAGCTCCCTTTCCATGTCCTGCCTCTGAATAGTTCCAAGAAATATGTTGGATTTGTGGAAAAATTTTGGTAAGACTTGCTGTAGGTAAAAGAACATTTTTTTATTTCGATACTGGCTGCTTGGACTGTCTGAGAGAAAATGAATTGTTTTAAATTCGGTTTCTAATTCATGCTGGTAATTGTTTATAATTATTTCCATATGTGCCATTATGGAGGCAGGATCATGTCTTAAGGACTTGGAGACGGTACAAAAACCCTCTTTTTTTGATTTATGGTACATCATACCAGTATGAAGTGTTATTTGGTCTCGGGATGCTCCAAAATGCACAGACTGTGCTTCATTTGCATACTTGCAGAGAAAATTTTCGGAAAAATCTATATGAAATAGAATTTCATTTTCAGTTAGGCTTGCTTTTAATGTCTTCATTACTGAATATTGATGCTTAATTGTCAAAATATGTCGTAAAATTTTATTTTGATATAGTTCTAATTTCTGAATTAGTGTTGCTGGATTAGACCTCACTTTCTCCTTTTTGGTAATCTGAACAAGAATGTCCTTTTTAGTTTTGACACTAATTCGTTTTTCTTTTAGCGTAATCCACCTCTCATATTCAAATTTTCTTATCCACATTTCATCTTCCACATGGTAGAATATCTTCTTAAATTTGCAATTTTCACATTTTCGTTCCAGACATGCTTCATTGTATTTTGAACAGCACAAAGTTTCAAGAAGTGTATCTATGTCCTTTTCCAATATTATTTTATTTGTATATAAACTTGTTATAAGCAATTTTACATTTTCATGCAGTATACAAAGGCATGTATCCCTTCCCGTTAATTTTTGAGAGATGACCCAAAATGGGCGAACTTTACAAAATAAGGCATATGACACTTTCAATGATGGATACTCTGACTGAAACTTGTGAAATAAATTCTTTAAGGTATTGTTTAGGTATCTTTTTTGCATTTTTTGGCATTTTCTTGTAACTGTATCGTTTTTACCAGGGCATATACGAGAGTTTTCTTCTTGTAAGTAGAAGTCATGTATGGTCTTTTTTAAAAAGCTAAAACCAGTAAATGATTTTCTTTCGTATTTAAAAACTTCTGTTCTATTCCTATTGGCCCTCCTTAAACCTGGAGGAAGGAATTGTTTGGCATCTTTCAGTAGTTTATATTTTCTCAAGTTGGGACCCTCTATTGCCTTTGTAAATATTTGTTTGCACTTGTCATCTTTTAGGGATAAAAATTTAGAAGAAAGATCTTCTTTTAGAGCTTCTCCAAAAAGTAATTGTCTTTTTACTTCCTTAGGGACTGTTGGTGAATTTTTAAGTAGTTCTGTAACCTTTGACTGAGGAGATAAAACCGACTTTTTTTTCTTAATGGCTCTGTAAAATCTTTTTTTATACATTTCAAATTTACATTTTAATTTTTTATTTTCCTGTTGAGTTTTTTTTAGTTCCCTAAATAATTTCGTTTGGTTTCGTCTTTTAACCCTTTTTCCTTCCCTTTTTTGTCTGCTTACACTGCTAATAGGTGTACTACTAAATGACGAAGCAAAACTAGTGGATGGTTCATTTTCCTCAAAATTTACTTCTGAGTTTTGTTCTTCAGGCTCACCATTCTCACTGACTGGAGGTGTATTGTCATTTAAATTTTTGAAAAATTTCTGCCGGTTTCTATATTTTTTTGAATTCTCCTTCCAAGATTTCCTTTTTGCTTTTAGTTCCCTGCGACTTAAATCCTCTTTTAATTTAACAATGCCCTTTTCCTTAGCTTTTTCATATATTTGATGTTTTTTTTCCTGCTCTATTTTATATCTTTCTGCGTTATTTTTAATTTTTTGTCTCCTTTTTTTTTCGCATTCCCTTTTTTTACGTTTTCTTTCTTCTTCACTTTGCTTTTTGCGTGCCATTATTTACTAGTCAAAGTTAGTTTTTCAAAGTAATCTACAAAGATAAAAAATAAATCATTAGCATGGCATAACATCATTAGCGTGGTTTAATTTGTGCACGCTAATGACGAAAATAAATAGCCACTCTAATGACAAAATGTGTATATTTTCTTATAAAAATTCCCTCAGTATTTTTTGAATAAAGAAAGATATTCTAATTAAAAGCTTATTTATTAGTGCCAAATATGATCATAAGTTAACTTTTTTAATTTTGATTTTTTCTGAAAAACTTACCTCCACTCTAATGACGAAGCTTAATACACGACCACGTGCACGTACTTTTTAACGCCTATCTCTGAAGACTAAATAAATATTGCGCAGGAAAAATACCTTAACTGTATTGTTGGAGGGGATAGAAATTTAAATATAAACGGTAATTTCCGGTTGGGTATATCACGCGGGAATTTTAAACTGTTAACTGTTGGTCCACGCTAATGACGCGGACAGTTGGGGACAAACTTTAAGCTGTCATATTAAGTTATTTATATTACATTTTAAAACTGTTGTTGTATGGTTGGAATAAGTGGTTATTAGGGTACATGTAAACTATTACAAAATAAGTTATTAAACCTCCATGATGAAAATATTGCTATGGATTCATTGAAAAATCAGGTCGGGGACATCCACGCTAATGATTTTTAAAATTTATTTATTTTTTTTAAATAAGAAAAAGAGCAAAATATATAAGTTTTTATAAATTGTTCAAATTATTCTAAGGCCAAATGTTCTAACAAAGCAAAAAAAATTGGTTTCTATTAGTTATTTAAAAAAAAACAAGAGGGACCTTAAAATGTTAGCTTGGGGAGAAAATACCAAATAACAACTTTAGAGAAAAATTATAAGAGACCTTTTTTATCCAGAATGGTCCAAAAAACCTGCAAAAAAATTGTCCAGGCCAAAAATATTGATTTTTGCAATTTGATTAAAAAAAAATTGTTAAAAAAAATTTGGCCCACTTCTCACGTGGGCGACTCCTTGAACCTTATTCTGGGATGTCTCACGAATGTAATTATGCAAAAAAATATCATGGGAATATTTTTCCCAACGAACCTGCCGTTTTCGCCTTGTCTAAATAATGTTAAACTATAAATTCATAACACTGACTATATCTATGGTTACAATACAAAAAGTTAATCTGTATTATTATACAAAGCAATACAAAAAGTTATCTATACAAAAAGTTAATCTGTATTATTATACAATGCAATACAAAAAGTTATCTGGGTATATCCATTACTCAAGTCAAGAGTACACAAAACCTGACGCAAGAATGAGCCGAAGGTTGCAAAGAAATCTATGTTATCATAATGATTGGCTAGTCTGGCAGTTCTTGAAATGAAGTTGTTAAATTCAGTTAGTGCGATGTATAGGGTAGTGGAAACTAGCTATAGATCTGGTAGGTCTAGATGGAACATGTATATTAATTTAATTATTTATATTTTTATGTCTGTTTACTATTAGGTAATAATATTGTGTAGTAATTTCCAGTCACTACTGACAACTGAACTTCCCAAAAAAGAAATTACTAACGTCAGTGTCAAAGTGAATCTCAGACAAATTCAGTATATCATTGATTTTTTGTATTTTCTGCGTTATTCCTTTAATTTTTAGATTTTTAGTCTACTTTTATATAAAAAGCAGTTGTTTTTAGAACTATTTAGCGACATATTAATATAATATAATATTTATGGATTACTGCCGAGGGCCGACAGGATACAAAAAAGAAGATGTATTTGGTGATTATTCTGGTGACTTTCTTGGGTGTGAATCTGTCTTTTTAGTTTACTCCTCCTGGTTAAAAAATACACCATAGAACCTAAATAATAAATATAACATTTTTTTCATTTACAATTTTGATCTTAACCCTAGACCAGTATCAATATCTAATCATATGTTATTAGTATGGATACCTATAATACAGTACCTATACTCTTTCTATAACCACCACATGTATTATGAGATTTCACTTACAGGCGCTGATCTAGAAATTACTTACCTCAAATATTATATTTTCCAGATTTAGCCATACCTTCAACTCATACTTACTCTAACGATAAAATACACTATATTTATAATCCCAGATACCTACAGTATCAAAAAGATTGATCTCTGATGGTACTCTTTCCATATTATCAAGCCGTAGTTGCAAGTAAAATAAAACGGTATTATCATAAATACATTTAATATTAAATCATTATTAATATACACAATTTTAAATATGAAGTGACAAATGTGACAAAAATCTTTATCTAAGGTTGGGAATAATATAACAATAAAGACAAATATACTAATATAATGGTTTTTACAAGTTGTGAATAAAGTAACTATAAACCAGATTTACAGAAAGCAAAACATAATGCTACTAAACACAACTTGTGATACAGTGAAACTTGGATAATTCGAATCTCAGGGGACCATTAAAAAAATTCAAATCATCCAAAAATTCTAAATTCTAAATAAATCTACAAAAACAAGGATTACCTACAAAAACATCTACAAATGATAAATATCATTAGTTGATCATCAAAAAACAGTAGTTGATCATTTTTATCGCTTGGAGATGTGTTTGTTTATATTCTTGTCAGAGTTTTGTCAACCTAAAAAAATGTGCCAACAAAATTGGCCAAAAATATCAATTAAAACATTTGCAAGCTATAAAAAAGACAGACTTTATGTTTTTCCAAAGAGATCTGAAATTTTTAGCTGCTTTTGAGAATTTAGCTTCTCAGTAATGACAAAAGATTCTAAGATATTCATAAAAGATAGTAGAAAAGTTCGAATTATCCAAAATATAATTCGAATTATCCACGACTTTTTACCATTACTTATATTCGCTGCGTGCAAGTACTTGGAGGGGATGCGAGAAACGATCATGCAAGAATAGCGGAGAAATCTTGCAACTTTCTTATATTGTCAATTGAAATTGTCAAATTGACGTATATGTCATACCTACTGTCATTGAAGAAAAAAATTATGTGTTGCTCCACAATATTGATACGATATGCAATTGTTATATAAAATAAATTTAATTAATTGCATTTTGCTTGCAGTACTGCATTTTAATAACTAATTTTATTTACTACATACAATTGTTTACCTTTTAATAACATAACCTCATTTTAATTTTTCTTCTTATAATTTTTTTTGTGCTACGGCCTTGACAATTGTCCAGCATCCAGGACTAATATAATTGACCAATATAATTAAAAGTGCGAAAAAAGTTGCTGAGTTATGAAACCAGGTGTCGCTTTTCCGAACTTGCACGGTCCCAATATGAAATGCTAGGGACCAGAATAAAAATTTGAATTAAAGAAGATTTCGAATTATGGAAGTTCGAATTAAGCAGGTTCCACTGTACTGGGAACAGTTTGGTTTAACAATAAACATAAAGAAAACAAAACTAAGTTATCCTAGTTTATCTAAGAAAACTTACGGTTATCAGTAAGAAATGTAAAGTCATAACAAGAATCCAGATAAAAAATGAAGATATTGAACAAGTGGACAAAATGAAATAGGAGTCTGGATTAAGGAAAATCTAAATACGCAATCAGAAATTTAATCAAGAATAGACCAATCAAAAGCAGCCTTTTTGAAGATAAGGAAATTGCTGAGTATGAGTAACCAAAGACTCAAACTACAACTCCTATATCGAGTGTATAGGAAAGTGGAAAGAGCAATATCACAACTAAAAGATGGCAAAGCTCCTGGACCTGACAATGCATATGCTGAACTCATAAAACTATTTAACACCGACGGTACTCAACGCCTAACCAAAATATTTAACGACATATATTTAAGCGGAGTAATACCAAAAACATGGTTGAAGTCGACGTTTGTTGCTTTACCAAAGAAAACAAAGTCCGTATCCTGCAGTGATTGCCGAACCATCAGCTTAATGAGCCATATTTTAAAACTATTTCTAAAAATTTTACATCAAAGGATATATAGACTGTGCGAAGAAAAAATCAGCCGAACACAGTTTGGTTTTCGAAATGCAGTGGGTACAAGAGAGGCTCTTTTAGTATACAAGTGCTATTTCAACGATGTAGAGACGTAAATTGCGATATTTATGCATGTTTCATTGATTACCAAAAAGCGTTCGATACAGTAAAGCACGAAATCAAATAGATGAAATAGAGAATGTGGAAAAATCCCCTTACGAACAATTCACACATCCACCATTTCGGGCTGGGAAAAATTTTTCGAATAGAATCAAAGATCCAAACACCAGTTCTTAGAAATGTGTTTCGCCCTCTTCAACCTCTCTGGGCTCGTCGGTAAAGACAAGAGGTTGAATATCTTTAGACACATTCTAATCAAAAAACAACATTCGAGACCTAGACATAGAAGGTGCGTAAGTCTACGGCAAATCCGACAATGACAGTCTCAAGTTTTAATTCCCTAATTACTTAAAGTAAGTAAAATATATGTTTAAAAACATAAGATGTAGATCTTTGAAACACACTCAGTGAACCAAAGATCCAAGGTTATTGGTTTAACGACCACTCGTACGAAATCAAATAGATGAAATAGAGAATGTGGAAAAATCCCCTTACGAACAATTCACACATCCACCATTTCGGGCTGGGAAAAATTTTTCGAATAGAATCAAAGATCCAAACACCAGTTCTTAGAAATGTGTTTCGCCCTCTTCAACCTCTCTGGGCTCGTCGGTAAAGACAAGAGGTTGAATATCTTTAGACACATTCTAATCAAAAAACAACATTCGAGACCTAGACATAGAAGGTGCGTAAGTCTACGGCAAATCCGACAATGACAGTCTCAAGTTTTAATTCCCTAATTACTTAAAGTAAGTAAAATATATGTTTAAAAACATAAGATGTAGATCTTTGAAACACACTCAGTGAACCAAAGATCCAAGGTTATTGGTTTAATGACCACTCGTACGAAATCAAATAGATGAAATAGAGAATGTGGAAAAATCCCCTTACGAACAATTCACACATCCACCATTTCGGGCTGGGAAAAATTTTTCGAATAGAATCAAAGATCCAAACACCAGTTCTTAGAAATGTGTTTCGCCCTCTTCAACCTGAGTGTGTATTTCACTGAGTGTATATTTCACTGAGTGTGTTTCAAAGATCTACATCTTATGTTTTTAAACATATATTTTACTTACTTTAAGTAATTAGGGAATTAAAACTTGAGACTGTCATTGTCGGATTTGCCGTAGACTTACGCACCTTCTATGTCTAGGTCTCGAATGTTGTTTTTTGATTAGAATGTGTCTAAAGATATTCAACCTCTTGTCTTTACCGACGAGCCCAGAGAGGTTGAAGAGGGCGAAACACATTTCTAAGAACTGGTGTTTGGATCTTTGATTCTATTCGAAAAATTTTTCCCAGCCCGAAATGGTGGATGTGTGAATTGTTCGTAAGGGGATTTTTCCACATTCTCTATTTCATCTATTTGATTTCGTACGAGTGGTCGTTAAACCAATAACCTTGGATCTTTGGTTCACTGAGTGTGTTTCAAAGATCTACATCTTATGTTTTTAAACATATATTTTACTTACTTTAAGTAATTAGGGAATTAAAACTTGAGACTGTCATTGTCGGATTTGCCGTAGACTTACGCACCTTCTATGTCTAGGTCTCGAATGTTGTTTTTTGATTAGAATGTGTCTAAAGATATTCAACCTCTTGTCTTTACCGACGAGCCCAGAGAGGTTGAAGAGGGCGAAACACATTTCTAAGAACTGGTGTTTGGATCTTTGATTCTATTCGAAAAATTTTTCCCAGCCCGAAATGGTGGATGTGTGAATTGTTCGTAAGGGGATTTTTCCACATTCTCTATTTCATCTATTTGATTTCGTACGAGTGGTCGTTAAACCAATAACCTTGGATCTTTGGTTCACTGAGTGTGTTTCAAAGATCTACATCTTATGTTTTTAAACATATATTTTACTTACTTTAAGTAATTAGGGAATTAAAACTTGAGACTGTCATTGTCGGATTTGCCGTAGACTTACGCACCTTCTATGTCTAGGTCTCGAATGTTGTTTTTTGATTAGAATGTGTCTAAAGATATTCAACCTCTTGTCTTTACCGACGAGCCCAGAGAGGTTGAAGAGGGCGAAACACATTTCTAAGAACTGGTGTTTGGATCTTTGATTCTATTCGAAAAATTTTTCCCAGCCCGAAATGGTGGATGTGTGAATTGTTCGTAAGGGGATTTTTCCACATTCTCTATTTCATCTATTTGATTTCGTACGAGTGGTCGTTAAACCAATAACCTTGGATCTTTGGTTCACTGAGTGTGTTTCAAAGATCTACATCTTATGTTTTTAAACAGTAAAGCACGACACGCTGATGGAGATATTAACCAATATTGGAATTAACACCTGTGATTTAAGAATTATCAGCAATCTATACTGGAATCAAACATCCTCTATCCGGACAGAGGCAGGAGAATCCGACGATATCAAAATCAAACGTGGGGTCCGTCAGGGATGTATACTATCCCCACTGCTGTTTAACATCTACTCTGAGGAAATCTTTCAAGAAGCAGTGGATGATGTTGAAGCCGATTCGAATTAACGGAGAATGTATCAATAACATAAGATACGCAGACGACACTGTGGTATTCGCTGACAGTTCTGAAGCCCTACAGGAGTTAATGAACAGAATCGCAGAAGTCAGTCAGAGATACGGACTTTCACTAAACACTAAGAAAACAAAATGTATGATTATCTCTAAGAACAAACAGCAATTTGGACGAATCAGTGTGAATGGTCAACAAATAGAAAGAGTAAAAACATATACCTACCTTGGTATGAACGTCAATGAAAATTGGGACCATTCTATAGAAATCAAATGTAGGATAGAGAAAGCAAGATCTGCATTTCAAAAAATGGCAAAGTTGTTCAAATGTCATGATTTGTCGATACCCATAAAAGTCAGATTTCCTAAAACCGTTGACTCTGTTATCTACCTTATTTGATTATCTACTTTTACCGTAACATACAGGGTTGCGAGAAAGTCTGGCAACACGGTAATTTATCGGAAACCGCTAAAACGATTTTTATGGATTTTGGTGGGTGAGGGTCTTTTAATACGGCCGATATTATAGTGGTAATTACATTGTTGACAAATCTTCTGTTTTTCTGGAAATCTAATGAACTTTATTATTTCAAATCGAACACCCTGTATATTTTTTGCGTTTTGGAATTCCTAAGGGATACTGATTATTTTTTATATGATATTCCCTATACCTAAATTCCATAATTTCGGAGTTATTGCTACATTTATTAAAAAAAAATTTAAACAATTTATAAAAATCAATTTTTTAGGCCCGGGTAGACATTATTTTAGGTTCATTGGATCATTTTAAACTGAAGCCATGTGTATTGGAGGAACAAAACAGTCCATTACATTAGACGATGGGGTAGAAATTAAACACTGCGATGAATACAAGTACCTGGGCATGAAGATAACTCAAGATGGAACACTCGATGCTGCTATAAAAGACAGAAACATGCAGGGTAGAAAAGCCATATCCATGATGAACGGCATTCTGTGGGACCAGACAATATCTAAAGCGAACAAACAGCTCATATACAATAGCATACTTAAAAGTATAATCACATATGGCAGTGAAGTTTGGCCACTGAAACAAAGAGCGCAGAAAATGTTACTAGTAACAGAAATGGACTTCTGGAGAAGAGCAGCAGGCAAATCAAGAAGAGATCGGATACCGAACGAGAGAATACGAGAAATGATGGGAGTAACACATACAATACTTGATGACATAAAAACAAAACAATTGGTATGGTACGGCCATGTACAGAGAATGCCAGATGACAGGATCCCTAAACAGATTTTGGCATGGACACCACAAGGGAGAAGAAAAAGAGGAAGGCCGAGAAGAAGCTGGAGGGAGGGAATTGAAAAAGAACTAGAGGAAAGAGAAATCCCTCCAGGTCTATGGTTAAACAGAGAAGAATGGCGGTTAGGAGTCGGAAGGCGTCGGAGAACGCTGTAAACCGATAGTAGTAGTAGTGGATCATTTTGAACAAAAAAAGTCTTTTGTAATTTTCCTCCAAAGTTAATCGTTTCCGAGTTATAAACAATTTAAGGTTAAAAAATACAAGTAAAAAATATTATTTTTGAAACTACGAAGTGGCTAAATTCAACTATAAGCCTTATTTTATCAGTTACCCATAAGAAATTTGGTCTTGTTTCATTTTAAAATATTATTTTTAGTTGTCAATCGCCCCTTCTCTCATATGCGTTTTATTAATAATTAAAATAAAAACAATATTTTAGAGTAAAACGTGCCAAAAATTCTTATAGGTGTCTGATAGAAGAAGGTTTGATCTTGAATTTAAGTTGTTTGTAATTTCAAAAATTATCTTTTTTTTACTTGTGTTTTTGAACCTCGAAAATCGTCATTTTTCGTTTTTTTTTTTTCAGTTTTAAATTGTTTATAACTCGAAAACGATTAATTTTAGAGAAAAATTACAACAGACCTTTTTTGTTCCCAATGATCTAGAGAACCTAAAATAATGTCTTCCCGGGCCGAAAAAATTGACTTTTATAAAATGTTTAAATTTTTTTTAATAAATGTAGCAATAACTCCGAAATTATGGCATTTATGTATAGGGAATATTCTATGAAAAATAATTAGTATCCCTTAAGGATTCCAAAACTTAAAAAAATATACAGGGTGTTCCCTTTCAAATAAGAAAGTTAAGTAGATTTACAGAAAAACGGATGATTTGACAACAATGTAATTACCACTATGATAAATTTGCCCGCATTAAAAAACCCTTACCCACCAAAATCTATAAAAATCGTTCTAGCGGTTTCCGAAAAAATAACATCTTGCCAGACTTTTTCGCAACCCTGTATACATCCTGTTTCATGACTGTCTGTCCGTCCGTCCGCGAATACAACTTCCTCCGTTATTAACACAGATAGAATGACAAATGAGGTGTCGAATGAAAGCTTCTAATCCAAGGATAGTATTAAAAATGAGAAATTTGTCATCGGAGTTCGGTTTTAGAGCTGCAGCCGTAAGTACTGTTTTAAAGTCACTTAAAATACACTAAGCATCGAAATTAACGCACCACCTTAAAAATGTCTCGTGTTTTTTAAACCTGTTGTCCGATTTAAGTGATTTTTTAGTACATTATAGCTTTATTGTTCAAGAATATCGGTGTAATAATATTGTTGCTAAACAGGTAAGTCTCATTGTATACCGGGTGTAACAATGATAGTGGTTTTTTTTTTCCTGAAAGTTTGCAACACTCTGTGAAATATTCTAGCGTATATAAAATATAACTTTAGCCTTAGGCCTTCTTAACATTTTGCTTTTTGATTCATTCGCTTTTGTGGGATAATAAAAAAATTAGGTACAGTAGAACCTCGATTAACCGAGGTAATTGGGACCAGAGAACCTCGGATACGGCAAAACTCGGATAACACGGAATGTAGGTAACCTAAATATAGTACAATACTGGAATTGGTGTTGTAAATGTCTCAATATTACTTAAATAACGATTTAAACTAGTTATTTGTGACTTTTGTTCAGTTTATAAATACAAGAAATATTTTAAAAATTGTAAGAAACCAAATATGTAAATGTATTTACATCGCGTGTTTATTTGTACGTGATACTTTCTCATTAAAATTTATAAAATTCACATTAGGATGGCCTCGGTTAACCCGGAATCTCGGTTAATCGATTTCCGGTTAACTGTACTGTACAGGGCCCCCGCTACCATATGTGCAAAGTGTGCAATGCACACGGGCGCCATCCTTTAGGGGCGCCAAAACCCGGGGCCAAAATTGCAAAAAATTTTGAAAAAAAAAAACAAAAGATAATTTTAAAATAAAAGTTAAGAAATTAAATAGGATTACAAGTGAAATTTCCTCTTGGTAAAAGGTATATTAGTTTAAAAAGCCCTAAAGGGCTACAAACATATACAAAACGTTTTCGCTCTGTAGCTCTGATGATGCTATTGTTACAGAGCGAAAACGTTTTGTATATGTTTGTAGCCCTTTAGGGCTTTTGAAACTAATATACCTTTTACCAAGAGGAAAATTTTTATTAAATTTCACTTGTAATTAATGGTATACAGCCAACTACAGGAAGTTCTTCCTTGTGGATTTTTAAATAGGATTAGGTATAAATAGAAGAAAAATAAGTGAAAAACAGAATACTTCGGCCACATAATTAGAGAACCTAAATACCATCTACTTCGCCTTTAATACAAGGAAAAGTGGAGGGAACGAGATGGATTGGTCGAAAGAAATTTTCATGGTTGCGTAATATTAGACAATGATGGTGTGGAACCACAGTAGAATAATTTCGCGCAGCAGTCGATAGAGAGAGGTTTCAGGGACTTGTAAACAGATGACGGCCAACGTATGAATACGGACACGGCATCTAAAGAAGAAGAAGGTATAAATATACACGAAATTTTATTAGTATATCATCCAGTTACTGCTGATTCCTATGTGATAGAACAAGTCAATTTATTTTATGATTTCATTCTGTTTCTTATTTTTATAGTTTAGTGTACAAAATAATAGTCCATTTACTCACAGTTTTTGTTGTGAATTTTAGAGAACCGATTGTATTGACGTGAAATTTGGCATACACATAGCTAATATTAAAAAAAAAGTGATATTGAGCCCAGAGCTTTTGCCCTGGGGGTGAGTTTTACCCCTTCTTGGGAGTGAATAAACATATCAGGGTGTGCATAAACGGGTCTGGAATAGGATAAATTGACTAATTCTAAGCAACTTTGGTTCTATAGATTTTTTTCACTAAGTCATTACTTTTTGAGTTATTTGCGAGTGAATATGTTCATTTCTCAACAAAAAACCCCGTTTTTTGCAAACAGCTCAAAAAGTATGTATTTTATCGAAAAAAAAATGATCTTAGCAAAATATAGCTTACAAAAAGTGAAAAAAATAGTTTACTTATATTTTTTAAGTCTGTAAACCCAGTAGAAGCAGATCTGCAGCTAACGAAAAATAGGTTCTTATTCGTCAAATTCCAAATCGAATATTTAATCGTGAAATAACCAAAAAAATGAAGCACTTTTCGGGTAAAACTCATTACATCTTTTTAAAGTCTTTAAAAAAGCTTTATTTTTGTTTTTTTTTAGTTTCTAGCATCAAAAGTAAATGTAAGTTACGGTCAAAATAAAGTAGTCCCCTTTTTTTGATAAAAAAATCGTAAAAATCACCCCCTAATTAACATCCCAAATGAAATTAATCGTTACTGCTTTACGACATTTTCTTGCTTTACCATTTACTTTATATATGTATTGTTTATATAATCTGTAAGTTTCATCGGTTCAAAGTGCTCATTTTTGAAAAGATTTGGTTTTAAAGTAAAATTTTTTTAATCTTGAAAAAAATTCCTTGTGTTCAAAATAACTTAAAAATTATTATCTAGTGATACCCAAAATCTCGAGTAAAAAAATGTAGGTTTTGCTTTTCTGAATAATTGATATTTTTGTTTTCCTCCAAGTCAAAAATTTGTTAAGATATGACTGTTCAAAATTTGCATATGTACTTACACTCGTGATTAGTGACTTGTTTAAGCCCTTTTAACTACAATCTTTTCAAAAATAAGCACTTTGAACCGATGAAACTTCAGATCAATATAAACAATACATAAGTAAAGTAGCTTGTGGTGAAGAGGTAACGATTAATTTCATTTGAGATGCTAATTAGGGGGTGGTTTTCATGATTTTTTTTTACCAAAAAAAGTGTTTAACATTAATTTGAGCGTTACTTACTTTCGATGTTAGAAACTTAGAAAAAAAAAACAAGAATAAAGATCCTTTTAAACGCTTTAAAAACGTTATAATGAGTATTTCCCGATAAGTTTTTGATTTTTTGGTTATTTCACGTTAAAATATTCGATTTGGAATTTGACGAATAAGAACCTACTTTTCATTAGCTACAACTCTGCATCCACTGGGTGTACAGATTTCAAATATACACCCTTTTTTTTACTTTTTGAGTTATTTGTGAAAAACCGTCTAAAATTATGTTTTTTTTTATTGAAAAATGAACATATTTACTCGCAAATAACTCGTAAAGTATTGACTCGTAAAGTGAAAAAACTGGATAGGACGAAAGTTGCTTAAAATTAGATATTTTATTAAATTAGATTTTTTTGAACTTTTTTTTCATCCCCGAGAAGGGGTAAAACTTACATCCAGGGCAAATCACATATCAGCACAATACCACTTTTTTCTTTGACATGTTAGCTATGGTATGACAAATTTTATGACAATCCAAGCGGTTCTTTAAAATTCGGAGGTTTTACAATATTTGACCGTGGGTGAATAGACTATGAATATGACTTCTAAAGTTCACTTTTTTGCTTTATTTCAAGCACCTACCTACCTATCTACCGTTAAAAAAATACATAAAAAAACTTGATCCAAAATGTCTTTAAGCGGCTCTAAAATGTTTTTTGCACACAGGCGCCTGCAACCCTTACGGGGGCCCTGGTACTGTACTTTAACACCTAGTAATGTTCTTCATCAATACAGGGTGTTTTTAAATAAATGAGACAAACTTTAAAGGGTAATTCTGCATGAAAAAATAATGACTGCATTATAAACATATGTCCGCAAATGCTGTGTTTCCGAGATACGGGATGTTGATTTTTTTCTTACAAACTGGCGATTTATTTATTGATCTAAAACTGGATGAGATATATATATATATATATATATATATATATATACAAAATATGCATAAGATGGATACGCATAAGATGCTCTCCTTGTTATATATATATATATATATATATATATATATATATATATATATATATATATATATATATATATATATTGTTATATTTCTATTTGATATAAAAATTAAAATTTGATAATTATAAACAAAATTCACTTTAATATAAAATATTTTCAATTTTCTCAACCACGGGCATATAAATTTAAAACAACCTGTATACAACAAATTGTTATATTTAATTTTAAGAAGTGATTAAATAAGACTCAAGTGAAATCGTTAATAGGTCATTATCGTTGTTCGCGGAAGGTCGTTCGTTATCATCATTAGCCGATGCTAAATAAGACTAAGTGGAAATAGAGAATAGGTCATTAAAATTTGTATATAGTAGAAAGTAATTTTAGAATGGGAATTAACTATTTTCTTTGAAATCCATTAAGCATATTTAGAAAGTTTAAAAATTGGTTTTGAGGAATACTGCGAATGAGAGTTGGTGGTGGAATTTTGATTTGTGAATCTGGAAGGGATATTTAGAAAGTAGGGGAATGAATGACAAATAGAGAGCAGAATGTTTTGAACTGTCGAGAAGTGAAGTCGAGTCGTAGACGGTAGTGTACGGAGAGTGAGAAAGCCGGTGTAGTTCCGTGAGTGTGGAGTATCTATCGTAGAACGAGAGGTAGGCCAAGTTGAGAGTAAAAGAACCTCCTTGAGCCAAGAGTTCCCGGTAGCTGATTGCAGTTTCGAAAAAGGTAGAACACAGCATCACGACAGAAGCAGGAAACGAGAGCTATACGAGCTAGTTTCGGAGGAGAACATTACTGGAAGCCAGGACGAGGTTTTGATTGCAGCCAAGGATAGCAGGAAACGGGTCTTGTGTGAAGACATTCTCAGTGCACCAGAAAAAGGTCAGTCTCATTTGTTTGGACATGAATGTATGGGTTTTTCGTAGTAAATACCACATTTAAAATTGAAAAAACATAATCAATAATATCAGAAAAGCTTCATCAAACTTAAATAGAATTGTTGCTGATAAATCATAATAGTTAAATGTTAATAAAAACTTTCAATTGGAAATCAAAAGGAAATAAGATTCCCATGTATAAATGTTATGTTTAAGAATAATAAGATATAGCAAATATTAAGCAGTGATTGCCATTTAAATAAAATAAACAATATTTTGATTACAATTGTAACCCATATGTGTTATTATTTTACTCTTTTCTTTCCTATCCCGATTAGGAACCATTAAGAAATACTTAGAAGCCACGTATGTAAGTAATTAATTTTATAAAAAAGCCCTGAGATTGAAAACATATTGATATGTGATCTGGTAAATTAATTAGATTATTATTAAAGCATTGATTAAATTAAATGACATATAAAATTATTATCTCATATCAATAATCAAGATCACAACAACTGTCGTCCAACGTGGAAAGCATTTTGAAAGTATTTCTAGTGGCAAATTTGAAGGATAGAAAGAGTAAAGCTGGTATTTGAAAATTTATATGCCTGTGGTAAAAAGTGAGATACTTACATTTGATAACATAAAATTTTAGATCTCTTTAGGTACAAATTTTACATAACTGATTTAATATTTTATTTTTACGATATTTACATTTGATATATTTATTGACAATTGATAATATTTGGGTAAAAAAAAGTCGTCTTGGTAACATACTAGTAAAATTTCATATTTGGCGGGGATAATACTTCTTGAAAACAAATGTCTGTGACAAGAAGCCAAAGCAAGGACAACAAAAAACAAAAAGAACATTCAGACCAAGAAGATATTTTAGACACGACAATCATGGCATCAGAACAGCAAGAATTATCAGGAATAGATAAACTATTACAACTGATGCAACTCCAGTCACAAAAGCTGGATGACAATCAAAGAGAAACAAAACAAGCAATGGATGAAGCAAAAAGGACAATGGATAAAAATCAGGAGGAAACAAAACAAGCAATAGATGAAACAAAAAGAATAATGCAAGAAAATCAGAAGGAAACAAAACAAGCAATAGAAGAGAACAACAAGAAAATGGAGGAACGCATAGGAAAGTATGAAAAGGAAGTAAAAGGATGTTTGACAACAATGAAAAACGAGATGAAAGAACAAGAAATGAAAATCCAAAATAAAATAAAGGAGATAACGAATTGCCAGAAAAAAGAAATGGAAAGTTTGGAAAACAAGTTGCAAAACGCTATTCAAGCAGACATAGAAGAAGTGGAAAGAAAGATTGCGGAAATCAATACTCAACAAAATGTCGGAGAAAGAAGAGAAATGGTTATACATAGCACAGATGACGTGAAGATAAGGTTTGGCGGGGACGTAAGAAGATTACACCCAGTGCCGTTCATAAATAGCCTGAAAAAGAAAATACAGCACATCGGAAATTTCGAAACAGCAAAAGAAACTATCAGAAACCATCTCAAATATGAAGCAAGCCTATGGTTCGATAGTAAAGAAGAAGAATTCGGCAATTGGCAACAATTTGAACAAAAATTTTTGAATTATTTCTGGGGAAAAGTCCAACAATTGGAAATTAACAAGGAATTGCAAAATGGGAAATACAATGATAGGATGGGTGTATCAGAAAGGACATATGCTTTGCAAATTTACAATAATGCAAAACATTTACAATATAATTACTCTTCGGAACAATTAGTCGAACTGATTGCAAGACATTTCGAGGAAACGCTGGAAGACCATATCACATTGCAAAATTACAAAGACATAGATAGTTTATGCCAATTCCTACAAATAAGAGAATCACGTCTAAGAGAAAGAAAATCAAGAAGGTCGCGAGAAGATTACAGGCCCCGAGAAACACAAGATTACAGAGATAGAAATCAAAATAGGAGGGACTATACAAGACGAGATTTTAATCCCAGAAGGGAAAACGAAAATAGAGACAACGGAAGAGGAAATTATGAACAAAGAAATAGGCAATGGAATGAGGACAGAAATCGAGAATACCAGAATAGAAACACCACACGCTCAAATCAAGAAAACAGAAATAATGGTAGACAAAATGAACAGGGATATCGAGAAAACCGAAACAGATCCGACAGACCAAGAGAAAATAGAAGAGAAGTAAATAATACCCAGACAGATGAATATGACGGAGAGAGACATTATGACGAAAATATAAACAACGATGAGCAACCGGCGTCTTTTCACGACGGCGCTCACTAAAAACCAAAAATCAAACAGGAATCTTTTGTCACCCCAAGGAGTTTATTAAATTGGCAGGAAACAACGAAAAGAAAAATGGAATTAATTTAAAATTTGTGGATGGATTTATCAACGAGAAACCAATTAAAATTATGATAGACACTGGATCTGAAATAACATTGGTCAACAGAAAACTAATAGAAGAAGTTAACTTAACAAATTTAATTTATAAAATACCTAGGGTAAATTTAGTGGGCGCAAACAAACGGACATTGGCAACTATAAATGAAGGCATACGAGTAATGGTACGACTGGGCAAGAATATGTATGCACTACAATGTGTAATAATGCCAAACATGTCACATGACATGATAGTAGGAGTGGACGAATTGGCAGAAAAACATGTAGTGATAGATTTTAAAAATAATACGATGAAACTAACAGAAGAAAAAGAAAAAGAACAGGACAAGGAACATGAGAAACAAAATACGGACGAATCAGGTAAAGAACAAACAGTGGAAATGAATTTGGCAGCGAAGCAAGGACAAAGAAGAAAAAGGAGAAAAGGTCAGAAAAAGATAAAAGAAAATGAAACCTGTGGCTCCTCAAAAGAAGAGTTGAGCCCAGAAGAAGAAAATTTGAGAGTATCAGAAACAAAGGAAACCTGGGATTCCTCAAAAGAAGAGACGGGCTCAGGAGAAGAAGAAATAAAGCTAAAAAATGAAAGTGAAAAGAATATGATTGAAACAGTGGTATTTGAAGAGGAGGTATATGCAAACGAGGATGCAGAATGCACGGTAAACATGTGTGAAGAATCTGAGAAAAAAGACAGAAAATTGATATGTGGAGAAGGGAAAGAAAAAGAATTGCGGTTGATGTTAAGAAACTACGAAAATTTGATCAATGAGGAAAACAGAGTGGCTAAAAAGTACGAACATTCATTTGAGGTGAAAAACTTGGGAAATTTTCGATCAAAGACTTACCCGATTCCATACAAGTATCGACAAGAGGTGAAAGAAGAAATAAATAAAATGTTGGAAGATCAAATCATCGAAAGATGTGATTCACCGTATATTAACCCGATTGTGATAGTAAAGAAAAGCAGTGGAGAATTGAGATTATGTTTAGATGCCAGGAATATCAACCAGCACACTGTATCACAATATGAATCACCTCTAAACATCGAGGCCATTTTTGGAAGAATCACCGGGTCACACATATTTTCGAAAATTGACTTAAAACACAGTTTTTGGTTGATACCGTTGGCTGAAAAGTGTAGAAACTACACCGCTTTTTCTATTGATGGTATTGTCTACCGGTTTAAGGTAGTGCCGTTTGGATTGCAGAGTGCTTGTGCTGCACTCGTCCGAGCTCTACATACCATTTTGAATCGCCACGAAGATTTCATAGTTCATTATATCGATGATTTATTAATTTTTTCACAAGATACTCAGAGTCATCTGAAACACATAGAAATAATTCTGCAAGAATTGGACACAGCGGGATTGAAATTAAACATTGAAAAATGTCAATTTTTTCAAAAAGAAGTCATTTATTTGGGTTTTCAATTGGACACCAAAACAGTAAGATTATCCGAAGACAGAGTCAAGCTCATAGATGAATACCCAAGACCAACGAATTTGAAAACATTGAGAGGTTTTCTTGGCACGATTAATTATTTTAAAAAACTGATTCCCGATTTGAGCCAAAAGGAAATCCCTCTGATAAAGTTGCTTAAAAAAGGAATAAAATGGAATTGGAAAGAAGAACAGGAGGAAGCTTTCGAAACATTAAAACGAGAATTCGCAAAAGGAACGAAAATATACCACCCCATTTACAATTTACCTTTTATACTCCGAACTGATGCGTCCATACAAAAATTTGCAGGAGTTCTGTCTCAAATACAAAACGACCAAGAAGTGCCGATATGTTTTATATCGCGAGTGACTAAAACACATGAGAGAAAATATAGTGTTACAGAATTGGAGTTTGCCAGTGTACTATATTGCGTAAACAAATTGAGGTTTTACTTATTGGGAGCAAAATTCACAATCGAAACAGACCATGCAGCTTTAGTACATATCATGAAGAATAGATTAGTAAATAATAGAATACATAGAGGCATTCTATTATTACAGGAGTATGATTTTGAGTTCCGATATATAAAAGGAAAAGACAACATAATAGCCGACGCTCTAACACGGGATGAGGACACGGGAAAAAAGGAAACAATTACTCTACAGGTGGGACTAAATAGATTAATACAAGAAGAAGGGATATATTCGTTAAATGAGATAAGGACAAACCAAGAAGACCTAGAGGAAAGAGAGAAAAGAAGAGCGGAAGTAGAAAATGACATATATTTTAAGAGAATAGACGGAGAGGAACTATATTTAGTGACACAGACATTGGCCGAAAAGATAATAAAGAAATTACATGAGGACAATGGGCATATCGGTAGCAGAAAAGTTTGGCTCGTTTTTAGGGAAAATTACATCAGCCGACAGGATTACCGCATAGCAAAGGAAATTACCCAGAAGTGCGATGTATGTCAAAAATATAAGAGTCGGAATTTCAAAAACGAAAATGTTGCCAAAAATATTGAAGCCCGAAACAAACTAGACATTGTAGCCATAGATATGTTAAGCGATCTAATTATGACCACTAAAAGGAACAAACATATTCTGGTAATGGTGGATGTGTTTTCAAAATACGTAAAATTATATAGTTGCCGCACCACAAAGGGGGAGGAAATATTAAGAAAAATCGACAATTTTATAGCCATAGTAGGAACACCAAAAAAGATCCTACTGGACAATGCAACGTATTTCCGAAATGATCGTTTCAAAGGACAACTTCGAGAACGAGGAATAGAGACAAATTTTGTCAGCATCAGGCATCCACAGAGTAATCCTTCGGAACGATTCATACAGGAAGTGACGAAATTTCTTCGCATTGCAACAGATGGTCAACATCGCCACTGGGACAGGAAAATGGCGGAAATAGAAAGGTATCTAAATACAATTCCGAGCACAGTAACAAAGGAGACCCCAGAATACATCATGAAGGGTGTAATGCCGATAAGGCCATGGGAAGACCAAGAGCCAAAAGAATATCAACAGGTGATTGAAACCGTACAGAGAAGATTACGGCGAAGCAACGAAAAATATATCCAAAGACAGGAACAAAATAGAAAAAGAAGACCAGTGACTTTCCAAAAGGGTGAAAAAGTACTCGTGAGGGCATTACGAGTATCAAATCTTCCTGGCGGCATTTGCGCAAAGTTGATGCCTGTTTTCGAAGGCCCGTACATCGTGAATAATGAAAATGGGATAAATAGTTATGAGTTGAGGCACAGGAACTCGGAAAAGATCCGAGGAATTTATAATATTCACGATGTATACAAATATCACGAATAAAAGACAGAATTACATGAAGTAGATAGTAAGTTAGGGTATAAGACATAGATTAAAGTAAGAAAATATACAGGGAGTTGGTTTTTGCCTCGAGAAAATTTATTTAAAAATGCAGATAAATTTTATCGAATACAAGGCGGGGATTTGTTATATTTCTATTTGATATAAAAATTAAAATTTGATAATTATAAACAAAATTCACTTTAATATAAAATATTTTCAATTTTCTCAACCACGGGCATATAAATTTAAAACAACCTGTATACAACAAATTGTTATATTTAATTTTAAGAAGTGATTAAATAAGACTCAAGTGAAATCGTTAATAGGTCATTATCGTTGTTCGCGGAAGGTCGTTCGTTATCATCATTAGCCGATGCTAAATAAGACTAAGTGGAAATAGAGAATAGGTCATTAAAATTTGTATATAGTAGAAAGTAATTTTAGAATGGGAATTAACTATTTTCTTTGAAATCCATTAAGCATATTTAGAAAGTTTAAAAATTGGTTTTGAGGAATACTGCGAATGAGAGTTGGTGGTGGAATTTTGATTTGTGAATCTGGAAGGGATATTTAGAAAGTAGGGGAATGAATGACAAATAGAGAGCAGAATGTTTTGAACTGTCGAGAAGTGAAGTCGAGTCGTAGACGGTAGTGTACGGAGAGTGAGAAAGCCGGTGTAGTTCCGTGAGTGTGGAGTATATATCGTAGAACGAGAGGTAGGCCAAGTTGAGAGTAAAAGAACCTCCTTGAGCCAAGAGTTCCCGGTAGCTGATTGCAGTTTCGAAAAAGGTAGAACACAGCATCACGACAGAAGCAGGAAACGAGAGCTATACGAGCTAGTTTCGGAGGAGAACATTACTGGAAGCCAGGACGAGGTTTTGATTGCAGCCAAGGATAGCAGGAAACGGGTCTTGTGTGAAGACAGTCTCAGTGCACCAGAAAAAGGTCAGTCTCATTTGTTTGGACATGAATGTATGGGTTTTTCGTAGTAAATACCACATTTAAAATTGAAAAAACATAATCAATAATATCAGAAAAGCTTCATCAAACTTAAATAGAATTGTTGCTGATAAATCATAATAGTTAAATGTTAATAAAAACTTTCAATTGGAAATCAAAAGGAAATAAGATTCCCATGTATAAATGTTATGTTTAAGAATAATAAGATATAGCAAATATTAAGCAGTGATTGCCATTTAAATAAAATAAACAATATTTTGATTACAATTGTAACCCATATGTGTTATTATTTTACTCTTTTCTTTCCTATCCCGATTAGGAACCATTAAGAAATACTTAGAAGCCACGTATGTAAGTAATTAATTTTATAAAAAAGCCCTGAGATTGAAAACATATTGATATGTGATCTGGTAAATTAATTAGATTATTATTAAAGCATTGATTAAATTAAATGACATATAAAATTATTATCTCATATCAATAATCAAGATCACAACAATATATATATATATATATATATATATATATATATATATATATATATACAGTGGAACCCCGATAAGTCGGCCCCCGATAACCCGGAACTCCGGCTAACCCGGACCGATTTTTATCAGACAAACATTTCAACAATAAAAATGTATTGCTGTTACAAAATCTCGTGAACCTAATTCATTCATTTGGTGACGTCAATATACGAACGAAACGATTGATGAATCCGACATTACTGAAAATATCAGGGTGCAGATGGGACCCTGTCGCGCAATTCGCAGCAAATAAAATAGTCGTATGTTTTTGGCTTCATTTTATTTCGGTTATACATACGCATTTTCAAGGTTCACGAGGTTTTGTACCAACTCTATGTAATATAATATTTGAGAGATAATGGAACCGGATTGAACTACATATAACATAGTAAAAATGACTCATGGTACACCACATTCATTGTCGAAAACAACATGCACCTGTATTATCCTTTATTTTTTTGAAACTGTCTGTGTTAGCATTGTTTAGAAAAGACTATTAAAATTCTTTTTTTAACAATGGTCTTAGTCATCACTTTTATTAAATAACATAACATCAGAGACGGTATTGTGTGTAGTAAAGTCGTATTATTGTTCGCTTCCGTTTTGTAATCGTTCGTAAATTTATTCAGATTTTGTGTTTGCGTGTCTTTTGTCTATAAGAAACTAGAAGCATTAAGTAGAATTGATAAAGGTGAATCTTGCAGCATTATATTATGGTGTCGTTACATCTACAGTATCGGATTGGAAGAAAAATAGAACTAAAATCGAAGAATTTTTTTTTCAAAATGATAAAAGACAGTTTAATCGGTGCAAAGCTAATAAAGCTAAGAATGAGACTTTTGACGACGCTTTGTATGTGTGGTTTTGTGTGGAATGCGAACGTGGTTTACCAGTGTCTGTGTGACAATTATAACGGAGTTTATCTGTAAGCATACCATATTTTATTAATTTTTACAATTTTCTCCGGCTAACCCGGATTTTCGATAACCCGGATCGGCCGCGGTCCCAATTAATCCGAGTTAACGGGGTTCCACTGTATATATATATATATATATATATATATATATATATATATATATATATATATATATATATAATGAAATTCGGTAGGTTTTAAGAGGTAGTTATTGCGCATTTTTGACATACAATTAAGAATTTTATATTCATCATTGGCGTGCATACTGGTATAAACATTTTAGATACATCCCGTATGCATGTTAATGGTGAATATAAAATTCTTAATTGTATGTCAAAAAATGCGCAATAACTACCTCTTAAAACCTACCAAATTTCATATCTCAACCGGTTTTGGAACAATAAATAAATCGTCAGTTTTTAAGAAAAAATTCAACATCCCGTATCTCGGAAACGAAGCATTTGTGGACATATGTTTATAAAGCAAACGGTCATTATTTTTTCATGTAGAATTACATCTTAAAGTTTGTCGCACTTATTTAGAAACAGCCTGTGTCGAGGAAAAACATGGCTAGTTGTTTAAGTACCTAACTTTTTTATTATCCAATATAAGCGAAGAAATCAAAAAGCAAAATTTTAAGAAAGCCTAAGGCTATAGTTCAGTTTTAATTTCAATATTTTATATACGCTAGCATATTCCACAGGGTGTTCCAAACTTTGAGGAAAAAACACACTATCATTGTTACACCCCGTATCCAATGACACTTACCTGTTTAGCAACCATATTATTACATCGACATTCTTGAAGAATAAAGCTATAATATGCTAAAAAATCACTCAAATCGGACAACCGGTTTAGGAAATACGAGACATCAAAAAAGTCCCATTTTTAAGGTGGTGCGTTAATTGTGATGCTTAGTGTATGATATGAATGTAAATAGAGATAACTCAAAATTTAATAAAATCGTATATCAATCGACGCAAAGTTACACGAAGAACTTCCAGTTCTACTTGCGATTACTTTGGGTGAAAACCTAGGACTTACTTTACTAAGTCCAATTACTTGTTTTGACTTACACGAATTCCCTAGGCCTGACAGGCTCGCTGTACACTATATAGTATTTTGAATATTTGATGTCTTGTCAAATTTTGAAAAATTTTCTGTGGTATTTTTTATTTGTTAAATTATTCCATGCAGTAAAAAAATGTGTATACCGGTTTTTATTTTAGGCTTTCTGCAAGAAGAGGACACATTGAAAGTTATGAAAACATGTAATGTACATTCATACAATAAGAAACAACAAATGAGTAGATCTGTTGAAGAAAAAACATTAAAATGTGTAATTTGTTCCAAGCAATTTACTCGAGATGACAATTTGAAAAAGCATTTGAGGATACATAATGGGGAAAAGCCTTACAAGTGTCAAGTTTGTTTGAGGCAGTTCAGTCAATCATCTTATCTGAAAAGTCATATGAGAGTGCACACTGGGGAAACGCCTTACAACTGTGAAATTTGTTCTAAGCAATTCAGTCACGATCACAGTTTGAAAATACATTTAAGGATGCACACTGGGGAAAAACCTTATAAGTGTGAAGTTTGTTTTAAGCAGTTTATTCAAAAAAGTGCTTTAAATACACATATGAAAATTCATACTGGCGAAAAACTTTATAAGTGTGAAATTTGTTTTAAGCAGTTTTCTGTAAAAAGTCATGTGAAAAGACATTTGAAAGTACACACTGGAGAAACGCCTTACAAGTGTAAAATTTGTTTTAAGCAATTTAATCTATCCGGTAATTTGAAAACACATTTAAGATTGCACACTGGAGAAAAGCCATATAAGTGTGAAATTTGTTTAAAGCAGTTTTCACAGAAAATTCATTTGAAAACACATTTGAAATTTCACACTGGAGAAAATCCAGAGTAAAAAAAAGTGATTTTGAAAAGTGCACATGGAAATTTACAAGGTGACAAAATTTTCATGGTGCGATTTTTATTTTAAGCAGTTTAGTGAGGACTATCATTTGAAAGAACATACTGGAGCAAAACCTTAATACTACGAGTATGCAATTTGTTGCAAGCATTTGTTAATTATATTTCGCTCTTTGAGTTTAAAATTATTGTTAAAATACATAATACCAAGTTTAATCAAATGAATGTAAAACAAGAATTTAACAAGTTAAACTTTATTTTGACTAAAAATTAATAATTGAAAATAGTTTCTATCCTTGTGGGATCGGTACTCACCGGAGGGACCGCAGACGTTCGGATACAATTAGCGTCTCTTTGCAAAGACAATAACGTCGACTTTGCTAAGTAACTAGACATTATAGAGATCACAAAGTCAAACGTTAATAGCGTGTCAAGACGAAAATAAGGGAAAACGGTCTATTTCAACACAGGCATCAAGAGAGTTATCGCAAATGTCGTGGGGGTGGGTCTTAACGTTATTATGACAACCGACTTTTGGAATTAAAATGTAACCTAGAAATTTATGTTGAGGAATACTGTAATTGTTTTTTATTGAAAAATGAATTTGGATATTGAGCAGGTTGACATCCATTTTAATTTTAATGATCTAACCAACAATAAATATAAATAATCGGTATAAAAATAATATAAAATATATGAATAACTAATATCCTAACCACAAAAAGTAGTATATTGTAGACAAACTAAGAACGCAACGCGTTTCTCAACACAGTAAACAAGATGATTCACAGTTTTTACTATTCGCCCCGTGCGTCTCCCCTCTATTTACAGTCACGTGACACGCTGTCAGATTTTGTAAGGACGTTTTAACATTGAGTCTTATGGGATTATGTTGTTAAACTTGAATATTTTATTTTGTAGTGATCATAACCGAATAAAATTGTTAGAATTCATTAGTTATTAATTTATAGTGTAATTTATAGTGCAACAAAATATTTTCCTTTTTGGTTAATAAAGATTTATTGACATAAACTGCGATAGTGAGGTTATGTATACATAATCAAACTGTTGGAAAGTGAAGAATTTATATCAGATTAAGAGCGTTTTTATTTTCTGTTTATATTAATACATCATATCACTAGCGTGACACGGTATTTTTTTAAATGTTCCATTTAATCATACAGAAAGCGTCCTTACAAAATTTCAAAAAACCGCCACCATGAGCAGGTCGGTCGATTTTGCCTTGACACTTTGTTAACGCTCAGAGCCAATATAAAATATTTAATATATAAAATGTGTATTCTATTATATTATTTTTGTTTCATCCAACACCAGATGAATGGAAAACAGCATATATGACTCCAGTATATAAAAAAGGTGACAGGAGAAATTGTAAAAACTATAGATGGATATCGGTCACAAGTTCAATGAGTCGGTTATATGGTCGAATACTACGGGACCTGATAGAGGAAGATTATCAATCGTCCGAAGACGAAGAACAAGGAGGATTTAGAGCAGGTCGTTCATGTACAGATAACATCTTTTGTCTTAAACAAATTATAGAAAAGAAAGTTGTGACAAATAGAGAGTTACACGTTATGACTTTTGTAGATCTTGAGAAGGCATATGGGAACTATGGGAAGTCCTGGGCACATCAAACATACATCAAACATTGGTTAGTGCTCTCAAAGATCTATGTTACGGTTCAAACTCCCAAATGAAATTCGGAAACCTCTTAGCTGAAAAATTTGCAGTTACTAAGGGTCTACAATAATGAAGACACAAAGAGCCATGGAGAGAGCAATGTTAGGAGTAAAATTGACAGACAAAAAGCAAAACAACTGGGTCAGAAATAGAACAAAAGTTAAAGACGCAGGCCAACATATAGCCAGGCTAAAATGGAGCTTCGCAGGTCATAACGCTAGACAAACGTACAATAGGTGGAATAGCACGATACAACAATGGAGACCATGGACAGGAAAGAGAGCAAGAGGACGACCCCAGATGAGATGGGGAGACGACATTAAAAAGATAGGAGGAACGCACTGGAAACAGAAAGCACTAAACAGAAGCGAACGGAGGAAACTGGGGAAGCTTATGTTCAAAATTGGACGAATTAAAGGGCAAAATAAGAAGAAGAAGGGTCTCAGACAGGGATGTTGTATCTCTCCGACTCTGTTTAAGATTTATATCTCTGCAGCTCTGAAACAATGAAAAAGGAAAGTCAACGGAATGGGTATACAATTGAACGATCAGGATTGCATATATACTTTACAGTTTGCAGATGATCAGGTGGTGATCTCAAATGACAAAGACGACATGGAATATATGCTTAGAAAACTAATTGAATAATACCAGAAATGGATTAAATATCAATTTAGAAAAGACAAAATACCTCTTAATTGGCGCTGAAGCAGAACAACTCGATATCGAAGACAATCAAAAAATAAATCCATGTGACGAATATAAATACCTGGGCGTCATCTTCGACCGTATTGGAAAAGACAAACGAGAAATAGAACATCAAATCATACAAGCACGAAGAGCTATAGCATGTCTAAACGGAGTTCTATGGAGTAAAGAAATATCAAAGAAAAGAAAATGGAACATATATTAGACAATGGTTAAAACTAGCCTACTTTATGGAGCCGAGACATGTAGAATAACCGAGAAATATAAGAAAAAGGTCGAAGCCACGGAAATGGATGCCATCAGAAGATCGATGAGAATATCAAGAGCCGAAAGAATAAGGAATGAAGTAATAAAACAACAAATGGGTGTAGAGGGCACTATAGTTGAGGATATTGAGAGAAAACAGCTCATATGGTATGGGCATGTGGCCGAATGGGGGACGAAAAATTGCCTAACAAACTATGATGTGGCAACCCCAGAGAAGAAAAAAACGAGGAAGACCACCACAGAGCTGGAATCTGGGAGTTAGGAAAGCGATTAGCGCTCGAAATCTGAATGAAGACCTAACTCAGTGACAGAATACAGTGACGTTTGGGAGTCGGACAACGTATGTTTCATCCCAACGTTATTACCGTCCCTTATTTCAACCTAAATTAATAATAAGCGGGACACGTTATCCGGTATGCATATTTACGGATGCTAGCGTGTGTAGACACCAGGGTGTTGAAATCAGTTAGGGTTTGGAAAAACAGTACATTTACAAATGCTAGCTTGTGTTGACACCAGGGTGTTGAAATCAGTTTTTTGTCAAAATTTTATAAATGTCATTAGTGTCAAAATTTGATATCAGGGAGTAAACTTGCCTGAGGTTGGCCCAATTACAAACAAGCTTTACGGCGCGCGGAAATTTGAATTACTCCTCTTGGTTTAAAAATAGACTTATTAAGTAAACTTTATAGCCCGTGAGGTAGTGTCAAATTTGACCGGAGCATTTTAGCATGGCTGTTGGTCTTATTTAGTTAGGCGTTCCAAAGCTTATTAACAAATGATGTGTCAGCTGGCCCAAAACCGGTGCATAAAATAAAAAAAAACAAGAAAATTAATAATAAAAATAATGACAATTTTATAAAAAAACAGTTTTTATAATACCACGTTTTTATTATTTCTTCCAATATTCCTAAATATAGGAATATTGGAAGAAATCACGATCCTCGGTAATGGGGTAACGACAAGAGAAAGAGTTACTATTATTTATAGGACACAATATAAAAGAATATTATAAAAACAATTATTCTTCAAATCAAAATAATTTTAAAAACAAAAAGGATTTCCGATGCCGGGAATCGAACTCGAGCCTCCGGAGTGAAAGTCAGGTATCCTATCCACTAGACTAGACCATACATGGATGTGACGCATGGGAATAAATATTTGACATATAAGGTCTAGGGTTTTTTCCATCTACATACTTTCATAATTATTATTCTTTCTTGCCTAACCGAGTCGCGCCGGCCGACATACGTTTTCTTTGTCAAACGAGTACTAACTACCAAAATAAATTCATAAAATCCGTGCTAAAATCACCGTATTTTTTTTTAATTTTCTATTGTATTTGTTCTTATTTTAGGCTTTCTGCAAGAAGAGGATACACTGGTAGTTATGAAAACGTGTTGTGTACATTCATATAATAAGGAACAACATATGAGTAGATCTGTTAAAGAAAAAACATTAAAATGTGTAATTTGTTCCAAGCAATTTACTCGAGATGAAAATTTGAAAAAGCATGTAAGAATACATACTGGGGAAAAGCCTTACACGTGTGAAGTTTGTTTAAAGCAGTTCAGTCAATCATCTTATCTGAAAAGTCATATGAGAGTGCACACTGGGGAAACGCCTTACAACTGTGAAATTTGTTCTAAGCAATTTAGTCACGATCACAGTTTGAAAATACATTTAAGGATACACACTGGGGAAAAGCCTTATAAGTGTGAAGTTTGTTTTAAGCAGTTTATTCAAAAAAGTACTTTAAATACACATATGAAAATTCATACTGGCGAAAAACTTTATAAGTGTGAACTTTGTTTTAAGCAGTTTTCTATAAAAAGTGATGTGAAAAGACATTTGAAAGTACACACTAGAGAAAAGCCTTATAAGTGTGAAATTTGTTTTAAACAATTTACTCTATCAGGAAATTTGAAAACACATTTAAGATTGCACACTGGAGAAAAGCCTTATAAGTGTGGAATTTGTTTTAAGCAGTTTTCACAGAAAATTAGTTTGAAAACACATTTGAAATTTCACACTGGAAAAAATCCAGAGTCAAAGAAAAAGTAATTTTGGAAAAATTTTGAAAAGTGCACATGGAAATTCACCCGGTGACAAAACTTTAATGGTGCAAATTTTATTTGAAGCAGTTTAGTGAGGACTATTCTGCCCTCCTAAGCCGAAATGACGTAACTCAATATTTTGCCAAATTTGAGTTAATGGTTGTGTATGGTGCTTATACCAATAAGCATCAAGTTTACTAAGCGAAACGGACATATCTCGCATGAAACCGCTTCAAAACTGCTAATAAAATATCGTGTATCTCAAAAATAACTGTAAATCCTTGTCGAATTTAACTTAACTCTATTTTCCTAAGCAAAAATAACATATGTCAGAGATACGTTAATTTGGCTTAGGAAATGATATGAAATATCCTAGACATGCGTATTTTATGCTTAACGACAAATTGGCGGTCTCCAAATCAGCGAGGTAGTTTACGATTTTGTTAGTTTGTTTTGAGTGTTCAAAATGTGTGAAAAAGAAAATAGAAGTTCGTCTGATTTA
Organism: Diabrotica virgifera virgifera; assembly: GCF_917563875.1. NCBI lineage: Eukaryota > Metazoa > Arthropoda > Insecta > Coleoptera > Chrysomelidae > Diabrotica > Diabrotica virgifera. The sequence continues at coordinate 170,595,410 of NC_065444.1, forward strand.
CCAGATTTAAAACGTAAGTATTCATACTTCAATTTTTTGTCTAAAATCAAAACTAAAGTTAAGTCGTTCACAACAAAAGCAAAACATAACCTCACATTATCATGTTCATTTATTTGCTATTAATAACATAAAAAACATGGTTATTTTAATTTACGATAAAAACATACATTACTCTGACCTTCTCTAGGTCATCTTGTCGGCGCTATTGAAGTTTTTATGTCTTTTTTATGTTATGATTAGCAAGTAACTGAACCAGTATGTATATAATTTTGTTTTGTGCACTTCTGTTCTCAAATAACACTTTTAAACTTGAGTGAATGAGATATTATTTTTAAGATTTTATTTTCTTATTAGATTTGATGGCAACATCCAGTAGAGGTGCACACATGGTTTTATCGGTGTTCAATGACCAAAATCATTCAAATAATTTACCAAACACTGGGAGTGTTTCGGACAACGTCTGCAGTAATGAAGATAGTGGTAAAATGCTAATGGCTAGCTTAAACAAAAATATTCGAGAAAAATTCAAGAATTCATACAAAGCCAGAGATAGTGTAGCTAGTTGTTCGAAAGATCCAGACTACTTGCCCACCAGCAGTAGCAACTCAAGTGAAAGCGAGGATAACATCGAAATAGATAAAGATGAATCAGTTGAAATAGGGCTTTCTAACATAGCTGTAACAAATGAAGCCGTAAGTACTGTTGAATTTACTAAAAAAGGTACAGTTAGAAAAAGAAGAAAATTCGAGTTATCTGTCAGTGATAGGAAAAAACTGAAATGTCGTAGAATGGTAGAAAATCATGCTCTCAAACGTAGTTGCTTAGAAAATAAGTGCAGACTAAAATGTATTAGCAAAATTCCAGAAGATAGACGGTTAGTTTTAAATGAAGAATTCTGGAAACTGGAATCTTCCAAAGATAGAAAAGCTTTCATATTGCACCATATTTCAACATATTCTGTAAAACAAAGAACAACAGAATTCAGCGCTGAACCATATAAGAGGAACAAGTCACATACATATATGTTTAAGGATAGTGATGGTACTATGCAGAAAGTTTGTAAGGTATTCTTTCTTGGTACCTTAGGATATAATAAAAGTGATAATATTATTCGACATGCATTAGGAGTTTCACAAAATTTTGTGGCACCCCCACCAGACAAGAGAGGAAAGCATATTCCACATAACAAACTGGATGACGAAGTAATTCGTGACCATATAATGTCCTACAAGCCATCAATTTCTCATTACAGGAGAGAGCATGCTCCCCATCGCCTTTACCTACCCAGCGATCTTAGTTTCTCTTTAATGCATAAAAATTACATTTTAACACATCCAAAAACTCCATGTTCATACGAAAAATACAGGGTGGTGGCAAAGCAACTCAATATTTCCATTGTAAAATTGGGACATGAAGAATGCGAAATTTGTGAAACCTTTAACTTGCACAATCCAAGCCATACAAAAGATACCATGGACAGTGAATGTGATGGATGCATAGAGTGGAAATTTCACATAGAAAGAGCCACAAAATCACGTGCAAAATATCGTGAAGATGCCGAAAAAGACTATAACAACACTGATACAACTAGTATAACATACTGTGCAGATTTAGAAAAGGTAATAATGCTGCCAAGATTAGAAATGTTTAAAACCGCAATATTTATCAACCGTCTTACCGTTTATAATGAGAGCTTTGTTCCAGTGGGAAAAAAACAAAAAAATTGTAAACCTTTTGCCGCTCCCTGGCATGAAGCTTTATTTGGAAGGAATAAAGACCAAATTATAAGCACATTCTACAACTTTTTCAAATCAAAGAGAGACACATCCAAAATTACCATGTGGCTAGACAATTGCGCGGCTCAAAATAAAAACTGGTCATTCTTCTCATTTTTACTTTATATGGTAAATTCAAACGAAATCGCTGCGGAAGAAATCGAAATTAAATATTTCGAACCAGGTCATACCTTCATGGCAGCTGATTCTTTCCATCATAATGAAGCGAATGGGCAAGCTTTATGACTTTCAAGATTTTGTTCAAGCTGTCCAAAATGCCACTCGTCATACTGAAGTCTTGCCAATGAAATTGGAGAATTTTTTCAATTGGGAAGATTATTCTTCTCAATATAAATTGGGTAAGATTAATCCTAGACCTTATTTGCAAAATATGGTGCAAGTGATCTTCCAAAGAGGAAGCTACAAAATGAAGTACAAAAATGATTTTGATGAGGAATACTTGGAAATTAATTTTTTAAACTCCAAAATTACAAAAAACAATGAATTGACAAAGCCTAGAATGTGTGAAGAGGTAAATGGAATACCACTTCAGAAAAAAAATCATATAATTCACAATATGGGAGGGATCATGAAGACCCGGTTACATTTTTGGGAAAATTTACCTGCTTCGTTAGAATAAACTCACCGCTGTGAATTGTGTTTACTTAGTGTAATATTTAAATGTAAAAGTGATTATATTTTATAATTTTCTTTGTAGAAAGTTTATTTTAATATAATGACATATTTCACTTTAGGTTTCATTTACACACTTTATTTTCATTAACTGGAATAATAATCCTGATAGTATCTGTGTCATACAAGGAACTGATTGTATAATATAATAATCAGTGCAATAACGTAACTAATCTAACTGATATCAATTTCCTAAGCAAAATAAACGTATCTCAATTTTTTCTGTTAAATATATACATTTTTTTAAAAACATGTCAGTACTATTTTAACATCTTCTCAGTAAGTTTATATCCAAAGATACTAGAAAAAATAACAAAAAATAACGTGTCCTGAGAGCAACTAACTAAAATGTTAAATATCTCAGATTAACCAATTCTTGAGTTACGCCATTTTGGCTTAGGAGGGCAGTATTAGTCCAAGTAATGAAGCTTAAAATAGGACAAAACCTCGCAATTTTTACAGAATAGATCGATTTGCTTGAAAATTTGAGAATAAGTATAGTAGATAGTCCAAGGATCAAAATCTATATGAGGCCGAAAGGTGCTTTTACCAGGGGTGGTTGCCACCCCATCTCGGGGGAGGAAATTTTTTATTTTATTTTGACCGCAAAAGTTGGTAAAAACATTCATTCTAAGCAAAAAACGTTCCATACATTTTTTTGATAAAATTAATAGTTTTCGATTTATTCGCTATCGAAAGTGTTAGTTTTAAAAGGAAAAAGTCTCAATGTTTTTAATCAGTTTTCTGCTAATAACTCAAAAAGTTTTCGTTCTATCAAAACAACTTTGCTTAACAAAATGTACCTTTTGAAAAAATAAACAAATCTGTTTTTTTTTTCTATTTTCTTTAAGACCAATAGTAATCGAGCTATACTTTATTTATATGTTAGCTCTTCTTCGTCAAATGCTAAATATTGCAGTTTCGAACTCAAAAAACGGGAAAACTGTGCATTTTTCGAGGATAACTTGTTCAAACTAATTTAAAGTATTTAAAAATATCCATCTACACAAATAAAAAAAAGTCTCTAGCTCAAAAGTTAAGTGACTTATTATGAAAAGAATTGTAACAAAATTGATGTCTGCTTTGCAGGGGTAGTTTAATAAATGACTAAAATTTTATGAGAATAGGCTAGCTGCATATTTAAGAGACTTTATCAGTAGGGCTCAGGAGAGGATTAGTCCAATTTGCATGCCCTAATAAGACGGTACCTAATGAAGTACTTGAATGTTAAAGAAAATAAATTAATATAAGAAGTAATGAAAAGAAAGAGAACTACTGACCGAGAAGATATTACGGAGAACGGTTGAGGGCGCCAGGGAAGTATTTAATAAATGCTTCGCCGAGTGACTTATATTGCTGCACTTAACTAATACCTATTTCAGTTACAAGTAGGGGTATGATAATAAAACATATATTGTTGTAGAATTGTTTTTTTTTTTGTAAAGAAATTCAGAAAAAATTAAATTTATATCAACGACCATGATATCATAGTTTTTCATCACCCTGTATATCACCAAAACTGTTTAGAATTTAATTTTGCTATTAAGCAAGTGTTTTGGGAAAAAGTGAAACGACTAATAAGTGATTCGACGAAATGCACGGGACATGAACAAACATTGCGGTGATTAGAAAGTGGACATCGTGGTCGAAAACAAAGACGGTTTTAAGATCCTTTCCGGGAAGGTTTTTAATGTGGTATACACATTGTATGAGTTTTAGATGTTAAAGTAGAAAGTAGGAAAAAACTAATTATGATATCTTTTGAAATATGACAAATTGGTAAAGTTCTGTGAAAAAATATTTGGTTTCAGAAGAAATGGGCATGAAAGGTTTGGAGAGAGGCGTATTTTGGATTGAGTGGGAAAGCTGAGGTAGAAGGGAGTCAGAATTTGGCGAGAGACGAGAGGTCACTGTGTAATTAACATCGGTGGAAGGCTGTCCAGTTTTTTGTTTTAAAAGTTTAGTAATCAGTGTAGAGTGTGTGTGATCAGCCTTTGCGAGCAGAATCAAGTTGAAACCAAATTGTCGACCGGTTGAAGAGTCAATTTTCCTGGTCCGAGGGAGCTTCCTTTGTTTTGTCTAGAACGAGTAGCTGATTAATATTTTTTTTTGCACAAGATATCGAACAAGGAAAACTGAGTAACAGAATTCGAGAAAATCCTGTATGATTTTTGGAAGCAGTTTGACGAGAGGGACTTTTTCGCAACATTCAGAGAGTACGTGTTGTGAGAATCAAGGACGGCGCAATCCAGAGAACGAGAGAGTGAAGAAACAAAAAGGTTAGTCAAATTATTTGTCGGAATGGGGATAATTTTTTTTATATCAAACCCATATTTGTTTATTTGTTTATTGAACTTTTTTTACGCAGTTAGTCATTTAAAATTTGAGAAATCAAGTCAAAAGAAGAAAAGTAAATTTTATTAAATTTAGTATGAGTAAATAATAACTTAGTTAAATAATTTTTTTGTCAAAACAAGGAGATATCAGAGTTAAGAGTTTAATTTATTAAGTAAGAGATTGTTGCAACAAAGTTTAAATTTAATATTTTTTGAATCACATGTACACGGCTTATTTGATAAAAACAATAGATTACATTTATATGATATTGAGTGTTTTCAATTTTCCTGTTTCCACCCTGGAAGAAGTAAGCAGTCAGAAATATTAGAAGCCACAGATCACAGGTATTGTAGCCAATACAAATTTAGCCCTGAGAATAAAATTTATTCTTCTTCTTCTTCTTCAAATGCAAATCCACTAATGGATGTTGGCGATCACATTTTCCATTAACTCTCTGTTTCTTGCAATGTGTATCAGTGATTGTATGTCGGTAATCCCTGTCCATTGCCTTATGTTTCGGAGCCAGGACATTTTCTTGCGTCCTATTCCTCTCTTGCCTTAAATTTTACCTTGGATTATAAGTTGAAGGAACTGGTATTTTTCGTTTCGCATGATGTGACCCAAATACGTCGTTTTTCTTTTCTTGATGTTTTCGAAAAGCTGACGTTCTTGGTTGATTCTTTTAAGGACATCCACATTTGTGACTTTCGCCGTCCATGGTATTTTTAGGATACGGCGATAAAGCCACATTTCGAAGGCTTCTAATATGTTTATATCCCTCGTTTTGAGTGTCCAGCCCTCTATGCCATATAGCAGCACCGACCACACGTAGCATTTAGTAAACCTTAGTCTCAGTGTAAGGTCGAACTCTGAGCAGCTCGGTACCTTCCTGAATTTTACGAAAGCTTGTCGAGCTTGCTCAATGCGACATTTTACTTCCCTGTCCGATGCCCAGTCTTCAAAAAGCCACGTTCCTAGGTATTTGAATTTGCTCACTCAATGGACTTAGTATTCAGTGTTATGGTGGAGTTTTCAAATGCATCCAAGTTTCTGGAGATGATCATGAATTTGGTCTTTTTGGTATTAATCTCTAATCCCATTCGCTTACTGTATTCTCCGATTATAGTGACAAGTTGTTGAAGATCTGCTATGTTGTCGCAAATTAAGACAGCATCATCAGCATATCGTATGTTGTTGATTAATACTCCATTCACTTTGATTCCCATCTCTGCATCTTCCAAAGACTCTTGAAATATGGCTTCCGAATAAATGTTAAATAAAAGAGGGGAAAGCACACATCCCTGCCGAACACCCCTTCTTATATGTATGGATTTGGATATAGAATTGTCTATTTTTAATTGTGCTGCCTGATACCAGTACAAGTTTTCAATGCATCTTATGTCTTTTTGGTCTATATCAAGCTTCTTGAGGATCTGCATTAACTTGTGATGTTGGACACTATCAAACGCTTTCTCGTAGTCTAGAAAGCACAGGAATACGTCCTTCCTCTGATCGTAACAATTTTGGACCAACACCTGTATTGCTACTATTGCTTCTCTTGTTCCCAAACCTTGCCTAAACCCAAACTGAGAATCACTGATGTCCCATTCACATTTTTTGTATAATCTTTGATGTAGTATTTTTAAGAATATTTTTAAAGTGTGACTCATCAGGCTAATGAGTCTGTGATCCTCACATCTTTTTGCATTGACTTTTTTGGGTAAGGGAATAAATGTAGAGAGCAACCACTGCTGAGGATAGCAACCAGTTTCATAAATAAAATTAAATATTTTATGTAGTGCTGAAATTCCCCTTTCATCTAGTAGTTTGAGTATTTCTGAAGGGATTTCATCAGGTCCAGGTGCCTTATTGTTTTTTGAATATAATATTGCCTTTTCTATTTCCTCTTTAGTAATTGAAGGGCCAGTCAGCTGGTCGTCTGTATAAACTTCACTCATGGGTCTTTCGTCATGAAAGAGCTCCTGAATATAGTTTTCCCATACATGAATTGTAGACGACTTTAGAAGACTTTAACTTCTTCCTGATGTCTGCAAATATTGGGGTGTAATATGGTACGTTAACCCTTAGCATTTAATAAAATATAATAGGTATAGTTTATAGTAATGTAAATATGTTCGGCATTGACCGCTATTGAACTTATCCATGTTATTATTTATTGTTGTATATATAAACGAACCAGAGAAGTGACGACACATTCAGATCAATCGATTAGTCACGATGAAGCAATAACCCAGGCAACCAAATAACGTTAAAAAAACGTCATAATTATCGCCACACGACGTCAGTTTACCACGTTTTTTCGACGTCGAAAATCACGTGAATATGTCCCACCATAACTCAGGTCATTTTTATTACGTTTTAAATACGTGATATGAAAAACGTAGTTTTTACGTCGATTTTGCGTCGTTTTTTAGATTTATTTTTCATTTTATGGCTTTAGAAATACACAATTGAATGGGTCCGCCGAATAACGTTGTAAGCGCCACATGGTCAACGAAAAAGTTTTAATATTGTGATAATGGTGAATTTATACATTTTAAAGGTGAGTAATACAGTTTGTATTTTGTATTTAAAAACTGTATTACCAACCCTTAAAATGTATAAGCTCACCATTATCACAATATTAAAACTTTTTCTTGGACTTCTCACAAACAAACCATGTGGCGCTTACAACACATTATTTGGCAGACCCATTCAATTATTCGTATGGGCATTGTTGGTATTGCAATTTTTCCATTTAAGTAAAACCAAATGGAAGGCTCGTTAAAATGCATAGAATTACAATATCCTCAATGCAACATAATATATATAACTTACATAGAATTTTCACTTATTATATTATATTTACTGTGTCAAGACTGAAACGACATATAAACTAATAAATCATTTATTAACAAATTAAACATTTAAGTCACAATTTAATAACAAACTTAAGTTTAAACCCTTCAAGTTATATAATATATATAATTATACCACACACTTTAAAGGTACGATTATTCCGACAACGACTGCAGATGGCAGTTTTACAGTTGTCACCATGACAGACGTCATTATTTTGCACTATTAATTTGCATAATTATTAGCAACTGACATTCTGTCGGACAGCAGTTGCAGTCAGATGTCGGAATCAGTCTCATACAAATAAATAGTGCAAAGTAATAAGGTAATAACGTCCGTAACGCTGACAACTGCAACTGATGTTTGCAGTTGCAAACATCAATTACGAATCGTACCTTTAGTCCCAATATATTGAATTTCAATGAAAACTCTCTGCTTTATATTTATAAATTTTAAGGAAGACGATTGAATGATGAAAAATAGGACAAAACTATAATAGTCTGTGTTCTCAGATATATTTCCATACTCATAATCCTCAAATTGATTTCAAATAATTATTACACATTTTTGCATACAAAAAGATCTACAGACACCTGAAAAATATATTTTTTGATTAGGGGACTGTAATGACCAAACTAAAATGATAAAAACAATTTACACGTGATATCTGATAATACACACTTAAAAGACTAATACATAAATACTCATGATGAAGAATGAGTATTTAATATTACTTACCACCAACTTTTTCTTGAAAATATCACTTTGTAAACAGTGAGGTCAGTCGTGTGGTATGACAAACTGGGGACTAACATATTTTTCGTAATAAATTTGCCGCAAGGGAGATATGGTGTATATGAAGAGGTCACTATTTAATCTTCTGGTACAAATATGTATGTGCATCCTTTTTTAAACAAGTAGGGATTTTTTCAAATAAATGCCAGTATAATAACTCATTTTCAAAGAAATACGGAGTTACACAGTTTACAAATTAGGACGACAATATGTCTGGTTTCATACAGATATAATGACGTAAATAAATCTAATATTTAAAACCAATTTATCCAAAAGACACTAATACTGTTATTATACATGAAGAAATAAAATAAAGCATACCTTTTCAACAATAATATAGAAATCATTAAAAATTTTTACTCCAACTTTCAAAACAAATCCAGTTGTGAAGGCTTTTATGTGCCTAAAGGCTTTTGTATGCTTTCATCTGCTGCTTAAAGTAGTAACTGTGAGACTATACCAGATATGATGACTGAATTGTATATGGATCTAAATCTCCAATTATTTTCAGCTTCAATATGAATATCTAAAACAATAATAGAAATAATGTTATTGCTTGTAAAATTCATCATTATTGATAAATATCAGGGAAAAATGAACAGTAAATAAAAATTGTTTCACCTACCTTTTTCTCCAACATTTGGAGTTTCCAATAATAATTTCCTTAAATAATCACTTTGCATTGTGGTAAATTTATAAAATTCACAAATGACAAACAAAAGTTTTAAAAAAATACACAAAAAAAAACAGCCAACAAAATCCAAATGAATCCAAAATTCCAAAATAGAAATTACGATATCAAACAATGAAATGAAACGACGATACAAATCAGTGATGACTCGATGACTGATACCTTAGAGGATGGAAAAATTTTTTACCCTTGGAGACGGTAAAAAAATTTTCCATCGTCAGACTGATACAAATACCAACATAACCTATAACCTTCTTTGCTTCTTTTTTTGTTTGAATGAAGTTAAGCTTAATTCTACCAATTTCGTGACGTCAGACTTAGGCTGTCTGAAATGAAAATGTCTTTTAAACGTATTTTAACGTCATTAATCTTACGTATTTAAAATCACCTACAAAAGACGTCAATATGAAGTAATGTTCAACTACGTGTGTATATTCAACCAAAAACTGACGTTCCCAGCAAACAGACCGACGTGTTAATTACGTGAATTTTGGGTACATTTGTCACCAATATACGTAAATTGCTTACGTGAATTTCACGTGAAAATTTGGTTGGAATGTCACATTGAAAATACGTCTTTAAATTACGTGAATAACTCGTCTTCAATAGACGTGTTATTAACCTTAAATAGCAATAAAATGTTTCGGGAAATTCACGTTGCAAATACGTGTTGATTAACGTATCTTTTACGGAATGTATATATTAGTATTCACGTGAAAGATACGTCCTCGGTTCACGTAAATAATTCGACCTTAATTAACTTATGAATCACGTAATTATTATCCTTATATGATATAAATAAAACAAGCATAATATAAAGTATGAACAATGTATTTATTTAGTAGAATTTAGAGACTTTAAAACATTTGTCTTGTATAATTATTATACAATATAATGAACCAAAAAGGGTACCGACCTAAAGACACATTAAAAAATTTGCCAAAACACAACACATGCACTGGTTATTTATTCTGTGACACATGTCACTTTTTATTTCTAGGAGGCACTTCGACACTTTCTTGTTTTTTTCTAATTGCATCATTGGCACTTCAACCCTCGAGCAGTGAGGTAAACGTTAATACGAAAGACATTATTATAAATAAACCCGCCTAAAATAAAACGAAGGAAATAAAGCTCTTCACGTTTCACTTTCACTTTTTGTTGTGAGAAATGTGAGAAAGTGAGAAGCTGATATTAGAGAGGTTATGATCATCGATTTTAAAAATCGATTATTTTTAAATTACAGAAACTATTCTACTTACTTTAAATTAGTATTACGTATTTTCTTTTTGTTTTTAAATTTCTTCTACTATTAACTAATTGGTCTTAGGTACTAAAAATCTATTTCAATACCAGAATAATATAAAAAAATAATTCTATCGAAACGTATCTATTATTCGATAAATCGATTAATTTAGTTTTCGAACCAACTATGTTAATCATGTATAGTATTTTTACTACAAAAGCGATATTACGTAGGTCAAAATTTTTGACGTAAGAGAACTGTCAAAACATTAGAATGTGACTTTTCATAATTGCCATGTTAATAATAAACATGACAATAATGAAAAGTCACATTCTAATGTTTTGACAGTTCTCTTACGTCAAAAATTTTGACCTACGTAATATCGCTTTTGTAGTAAAAATACTATACCGTGGTCACGTGATAGTATTAAAAGGAGGAGAAAGGCTTGGTAGTACGTCATCACCGCGCGCGATTTGAAAATTAGACTCAACATCATTTTAGCTCCTGTAATATTTTTAAATTTAATTTTTTTTTTAATTTTGGTGTAAATTGTAAATTAGACGAAGAATTAATTATGCCTGTGTGTATAAATTGTAAACAATCTACCAATAACACACAATTTATAAAATGTTCGGGATGTATGAATTCTTTGCATACTTCTTGCATTGGCTTACAGGGCGATGATGCTAGTCGGATCACACGAATGCGTATTAAAAATGTAAAAGTACTATGTAATACTTGTAGTAATGGAGAGGACAAGCTCGATCAATTGAAGCAATTTTTAACCAATCTTGTGGAAACGAAATTGCAAGAGTTGGAAAGAAAGATCGCTATTATTAACACTACAATACCTTCCGAACATCAGGAAGATATAATTGAAGAAGCCATGGACCGTATTAATCGATCACATAATATCATTTTGTATAACGTCCCAGAAACTAATTCTGCTGTGGAAGACAATAATAAAGTAAACGAGATTCTAATTACAGTACAGGGTGATAATGTAAATCCGATTTCTTCAAGACATGTGCACAGAATTGGTAAACGTTCAAATAAGGCTCGTCCAATCAAAGTGACCTTTTCCACACCCGCACAGGCTAAGTCCTTTTTGCGTGCCAAGAATAAATTAGCCACATCTACTTTCTCTACCATTTCAATCTATGATGATAAAACACCTCGGCAGAGAGAATACATGAATAAACTTCGGACAGAACTGAAACGGCGAACAGATCATGGAGAACAGAATTTGACGATTAAGTATTTAAGGGGCAGACCTACTCTAGTCAGTAAAACTGATGGCTCTTTAAACTAAACGTGTCCAGCAGTTCCAAATCAAGTAAATCCCAACACGTTGAACTTACATGTTACTACCAAAATGTACGTGGTCTAAATAGCAAAGTTGCATTATTTAATGCTAACATTAGTGATTGTGAATTCGACATCATAGCATTAAGTGAAACGTGGTTGCACGGTGATGTTTCGAGCATGGAACTCTTTCCGAATAATTATGTAGTATATAGAAAGGACCGAAAATTCCATGTGGTGGATAAGGTGAAGGGTGGTGGTGTAGTGCTTGCGGTAAAAGACTTCATAAAATCCGAAATATTGGATATTGCGGCTTTCGATGCTCAATTTCCATTAATTGATCTAATCATTGTCAAGTGCCAGATTGGTTACAAACATTTTTATACAGTTGTTGTTTATTTACCGGATAGGTTAAGTTTAGTTGACTTTGAATATTTTTTCGATTGCTTAGGGCAACTTGATTATTTATATAATAACTCCATATTACTAGGCGATTTTAATGTTCCAAAGTTCATTGATAATGATATATCTGATTTCCATACTTCTGTAGTTTTAAGTTTTACGGGCTCTACTGGACTTAGACAATTTAACAATGTTGTTAATCATTTGGGTAGACTGCTAGATTTAGTCTTATCGCATTTCAGTTGTGAAGTGAAGCATGATGACTCACCTTTGCTCTATGAAGACTCTCATCACCCAGCTCTTCAAATTACATTTACGGATATATTTGTGAAAGAGCCTATATTTAGGTATGGTTCTGAGCAAATAACTTATAACTTTAAAAAAGCACATTTTCCTGCTTTATATCGAGAACTGTACGAAACGGATTGGAATTTTCTGGATACTACTAGTGACGTTAACGTAATTTTAAGTAATTTTTATGATAAAATGTTTTCTTTGTTTAATACGTATATTCCAGTTTATAAAAATTTTAGTCATAAATATCCACCCTGGTTTGATGCTGACATCATTCAGAACATCAAATTAAAAGCAAAGTTTCGAAAAAAATTTAAAAGATTCAAAAATCATTGTGATTTGCTTGAGTTTCAACGGTTAAGACACCTTGTCAAATCAAAAATCAGTTTGGCATACAATGTGTATGTCGATAACATTCAAATATCTCTATCCATCAATCCCAAGAAGTTTTGGTCGTATGTTAATGCGAAAAATAATTGTTCAAGAATTCCTGGTGTAATGAAATATAATGGCATTACTACCTCCGATCCACAAAATATTGTGAATGTTTTTGCAGAATTTTTCAATAGTGTTTTTTCTGTCATCTGATATTAATTTTAAAGCTAACTCTTCATCAGTTAACGCAGATTACTTACATTTTTATCCTATTGTAGAATCTGAGATAATTTCTGCTAGTAAGAAATTGAAAGACAAAATGACATGTGGACCTGACAATATACCATCTTTTCTGGTTAAGGATTGCATAGGTGCCTTAACTGTGCCACTATTAAAAATTTTTAATTTATGTCTTCTCAATAAAGAATATCCAAGTCTCTGGAAGGAGTCAAAAGTGTGCCCAGTATTCAAAACTGGTGAAAGGGATCAGGTAGAAAACTATAGACCAATTTCCATAATTTGCAATCTGTCGAAGGTTTTTGAAATAATTTTGTATAATCGTATTTATTCAAGAACTCGTAATCAGCTGTCTCAATACCAACATGGTTTTGTCTCCAGTCGGTCCACTGTAACAAACTTATTAGTGGTCACACAATATATTTCAGAGGCCCTAGATAATAGAAATCAAGTTGACGTCGTCTATACCGATTTTTCGAAGGCGTTCGATAGAATTCACCACGGAGTATTGCTTTCTAAATTATACCACTTTGGTCTTTCTGAGGATGCTGTTACTTTTATGAGGTCTTACTTATCAAATAGAACGCAGTTTGTTTCTTACAATGGTTACAAATCGGCAAAGTACCTTGCTTCTTCAGGGGTTCCACAAGGTTCTAATCTAGGTCCATTATTGTTCTTGTTATTTATTAACGATCTGTGTGAATCTATTTCTGCACCATGTTTATGTTATGCTGATGACTTAAAGATTTATTCATTGATAAGCGACCTTAACGATTGTCATTTTCTGCAGAGTGAACTGAATCTCGTACATGAATGGTGTAAGGAAAATCATCTGAATCTTAATGCCAATAAGTGCAAGGTGGTTAGTTATTCCAGGAAACAGTCTACTATATACCATCCTTATATTATTGATGGCAATGAACTGGAACGTTTGACTAAAATTAAAGACCTTGGAGTTATATTTGATCACAAACTCACTTTTGTTGAACATGTTATTAATGTAAAGGTTAGAGAAGCACTTAAATCTTATGGATTTATAATTAGAAATAGTCGAAATCTCACTAATACTAAGGCCATTAAATTACTGTTTTACACTTTTGTACGCTGTAAACTGGAATATGCCTCTATCATTTGGTCACCGTTTTATGATGTACACATCCAAATTATAGAACGGGTTCAGCGTAAATTTTTAAAATTTTTGTTTTATAAAATTAATGGTATATATCCTACGAGGGGTATCAGCAATAATGAGTTATGTAGCGGCTTGGACGTAGTGTCATTAGAATCTAGACGAATTAATGCCTCCCTGGTATTCCTGTACAAGCTACTACATAATCTCATTGACAGCCCTGATATCCTTCGACAAATAAATTTTAACGTTCCGTCTTATCCAGTAAGAAATTCGATTACGTTCAGAAATACACAAGCTAGAACAAACCTTATGTTAAATTCTCCTCTATTCGTCATGTGCAGCTATTATAATGCCTTAAGTATTTACTGCGATATATTTAACTGCAGTTTAAAGCAACTGATTTCTATGGCCAAGATCTACCTAGGTGATTAATAATTTATTTCTTTAGGTTCAAATTTAGTTTTGTAAAATTTTTGTTATTATCGATACCTAGGTATGAATTACTAATATTTTATTTAATTTTTTATTTGTGTAATATTTTGTCCTGTAAATGGATTCTGTTGGACAATAAACGCTATTATTATTATTATTATTATTAAAGAAAAAAATAGCAAAAATAGCGTCAAATCAAGGTTGGATTGAAATAGTTATGCTAAATGATTTTAAAAGTGAAATCATAAACTTTTTGTTTAAATATTGGTATTATTTACATAAAAAAAGGCCAACGCCGTAGTATAAAACTCAATAGAGTCTACGGCTTGGTCTGGAATAAACTGGCGTCTGATCGACCTATGGAGGAGCGGTACGGGAAGGGATAAGGGCTTCCGGCTTGGTGATACTCCTCCATAGATCCCTACCGAAGGGCGTTGACGCCTAAGAACGGTGTATACATACATTATTTACATTACTTTTACGTGAAGTACACCTTAAGTTTTCGACGTCCATAAAATACAGTGAGTAAAATTCAAGCTCAAAACGATTTGTAGATTAAGATTTAATCACACTTTGGTTCTATCACATCTTTTCAAAATTAAATTAAGGCAAGATCCCTTATGTGATTGCGGTGAAATAGGAACAACGGAACATATGATCTTAAATTGTAACACCATACAGGATACGGTACAACATTTAAATTATGGATTGAATAAATTCAAATATATTAAAAATCCATACAATCTTGCCCAATTACTTATATCTAAAGATATAAAAGTATATAAAACACTGTATAAACACATTTGTAATGTAGGTTTAAAATTGTAAATTATATGTATATACAGGGCCGGCGATAACGGGCCTGCAAGGGATGCACTGCAGGCGGGCGCCCCTGTTTGGGGGGCGCCAAAATGAGCTTTTTTTCGGCTGGTGTTATGCAAAATACTAAGATAAAAAAAAATAATTTTTTAAATGTGGTTTAAATTCGTCATTATACCCTAATCTGTGTTTGTAAATTGTGCATATCACTATCACACATGTAAAATATACAAAAATATGCAATGCCGCATAGAAATAGTCTTTCCATGTAGTAGTAATATAATTTATTGGTCAAAGATATCATATTTCAACCAAACAACTTTGCTCTTAATGGGAATGCTTTGTTTATTTTCTCCAAATTTCTTGCAAGTTGTTAGTTTTGTATCAGCAGTTATGAGAGGAAGTGAATGATTTCTAGTAAGACAAACAAGATTGTGATACTGCGTTCTTGCGGTTTGTCTAATTTAAGTATTATGTATTTTACCTATTAATTTAGGTATCAAGTTAAGGATTAATTCCATAAAAACATATTTAACATAAACATTTTAGTATTATTTCATGTGAATATAATACAGAATAGTTTGGCAGTTGTATACTCTGCATCTACAGTTAAAGAATCCAGTGTTGCATTCAATTAATATAAAATTATATTTGTTAAGTACTCATTACTATTATTAAATTACAGTTTCACATTACTATTTTCATAATCTTAAGGTTTTAAAGTTATTATTTTTATGTAGGTAAATAAAAATGGATTCAAAAAAAATTATCAAAAAAGCCGAAAAAGAAGAAATGACAAAAAAAGCATCTTAGTTCTCTTAGCCAATTTCTTAAAAGAGTTAAACTGATGTTGTTTTGTCAGATGATGGGTCCAATAAAACTGTACCGAACTTTATTTACCGGGGACATTTGCGGATAGCGGGACACCGACTTAGTCGGTGCCCGGAACACATATTTTTAGGACACAATTCTAAAATCAAGCATTAATAAGGCGAAAAGCTCTTCTAGCTACCTACCCCTAAAATCAGGTGGTTTAACCATATAAAGTAAACCGAGGTAAACAGAGGCCCAGGGCATCCAAGGTAATGTTTAGTACAAAGCCTCCGCATTCGTTATATACTGCGACCGCGACGGGAGGGGGATGGTGGTATAGCTTGGGGGTCAGATAGATATCACTCCAGGTTATGGGCCGTCAGATAGGATAGGTACAACTCCAGGTTACGCAGTGTGACCGGTTTGATCTTCGGACATGTGGGTCTCACTGTTCCATTAGAACCCACATAATGTCCCCGAGGCTGGGGCTGTACGAGTATCTGTGTGTATGTGGGGGGGGGGGCGTCTTTGCTAGTTCCGGCACTGTGTATATATTTGGAAAAAAAAATTAATAAAAAAATAGAAACAAAAGGATAAAAAGTAGAATTAAAAAAAATTAATTATATCAATAGGTAGAAGTTTTCCATCCTAAAGGTTGAATTGTGGATACTTTTGGCGCCAATTGATTAAGAAAAAATATATACATAAGAAAAAATATAATATATAAAACCAAACACTTTTGTTAACCACAATAAAAAAAAATGAAAAAGAAACTATAAAGTGCAGCAATTCATGAGCTCAAAATATAAAAATCGGTTAGGCGAATGGATCCAGTAATCCGCAGCCTTTTTTTCAACCACACACACACACACATACACAAAATTCAAGCGATACGCATTTAACCAACACCGTTGTAAAATTTTGTTTTCCAAAATAGTTCTCAAAATTTAACCAAAGGGAGTTATTTCTGTTTCGTGATTATTTATTACGTGAAATAAACGTACCTTTGCGATGTAACCGACATTCACACCTATTATAAAAAACATGTACTATATTCGTCATTATGATTTTATATTATTCTAATGTCAAACATGTATAAAGGAAGCCCTAATATATAGGTGAATGAGAATGATTTGGCACTGAAATACGTTTTTTTCCCGTCATAAATCACCGAGTTACGTATTCGTTGATATTTGCCGTAAATTTAACGTAATCATCACGTAACTGGGCTCAAACCTGTGTGCTGGGTTTCCTCGACGTTATATGACGTCTCTTGGTTGCCTGGGAATACCTTAATAGTTATTGTTTACATATATTCTTGTGTTTAATTGTTTAAACGAACACTGTAAAGTTCAAATATATTTATATAGTGAGAATGGTATATTATTATACATCCCGCACTTAGGGCACAATAGCTCAGCCACCAAACCTAGTACCACGTCATGGCGATCTGCCTAATTGGAAAAGAATGCTAAGCTCCAGCCTTTTGGACCCGAAGGAAAATATGCAGAAAATACTTAGTTGTTATAAACTAGAAATGGGAAGCAAAACCAATCCAATAGAGAAACGAACCAAAGTCGACACATGGGAGAAACTTTAAGAGGACAATCCAAAGAAGCAATCCATGTGTAAAGAGACAAAGTAAGAATTTATCCTATTTTTATACTTCCTTTATCGAACTTTTATTATTATTTTCAAATTTTTTATTATCATGATGGACCGAGTTTAAGATATTGACATTATTTTATAGGGATTCTAAAATATAATATTCTTTATTATTCATTGACATGACATTTTACTAATGATTTAACTTAATATAACATAATATTTTTTTAATATAATGAGCAATGATTAGATTTACTTTAAATGTCGGCTAATTGGGAAACTTTTGAAGATAAATTAGATAGCCTGTTAAAAGAAAGTGATAAACAGAGTAAAAGAGCATTGAAAAAAGCAATACCCAAAAATATAAGTACGATTGGACATAATCAGCAACCTAATCACTACATATAACGCGTTTATTGCACTGGTAAGCAAGAACGAAGGAATCCTTAACGACGCTCAGCGTACTATTTGTAGCAATTATTTCTGCAAAATCAGGGATAAGGTTATCAGAACTTTCCAAGCTCTAGACTCGAGGATAATAGTTCCCGAGACGATTACACAACATATAAAAGAAGATATAGTGGAAGCACAGGGCGACAGCGAAACTGAGGAAAACATGGCCTTAAATATGAATGACTTTCTAACTACAGCGAGTAGGGTGTTGCCCAGAGAATTCGATGGAGAAATCGGGAAGCTGCAAGCATTCGTGGATGCATTAGAATTCGTAAAATTGATACAAGAAGGGCACGAAAATACAGCAATAACACTGGTAAAATCAAGGCTTATTGGAAAAGCAAGAAGTCTAATCACGACAGAGGATTCCATCGAGAAAATTATAGACACATTAAAGAAAAATATAAAAGGAGATAGCCCTAAATTGGTAATAGCCAAGCTGAATAGGAAGAAACAAGCCCATAGGGACGCGACAACATACGCTACAGAAATAGAAGAATTGGTAGAACAACTAAAAACAGCATATATAGCGGAAGGAATGCCCGGAGACCTGGTTAGAAAATACGCGACAGAAGCAACAGTCAATACATTGACGCGAAATGCAAGTTCGGAAAGGGTAAGGATAATAATGGAAGCAGGGAAGTTTGACACACCACAGGAGGCGTTGACAAAATTTTTGTCAATAGACACGTCAGATGAGTAGCAGAATAGAGTGCTGAACTATAAGACCAACTTTAGAGGAAATAGTAGTAGAGGTCAGGACAGAAATTGGAATAGAAACAATTATGAGAGACAGCAAGGAGAATGGCGAAATAACACCCAGGCAACCAAATAACGTCTACAAAACGTTGAAAAAACGTCATAATTATCACCAAACGACGTCAGTTTATCACGTTTTTTAGACGTAGAAAATCACGTGAATATGTCCCACCATAATTCACGTCATTTTTATGACGTTTTAAATACGTGATATAAAAAACGTAGATTTTACGTCGATTTTGCGTCGCCTCTTAGATTTATTTTTCATTTTATGGTTTTAGAAATACACAATAATTAAATGGGCCCGCCGAATAACGTTGTAAGCGCCACATGGTTTGTTTTTGAGAAGTCAAAGAAAAAGTTTTAATATTGTTATAATGTTGAGTTTATACATTTTAAAGGTGAGTAATACATTTTGTATTTAAAAACTGTATCACTAACACTTAAAATGTATAAACTCACCATTCTCACAATATTAAAACTTTTTCATTGACTTCTCAAAAACAAACCATGTGACCCTTACAAGGTTATTCTGCAGACCCATTCAATTACAGTCGAACCCGCTTATTAGAGTACCGCTTATAGGAATATCCCGGTTTAAGGAATAAAATTTTGAGGTCCCGAGACATTTCCATTTACTCCTTACGCCCGGTTTCATAATCAGTTAAAGTGGACTTTAAGTTTTAAGTTGGTACCCTTGTCAATGCAATTCATATGGGTAAATGTCAACGTTAAAGTGAACTTTAGTTAATGTTCACATTAAGTTGATTATGAAACGTTAATAAATTTAACCGCTTATAGGCATACGTTTTAGTCAGAGGCGGCTTTACCTATTGTGCAGGGTGTGCGGTGCACACGGACGCCGAGCGCCAAAGAGCGGGTCATTTACTTTGTTTCAACATAAAATATGCTTTAAAACGATTAATGAAAAATTACATTGGCACTTAGCGCCATAACGGACTGTGGCCGGCCACTCTGTGATCCACAAAAGTAGTTTACCGTGGGTTCTTATGCGAGCGACTGTGGCCGGCCACAGTCGCTCGTCTGTGATGCAACTTCCACTCCACATAAGAACCCACTGTCAATAATCGGAAACTACTTTTGTGGATCCACAGAACGGCCGGCCACAGTCGCCGTCTGTTATGGCGCTTATGCGCGATGAAAGAATGTTGCGGGGACGTATCAATGGCAAGATTGAGAGGTCGGGAGGCTTATTCCAGAGGCAATTTGGTTTTTGTAAAGGGAAAAGCACGGTGAGTGTATTCGACACTTTGCGCAATGGAGGGGATGAACACCGTTGGGTGACCCTGTTGTTGTTCGATGTTAGGAATGCATTCAATACGCTGCAATGGAACGAGGTAATGAAGGTAATGGAGAAGAGAGAATGTCCTGGATACCTGATGAACGTGGTAGCGGACTATCTTTCTGAGCGAAGAATGATGGTGGAGAAAGGATCTGTCTTGGGCCCGACGCTATGGAACCTGGCATATGACGGGATGATGAACTGTGGATATGGAGAGGGCACGACTCCCTTCGCATTCGCGGACGACCTCGCTGGTAGTGGCGGGGGACGAGCCAGATCTTAAATACCGGGTACGGAACGCAGGCTGCGTTGTGAAGAAATGGATGATACAGCACCGACTAAAACTCGCAGCAGAGAAGACCGAAGCCATCATTCTGACAGGGAAAAGAAACAGGCAAAGTGTGGAACTACAATGTGCAGGGACGTGTCTGATATCCAAGAAACACGTAAAATACCTAGGAGTGACGTTGGACCAGAACGGAAAGTGGGGGGAGCACGTGCGTGTGGTGACCCAGAAGGCTCCAAACAGTGCGGCTGAGTTGGAAAGGGTGATGCCCAACATTGGGGGACCCAGATCCGAAAGGAGGAGGGCCTTGCACGGTGTTGTGCAGTCGATCGTCCTCTACGCGGAGCCAGTCTGGAATGAGGCGGTAGAGATACAAGCCTACAGGGGGCTCATGACACGAGTGGACGAACAAATCTGCTGCGAGTGGCATGCGATACAGGACTGGGCCTGCCTCAGCCTTGTGGGCCATCACTGGATGTGTTCCGCTGCATGTGTTGGTAGTGAAAAGAAAAGAACTATATAAGAGAAGAGACCTAGAGTTTACTATGGTCGAGAGAAGACAGGAAAGAGAAAGGACAATTGAAAGATGGCAAGAAGAATTGAACAACACGAAGCATGTGGCACAGTGGACAAAGATACTGCTCCCGAACCTAAAATATTGGGTGGACTGTAGTCACAGGCGAATGGATTATTTCCTAACGCAGGTGCTCACAGGACACGGGTGTTGTAGAGCCTACCTCTCTAGGTTCGGAAAGGCTGACACTGATGAATGCCTACACTGCAGACACTAGGACACTGTTACACATACGATGCTAGAGTGCAACAGATGGATAGTAGAAAAGAACAGAATGGAAAGAGAGACAGGTGTAAATTTTGTGACAGTGTAATGAAGGTAAAGTGCTTCGGAAGTGATGTTGACCTTGCAGCGACCATTCCTCTTTCGGAGCGCTGGATGACAGAGGAGGGTCTGGATTAGCAGGTAGGCATGCGGCGTAGCCTCGGCGACGAGAGGGCGTTTTAAAGTACCTCGGGAAATATTGCTAGGGCTACGAATAATGAGTCCTGCACTAAGGTCAGTCAGGCGGCGTTCTGGACTGAGATGTCTTCCCATGTCTGAGATGAAGATTCCAGACCCTCCATCTTTAAAGATGAGGAAAAATGGTGGTTACCTATTCGACTATTCCATTTTGACTGCGCGTCTACCAAAGGGCGCCAGGGCATTGACTGCATACGGGCGCTACATGGGCTAGAGCCGCCTCTACTCTCGACGACATTGCAATGAGTTATGAGTAAGTCTGCCGTGACCGACGTCGACCGCGATCTTTAAAACCGCGTACTTTAAGTCTGCCGTGTATCACCGACGGGGAGCCGAGTAAGTCCGCGATCTTTAAACCCGCGTACTTAAAGATTGCATGTGTATCACGAGCTTAAGAGTTTTTTGCAATACAGTATTCAAAACTCCTTTGTTTTTTAATTTTCTTTGTGAAGAACCTTTCAAATGAGCTAGCACACGATCCCTATTCTCATTTAAAAAAATCATCGATTACATCATCACGCCCAGATGGATGACGTCACTAGTATACTATATATGCCACAATATAATAACTTAAAAATAAAAATCGACCTGTTTCGGGATTTTTCCTTAATGTCGCCGGTTTACGAAATAACGAATTTAATCCTTTCATTTGCACCATACTGTTGGTGGAAAATAGTGCTTGATTAGCAAAACAAAGGAGTTTTGAATATTGTATTGCAAAAAACTCTCCGGGATTTCATCAATCGTTGTTTATAGAAAATCTGCCTACCTTGGCAACATTCAAATTTTCAGTTTTTCACATAGTTTTTGAGGGTTAAAAATTACCGATTTCGCAATTTTTCAATTTTTAATCGCTTATATGTCAAAAACTATCAACTTTAGAGAAATGTTACTAAAGATCTTTTCTGTTTGGAATGATCCAAAAAACCTAAAAAAAACTTTGTTCCATGAAAAAAAAATAATTTTAGGAAAAAAACAAAAAAAACGTTTAAAAAATTTTTGACCCACTTTTGGTCCTGGCAACATGCAAATTTTTTAAAAGGGCTCCTTTTTGAGTAAGATTGTGCAAAAAATTCGAATCGGAATATTTTTCCTAGCGGATGCGCAGTAGCTTTCTGGACTAATAGTCATTAAATTTGTATAACCATTTTCCAAACTGTATTCAGGACTTTTAAATAAAATCTAATTGTATAACTTGTCAACTTTCTTATAAAGTTGAACTTTTGAAAACCAGTTGCCCCCTGGAGGGGGGGGGCGCCACAATAGAATTTCGCACGGGTGAAATATTACCCACGGGCCGGCTCTGTTGAACAGTTAATATTAATAATCATATACCTAATATGTACATATAATTATTATGTAAACAAAATTACCACTGCATCTGTTTCATTAGCTAGCTTGTCTTTATTTAAACTTGTCTTTGTCTTCTATTTTACATACAAATCAACAGTTTTCCACTAACTTAAAATGGATTTACCTCTTGTTCAAGCTCTCCAGTAAATTTTTCAGCATAATCAATGTTTTCTTTCTAAAACAATATTATTGTCTGATTAAAATATGGAAATGTATTTTTAATCTTATGACTTTGTATACTTATTTTTTTTAAGTTGTAATTCTTTGATTTACTTACATTTCCTTGATTCCTTCTTCCAAAATGGAAATAAAAACGATAAAATCATCTTTGAATCTAATTATGTTAGGTTAGGTTAAAGCTGAAATTATAAAAATAAACACAAAAATCAGGTGTGTTCGGAATCCAAACTTACTTTTAAAGCTTATCTACCGGATAACTAACTGGAACATAAATCGACGTGAAAAGACGGGTACATTATTTTATCTGGCGAATAAATATTTATTCTCCAGATAGCTAACTGCCAGATAAGGGCATATTTATTCGGAGGTGAAAAGACCGGGCGAGGTGAAAACAATAATTAAACACAAGTTGTAATTCATTTTTAATGTATAATCAGTTTATTACATCGAAATATATATATTTTTACGTACCATCTGTGTATTTTTTATACAAGCAACTATCAAATTAGAAAAAATAGATTTGATTCACTTTTAGAACGTGTAAAGTAAAACAACATATTTTGACATGTTCTTAAATCTGCCGCGTTTCGATACTGATTAAAAATTTGGCAACACAGCGGAATGGGTTGTAACATCTATCCGTACCGGAGGCGGGATTACGAACACTCGATGCGAGATCGCAAAACGAACCGTAGGCAAACTCGATGCGATTACGCATCGAAGCCAAAAAGTGATTACGAACTGGGTTCGAGTAGACTGTCAGAAAATGATCGGCTTTTTTTCGTATTTTTGAACCTATGGGATAATATTTCGAACAAATGGAATGATTTACACGTTACATGACAAGGAATGTCTCTCATTAACCTCAACAATAGAATATAAAATAAAGTTTTTATTACATATTTAATTATTATAAACGTTTATTTTGATTGGTCCGCTTGCCACTATGCTAAATTTAGTACTGAAATTAGTACTAAAAATATTGTATCTACAAATTAGATGCGCGCGCCGATTTAGTACTAAAAATTAAAACATGTTCTAATTTCTTGTACTAAAATTGACACAATATTAAAAAGTGAGGATATATTGTATATTACTTTGGTTTTGTTTATACATAATAGAAGTGTATCGTTTTTTTTTTCTTAATTGCTAGGATCATTGTAATTACAACTGCTGCACATAATTTCAGCTTTCGCTTCCTGTTATTGTTCGCATTCATTATTTGCCTCTTTAGCTCTTTATTTTGTTTACTCAAAAATAGGATTAGAAAGGTTTAAAATACTTCTTCAACATCAATATTATCAATATAAAATTAGTAGAGCGCATGCCTACATGCTGATTATAATTCGGATAGTTGCAAACACAAACTGACATTTTTCATACTATCGACTCGCGCAACTAACCAATATTTTTAGTACTGAAATCAGTACTGAAATTAGTATAATGGCAAAACGGGTCTAAGGATGATACAGTGATAACGTGAACCTAGATATAGGTACATATAAATATATGATTTTCGAACTTGATTAGAATTTGAGATTAATTATGATTTTTTACCGTTATAAGTATAAGTTATAAGATTAAATGACCAGGTAAAGATGGGAGACGTTATATAAAAATATTACTGAAGGTCGTAATGGTCACTGCTAACTACCTATTCCCTTCATCGAATTCTGTCTCAGAGTATTCCTTATCTTACTTGTTCGCCATTAAATCGTACTCTGCAAATATTACAAGGATAAAAATTAACCATGGACGTTTCCTTCACATCTTTTTAAAATAGGAATAAGTATTAGAGAACTTCTGTCAGTGTAATGAGTGTAATAACACCTCACTGGGAGATTTAAACAATATATATTTTTAATATTCAAAACATGAGAATTATTATCAAAATCGTATAATCTAAATATCGTTTGATTAACGATTTACATTATTTTTAAATTAAAGAAATCAAAGTAAGAAGTAAGTAGGTTATGTCGTTATGTATTCACTTTTCTTTTCTTAATTTTTATACTTGGACCGGTCCGGTAAGAGAGAAGGCCATGAGCCGATGGGTAGAGGGGATTTGACAGCTTTCGCCAGCGCTGTTAGTGGCAGTTTTGTGCATTTATCTGATAAATTTAAATGGCGCGCCATGGGTAGAGGAGAGGAGATTTGACGGTTTTCGCCACAGCTGTTAGTGCAGCGTTGCCACATCTAGTAGATTTCTACTTTTTTGGTAGATTTTTGATATTTTTAAAAAATTCTAGTAGGCAATATTTTTTAGTAGATTTTTGGTATATTTCAACATTTTCTTATGACTAAAATAAAATTTGCTTTTTAATAGTATTTACCCCATTTCTAAATTAATTTTTAGACATTTTGTTACAATTTCCCAATGTCATTACCGAAAATAAGATTCAGGGGTGGGATTCTGTGTACAATCTCTAACACCGCCGACCGCTTTCTATCAATGTCAATATATTTGAATTTTTAGTTTTAATTCAAATATTTTCTTGTTTTACAAGTGTCACTTCAGCATCAACTAGCAAAACTAGAAAATAATTCAATTAAAGCTAAAAATTCAAATATTTTCACGACAATTGACATCGATAGAAAGCGAAGTGTAGATATCTACAGTGCACGGAATCTAGCCCCAGGACGTAGATGATGAATATTAAACAGAAATGAAACTGGATTCTGGTGTAACAAACTTGCAGATTTCAAGTAGCAGTGCAATCAGTACCTATTTCAGGTGTTATTGAAGAGTTCTGGTATTCGGTGGTCGATGAGCCTGTTAGAAGCTAACGATGGAAAACTAAAATATCTAAGGCCCGGTCTTTTCACCTCCGAATAAAAGTTATTCGGAGGTTTATTTGACAGATTTACATGTAATCTGCCGGATAAATTTCCTAATAAATATTTATTCGGAGGTGAAAAGACCGGGCCTAATTATAATATATGTAACTTTGCAAAACAACAAATGTTGTGTTTGCGTGTTTCTAATGTAAAATGCGAAATAATTGTTTGAAGAATGTGATCCAGATATGCAGATGTTAAAATCAGTGGATGACAAAATATTATATACAAATATTAAATATGAAACTGATAAAAGTTAATTATAGTTGGTCATTTTGTTCCCCAGTTAAAATATAAAAAAGTTTGGTTTTTGTTTACAGTCATATTAATTTCTAGTTAAACTCCCTCTGTGGCTCAGTGGTAAGAGCGCCTACCTTTGGATCGAAAGGTCCGAATGATCGTGAGTTTGAATCTCACCAGGGTAGAGAATTTTTCGTTTATTATAAATTAATAAAAGAAAATAGTTTCTATCCTTGTGGGATCGGTACCCACCGGAGGGACCGCAGACGTTCGGATACAATTAGCGTCTCTGCAAAGACAATGACATCGACTTTGCAAAGTAACAAGACACTTACTCAACACACACACTACACATAAAGTCGACTTTACACTACATGATTTATCACGTGATTTATCATATGATTTTGCCCATGACCAGCCGCATGACAATGCTTATGATAAAACACAATGCTTATGGCAAAATCATATGACAAATCACACAGTGTAAACATGTAAATTTTACTCCATGACCAAATCATATAAATCATGTAATGTAAAGTCGACTTTACATTACATGATTTATCATGTGATTTGTCATATGATTTGGTCATGGAGTGAAGTTTACATTTTTGCACTGTGTGATTTGTCATATGATTTTGCATTGTTTATACGGCTCGTTTTGTCATAAGCATTGTCATGCGGCTCGTCATGGGAAAAATCATATGACAAATCACATGATAAATCATGTAGTGTAAAGTCGACTTAACACTAGCTACCTAATTGGTAAAATCCACTGTACCATCACCATGCCAATGCCCATTAGTTGTCGAGGCATTAGCTAAATAAAAAAAATTTCTAGTTAGTCAGCTGTTATTTTTATTATAAAAAGTCATAAATTATATACAAATATATTAATAAAGTTTTATAGTATATTTTAGTTTTTGATAAGTAGATTTTAGTAAGCTAAGATTTTCTAAATAAAATGTGGCAACGCTGTGTTAGTGGCAGTTGGCACAGTTGGCAGTTTTGTTTTGTGCATTTGATAAACTTCACAAACTGAAATGGCGGGTAATATGGATTTTTCAAAAAAGAAAACAAGATATTGCAGCTGTTGTATTGATTCATGTAAAAATAATTGAATATAACAGTACTGGATGCAGTTATTATATTCGGAAACATTGCGTACATGTCCTGTATCAACTAAATCCTTTCCTTTTTTGGTGTTGCTGATTGAAATTGGATATCATGGGAAATAAGACTGAATCCAGTATAATGTTTAATATCCATTTTGATAGAATTCAAACAAATTACAATTCATACAAATTACAAATTTTAATAAGCAAAGCAGTACAGCACACAAAAATAAACAGAGGTCATATAAACTTATTCTTTTTCTCAATGGTCTCTTGCGTAAG
The DNA here is from genome assembly GCF_917563875.1 of Diabrotica virgifera virgifera. Lineage (NCBI taxonomy): Eukaryota > Metazoa > Arthropoda > Insecta > Coleoptera > Chrysomelidae > Diabrotica > Diabrotica virgifera. The sequence goes on from NC_065444.1 coordinate 170,623,062, forward strand.
CAGTCATCCAGTCTCACGAACTTATATATTAAATATTAAAATTATAATGAATAAAATAAAAAAACATAATTAATTTTACTATTAATTCTGTGTATTCGTTTAGTAATCAGGTTACAATAATATTTCAGTTCATAATTTGTGTCGTTCTAGATAAGTATCTATTTTTCTCGTTTTGTATATTTCACATACATAAATTTTATCAGAAAAGTATAAGTTTCAAACCGCGAGATAGCGCTACCGTCGAAACTCACAGCCAATCTATCAGAGAGAGATAGATAGTTCGAGTTGGCAACTCGACAGGGTCGTAGGTATCGAGCAGTGCCTTCGAGTTCGAGTTGACTCGCATCGACAACGTAGGGAAAGAGGTTTCGTAATCACTCCCTACGGTAAAACATGGCGGATACGATGCGTATCGAGTGTACGTAATCCGGGCCCGTCATGTGGACGGTATGACAGATGGGAGATGGACCACAGCAGAACCCCACATAGCAATGTGGGGTTCTGCTTTAATTTTTTAACCACTTTGGCATTTTAATGTAATGGAAAATAAATGTAACCTCAAATAACACAAGAAAATCCAAATAGTATACGAATTATAAACGTTGATTGATAAATACATACAGGTTTATATTTATCAATCGACGATATAAATATTATCGTATAGCAGGGGTCACCAAATAGCGGACCGCGGTCCGCATCCGGACCGTGAGCTTGTTTTTTGCAGACCCCGTTAAATCCAAAATACAGTGCTAAAATTATAGTGTAAAATTATAATCAAATCTAAATATATACAAATCTTTATATTTTCGAAATACTCTGAGTATTTATAATATACTGCAGAAATACTCCTAATCTAAACAATATGATGCGACTAAACGGTTTTCAAAAATTTCGGAAATACCTACCTAAAAATAATCTTTTACTAAACTACTATAGGGAAGCTGTCAACAATACAATTATTTTAATTTGCATATTTATGACGTACCTAGTAACCAGTCTATACTCAGACCAAAAATTGAAGACGGTGACTCATTTTCACTCCCCCTTCGATAATCGTCAAAATAGTATACCAGGTGAAGTTTATTTATTGTGGTTTACAAGACTTAGGGCCGGTAGTTTCTGTCCCGATTAAACCTTGGTTAGAGGAATTTTATCATGCAAAATTTCGCTAAACGGGGTTTAATCGAGACAGAAAGTACCGGCCCTTAAAAACCGACTTTAACCGCTTGAAAATCTTTTAATTGATCCTCTTATCAAAGGTAAAGTTATCCAACTGTAGTGTCAACTGCAGAACGCGTGTTATTTTTAAGTAAATAATTTGTTGCATATGGGGTAACCCAAAAATTCAGGTAAATCCTGAAATTTCAGTAGACACCCTTTAATCAGTGGCGTATCCGCATAGACATATTTAGTATGTCTACCCTTAGAATAATTTATCATGTTGTAGATATTGTGTAACTCTTAAAAAATGAATTTGTGTGGTCAATAAAGAGTACAGTTGTCACTTTCATAGAACAATAGTCACTTATCTAATTTACATCTACTGACTACTTATAGAGCGCGGTTGCAATTTTTAAAATACTAATTTTTATAAATATTATTTCCAAAGTCAACTGAAACACGTAACAAACTAATTACTTTAAGATAAAATGACTCCAGCTTAGAGGCAACCGAATTTGTGATTTTTTTGATTATAAAAGCCTTATAAGGGTATAGGTACAAAATATCGCCTATCAAAATATTTAATGTGTTTTAAAAGTATTCATTTTTTTTTTCGAAACCTGAGAAAACTAATAAGTATTTTTGAAAAATTTAAACACATAATGAAAGATAACGTTATTACCGAGGGCCGAAAGTCCCTGAAAACTTCTATAATGTTGAATAATAAGTTACAGGGGTGAAAAAAAAAAGAAAATTTAGTGTGACTTTTAATTTCAAAAGTCTCATTTCAATATCTCATTCAAAAGAAACTTTTGGGTTATTGTAAGAGACTTTCAGCCCTCGGTAACAAAGCAATCTTTCATTCTGCGTTGAAATTTTTCAAAAATACTTATTAGTTTTCTCAGGAATCGACAAAAATGAATACATTTAAAACACATTGAACATTTTGACATGCGAGATTTTGCGCTTATGCCTTTAAGATGTTTTAACTTTCAGGTATTTTATTTTGTTTTATGAATTTACTCAAAAAAATCTTCAGGTTTCTAGAACTAATCAATTTATGATAAGAGATATACGCTTATTATACAATTAATTAATCACAACTGAACCAACTTTTTAATAATCTCAAGACGTGGAGTTAAAACCTCTCCAATTAACTTGTTTTCACATCACCCATGAGGTAAAGTTATTGGTGCTTTTTTTGTATGTGGTATCCCCAATAGGCCTAATCCACAATGTAATATTCAATCAGAGTCATGAATCTAAAAGATATTGTATTACTATAAGAGTAATAAGTTTTTTTACAACACTGGTAAATGCGACTAGTTTAATTAATTTTAACAGCACATATGTATCTCATCTATCTAGCTATAGAAAGCTCTATGGATGCTATAGAAAGGAGTATGGATGATAAAGGCAAAATTTACAAAACAGTCATCAGACCAATAATTACATACGCGGAAAAAACACGACCTGATACGGACAGGACAAAAAGAATGCTAGAAACAGCAGACATAAAAACCCTTCGAAAAATTGATGGTAAGACACTATGAGTTAGAGCTAAAAGAGCTAGAGAGGGTTAGTGCAGATATACGACGGAGATGCAAGGTGGATAACAATAATAACTGGGTAAAAATAAGGTAAAATGGAACGACCACATAAGCCGAATCACAACAAATAGAGTAGTAAGGACGGCGAGAGACGGTTCACTAATAGGAAGATGATCAGTGTTAAGACCACGAGAATAATGGAATGACAACTTACTGGGGGCATATTGAAAAACAGACAAAGAAGAAGAAGAATAAGATATGTACCTCATAATTTTGCAAATCATCTTACTCCATTGATTCTGCAGAATTGTCTGTTGAACTGTCTTAATCATTTGATCCTAATGGTATTAACACAGGCTCAATAGCATTATCCACCATGCCGTCCAACCTCCACATATCGTCTTCTACTTTAATAACATGGCTTATCGCATTCTTCCAATCAGCAGAATTAATACTGTCCAAACTGGCTTGCAAGAGGCGCTTGACATCATTAATTTTAAATGTGACATTTTCCCGAGCGGCATATCCTTTCATTTGTGCCCAAATTAATTCTATTGGGTTCAGTTCACAATGATAAGGCGGTAGTCGTAAGATGGTAATGCCATGAAGTCTAGCCATTGTATCTACAGCACTGACGATATGTACCACGATGTTGTCTAATAATACCAATAAGCTGTCCTTTAACCATATCCTCGCCGTATGGAATGGATTTTTCCCTCAACCAATGTTGCAAAACTGCTTTTTTGTCACTCATAGTAGGAATTCGTTCAACAAGTCGACTATGGTAGGATGCATTGTCTAATACTACCACTGAGTTAGGTTCGAGATGCTAAAGAACGTTTTCGAACCATCTTTCAAAGCATATGGCGCGCGGCGTCCATGTCCTCGTGATAGTCGCCAGTTTTCTTTGATATAAAAACGAGAGCACTATTTGCCAGAAAGCCTGTATCGCTACCGATATGAGCTACAATAAGACGTTTACCTTTGCCTGATGGTGCTCGTAAGCCTGTAGATAAGCCTTCTATAAATGCTTGACGAGGAGTTCTTATAGTTGTATCGTGCCAAATTTTGAAACCGTATGCCTGGCATTAATCCAAGTTTCATCAAGGTAGTATATTTTTCTTTTGGAAACACGACAATTCCTAAAATAGGAATTGATAGAGCGCAGATATCTTCGTCGCCATGATACACCTAGAAAAACGAAATATCTGTATAATAATAATAATAGAGTTCTATAAATACGCTTTCCAGTGGAAAATTTCCACTATTCACTAAATGTATTTAACAAAAAGTCAAACGCTCACAGTGAACTACAGTACGCGTACGCTACTGACACTTCTCAAATTTTCCACTTTGAAATCCCTCCAGATGTATTAGTCACCGTCTTCAATTTTCGGTCCGAGTATATAATAATAAAACTGAAATGTTTTTTCCAAAGGTTCAGGTAGTAGAACCGTAATAAAATTAATTTCTTTTGTATTTCAAATTCTGAAATTCTTTTCTATTTCATAATAACATTATTACAATTTGCATATTTCTGACACGTAGTAACCATTCTGTGGAATTTTATAATAATTCTATGGTATATAATAAAAATAAAGCTTACTGGGATTGATGTTGGAAATTTTCATCGATGTTAGGAAATACCTAAATATCGATGGCAAAACATCGACTATCGAGCAAAAGAATACACCAACCACCATGGTGGGTGGTGTATTCTTTGATCGAGTTTTCAACATCGATGTTTATCAATCATCGATGAATATCGCGCATCCCTAGTCTCAATCTCAGGTTTGCTTCTCGCATTGTAGTCTTCGATCAGTCGTCATTCTGAGTGTTTTTATTATTTTTATCGTGTTTCTAGTTAATATTTTCAAAGTTTTGTTTATATAATTCTAGTGTTGTTTATATTTTACATTCATATCAATATGGATAACTATATACAAACTGAATTTCTCTAAAAACTTGAGAAAGGCATCATTAACATTCAAAATATAAATTTCTAGCTTTTAAAATATTTTCGGTAATAATTCAGTGTTCAAAATGTATTGATAATAATATCAAAACAATACACAATTTATATTTCATTTACTGTACCAGGAAAGTATTCAACTACACAGTGGCCAAAAAACAATGAGATATTATTAGTTTTGCTTTTTCATACTTATATAGTTTTTTATTCGCCGTAAAATGTACAGAACTGCAGTTGAAAAGTAAACAAACACTGTTTTAGGTAGGCTGTTACTAAAATTTAAATGTTTAAATATATTTAGTTACATACATGTTCCATAAAATTGTTGAACACTATAGTTGCAAAAAGACAACAACCAGAAACAGTAGGATTAAATGAATAAATTAAATTGTAAAATACAGATATGTATTTAAAATTACGCCGCAAAAATTTACTAAACAAAGACGGGGCCTAAAATAACTTTAAAATCATTTTTCCTTGAGTTTATTTCATACCCCTCCCTAAACGAGGCTGCCCAGTTGCCTGGTTTCAACGGCGTAACGAGGATGATCCTAAGGGGGGATTACAACTACTGGAGGGTTTCTGGGTGGTGTGGAATACCGAAAATTTAAGCTCAAAGTACATCCCAAATGGGGGTTATAACCCCCAATCCCCCTGTTACGCCACTGCCTGGTTTAGTGCTGTGTGCTTCCGGACCGCGGAAGTCTAGTATAGGTTGTCGAAACGGACCCTCAGGGAATATAATTGGTGACCCCTGTCGTATAGGCAGGGCCGGATTAACACTTTTGCCGCCCATGGGCCAGAGGTCTGCCTGCCGCCCTAGCGGGGGTGCAACACCGGGGGGGGGTCCGGGGCCCCCCCCCGAAAAAAATTGAAATTTAGAGGCAAAATAACGCATTTTGGGACATTTTCCAGCGCTCAACTGTCTCTTGATATTGTAATGGTTTTAGTACCTCTCATGATGAAAACAAGAAACTATGTCCTAAAATTGCGTTTTATTAATTAAAATAAACTATTTGACAAAACTCCGTTAATTACGAAACCATTTTCTACAACCGTGATATTCCATTACTTAAGATTACAATAATAGTAAATAAAATCGTTGTTGATATTATTTTGTGAAACATCATGCAGCTCGTAATTCCCAAACTCAACAATTCTTTTATAGTTTTATGACTATTTTGGCTGAGAATGATTGATTTGGAGTGAAGTGAAAATTCGGCTTCGTTACTCGGCGACGGCTCACCTGTGAATGTGCCCGCAGGCTTTGAGCCATAATCGGTCATTGCTGTCGATTTATGGGCAAAAACAGGACAGTTAGGGCGTAGAAGACGAGAAAAAATTGTACAATCCTTGCAAGAGATCAAAGAAATGTTTTGCAAGAGAACAGCATTCTGCTGCGCTTGATCCCACTAAATTTAGTGAATGCGCTGAACAAGGCACATAAAATATCAAGGGATTCTTTTCTTTAAGTCTTGCCTGCAACCCCGAGTACATTCCTGACATATTTGACGCGTTGTCATAGGACTGTCCCCTACAGTTTTGTATGTCCAATCCTTTCGACTGTAGGAAAGAAAGCACTGAGTTCACTAGTTCTTCACCTGTATGACCTTGATTTTTCATAAATTCAACAAAATGTTCTTCAGGGATTCCCAATTCATTCACATACCTTAATATGAAAGACAATTGATCAATGTGTGTTACATCAGGGGTGGAATCTACTATTATAGAATAGTACTTGCTTTTCTTAGCATCATTCAAAATTGTATCAATAACGGTTTTTGCCATTATTTCGATGAGTTCTTCACAAATGGTTGATGATAGGTATGACTGTTTGCCTTTACCCGCTTTCCCATATTTTTCAATGTGTGCTTTCAAAAATGGATCAAATTCGGCAATCAGCTCCAAGCACATCATATAGTTGCCATTTGAAAAAGAACCAAATTTTTCGTCAGTCCCCCTAAAGGCAAGACCACGCGAGGCAAGTTTTTTTATTACGGCCACCACTCTCTGGAGAACTGCCTTCCAATACCTTATTTCTTCTTCCACTTGGTTTTGTAGAAGCTTATCGATCCTCCCGGCTGCTTCTGCTCTTTGTTTGTATACTATTACACTATTGTAGTGAACGTGCGAGTTTTCATGCTCTTTTATTCTCGCTGATGCATGTTTCCAATCACTGAACCCATTTTCAGTAAACTGAGTAGAGGTCGAACTAAACAATTTGCATGGACCACAGAACAAAGAGCCTAAACTTGGTGAGTAAATCAAGAAATCTCTATTTACAATTTCGCCATTTGCAAGTTTTCTGTCGAATAGCCATTTAGCCAACACTCTTTTCCTGTCTGGATATTGCCTTTCAGATTTTTTAAAATCGCAATCTTTATTTTGATTCCATCCATTTTTAACAAAATATTCCCGCGTCTCTTCATTCACTATCCATAAAGCAGGATCATAATTTGGTTTCAAATGGACAGAAGAGTCAGGTTCAGAGACTGTTAATTGATCTTCAATCTCGTCAACAACAAAAGTTAATTCGGATATAGCTGGTTTGATCTTGTCAGTATCAACACATGACGAAGCTGAAGGTGCTGATGCTGAAGGGGTTGAGGGTGAAGCTGAAGGGGTTGATGCTGAAGCTGAAGGGGTTGATGTTGAAACCGGAGGGGCTGATGCTGAAGCTAAAGGGGTTGATGTTGAAGCTGAAGGGGCTGATGCTGAAGCTGGAGGGGTTGATGTTAAAGCTGAAGGCACTGATGCTGAAGCTGTTGAAGCTGAAGGCGTTAATATGGAACATACTTCTAGTTCTACTTCACAAAATTCTTTGACACTTTCTAAAAGCACTGGTTCTGGTGGCACTGGTAGGTTACTTCTTGTAAAAAATGTATCAAGCTTCGCAGTTTTATTTACAACTTCTGTCAATTTTTTTTTCTTCTCTTCGGCTACTTTTTTGTATTGCCACCCACTGAGCCGTTTGCGTCCATCCATTGGTACAGCTGCTTGTTATAGCATCAATGACATCGGAAGTAAAGGTCTGACTGTAAAAAAAAGAATATCTGTATAATTCAAAACTGTAGTACGATACGACAGGAAAAATGAAGCGAAAAAATGAGGGAAGCGAATTTCCTTCCATTACTTATTCAACTCATTGTGAAACCTATACGTATGGCAACATGCCGAATTACATTTTTCCTTATAGAGAACGGAATTAGCTAGAAAATCGAAATTTGCCTTAACATTTTCAGAAAAATATGCTCTACACGAATTTAAAACATAAAGAAGAATTTTTCCCATACGGGCCCCAAAAACCAAAATTTTGGGGTAAAACCCCCCCCAAAAAGGGGGTAAATGTTATGGGATTCTTTTGGCTAAATAACTTAGCCGAGATATTGCAAAAAGGAAAGTGTGTGCGTGTGCCGAATTTGAAGAAAATCGGTCAAAAATTGCGACCGCTACAGCGCGGTCTATATTAACTTACATTACCATTACTATAAACAAATAAATATTTCTTACCTCACAAGTTACAATTTCAAAATGTTACTCCGCTCAAAACAAATTACAAAAACGTTAAACCTAAACAGTTAGACAGACTGCAGTACGTGGAGTTGAGACCAGACAACCGAATGACAATGGCGCGTGGCGGTGATGGAGTTGGTGGGGGGAGGGAAGCGGCAAGGCGACAAGACGCCTGCCATCAGCCAATGCTAGCAACTACTACGATCCCACAACTAAATTTCCCGTGCGTAGCGTACGATACAGACTGCCGCCTCGCCCCTTCGACTCACTTGGATAGAGTGGCGTAGCGTAGTGTACTGCGACACATTACACCGCGCAGAGTGTCGCGTTATAAATAAATAATAAACAATAAAATAGTTTTTTAATATTTAATGCTCAGGTTCACTGGTCTTGATAATCGATAATAAAGCTTTATAATCAATCAAAAATAATTACACTTTTTTTTTCTCAAATCCGCCGCCCCAAAATTTTGCCGCCCTGGGCCGCGGCCCAGTTGGCCCGTGCCTTAATCCGGCCCTGCGTATAGGATAAGGATTTTGTTTTCTTTTGTTATTTTAAGGTTATATTGATTATCCTTTACATTAAAATGAGTTCTCAATCCCAGTAAATTTTACGGGTCTTTTGAATTTACCGCCATATGGCATATAGTTACGCTCCCGACCACTGGCTGATGCGACAATCATCGTTTCACTCGTTAACACGGAACTTGCATTGCTATATGCGGGTGTGCTGTGAGATGGACAAAGAGGTTGCTCGAGTGAAGACTAGAGCCGATAAAAGAAGTAGAGGAGGACCACCCACTCGATGGACGGACGATATAAAAAGAATGACCACTAATTGGCTTCTAAGCGCCCAGGACAGAAGATAGTGGACGGAAATAGGGGACTATATCTAGCAGTGGGTGCAAGAGGCTGATTTATTATGATGATCTCTCAAATCCGTTATTCTTAAGTGAATTATTTTCTCCTTTAGAACAATAGTTACAATTTGCTACAATTATGACTCACCCTGTATTTATATCCGCACTCAAAATAAATCTCCTACTTAGTAGTTTCTGAATTTTTAAAAATAAAGTAGCCGTCATGCAAAATTAAATTGTAGATTATACATTTTATTTTCTCACGTTAATTGAATACTAAAATAGATTTAAAACACTGCAGCAACGAGAAAATCCCATTTCCTAATTAACATTATACGTGTCTTAAAAATAGGCGTCAGTTACTTACGACAATAAGTCAATTAAAGTAGGTATTTCGAGCTGCTAACAAAAAAAAATGAAAATACGAAATGAATCATTTTGGATTAAATTAATTAGAATAAGTATGGTTGATCCTCGCGTATGGAAATTATGTTACTTAATTAATTGATTCGTGAAAAATGGGACACTAGTTGCAAAAATAAAGAGTTTTTTTTCTACAACCACTATTCAAAGTCCACTTTTATGTACAGTTTTATGTTAATAAAGTTGATATTTTCTCACACTATAAGATTTATGACATTAGTGTGCAGAAAAGTGACGTTTCTGCGCAGAAAAGAACTTTTTCTACGAGCGTGCAAAAATGTCTCTTTTCGCGCACGCATTTTAGTTTAGAAAGTTTTACTTTTCCGCACGCGTGTTACTTTTCCGCACGCGTTTTACTTTTCCGCACGCGTTTTACTTTTCCGCACGCGTTTTACTTTTCCGCACGCTTGTTAATTTAGATATGTTAATATGGCCTTAACCGATAATTAAACAATTTTTAAATAATTTTAAAAGTAAAATAAAAATTTAAAAATTAAATAATTAATAAATAAAATAACAATAATATTAATATATAGTAATACAGCGATTCTCAACCTGTGGGGCGCGCCCCCCCTAGGAGGCGCGCTTTTAGTAATGGGGGGGGCGTGAGCATATAAAGAAATACACCAACATCATTAACTAATCTACTAAAATCAAAGCAAAACAAAATTCTGACAAAATAAAAAATAAAATACACATGAACACTGAATAGGAGTTATAATCATAAACAGCACTCAATACTAAAAAGTAAGATTTTACTGTTTTTTGTCAAAATTATTGAACGAGGGGGGGGCGCGGTGAAAATAATTTTGGAAGATTGGGTCGCAAAGGGTAAAAGGTTGAGAAACGCTGTAGTAATAAGTAAATACAGAATTAGGTCTCCAAATAAAAACACAATGAGTGAGCATAGAAGCGAAACTGGAAGCGAGGTAGAAACAGACGAAGAAACTAAACGGAAGAGAACGGAAGGAAACGATGACAGTTTTGAAAGAAATAAAAAAGCAAAGAGAACACAACAGAAAAATGAAGCAGACAAAGATACAAATGCAGTCATGATTAGAATGATGAAAGAACTTATGGAGAAAAATGAAGAAATGATGAATGAAATAAAACAGGTCAGGAAGGAACAAGCCGAAAATAATAATCAATTAATGGAAATGAGGCAAGATAATCAGAACTTGAAAAGAGAAGTAAAGCAACTACAGGAAAGAATCGAATACATAGAAAAATACAGTAAGAAGAAAAACCTGATATCAGGATTAAAAATGGACACAAACGACGATAGAAACATTAGAGAAGAAATGGAAAATTTCGTAGTCAGAGAACTGCAAGTTAAAGTGAAATTAAGGAACGCCACAAAAATTGGAGAGAATCTCTGTGTTATAGAAACGGAAACAATGACTGAAAAAATGGAGATATTGAAAAACAAGAGAAAGTTAAAAAACCACAACGAACGCATTTACACAAACAGTGACCTAACGATGAAAGAAAAAGAAATACAGAAACAATTAAGCAAGGTTGCGAAAGAAGAAAGAGAAAAAGGAAAAATGGCAAGAATTGGATACAAAAAGTTAATAGTAGATGGTAGAGAATGGAGATGGGATGAAGAGAAGGAGCAGCTATACGAAATAAAAAAAAGGAGAAGCTGCACCAGGGGGGTCAAAAAAGTAAAAAATAATAATCAACATGAGAAAAATGGTAACGACATGGCTACAATAAGGACGATGAATTCGGAGAAAGGAAATAAACAAATTGAAAATGTACTGAAAGTGGGCACATGGAATGTAAGAGGGACCTACGATGAAGGAGCATTAAGAAATTTAGATAAAATACGAGAGAAATATAGAATCGAAATAATGGCCTTGCAAGAGACCAAGCAACTAGGAAGTGAGATAGTAAAAGTTGGGAAAAGTACCCTTTTTAAAAGCGGCGGGCCAAATAGATACCTGGGGACTGGTTTTATAATATCAGACAGAATAAGACGAGTAGTAACTGACTTCCAAGCAATATCAGAAAGACTGTGCTATTTAAGATTTCGCGGGAAGTATAGAAAAATTGGCATAATTAATGCACATGCTCCTACAGAAGAGAAAGACATGGAAACAAAAAATGAGTTCTATGAACAACTCGGTGAGCTAATTGGGAAAATACCAAAATATGATATAAAAATAATTGTGGGAGATATGAATGCGAAAGTAGGAAGAGAAGAAATTTATATGAATATAACAGGAGGTAAAAGCCTACATAAAGAAAGTAATGACAATGGCAAAAAACTAATAGAACTTTCAATGGAACATAACCTTAAGATACTAAGTACACAATTTGATCATAAAGATATACACAAAATAACCTGGATCTCTCTTGATTGAAAAACGAGAAACCAAATAGACCATGTCCTCATTGAAAGAAAACACAACAAATCTGTGACTGATTGTAGAAGTTACAGAGGAGCAGACGCGGATAGCGATCATATATTGACAATAGTCAAACTTAAGCAAGAAATTCCCAAGCTAACAAGAAAAGGAACACAACGGAAAAAATACCAATTAGAGCGACTCCAAGATAAAGAGGTAGCAAAAAGAACAGAGGAAGAGATAAACAAGAGATTGGAATCAAGTATATTCAAATGGGAAATAAGCCACAATTTTACCTAAAAATGATTTTATTAACGTTTCGACTTTATTAACGTAAAATTGTGGCTTATTTCCCATTTGAATATACTTGATTATAAAAATGCCACAAGAAAATAGCTTCAGAACAACATTAAGAGATTGGAAAGAATCACGACCGGGAACCTAGAAGAGGAATGGAAACAAATACAAGCAGCTGTGATAGAAGCGGCAGACCTTAGCATTGGGAAAGCAGAAAAAGAAAATAGAGAACAATGGTTTGATGAGGACTGCAAAAGAATTCTAAAGCAGAGAAACAACGCAAAAATGGAAAATATTAGAAACAACACAGAAAAAAGCAACGAGTATTATAAAGAAAAGAGAAGAGAAGCTAAGCGATTATGTAGGCAAAAGAAGAGAAAAGCACTGGAAAAGCAACTAGAAATAATAGAAGAAAACTATGTCCAAAAAGAAGTTAAAAATTTTTATCAAGGAGTAAAAAAAACAGGAGGGACTCAAAATAAATGCACAATGTTTTGCAGAAATAAAGATGGTATGTTGCTGGGAGACAGGACAAAAAAATTGAATAGATGGGCAGAATACTTCGGAGAATTATTAAACGATAAAGCCCAAACAGAAACAGAAATGCAACAGCGAGGGCAAGAAATCGAACAACAACAAATACAAGAAGCGGAACCACAACAAACACAAGCACCGACAGAAAGGGAGATAATAACAGTAATAAAGGACCTAAAAAATAATAAAAGTGCCGGAGAAAGCGGAGTTCCAGCAGAGATATTAAAGGTAGGAGGAAATATACTGCAGAAAAAAATAGCTGGACTTATAAAGAAAATATGGGACAACGAAAAAATGCTGGAGCAATGGAACACAGCACTCATCTGCCCAATTCACAAGAAAGGTGATAAGACCATATGTGAAAATTACAGAGGAATCGCACTGTTAGAAGTGGTGTATAAGGTATTAGCAAAAATTATAAGAACTAGATTGAAAGCTTATGAATCAGAGATAATAGGAGAATACCAGGCTGGTTTCAGACAGGGAAGAGGAACAACCGATAAAATTTTTTTGCTAAAGTTATTGCAAAACAATAGTTATGAACAAAATCTAGGCTTACATATGCTCTTTATCGATTTTAAACAGGCTTACGACTCAATCTCACGAAACGGGCTATACGAAGCAATGAGAGCACTAGGAATATCAGAGAAACTGATACGATTAGTTACAATGACGTTAACCAACACAGTCAATAAAGTCATGATAGAAGGCAGTTTTTCAAATCAGTTTAACGTCAACAGAGGATTAAAACAAGGGGACCCCTGTCAACAGACTTATTCAATCTAGTACTAGAAAATATAATTAGAGGAGCCAATATCCAGACAAGCGGCACGATTCTTAACAGAAGACAACAGTGTATAGGTTTTGCAGATGACTTGGTGTTTCTGACGCGTTCAAGAATAGAACTTCAAAAAATGTTCAAGCAATTTGAAGAAGAAGCAAAAAAATATGGCCTGACTATAAACCAAGGAAAAACCAAGTATATGGAAATGAGAGGAGAAAATGCTGAAGAAAATAAGTGGATTACTCTAAGGACACATGACAAAGATTATAAATTTGAGAAGGTAACTGAATTTGAGTACCTTGGAGTCACAGTTACAAATAGAGGAGACGAAGAGAGAGAGATAGATAAACGGTTGTTAAAAGGTAGCAAAGCAGTAGGTTCATTAAACGCACTGTTGAAGGCAAAAAACGTGTCCAGGGCAGCCAAGATCCGAGCGTATGAAGCAATAGTGAGACCAACGGTGCTGTATGCATGTGAAACTTGGACAATGAACCAGAAAGTAGAAAAGAAGCTAGAGATTTGGGAGAGAAAAATATTGAGAAAAGTTTTTGGTGGTATAAAGGAGGATAACGGGGAATGGCGCAGAAAAACAAACCAGGAGCTAATGGAGATGTATAAGAAACCTAAAATAACTCAGAAAATCAAGGCACAGAGAGTTAGATGGTTGGGCCATGTTTTACGAATGCCACAAGAAAGAAA